>NC_068454.1:27765435-28365435 GCF_023373465.1 Oncorhynchus keta
TGTGTGTGGAGTACAGGTGAACTAGAATTGTTTTCCCTCTGGTTGATGGAAATTTGGTAGAACTGATTTAAGTTTCCCTGCATTAAAGTCTCCGGGCACTAGGAGTGCCACCTCTGGGTGAGTGGTTTCCTGTTTGCTTATTTCCTTATACAGCTGACTGAGTGCGGTCTTAGTGCCAGCATCTGTCTGTGGTGGTAAATAAACAGCCACGAAAAGTATAGATGAAAACTTTAGCCAAGTGGTGTGGTCTGCAATTTATCACAATATACCCTACTTCAGGCGAACAAAATCTAGAGACTTCCTTAGATTTCGTGCACCAGCTGTTGTTTACAAATATGCACAGACCGCCCCCCATCGTCTTCCCGGAGTGTGTTGTTCTATCTTGCCGGTGCGGCATATATCCTACTAGCTGAATATCCATGTCGTCATTCAGCCACGATTCCGTGAAATATAGGATATTACAGTTTTTGATGTCCCGTTGGTAGGATATTCGTGATCGTACCTCGTCTAATTTATTGTCCAGTGATTGCACGTTGGCGAGTAGTAAGACGGTAACGGCAGCTTTCCCAGTCGCCTTCTCCGGGTTCTGACCAGTCATCCGGCTATTTGTCCTCTGTACCTGCATCGCTTTCTCTTGAAAATAACGGGGATGTTGGTCCTGTGGGTTGGCTTGTGCATCACCTTTGTTGTAGAAAATATCTTTGTCTAATCCGAGGTGAGTGATCGCTGTTTTTGCTGTAATGTGTTTACAGCCTTGTTAGTTAGCATTTCTCCTTTTCCAAGATAATCCATCCACCTGATAGGTGTGGCATATCAAGAAGCTGATTAAACAGCATGATCATTATACAGGTGCACCTGTACCTAGCACCTTACACAGGTGCTAGGGACAATAAAAGGCCACACTAAAATGTGCAGTTTTGTCACACAACACAATGCCACAGAGTATTTATGTCTGTAATAAAGCCTTTTTGTGGGGAAAAACTCATTCTGAGGCCCACCCATGACTGCACAACTGCCCAGTCATGTGAAATCCATAGATACACACACAGTCAGATACACAGACAGAAACAAGAGAGGAACAGACGCTAACAAACAAGTGGCCTTATTACTAGAGCAGTGTCGTGGCTTTAGTCATCCACGGCCTTGTGGGTTTTCAGTCCCCAGGACACACTCACAACAACAGGCCACATGCTGGCATCTTCATCCTGCTTTACTCTCAGTTGCATCACTCACTCTCACACACACACACACACACACACACACACACACACACACACACACACACACACACACACACACACACACACACACACACACACACACACACACACACACACACACACACACACACACACACACACACACACACACGAACGAATGCACTCACACATCAAGCAGCCATCCTCCATGGTCTGTACCAATTTTAACTGCATATGTTGCTGGTTGTCAGCCTCCTACATACACTATACACACAAAAGTATGTGGACACCCTTTCAAATTAGTGAATTTGGCTATTTCAGCCACACCCATTGCTGACAGGTGTATAAAATGGAGCACACTACCATGCAATCTCCATAGACAAACGTTGGCAGTAGAATGCCTTACTGAAGAGCTCAGTGACTTTCAATGTGACACCGTCATAGAATGCTGCCTTCACAAGTCAGTTTGTCAAACTTCTGCGATTCTGTGCTTCCAACTTTGTGGCAACAGTTTGCGGAATGCCCATCAACCCCATCGAACACCTTTGGGATGAATGGAAGCCAGGGGATCGATAAACTGGGCTACTCATTCTATGCAGCTGCAGCACGAACAGAAGTATGGAGAAGCACGTTTTATGTTTTGTAATAGTGTTGAAAAAAAGCAGTGTTGACAGTGCTGAATAAAAACTTAAACAAACTCACTCAGAAAAAGCAGCTCTTTGCTGTATTCTTTGACAGTTTCTCAGTGGACATGGTTTTAAACGTTATTAAATCTGACTTAGGCTAGTAGCCTATAAAACCTTTCTGTGACCAGGGTCATGGAAGCTCTGCAGGCACGGTGATTGAGCTATCCGATTGGCCAGTGCAGAAGGGACACTTGATTTAGCCACAGTCTCCCGGTCTGCCGGGTAGGGGTAGTTCGTCTAATCAGACAAATAAAATGGTTAGAAATGGGAACACTTTGCTTACCTGGTGTGCAGAGCGTTAGAATCAAGTGCACCTATCGCCAACAGTGCAACACAAATAACAAAATGTAGGTTATCTGTACTGACCCCTTGAATAAAGTGTAGTAGACTAGACAAGGCCTTAGGCCATCCTCATGGTAAAACAGCTCTGATTCATTCACTTCTTATTCCAGTCAAACTGTGATGAGCTAATGGCGTCAGGTAGAGGAGAGGGACAATCAATAGTTTTGTCTGACAACTGTTAACGAGAGTCCCATGTCTTAGTGACTGTGGGGTTACATTGTTGTACTATTTATTTTCTTAACCTAGTGGGAATCAATTAGTCGTACAAATATAGATCACACTAACGTTCTGCTGTTTTTCTGTTGTGTTATCATGTCTACCCCTTAAAACTGTGGGAGAGATTGGACATTTAATTCGCACAGACTCTTGACACAAACCCAACCTGACACCAAAAGAAACACACACCAGAACAATCCTCCTCAGAGTCAGAAGAATATGGACAGGGAACAAAGGGAAAAGCAAAGTGAAGTCGATATTTTTCAGAGAGAGTGTTCTGATTTTAATAGGCAAGAGGGTAGATGAGAGAAAGAGGGAAAGAGAGAGAGAGAGTGTGTGTGGCAAGGAGAGATCAGTCCGCCTGCCTCACACAGCCCAGTCAGAAGATCCCATGTCAATCAGAGCATGGCCTTTTAGCCACACACTCTGTCAGAGATGCCAGTTTGACAGACAATACAGAACCCAGGCAACATTTCTTCGGCATGGAAAAGGTGTAGGGGGGAGGGAGGAGGAGTGAAGGAGGGAGGGATGAGGGGTTGTAGAAGGTTGGAGGGAGTGAGGGAGTACAGGAGTGGAGAGAGAGAGAGACAGAAAGAGAGAAGTGAAAGAGAGTGAAGGAGGAAGAGGCACAGAGAGAGAGAGAGAGAGAGAGAGAGAGAGAGAGAGAGAGAGAGAGAGAGAGAGAGAGACGAAGACAGGGAGGAGGGTTGATGAAACACAACTGCCAATTTGCTGCTTTCCATGGCCTATATCGTTAGGGTTTCAGGCTGTGTAGTTGGTTGCAGACCCAGCCGTCCATCCACCTCACCCGCAGCCCAAGCAGAGCCTAAAACAAACAACAGACCTCTTGCTTATTCATCTGAGCCCTCCACTCATTAGTATCTCAACCATTAGCGCCTCGCTAGCTAACATTTCTCCTCACTTCTCTGTTCCATCAGTCGTCAGGTCGACAGGCTGCCGGTCATGGAGTAAAGGCCGCTCACACGCCCTGCAACACAAACACTAACTAGCCGCTTTGCAAACACTCAACTTTTATTTGCATCTATTTATTTGTTTGACGGTTATTTTCGGGTTTGTCTCAGATTCCAAGGACATTAGCTACTGTAGCAGCTACCAGCAAGAATATTAGTATTGGGACTGAGGGGATTCAAAACAGATGTCTACAGAGGTTTAGAGACATTTCTTTATAGAGAGCTACAGTAGGAAGATATTAGGAGGATATACCATGGTAGCATGGATTTACATGGCATTTTCACAATCCTCTTTTACTAGATGACGAATGACAAAGGAAAGCTTCCCTGTTGACCTTTACCAAGTCCTTTGTTTTGGATTGGCCCTAGAGTCCCTGGTCAAAAGTAGTGCACTGTAAAGGGAATAGGGTGTCATTCGGGATGCAGACCCCGGTACATTCTGTGGGGGATGTGACCGGCTGGCTGGCTGGCAGGGTTCAGGCAGTGACTATAGAACCAGTGTTCTGTGACGTCTTGTCCTGAGGGACCCTGTTCCACATAAAGGCACACGGAAACCCTGCAACCGTATTCTCTCCTCTATATTCTCTCCACTTTGCTTTGCTTTCCTCTCCTCATCCTATCCTCCCTCCTCTCTTCTTTACTCTCCACTCTTCTCCTGTCTCATCTCCTCTCTCCACTCTCCCTCACCCCAACCACGTCACCAACCCGAGACAAAGGCTTGGAGATACACAACAAAAAAACATTGGTGGCATCAATGCAAACCTCCATATTGTTCTCGACAGAAGCACAGACTGAGGCTATAAGCACACTCATCATGCATAAGAATGCCTTGGATCATTCTAATGTAACGCCGATATCATGAATGCTTCTAAAACACATTTAGTGCGATCGAGGTTAGAGTGTTACACTAAGAGCTGAGGAGAGTGAGGGATTTTGCCCAGAGCTCTATGGGCCCTGGTCAAAAGTAGTGCATTATAAAGGGAATAGTGTGCCATTTGGGACGCATCCTCTAAGAGACTCTGAAGTCAGCAGCATCGATGTGGGAGAATCAGAATCTCAGTTGGGGAACTCATTTGAGGTCATATCCTGCCTAGGGGGAAGTGGGGTTTTCTGTTCCCTCCTCTGACTCCCTATCCCGCTTCCTCTCGCTCTCTTTTCCTCTCTCCCTCCCTCACCCCCCTCTCCTATGATGGCAAGCTGGAGCTAACGAGCACTTTGTCAGGTTGGTTGTTCTAATTAAGTCAATTAGTGGAATGCAGGGGCAGATGGCAAGAAGAAGAAGAGAAGGGAAATGATCAACATCATGCCTTCTATCTAAAGCTTCCCTCTTAGTTATCCCTGGAGCATTACAGCACCACTCTACCCCCACTACAGCTGTGAGAGGTAGGGGCTCTGGGAGGTGAGCTGGGCTTTGTCCCAAATGGCACCCTATTTCCTATATAGTGCATTACTTTTGACCAGGGCGGCTGGGAAAATCAGAGCACTATAAAGGGGATAGGTTGCATTTGGGATGCATTCCTGCAGTACACCAGAGATCGAAAGGGTGAGTGAGGGCATGTGGGTCATCCAAGGTTAAATCTCTGACTTTATCATGACAGCCTTCTGAACCATATGCAGCTGATCCTTACATATAGGAACACAGGGACACTCAGACCTAAAAAGATGTCTGGTGCCTCCCGAGTGGCGCAGCGGTCCAAGGCACTGCATCGCAGTGTTGCGGCGTCACTACAGCCTGAGGTTCGAGTCAGGCACACATTTGGTGCAGCATCGTGTGGGTTAGGGGAGAGTTTGGCCAGGGGGGTTAATCACGCTCTATCGACTCATTGGTCGTCAGATGAACAGTGTTTCCTCCAACACATTGGTGCAGCTGGCTTCTGGGTTAAGATAGCGGGTGTTAAGAAGCGCGCTTTGTCGGGTTAAGTTTCGGAGGACGCTTGATCCTCTCCTGAGCCCATTGGGTAGTTGCAGTGATGAGACAAGATTGTAATCATGAAATTGTGGAGAAAAGGGGGTAAAAATAAACAAATAAAAGCAGGCTGGACTCTTTTCTAAATGGTTTTGATTGCTCTTTTGACTCGTTAAAAGTCCATTGAGCAGACCAGAACATTAGAACGATAGCGTGGTGTCTCAGATGTGCTGGCCTGAGATGTGCTGGCCTGAGATGTGCTGGCCTCTGCAGAGGGAGATGGGTAATGGCTGTGAGACTAAAGCAAAAGAGGAGGAAGACTAGAAGATTGGGCACTAATGCAGACACCACTCTGATTGGCTCCTAACTCCTTTGGTACCATCATACACAGGGGCAGGCTGTGCTGTGCTGTGCTGTGTTCACCATGCACACACACACACACACACACCTTATGACAGATGGCTTCAGAGAACCACCAGGGCAATCAATATTACAAAGCAGAAAATATGCTGAACTAAGAGGAATATCTCTGCGGCTTCAAGCCAAGCTTGAAGAATACCTACCAAGAAACATTTGCTTCCTATTTCAAAGTTGCATTCTGGAGTTTAGACAAGAAGCAGGAGGCAAGAGGCAAGCGATCAGAGAGCATGCAGGGAATCTGACTTTTCAAAGTGTTTGGGGAAGAAGATAACATTTAATTGACCTTTTCTGTTACATTAAAACAACAAATAGGTCTCCAATAGTGTTCAAAAAATGACATAGAAGTTTGTTACAAAAAATAAACTTAAAAGACTGCGTAGTCAATATACACTGCTCAAACAAATAAAGGGAACACTAAAATAACACATCCTAGATCTGATTGAATGAAATATTCTTATTAAATACTTTTTTCTTTACATAGTTGAATGTGCTGACAACAAAATCACACAAAAACTATCAATGGAAATCAAATGTATCAACCCATGGAGGTCTGGATTTGGAGTCACACTCAAAATTAAAGTGGAAAACCACACTACAGGCTGATCCAACTTTGATGTAATGTCCTTAAAACAAGTCAAAATGAGTCTCAGTAGTGTGTGTGGCCTCCACGTGCCTGTATGTCCTCGCTACAACGCCTGGGCATGCTCCTGATGAGGTGGCGAATGGTCTCCTGAGGGATCTCCTACCAGACCTGGACTAAAGCATCCGCCAACTCCTGGACAGTCTGTGGTGCAACGTGGCGTTGGTGGATGGAGCGAGACATGATGTCCCAGATGTGCTCAATTGGATTCAGGTCTGGGGAACGGGCGGGCCAGTCCATAGCATCAATGCCTTCCTCTTGCAGGAACTGCTGACACACTCCAGCCACATGAGGTCTAGCATTGTCTTGCATTAGGAGGAACCCAGGGCCAACCGCACCAGCATATGGTCTCACAAGGGGTCTGAGGATCTCATCTCGGTACCTAATGGCAGTCAGGCTACCTCTGGCGAGCACATGGAGGGCTGACCCACCGCCAAACCGGTCATGCTGGACGATGTTGCAGGCAACAGAACGTTCTCCACGGCGTCTCCAGACTCTGTCACGTCTGTCACTTGTGCTCAGTGTGAACCTGCTTTCATCTGTGAAGAGCACAGGGCGCCAGTGGCGAATTTGCCAATCTTGGTGTTCTCTGGCTGTAAGCCCAACCCCCACCTGTGGACGTTGGGCCCTCATACCACCCTCATGGAGTCTGTTTCTGACCGTTTGAGCAGACACAT
The DNA here is from genome assembly GCF_023373465.1 of Oncorhynchus keta. Classification (NCBI taxonomy): domain Eukaryota; kingdom Metazoa; phylum Chordata; class Actinopteri; order Salmoniformes; family Salmonidae; genus Oncorhynchus; species Oncorhynchus keta. Next base: position 27,772,493 of record NC_068454.1, read on the forward strand.
GCACATTTGTGGCCTGCTGGAGGTCATTTTGCAGGGTTCTGGCAGTGCTCCTCCTGCTCCTCCTTGCACAAAGGCAGAGGTAGCGGTCCTGCTGCTGGGTTGTTGCCCTCCTACGGCCTCCTCCACGTCTCCTGATGTACTGGCCTGTCTCCTGGTAGCGCCTCCATGCTCTGGACACTACGCTGACAGACACAGCAAACCTTCTTGCCACAGCTCGCATTGATGTCCCATCCTGGATGAGCTGCACTACCTGAGCCACTTGTGTGGGTTGTAGACTGTGAAAGCACCGCCAGCATTCAAAAGTGACCAAAACATCAGCCAGGAAGCATAGGAACTGAGAAGTGGTCTGTCGTCACCACCTGCAGAACCACTCCTTTATTGAGGGTGTCTTGCTAAGTGCCTATAATTTACACCTGTTGTCTATTCCATTTGCACAACAGCATGTGAAATGTATTGTCAATCAGTGTTGCTTCCTAAGTGGACAGTTTGATTTCACAGAAGTGTGATTGAATTGGAGTTACATTGTGTTGTTTAAGTGTTCCCTTTATTTTTTTGAGCAGTGTATTATTATAATATAATACACAGGACATATACACTAATACAGGACAAATACACACAGAACAAAATATTAAGAACATCTGCTCTGTCCATGACATAGACTAACCAGGTGAATCCAGGTGAAAGTTATGATCCCTATTGATGTCACCTGTTAAATCCACTTCAATCAGTGTAGATAAAGGGGTGGATACAAGTTAAAGAAGGATTTTGTTAACTTTCAGACAATTGAGACATGGTTTGTGTGAGAGTGTCATTCAGAGGGTGAATGGGGAAGGCAAAATATTTAAGTGCCTTCGAACGGGGTATGGTAGTATGTGCCAGGCGCACCGGTTTGTGTCAAGAACTGCTCAACACTTTCCTGTGTGTATAATGAATGACGCACCACCCAATGGACATCCAGCCATCTTGACACAACTGTGGGAACCATTGGAGTCAACATGGGCCAGCACCTTATAGAGTCTGTTCTGAGGGCAAAAGTGCAACTCACTATTAGGAAGGTGTTCCTAATGTTTTGTACGCTCATATCATTTTATGATTCCCTTTTGCTCTCTCACACATACTCTATCTCTCTCTATCGCATTAGGCCTTACAGTACCTGGCCTATGTACCTGGTCCATGTTGGTCTGAGATACAGGCAGCGGGTGAGGCAGGTTGACCTGGTGAGGGCATCCCCGGGGCCATGGTGTCTGAGCCCCTATTAGGCTGATGGGAGCTGGCAGCCTGGCAGCTGGTACTGGACCTAGAGTTAGCTAACAGCTAGTCTAGCACACACACACACACACACACACACACACACACACAGCTCTGCTCAACCCTCCTCATGCCACCCTAATTAACAGAAGCCTTGACTAACTACTAATTGAAAGATAATTAGCTGGGGTAACGTGTGTGTGTGTGTGTGTGTGTGTGTGTGTGTGTGTGTGTGTGTGTGTGTGTGTGTGTGTGTGTGTGTGTGTGTGTGTGTGTGTGTGTGTGTGTGTGTGTGTGTGTGTGTGTGTGTGTGTGTGTGTGTGTGTGTGTGTGTGTGTGTGTGTGTGTGCGCGCGCGTGTGCGCGTGCGTGTGCGTGTGCGTGTGTGTGTGTGTGTGCGTGTGCGTGTGTGTGTGGTGTGTTTAAACACACTCTGAAATGTCATAAGCTACTGTACACATCCATCCAGATGAGTTTCCATCAAACTGAGTTGTTGCGGATAAAAAACTGTGCGTGATGACGTAGTGCACATAAAATAACTTTTACGGTTAAATTTCCATGTACCAAATAAAAAAATGCAAAAAGTTCAAAGTTAAACTGGTTTCCATCGCATTTTCAACTCCACTGATGGTTTTGTCACAATAAATGTGCGTTATATAGAGAAAGTGCCCACACTGGTCTTGGCAAGTGCTCTCTAGCCAACAGCTGGCAGATACAGTGGAGGTATAGCCTACATGCTGAGAATATTATGGACAAAAGGGACAGCTAAGCATCGGTCTTGTCACCAGAATAAGACCGTCGATAGTTATTGTCACATGTTTGATCCAACATGCACTATACTCATAAAACAAGTTGGATGGAAACCTGGTTAGTGAATACAAAATTGCAAGAACATCACTATAGGGTCATATGTTAACAGAATGTTTAATTTAGACTATTAAACACAACAACTATGTTTCAAGTGAGAATTAGGCAGGTCTGATGATTGCCTACTTTATTAATTTTTGCAAAAAAAGTTGTGTGTAGTTCCACTGCTACATGGCAAAAAATGATTAACTACTGAAAAAACTACCTAGATTGGAATTATGTTCAACTACCACTAAGTTACTGTAAAATGTATTTCAATTACTAGTTGAACTACATGTAGTTAACTACTCCCCAACACTGAATACTGGTTTGTTGAGTGTTCCAGGGTCTTGGTTTCTGTCACCCCAGAAACATGTTGGGCAATCTGGCACAATTAGGAAAGTCATAATCTGTGAAAAATAGAAAATAACAATGATAATATGTTCCCACTGGAATGAGATCCCAGCTGATCTTAAATACCTAGGTAGAATCTTTACTTGGTAATAACATAGAAAGTTATGGTGTAGAAAGCCACAGCTAGAGGGCTCATACATTTAGAACTCATTTACAACATGGAAGGAACCCAAGAGTAATTGGAACTTTACAATATGTTCTATATTTCCACTACAGCCTAGGATTCAACCCATACATGCCGGCAGCAGCAGCCTATTGGCTAACTCGTGACACGCTCGTGTTTTCCAAAAAACAGTACTGACAGTTTAGCATATCCCTGGGAAGACTGTTTGATTCATGTACTATCTATTATTCATCCTATTGACTTCACTGCTGACTGAGACACAGAATCAAAGTGTGAAAGAGAGAGAGAGAGAGAGAGAGAGAGAGAGAGAGAGAGAGAGAGAGAGAGATAGAGACGAAAAGCCTTTTCCTATGTTTATCGTGAGCCAGCCAACCAGCCGGAGACACTGATACAGGTTTGTGACACACACAAGTGCTCATCTCTGCACAGGGAGATTGGGAGGGAGAGATAAAACAGAGAAGTGAGAGTTGTAACTGCTGGTGCAGACAAGGCAGCATTCTCTCATAGCCCAACCATTTACCAAACAGATAAGACTGACTCAACGGATAGTATGAAATCTCAGTTGTGGCACCCTATTCCCTATAAAGTGCATTACTGTTGATCAAGGCCCCAAATACTGTAAGTAGTGCATTACAAAGGGAATAGGGGGCCATTTGGGACACAAACAGAGTAACATGATGTCTCACGTACGCAAAGACATAGCCAGCCAAGGACTCGGTTCTCTCAAGGCACCAGCCGCCTCATCACCAGTCATGTGAACGTGGAAGCTCCTTAGTGAGGATACTCCTTAGTGAGGATACTCCTTAGTGAGGATACTCCTTAGTGAGGTAGCGTCCCAAATGCCACTCTATGGGCCCTGGTCAGAAGTAGTGCACTATAAAGAGAATAGGGTGCCATTTGGGACGAAACCAAAAGACACTGTCCTCCTTGTTCCCTAACTAACCATGGCTCCTCGTCCAACCCTTGTTTCCTGGCCCTCTGTTAAAATGGTGTTCTCTTACCGGGAGGGGCCCCTAGAGAAAACACACAGCTTCAGCTCTGGGCACACACTGGCCTGGGGAGGACACTGTCTCTACCTGTCCCACTGTCTCTACCTGTCCCACTGTCTCTCCCTGTCCCTCTGTCTCGCTCTGTCCCTCTGTCTCTCCCTGTTAAACTGTCTCTACCTGCCCCGCTGTCTCTACCTGTCCCAATGTTTTTTTTACCTGGCCCACTGTATATACCTGTCCCATTTTAACTAGCTGTCCCACTGTCTCTAACTGTCCAACTGTCTCTACCTGTCCCACTGTCGCTACCGGTCCCACTGTCTCTACCTGTCACACTCTTATACTTATTTCTCAACCCCCAGAACACACAGGGGTAGATACTGTTTCTACCTTTGCCACTGCTCACAGAGCACACTGCCCAGGAGGAGATAGAGTTTGTGTATAGGTAGAGGAACACAGTTATAAAAATCTGTTAGTTATGACTGCACTCTAATTTGAAGTAACGTGGCTGTTCACACAGACACCTTATCCTGTTGTAACACATTGGGGCTGTTCACACAGACACCTTATCCTGTTGTAACACATTGGGGCTGTTCACACAGACCCCTTATCCTGTTGTAACACATTGGGGCTGTTCACACAGACACCTTATCCTGTTGTAACACATTGGGGCTGTTCACACAGACCCCTTATCCTGTTGTAACACATTGGGGCTGTTCACATAGACACCTTATCCTGTTGTAACACATTGGGGCTGTTCACATAGACACCTTATCCTGTTGTAACACATTGGGGCTGTTCACACAGACACCTTATCCTGTTGTAACACATTGGGGCTGTTCACACAGACCCCTTATCCTGTTGTAACACATTGGGGCTGTTCACACAGACACCTTATCCTGTTGTAACACATTGGGGCTGTTCACACAGACCCCTTATCCTGTTGTAACACATTGGGGCTGTTCACATAGACACCTTATCCTGTTGTAACACATTGGGGCTGTTCACATAGACACCTTATCCTGTTGTAACACATTGGGGCTGTTCATATAGACACCTTATCCTGTCTGTAACACATTGGGGCTGTTCACACAGACACCTTATCCTGTTGTAACACATTGGGGCTGTTCACATAGACAACTTATCCTGTTGTAACACATTAGGGCTGTTGCACAGACACCTTATCCTGTTGTAACACATTGGGGCTGTTCACATAGACACCTTATCCTGTTGTAACACATTGGGGCTGTTCACATAGACACCTTATCCTGTTGTAACACATTGGGGCTGTTCACATAGACACCTTATCCTGTTGTATTACATTGGGGCTGTTCACATAGACACCTTATCCTGTTGTAACACACTGGGGCTGTTCACATAGACACCTTATCCTGTTGTAACACATTGGGGCTGTTCACATAGACACCTTATCCTGTCTGTAACACATTGGGGCTGTTCACACAGACACCTTATCCTGTTGTAACACATTGGAGCTGTTCACATAGACATCTTATCCTGTTGTAACACATTGGGGCTGTTGCACAGACACCTTATCCTGTTGTAACACATTGGGGCTGTTCACATAGACACCATATCCTGTTGTAACACATTGGGGCTGTTCACATAAACACCTTATCCTGTCTGTAACACATTGGGGCTGTTCATATAGACATCTTATCCTGTCTGTAACACATTGGGGCTGTTCATATAGACATCTTATCCTGTTGTAACACATTGGGGCTGTTCACATAGACACCTTATCCTGTTGTAACACATTGGGGCTGTTCACATTGACACCTTATCCTGTTGTATTACATTGGGGCTGTTCACATAGACACCTTATCCTGTTGTAACACATTGGGGCTGTTCACATAGACACCTTATCCTGTTGTAACACATTGGGGCTGTTCACATAGACATCTTATCCTGTTGTAACACATTGGGGCTGTTCACATAGACACCTTATCCTGTCTGTAACACATTGGGGCTGTTGCACAGACACCTTATCCTGATGTAACACATTGGGACTGTTCACATAGACACCTTATCCTGTTGTAACACATTGGGGTTGTTCACACAGACACCTTATCCTGTTGTAACACATTGGGGCTGTTCACATAGACACCTTATCCTGTTGTAACACATTGGGGCTGTTCACATAGACACCTTATCCTGTTGTAACACATTGGGGCTGTTCACATAGACACCATATCCTGTTGTAACACATTGGGGTTGTTCACACAGACACCTTATCCTGTTGTAACACATTAGGGCTGTTGCACAGACACCTTATCCTGTTGTAACACATTGGGGCTGTTCACACAGACACCTTATCCTGTTGTAACACATTGGGGCTGTTCACACAGACACCTTATCCTGTCTGTAACACATTGGGGCTGTTCACACAGACACCTTATACTGTTGTAACACATTGGAGCTGTTCACATAGACATCTTATCCTGTTGTAACACATTGGGGCTGTTCACATAGACATCTTATCCTGTTGTAACACATTGGGGCTGTTCACATAGACATCTTATCCTGTTGTAACACATTGGGGCTTCATGGTTGAACTTCCGGCGCCGACAGAGATGGCCACCTCGCTTCGCGTTCCTAGGAAACTATGCAGTTTTTTGTTTTTTTACGTGTTATTTCTTACATTAGTACCCCAGGTCATCTTAGGTTTCATTACATACAGTCGAGAAGAACTACTGAATATAAGATCAGCGTCAACTAACCATCAGTACGACCAAGAATATGTTTTCCGCGACGCGGATCCTGTGTTCTGCCTTACAAACAGGTCAACGGAATTGATTCCATGCAGCGACCCCAAAAAATGACTTCGTAAAAGAGGGAAACGTAGCGGTCTTCTGGTCAGACTCCGGACACGGGCACATCGTGCACCACTCCCTAGCATTCTTCTTGCCAATGTCCAGTCTCTAGACAACAAGGTTGATGAAATCCAAGCAAGGGTAGCATTCCAGAGGGACATCAGAGACTGCAACGTTCTCTGCTTCACGGAAACATGGCTCACTGGAGAGACGCAATACGGGGCGGTGCAGCCAACGGGTTTCTCCACGCATCGCGCCGACAGAAACAAACATCTTTCTGGTAAGAAGAGTGGCGGGGGCGTATGCCTCATGACTAACGAGACATGGTGTGATGAAAGAAACATACAGGAACTCAAATCCTTCTGTTCACCTGATTTAGAATTCCTCACAATCAAATGTAGACCGCATTATCTACCAAGAGAATTCTCTTAGATTATAATCACAGCCGTATATATCCCCCCCAAGCAGACACATCGATGGCTCTAAACAAACTTTATTTAACTCTTTGCAAACTGAAAACTATTTATCCGGAGGCTGCATTCATTGTAGCTGGGGATTTTAACAAAGCTAATCTGAAAACAAGACTCCCTAAATTTTATCAGCATATCGATTGCGCAACCAGGGGTGGTAAAACCTTGGATCATTGTTACTCTAACTTCCGCAACGCATATAAGGCCCTGCCCCGCCCCCCTTTCGGAAAGGCTGACCACGACTCCATTTTGTTGATCCCTGCCTAAAGACAGAAACTTAAACAAGAGGCTCCCACGCTGAGGTCTGTCCAACGCTGGTCCGACCAAGCTGACTCCACACTCCAAGACTGCTTCCATCACGTGGACTGGGACATGTTTCGTATTGCGTCAGATAAAAATATTGACGAATACGCTAATTCGGTGTGCGAGTTCATTAGAACGTGCGTTGAAGATGTCGTTCCCATAGCAACGATAAAAACATTCCCTAACCAGAAACCGTGGATTGATGGCAGCATTCGCGTGAAACTGAAAGCGCAAACCACTGCTTTTAATCAGGGCAAGGTGTCTGGTAACATGACCGAATACAAACAGTGCAGCTATTCCCTCTGCAAGGCTATTAAACAAGCTAAGCGTCAGTACAGAGACAAAGTAGAATCTCAATTCAACGGCTCAGACACAAGAGGCATGTGGCAGGGTCTACAGTCAATCACGGACTACAAGAAGAAACCCAGCCCAGTCACGGACCAGGATGTCTTGCTCCCAGGCAGACTAAATAACTTTTTTGCCCGCTTTGAGGACAATACAGTGCCACTGACACGGCCTGCAATGAAAACATGCGGTCTCTCCTTCACTGCAGCCGAGGTGAGTAAGACATTTAAACGTGTTAACCCTCGCAAGGCTGCAGGCCCAGACGGCATCCCCAGCCGCGCCCTCAGAGCATGCGCAGACCAGCTGGCCGGTGTGTTTACGGACATATTCAATCAATCCCTATACCAGTCTGCTGTTCCCACATGCTTCAAGAGGGCCACCATTGTTCCTGTTCCCAAGAAAGCTAAGGTAACTGAGCTAAACGACTACCCCAGGTCATCTTAGGTTTCATTACATACAGTCGAGAAGAACTACTGAATATAAGATCAAGAGGGCCACCATTGTGACTTCCGTCATCATGAAGTGCTTTGAGAGACTCGTCAAGGACCATATCACCTCCACCCTACCTGACACCCTAGACCCACTCCAATTGGCTTACCGCCCAAATAGGTCCACAGACGATGCAATCTCAACTACACTGCACACTGCCCTAACCCACCTGGACAAGAGGAATACCTATGTGAGAATGCTGTTCATCGACTACAGCTCGGCATTCAACACCATAGTACCCTCCAAGCTCGTCATCAAGCTCGAGACCCTGGGTCTCGACCCCGCCCTGTGCAACTGGGTACTGGACTTCCTGACGGGCCGCCCACAGGTGATGAGGGTAGGCAACAACATCTCCTCTGCGCTGCTCCTCAACACAGGGGCCCCACAAGGGTGCGTTCTGAGCCCTCTCCTGTACTCCCTGTTCACCCACGACTGCGTGGCCACGCACGCCTCCAACTCAATCATCAAGTTTGCGGACGACACAACAGTGGTAGGCTTGATTACCAACAACGACGAGACGGCCTACAGGGAGGAGGTGAGGGCCCTCGGAGTGTGGTGTCAGGAAAATAACCTCACACTCAACGTCAACAAAACTAAGGAGATGATTGTGGACTTCAGGAAACAGCAGAGGGAACACCCCCCTATCCACATCGATGGAACAGTAGTGCAGAGGGTAGCAAGTTTTAAGTTCCTCGGCATACACATCACAGACAAACTGAATTGGTCCACTCACACTGACAGCGTCGTGAAGAAGGCGCAGCAGCGCCTCCTCAACCTCAGAAGGCTGAAGAAATTCGGCTTGTCACCAAAAGCACTCACAAACTTCTACAGATGCACAATCGAGAGCATCCTGGCGGGCTGTATCATCGCCTGGTACGGCAACTGCTCCGCCCTCAACCGTAAGGCTCTCCAGAGGGTAGTGAGGTCTGCACAACGCATCACCGGGGGCAAACTACCTGCCCTCCAGGACACCTACACCACCCGATGTTACAGGAAGGCCATAAAGATCATCAAGGACATCAACCACCCGAGCCACTGCCTGTTCACCCCGTTATCATCCAGAAGGCGAGGTCAGTACAGGTGCATCAAAGCTGGGACCGAGAGACTGAAAAACAGCTTCTATCTCAAGGCCATCAGACTGTTAAACAGCCACCACTAACATTGAGTGGCTGCTGCCAACACACTGACATTGACACTGACCCAACTCCAGCCACTTTAATAATGGGAATTGATGGGAAATTATGTAAATATATCACTAGCCACTTTAAACAATGCTACCTTATATAATGTTACTTACCCTACATTATTCATCTCATATGCATACGTATATACTGTACTCTATATCATCGCCTGCATCCTTATGTAATACATGTATCACTAGCCACTTTAACTATGCCACTTTGTTTACTTTGTCTACATACTCATCTCATATGTATATACTGTACTCGATACCATCTACTGCTGCCCTGTACCATCACTCATTCATATATCCTTATGTACATATTCTTTATCCCCTTACACTGTGTATAAGACAGTAGTTTTGGAATTGTTAGTTAGATTACTTGTTGGTTATCACTGCATTGTCGGAACTAGAAGCACAAGCATTTCGCTACACTCGCATTAACATCTGCTAACCATGTGTGTGACAAATAAAATTTGATTTGATTTGATTTGGTTAAAGACATGCTCTGCTACTTTGGTAACTTAGAAAGTATTTTTTAAACCTCCCGCTTTGGGCTGGATGTGTCAATATGTAGTTCATACATGCATAATCTATGAGCAGAATCACTGTCTTACCTCAATTAGCTATGAAATCCATAGTTTGAAAGCAACTGTTTTCTTGAAGCTGTCCTGTACCATTTTCCCTACATTTTCCCCAACGTGGGCTAGCCCCCTAGCATTTTGTGTTATATCCTATTTAGCTTCAGTGCCTCACATTTGAGTGACAGCTAGCAAGAGGCCTGCCCAGCGTTTTCCAATGAGGTTGCAGGGCGGGCCGAACGGCTAGTGGACACAGCAGAAATAGAGAGAGAGAGAGAGAGAGAGAGAGAGAGAGAGAGAGAGAGAGAGAGAGAGAGAGAGAGAGAGAGAGAGAGAGAGAGAGAGAGAGAGAGAGATAGAGAGAGAGAGCAATGACGTGGTGCACATGCCTGCACATATCTGACGTAGTAAGCAGTTTTCAGAGACCACTTTTGGCTCGTGAGTGCTACTTTCAAAATTACTAATTTAACAGCGTCCTTGGTCTGCCCCCAAATGAACCCAGGCATGCTGGACCTAAATCAATCAATCACCCCATGCCATCCACGAAAAGCAGGGAGAGACAAGCAGCAGAAAGAGAGGGAGAATGGACATGGATTTGGGAGTTGATAAGGAGAGGATAGAAGAGAGAAGAAATAGAAAAGGAGAGACTAGAAGAGACCACATGGATTTCACTTGTGAAGTGTTCCAAAAACACATGTTTATATGTGATCACATACAGTTATTGTGATAACATGTGAAGTTATTGTGATAACATGTGACAACATGTGAAGTTAATGCGATAACATGGGAAGTTATTGTGATAACGTGACAACATGTAAAGCAATGTGCTAACATGTGAAGTTATTGTGATGACATGTAAAGCAATGTGATAACATGTGAAGTTATTGTGATGACATGTAAAGCAATGTGATAACATGTGAAGTTATTGTGATAACGTGACAACATGTAAAGCAATGTGCTAACATGTGAAGTTATTGTGATGACATGTAAAGCAATGTGCTAACATGTGAAGTTATTGTGATGACATGTAAAGCAATGTGATAACATGTGAAGTTATTGTGATGACATGTAAAGCAATGTGCTAACATGTGAAGTTATTGTGATGACATGTAAAGCAATGTGATAACATGTGAAGTTATTGTGATGACATGTAAAGCAATGTGCTAACATGTGAAGTTATTGTGATGACATGTAAAGCAATGTGCTAACATGTGAAGTTATTGTGATGACATGTAAAGCAATGTGATAACATGTGAAGTTATTGTGATAACATGGGAAGTTATTGTGATAACATGTGACAACATGTAAAGCAATGTGATAATATGTAAAGCAATGTGATAACATGGGAAGTTATTGTGATAACATGTGACAACATGTAAAGCAATGTGATAATATGTAAAGCAATGTGATAACATGGGAAGTTATTGTGATAACATGTGACAACATGTAAAGCAATGTGATAATATGTAAAGCAATGTGATAACATGTAAAGTTATTGTGATAACATGTGACAACATGTAAAGCAATGTGATAACATGTGAAGTTATTGTGATAACATGGGAAGTTATTGTGATAACATGTGACAACATGTAAAGCAATGTGATAATATGTAAAGCAATGTGATAACATGGGAAGTTATTGTGATAACATGTGACAACATGTAAAGCAATGTGATAATATGTAAAGCAATGTGATAACATGTAAAGTTATTGTGATAACATGTGACAACATGTAAAGCAATGTGATAATATGTAAAGCAATGTGATAACATGTAAAGCAATGTGATAACATGTGACAACATGTAAAGCAATGTGATAACATGTGAAGTGTTCCAAAAACACATTTTCACATGATTTCACATGTGAAATGAATGTGAAATCTTGTTTTCCCACATGTGAAATCATGTGGGGTTTTTTGTAAGGGGAAGAGAAGGGAAGAGAACAGAACAGTAGACAGGCAGTGTGTGTCTGTCTTGTCAGTATATGGCTGTCCTGTCCTGTGTCCTGTGTTAGGATGAAGTGTCCCTGTCACCGTCCCAGCTCTCCCCCAGGGCCAGGCTTGATTAATGTGTCGTCCAGCAGCTGTGATAGCGGCCAAACTCTCCTGGGGACCAACCAGCCTCACCCATGTCCCTTTCACACCTGTCTGTCTGTCCCTGCTAAAAACCCCTAGCCTGCCGGAACGCCTGGTTCCGCGTGGCAAATGGCACCCTATTCCCTATATAGTGCACTACTTTTGGTGAGAGCCCTATGGGCCCTGATCAAACGTAGTGCATTATATAGGGAATATGGTGTCAATTGGGACACAGAGAGTCTCTCCTCTTCATGCAGCTAAAATGAAACACTTTCCCCATTAAAATCTCCCTCTCTTTCTCCTCTCCTTCCATCTTTCTCCCTCTCCCTCTCTCTCTCCCTCGCTCTCTTTCACCCTCTCCTTCTCTCACCCCTCCTCTCTCTCTTTTTTTCACTCACTGCTACAAACGATCTTACATCATCATGGTGTTCACCTTGCCAGGGGGGATAATGTCTCTTAGCAGGAGAAGAGCGACAGAACGAAGGAGTGGGGGGGCACATAAACAGCTTGAACCTCAGCATGACACTCTTGTCTGTTTGCAATGGGCACGTGTGTGTGTGTGTGTGTGTGTGTGTGTGTGTGTGTGTGTGTGTGTGTGTGTGTGTGTGTGTGTGTGTGTGTGTGTGTGTGTGTGTGTGTGTGTGTGTGTGTGTGTGTGTGTGTGTGTGTGTGTGTGTGTGTGTGTGTGTGTCCATGGCCACTGAGGGCAGCTGCAGCAGTCGGTCTGATAAAGTACCAGTGTCTCAGGTAAACGACCAGTAACAGCAGGGGTAGCAGGCAGTTGACTTTGGGCCTGGGCTGCCTCTTTGTCATCCTCCACTCACTAACTCCTTGTTTCTCTCTCACTTCCCTTACCTAGTCACTACCTTGCTGGTTAAGAGTCATGATTATGACCTTTTTCATATCAATCAAACCAATTAATTTAGCTAATTGCACATATGGACAAATGAATTGCACATATGTTTTGAAATAATTCAAAGACTACAATTACTATGCAATTACAGACTCATACACGTCCTGAACATGAACCACTTCATGACAATAAAGTGACCAGACACATCATCTTATCCATCTTAGCTTTGCCAATTGTTGGGTTTATATCATAGCAAGCTGTCCATATAGATGACCATGTTTCTGTTGCTTACACCTAACCAGGCTGTTTTATGTTTTCTGAACAAAGGTACTTTCCCTGCACCTTGCATCATCATCATCATCACCATCCACACAAACAGACACACAGACAGAGAGACACACACACACACCTCCAGCCAGGCAGCCAGCTCAGCCACCCAGCCAAGGTCAATTGCCTTTCCCCTTCTCATTCTGTGCTTAATGTACCTTTACACCCAGGCAGGGATAGAGGGCTGCACTATTTCTGCTCTGCTGCAAGGTGACTGCTTGGTGCTCACACACACACACACGCACACACACACACACACACACACACACACACACACACACACACACACACACACACACACACACACACACACACACACACACACACACACACACACACACACACACACACACACAGGAGCCACAGTCGGGTGACAGGGAGGCCCCGCTAGCTGCGGAGGCTGGCACAGAGTGTGTGTGTGTGTGTGTGTGTGTGTGTGTGTGTGTGTGTGTGTGTGTGTGTGTGTGTGTGTGTGTGTGTGTGTGCGTGCGTGCGTGCGTGCGTGCGTGTGTGCAGCAGAGGCTGGTTGTCCTGGCACACAGTGACACAGAGCGACACAAGGTTCACAGCCCTCTAAACTCAGGGCCATGGGAGATGCTGAACAATAGAGCTGTTGACTATGCATGCTATTTCTGTCACTGCCTGCCACTCAGACTCTTTGAGAAATATCTCCTTCTCCCGGACTTTCTCGCACTCTCTCTCTGCATGATCACTCCGTTTCATTGACTTTCTCTCTCTCTAACTCTGTCTCTGAGCGAACACTCTGTTTCCCTGACTTTCTCTCTCTCTAACTCTGTCTCTGAGCGAACACTCTGTTTCCCTGACTTTCTCTCTCTCTCTCTCTCTCTCTGCACGATCACTCCATTTCCCTGACTTTCTCTCTCTCTCTTTCTCTGAGCAAACACTGTTTCACTGACTTTCTCTCTCTCTCTCTTTCTCTCTGAGTGATTACTCAGTTTCCATGACTTTCTCTCACTCTCCACCCCATCTTTCTCTTTCTCGCTTCCTCTCTCCCTCTCTCACACTCTCTCTCTCTTCGCTTTCTCCTTCATCTCACTCTCTCATCCTCTATTTCTCTACCCTCCCTTTCCTCATTTATCTTCCTCTCTTTCTCTAGTTCTATTAGTCTGCATCCCATTCCCTCTAGATCTCCGAAATCACTTTCAATCCCTCCCTTTATCATCCTCTCTCTCTCACCTCCCTCTGTGTAAATTCCCACACTCCCTGATGCCTCCTTACAGCTTCCACGACTGACTGCAAACTCATTTATTACAGGTCACAAACGCAAGTGGTTCATTTAAAGGGACGCATCGCCCCAAAACCCTGAAGCACAATGAATAATCTACCTGCAAAAAAAGAACACAAACACAACTCTGAGAGAGAGAGAGAGAGAGAGAGAGAGAGAGAGAGAGAGAGAGACATATATATATATATATATATATATATATATATATATATATATATATAGAGAGAGAGAGAGAGAGAGAGAGAGAGAGAGAGAGAGAGAGAGAGAGACCACAAATACAAATTCCATCTAGACACCGTTACCCTAGAGCGCACAAAAAATATTTGAATCAGTTAAAGAACCCACTGCCCTTGTGAGGTCTGGAGTCCACTCACCACCCAATAATTCACCATTCACCAAATGGGACAAACACCAAATTGAGACTAGGCATGAAGAATTCTGCAAAAATATCCTCTGTGTACAACATTAGACACCAAATAATGCATGCAGAGCAGAATTAGGCCGATACCCGCTAATGATCAACATCCAGAAAATAGCCGTTAAATTCTACAACCACCTAAAAGGAAGCGATTCCCAAACCTTCCATAACAAAGCCATCACCTAAAGAAAAATGTACGTGGAGAAGAGCCCCCTAGGCAAGCTACTCCGGGGGCTCTGTTCATAAACACAAACAGACCCCACAGAGCTCCAGAACAGCAACACAATTAGACCCAACCAAATCATGAGAAAACAAAAAGATAATTACTTGACACATTGGAAATAATTTATTTTAAAAACCTGAGCAAACTGGAATGCTACTTGGCCCTCAAACGAGAGTACACAGTGGCGGAATACCTGACCACTGTAACTGACCCCAAATTAAGGACATCTTTAACTATGCACACTCAGTAGGCATAGTCTTGCTTTTTAGAAAGACCTGCATGGCTCTCAAGAGAAGACAGGCTATGTGCACACTGCCTACAAAATGAGGTGGAAACTGAGCTGCACTTCCTAACCTCCTGCCAAATGTATGACCATATTAGAGACACATATTTCCCTCAGATTACACAGACCCACAAAGAATGCGAAAACAAATCCAATTTGATAAACTCCCATATCTATTAGGTGAAACACCACAGTGTGCATCACAGCAGCAAGATTTGTGACCTGTTGCCACAAGAAAGGGGCAACCAGTGAAGAACAAAACCATTGTAAATACAACCTATATTTTTGTTTATTTATTTTCCCTTTTGTACTTAAACTATTTGGACATCATTACAACAATGTATATAGACATAATTGAAATGACATTTGAAATGTCTTTATTATTTTGGAACTTTTGTGAGGGTAATATTCAATGTTAATTACTTTTTGTTTTTTGTTTATTAGAGAGAGAGGGAGTTTAAGAGAGAGAGGGAGGGAGTTTAAGAGAGAGAGTGGGGAGTTTAAGAGAGAGAGAGGGAGTTTAAGAGAGAGAGAGAGAGAGAGAGTTTGAGAGAGAGAGAGAGAGAGAGAGAGAGAGGGAGTTTAAGAGAGAGAGAGGGAGTAAGAGAGAGAGAGAGAGAGAGGAGAGAGAGAGAGAGAGAGAGAGAGAGAGAGAGAGAGGGAGAGAGAGAGAGAGAGAGAGATGGAGGGAGTTTAAGAGAGAGAGGGAGTTTAAGAGAGAGAGAGAGGGAGTTTAAGAGAGAGAGAGGGAGTTTAAGAGAGGGAGGGAGTTTAAGAGAGAGAGAGAGAGAGAGAGAGAGAGGGAGTTGAAGAGAAAGAGAGTTTAAGAGAGAGAGAGAGTTAGAGAGAAAGAAAGTTTAAAAGAGAGAGGAAGTTAGAGAAAGAGAGAGAGAGAGTTAGAGAGTCAAAGAAAGTTTAAAAGAGAGAGGAAGTTAGAGAAAGAGAGAGAGAGAGAGAGAGAGAGAGAGAGAGAGAGAGAGAGAGAGAGAGAGAGAGAGAGATAGAGATAGAGAGAGAGAGAGAGAGAGAGAGAGAGAGAGAGAGAGAGAGAGAGAGGGGAGACAAACAAAAAGCATTTTCCTATGTTAGGTGTTCTCTGTTTGCCTGCTGACACATTAAGAGAGAGAGAGAGAGAGAGAGAGAGAGAGAGAGAGAGAGAGAGAGAGAGAGAGAGAGAGAGAGAGAGAGAGAGAGAGAGAGAGAGAGGGAGGGAGTTAGAGAGAGGGAGTTTAAGAGAGAGAGAGGGAGGGAGTTTCAGAGAGAGAGAGGGAGTTTTAGAGAGAGAGAGGGAGTTTAAGAGAGAGAGGGAGTTTAAGAGAGAGAGAGAGAGAGAGAGAGAGAGAGAGAGAGAGAGAGAGAGAGAGAGAGAGAGAGAGAGAGAGAGAGAGAGAGAGAGGGAGTTTAAGAGAGAGAGAGTTTAAGAGAGAGAGAGAGTTAGAGAGAAAGAAAGTTTAAAAGAGAGAGGAAGTTAGAGAAAGAGAGAGAGAGAGTCAAAGAGAGAAAGAGAGAGAGAGAGAGAGAGAGAGAGGAGAGAGAGAGAGGGAGTTTAAGAGAGAGAGAGGGAGTAAGAGAGAGAGAGAGCAGAGGGAGAGGTGAGTTTGCCTGAGAGAGAGAGAGAGAGAGAGAGAGAGAGAGAGAGAGAGAGAGAGAGAGAGAGAGAGAGAGATGGAGGGAGTTTAAGAGAGAGAGGGAGTTTAAGAGAGAGAGAGAGAGAGAGAGAGGGAGTTTAAGAGAGAGAGAGGGAGTTTAAGAGAGAGGAGTTTAAGAGAGAGAGTTTAAGAGAGAGAGAGAGTTAGAGAGAAAGTTTAAAAGAGAGGGAGTTAGAGAGAGAGAAAGAGAGTTTAAGAGAGAGAGAGAGTTAGAGAGAAAGAAAGTTTAAAAGAGAGAGGAAGAGAGAGAAAGAGAGAGAGAGAGTTAGAGAGTCAAAGAAAGAGAGAGAGAAGAGAAGGGAGAGGAGTTTAAGAGAGAGAGAGAGGGAGAGAGAGAGAGGGAGAAGAGAGAGAGCGAAGAGAGAGAGAGAGAGAGAGAGAGAAGAGAGAGAGGAGAGAGAGAGAGAGAGAGAGAGAGAGAGAGAGTCAAAGAAAGTTTAAAAGAGAGAGGAGCTAGAGAAAGAGAGAGAGAGAGAGAGAGAGAGAGAGAGAGAGAGAGAGAGAGAGAGAGAGAGAGAGAGAGAGAGAGAGAGAGAGAGAGAGAGAGAGAGAGAGAGAGAGAGAGAGAGAGAGAGAGGAGACAAACAAAAAGCATTTTCCTATGTTAGGTGTTCTCTGTTTGCCTGCTGACACATTAAAGAGAGAGAGAGAGAGAGAGAGAGAGAGAGAGAGCGAGAGAGAGAGAGAGAGAGAGAGAGAGAGAGAGAGAGAGAGAGAGAGAGGGAGGGAGTTAGAGAGAGGGAGTTTAAGAGAGAGAGAGGGAGGGAGTTTCAGAGAGAGAGAGAGGGAGTTTAGAGAGGGAGTTTAAGAGAGAGAGGGAGTTTAAGAGAGAGAGGGAGTTTAAGAGAGAGAGAGAGAGAGAGAGAGAGAGAGAGAGAGAGAGAGAGAGAGAGAGAGAGAGAGAGAGAGAGAGAGAGAGAGAGGGAGTTGAAGAGAAAGAGAGTTTAAGAGAGAGAGAGAGTTAGAGAGAAAGAAAGTTTAAAAGAGAGAGGAAGTTAGAGTAAGAGAGAGAGGGAGTTAGAGAGAGAGAGAGAGATAGAGAGAGAGAGAGAGAGAGAGAGAGAGAGAGAGAGAGAGAGAGAGAGAGAGAGAGAGAGAGAGAGAAGAGACAAAGAAAAAGTATTTTCCTATGTTAGGTGTTCTCTGTTTGCCTGCTGACACATTAAAAGCAGCTTTATCTTAACTGACCGTGCAGAATTACACATCGTTGCCTTGTTGTTCTACTTATTCATGCACACACAAATCGGCTAAATCAAGATGAAGCTTTAAGTGAGCGTTCCAGCTGTCCTGAAGCAGTCAATATCACTCAAAGCCCCTGCTGTAATTACATTGTAAACGCAGATTAGCTATGAATAATTTAAACAGGGATTACTGAAAGAGAAAAAGAAGGAGAGAGAAAGAAAAATACAAAAGAGAAATTTGCCCTTTATAGCGCCCCCGCAACACGAAACACATGAAACGCTCTTCAGAAGGTGGAGCGGAGTGTGAGCTGCTTCCATGGTTGGGTTTGCCAACCTATTATTATTCTTTGATTTGTTCCCCACTATTATTAAGGAGCCAAGGAAGAGGAGAGGGAGGGAGAGTGGGAGAGAGAAAAGAAAAAGTAGAGAATAAAACAAATCACCCTGACTTGTCAGACACTTCAGAGGGAATAACAAGGTTGAGAGAGACCAGAAATTATAAAGGCAACAATTATCTGAACATTTAACTCTAAACATTGTGCTAATGAGTGCGTCTTAGAGGAGATTAGCCATATTTCCATTGTCATTCTAATTATTTCCTCTTTTGTGAAGCGCACAAAGAAAACAAAGGAGAAAAGTGTGTGGGAAGTACTGTATAGACGAGTGCAACAGTCATAGAAAGAGAACGAGGCTGTGGATTACCAGAGTTGATGCTGTCAATCCCCATTGAGGCTTCACCCCTCTGTCTCCTCCCCCACCCCTCTGTCTCCTCCCCTCTCCCCCCTGGTCCTCCCTCCTTCCAGCCCTCCTGTCAGTTTAAACCTTCACAACACACTCGTCAAAAGGCCATTCACTCCGCCAACCCTGCTAACTGACAGACAGTTCCTCAGCCTCTGGTACACACACACACGCACGCACGCACGCACGCACGCACGCACGCACGCACACACACACACACACACACACACACACACACACACACACACACACACACACACACACACACACACACACACACACACACACACACACACACACACACACACACACACTAGATGGATGCATTTGGAAGGATCTAGACATCTGTATTGTTCCTGCTCATTTGAATAAATCTCTATTGAAAGATGGGTCATAACACTAAATGTACTGAACATGTCATAGACGCAGAAAGACAGAGAGAAGACGATGTTTACCAGTGCAAAGCAGAGCAGTGTGGTGCAATGCAAGCCTGCTAGCTACCGGTATGGCATAAGCACTAATTGGCAGTTCCTGTACTGTACATGAGATCTAATTTATTCAGCTGCTATACTCTATGTCTGTAAGCCAGTGTACTGTAAGGGGTACTTTCCCAAAAAATCCCAGGTTTTCCAGAACAGGAGGGATTAATAAACAGAAAATATCGAATCCTCCAGCCAGGATTTCTGGAAAATCTTTTTTGGGCAATCCTAGTACTGTATGACAGCGGTCATATATAGTACCGAGATAAAGCCTGTAGGATATAGGATGTGTCAGTGCTGCTGGCTTCTCTCAGTGGGAGGGCTTCCCCCATAATACAATAGACATCCTAATTAAAACAAGAAGAATTGATTCCACAACCGAGACCAAATTCTATTAGAAATTCATCTTGGCAAACATGTGCTGATGTCATTTACATTTCCCCTCAAAATCATTATACTCTGTAAAAAGAAAAAGATGATAATACTTGACTTGAGAGACGCACGCACACACACACACACACACACACACACACACACACACACACACACACACACACACACACACACACACACACACACACACACACACACACACACACACACACACACACACACACACACACACACACACACACACACACACACACACACACAGATTCAGAAAAGGGGAAAGAGCATCCCTAGCACCCCTGGGCAGTATTCTTGGCTTTCAGCCCATACTCAGACACCCCGCAGTTAGTGTAAATTGTAATTCCTACACAAAGCCAGCTGGCACACTAAGACTGGCCATGTTGTGAGCATGTACCAGGGTAAATAATGAATAAAAACAAGATTTACTTTCAAAGAGAGGAGAGTGGAACTACTGAGACCATAGACAGAGCATTATGAAAAAGAACAGGAGAGAGAGATAAACAGAGACAAAAAGACTGCAAAAGAGGGGAACTCACAAGGCCTAATCAGAAGCACAGTAGTCTATTTGTCTCATGTAGCAGATTAAGCTGTAATCTCACATACATGATTTGCAATCTCATGTGCAGCAGTAGGCCTAAGCCACATGTGATGAATTACCAACATGTGATGAATTACCGTCCAAACAGAGCGCTGTGGACCTCGGGCTTGGATGGTGCTCATAATTCTATGAAGAAATGATCATCCTCTGCCCCTCCTTGTGCGTCTAGCGACTGCACACGCAGTATATGAGTGTATATGGGGATCCAAAGATCCGCTAGGCTACTGTATGTATGTCCTCTCTCTCTCTTGTCAACACTTACTGTATCTAATACTGGGAAAACAACCAACAAACATTATATCTATGCCCTATCACCCCCCCCACCCCCTTTATAAGCCACTTTACTCACACACACACACACACACACACACACACACACACACACACACACACACACACACACACACACACACACACACACACACACACACACACACACACACACACACACACACACACACACACACACACACACACAAACACACCAAAGTATCCTGGTGTCACTGTTCTTACTGTTCTCTTCAGCTCTTCAGTTGTTTTGTGTATTGCATGTTCCTCATCTGATTGAGACACTTAACTCAGAGGGCAGAGAGCAGCTAGCGCAGAGCGCCTCACGAGCTGCCCGCAAGTCTGCTTTCACTGAGGAGCCTGCTAGTCTGCTTTCACTGAGCAGCCCGCGAGTCTGCTTTCACTGAGGAGCCTGCTAGTCTGCTTTCACTGAGCAGCCCGCGAGTCTGCTTTCACTGAGGAGCCTGCTAGTCTGCTTTCACTGAGCAGCCCGCGAGTCTGCTTTCACTGAGGAACCTGCTAGTCTGCTTTCACTGAGGAGCCTGCTAGTCTGCTTTCACTGAGCAGCCCGCGAGTCTGCTTTCACTGAGGAGCCTGCTAGTCTGCTTTCACTGAGCAGCCCGTGAGTCTGCTTTCACTGAGGAGCCTGCTAGTCTGCTTTCACTGAGCAGCCCGCGAGTCTGCTTTCACTGAGGAGCCTGCTAGTCTGCTTTCACTGAGCAGCCCGTGAGTCTGCTTTCACTGAGGAGCCTGCTAGTCTGCTTTCACTGAGCAGCCCGCGAGTCTGCTTTCACTGAGGAGCCTGCTAGTCTGCTTTCACTGAGCAGCCCGCGAGTCTGCTTTCACTGAGGAGCCTGCTAGTCTGCTTTCACTGAGCAGCCCGCGAGTCTGCTTTCACTGAGGAGCCTGCTAGTCTGCTTTCACTGAGCAGCCCGCGAGTCTGCTTTCACTGAGGAGCCTGCTAGTCTGCTTTCACTGAGCAGCCCGCGAGTCTGCTTTCACTGAGGAGCCTGCTAGTCTGCTTTCACTGAGCAGCCCGTGAGTCTGCTTTCAATGAGGAGCCTGCTAGTCTGCTTTCACTGAGCAGCCTGCTAGTCTGCTTTCACTGAGGAGCCTGCTAGTCTGCTTTCACTGAGCAGCCCGCGAGTCTGCTTTCACTGAGGAGCCTGCTAGTCTGCTTTCACTGAGCAGCCCGTGAGTCTGCTTTCAATGAGGAGCCTGCTAGTCTGCTTTCACTGAGCAGCCTGCTAGTCTGCTTTCACTGAGGAGCCTGCTAGTCTGCTTTCACTGAGCAGCCTGCTAGTCTGCTTTCACTGAGGAGCCTGCTAGTCTGCTTTCACTGAGCAGCCAGCTAGTCTGCTTTCACTGAGCAGCCCGCTAGTCTGCTTTCACTGAGCAGCCCGCTAGTCTGCTTTCACTGAGCAGCCTGCTAGTCTGCTTTCACTGAGGAGCCTGCTAGTCTGCTTTCACTGAGGAGCCTGCTAGTCTGCTTTCACTGAGGAGCCTGCTAGTCTGCTTTCACTGAGGAGCCTGCTAGTCTGCTTTCACTGAGCTACGGAGGGGATCGCCTGGGAATCAAAGCTCACTATTCTTCCAGCTGAGTGCTAGAGACACAGAGGTCACATCATCTTTATAGCCAAAGATTTTCGAGGAATGAATAAGAGGGTCTTTGTGTGACGGTGGTGTATTGCCGTGTGGGCAGAAAATGACACCATTATTTTTTGCTTTGATAGAAAGAAATGGAGGGGAACACATGTAATACAAGTGACGTAGTTGAGAGACTGTGAAAGCCACAAGCCACATAGATTCCCATTCTCTGCTGTCCAGACTCCCTGCTTGAGTCAGACCATGTAAACATTTAGATGTACTGTGAACTCAAGATTGGCGTATTAAGAAAAAACAACCAAATGTCACACAAAAACTTGTCCTTGTCCTTTCATCTACTGTCGTCTCTGTTTTTGGGGATAGTCAGCCTGAAAGGGACTGCTCATATGGTTTATCAACATTGCTACTTGGTTGTAAATTGGTGATATGGTCACTATGACCCAATGTCAGAATATTGACACTATATGAACCAAAGACATCGTAATGCCAGACATTAAAACATGAAAACTTGAAATTACCTTCATGTTGTGTCCTTAATGTACATTAATTACAATGATATAGCTTTTCAAACATAGTACAACCAAAATTACCGGGGATATAGGCCTAGGCAAACATAAAATATGATTCATGAAAAATTATCAAAACATCCAAGCAGAGACTGCATTCCATTTCCCTTGATAAAGCTCCAAATTAAAATGGAGTTTTTTTGTAATTCAATAAATATTAATAGGACTCAGACTCCATACATTTTCACCTACTTTAATGGAAATTTCCCTTATTTTAAAGCAAGCAAAAACCAACAGCATCTGAAGGGAGACAAAAGGGCAAGCGTGTCTGAAATGGAAACCTAATCTATTCACTTGTCACGGAGCTGATCTCTTACAAGTAGGCCTACAATGTTGACAATAAGTCATATATTAAAACAACTTCATGGAAATATGATTGCAACTATTTAGGCTACCTTTTTCACTCATTCATTTGTTTAAAAATTATAGGCCTTTCGGTCCACAGGACCAGGATGGAAAACCACTGGTCAATGGCATGAAGGCAAGAGCCTCCTAATAGCCTTGCAGCCTGTGATTGGTCTGTGTCAGCATGTGGTCCTGTTTGAAGACAAATGTAGTAGTTATAATGGATCACTATTTAATTCAATAGCCTATCTCGATTTGTAGCAAAATAAATGATTTAAAAGAATTCACCATAAGGGTGGAACTTGATCATAATAAACATTTTAGAGCCCAAAACGTCCGTCTACAAAATATTTGGGCCGTTCTGGCGATCATAATTTATATAGCCTTTCTAGGGCAGACCAGGGCTTTTGGCACTACTAGGTTGCCATGCAGTAGAGACCGTCAGAGCTTGTGACTTCACGCTCCAAACCGGATACTGCGGAAATGATTGTGACAGAAAAATGGAGGTGAGTCCCATGTTTAACTGTGTTGTGGCGCATTCCCACCTGTTTATTGGTTGATTTCCATGACGAAACACATCATGGATAAAGGTATTTCAACCCTAACTTTTTGACGCGGTCATTTGGCCTGACAGAGGACAGTCATATTATGAGGCCTGGTCAAGTATGTGCTTGTCAGTAACGTTGCTCTTCGTCCTGTTTGTTGTTTAGTAAATACTGTGATGAGGTTAGACCTACGTTTGGCACCTTGAAATTCCCACCTTGCAAATAAAAGCCTTCACGATGGACTACCTGGCTACCTTACATCACCATATAGCCTAAATGGGATACTTTTGACAAGAGCCATACCTCTATAGAGTACCGTTTTGGACGCAGCCAAGCAAATCTGGAGTGTAACCACCCTCTGTAAAGTGTGTCATGCCAGAGGTGCAGCTGTGGGACATCGGGACACCCAGAGGCACACATGGCAAAGGTGAAGTCAAGTGCTGAGGTAAGCCTCTCCCTCTCGCCTGTCCATCTTGCCTGTCCCTGCTGCCTGTCCCTCTCACCTCACCTGTCCTTTCTGCCTGTCCCTCTCACCTGTCTTTCCTGCCTGTCCCTCTGGCCTCTCCATCTCGCCTGTCCCTCTGGCCTCTCCATTTCTCCTGTCCCTCTGGCCTGTCCCTCTCACCTCACCTGTCCTTCCTGCCTGTCCCTCTCACCTCACCGTTCTTTATTGCCTGTCCCTCTTGCGTGTCCCTCTCACTCTACCTGTCCTTCTCACCTCACCTGTCTTTCCTGCCTGTCCCTCTGGCCTCTCCATCTGGCCTCTCCATATCGCCTGTCCCTCTGGCCTGTCCCTCTTGCCTGTCCAACATCATACACAGGCAAGGCCTACTCCTACTCCACACACACACGCTGGACACATACGCATGCAAACTGAATAGACAATGACTCACACATAGTGGTAGGCTATCTACTGAATTGTTGAAGTATTTTTTTAAATACACAGTGTCTAGCCTTGAGAAACAATATTTGGGTTTCATTTCTGGGATGATGATCCTGATGTTTCTCCTTCTCTGTGTCCCATCTTCTCTTTGAGGGGATTTCATCCAAAGTAAGCCGATTAACACTGATATTTGTATTCTTCCACCACCATGCAACCATTTTATGTTAACTTCTAAATGTCACAATACTGCTTGATTTAAATGAACAGCCCACTGCAACTTGACAGGATAGACATATCTTCTTTATGTCAAGCAGGATGTTGGATTTACTTGACTGAGACTGAACTGCATAAGAATAAGGCATTATGGATAACAATGCTCTCAGCAAACTGCAGCCGCTGAACCATCACATATATAGAAGCGCAATTGCCATAGGCCTACAACCTCTTTCCAATACAGAAAATATATGAATCAATCCCGAGGGCTCCCGAGTGGCGCAGCGGTCTAAGGCACTGCATCTCAGTGCTAGAGGCGTCACTACAGACATCCTGGTTTGATTCCAGGCTGTATCACAACAGGTCATGATTGTCCCATAGGGCGGTGCAGAATTGGCCCAGCGTCGATCAGGTTTGCCAGTGTAAGACTTCATTGTAAATAAGAATTTGTCTGGTAAAATAAATAAATAAAACATTATAATATATATGTATGTAATTGCCTGGCAGGCTGGAGTGGAGGCTCGCTAGACAAAATTACTACACACGTTGATTACAACATTTGATTGTTATAATAGGTCTAATGTTCTAATAATTACTAATGTGAAAGATAACATTTTAAAAGAACTTGGGCTAACCAATTAAACGGGTCTTATCAGGAATACAGCCGACGGTTTATTTCTTCCCTCCCCTGCTCCCTTCTCTTTGTTTAGTAGACAATTCCATCAACGTCTTGTCGCCCTGGGGCAGTGAATCAACGTATTGTCGTCCTGGGGCAGTGCGCGTGCGCTGTATTGTACCTTTAGCTCTGAACACACCGCGTGCAGGTTGTATAGAATGTGAGGCGCGCGGAACAGAGTGGTGCTGTGGTGGATTGGTTACGTAGAATATGTGATTCGATATTAAACGAGAGTTGAAAAGATCAGCTGCGGTGTATATGCTACCAACTGGACAGAGACAGAAACACTACACCCAGTGCACATGCAGAAGGGGATAAACACCTGCCAAATACTGTATGTTATACAACATAACAACCTTTTTTGGTTTTAAAAAGTGTAAACATCGTTCATAGTAGATATTGAACGGAAAAACCACTCTGATATAGCGGGGTGTGTTTGTGCGTGTGCGTGCGTCTGTGTATGCGTGTGTGTTGCGTGTGTGTGTATCAGCGCGCGCTCTCAGTCCCTTCCCTGGCGCGGAGCGGAGAGTGTTTCTCTCTGGTTCATACTATAGACTACCATCATGTGAAAAACTGCACTGCTCCAAGCACCGCGCGGCAAGCGAGCGATGTGTTAAAAATCTGATCATAGTCAAATGTATATAGTATTGTACGTTTGAGACGAGTTATACCCTCGTTAGCACACCACTCAACTAGCCTACTTGCTTTACTATAGGCTAGGCTATATTATACTAGTATGCCTAAAACTAATCTACTACTAACTGATAATAATACTAGGCTAATATTTGTATAATAATACTACTAATAATAATAGCCGGCTATTGTTATTACCTATGAGTAGAAAGTTAATAGCTAGGTGAATTCAGAGAACAAATGTGCCCTTTCAAAGTGACAAAAGTACCTGCGACTTGTAAACCAAAGCCAACAAAACACGATTTTTATTTACCAGAATCGAATGTTGTCTGAGAAAACAAAACCACACACACACAGACGGACGGACCAATGCCCACTATAAATGCCCACCACCCACTCTCACAGTGCGACGGACGACGCGAGATGAGAATAAAGCAGGAGCCAGGAATCTATGGTGGACTTGGTCTCAGTCTCAGTGATGTCGGCTCTTTTCCAAGCCAACGGACACGTGTGTCGGTGATTTAATGCTCCTTATTCTCAAAAAAAATGAACAGTGCTGCTCTCTGTCTGTGCTTGTGCTCGAGGCTGAAAGCAGAAACATGTTGTCCGTTGAGATTCCTCGAATTTCGTTAGAGAGAAATACATAAGGAATTCAGAAATTTTACCAGCCAAACACACGTCACTCTTTTATTTCGGATGTTTTGTCATTGGGGCAATAGAATAACCTAGCTAATATATACTGATATTTCTCAATATGACCTCTTTAACTTAGAGGAGAAGTGTATGGGCTACTTTAGGCTACTCTTCAATGTTCTTAGATAGAGTCATGGTGAATTTAAAGCGGATATGAACGAAAATCAACATAGTGGGTCTAGATAATTTGAATGGCAACCCAGAGAGTTTGTAAACAAAACGGTCAAATTGTGTGGGGACTGTTGGAAGAGGCATACAACACACTACTTGTTCAGTGCGCAGCGCGCAGACAGTTGTGAGAAGAGTCGCCACAAACCTCTTGCGCTGTGCACCAGCCAGCCAGACACCGAACTGTCACTCACCTGCTTGTGAAGAGATCCTCCGAAACAGCGCAGAAGTGAGCAGAAAGCCCAAGCAACACAGAACCGATGCTAGTAGCTTCATTTTCAGGGGTTCGCAGTAACTCCTTTGATTCACATGTCCAGAAGCAAGATCCCTTTCGGCTTGACAAATATGAAAATGTAGAAGCTTGTGTCAGTTTTCAGTTGGGTTATTGATTCGAGTTAGTAGTAGACTAATTAGTCCAACTCGGTCTTCTTCTTCTCCTTGTCTGGTTTATGCCTAGTGAATAAATGTGAATAAAAGTTCAAACCGATATTAGGTAGCGTATGTTCCAATGTAGCGCATTGATATGGCTTGTCAAAAATAGTAAAGCAACGCTCATGCCATTCATTACTCTCTCGGAGTTGGATACCGTACTAAGCGACTGCGTACTGTCTGCCCCCCCTGCAATTTTGTCACCTCCCACAGTCAACAGGATTGGTTGAAGGTAGCTCTGATTGATTTAAGCCCTCCTCCTAGAACCAGGGATTTTTAATGTTGCCAAAATCCTTGAATTGGTTGCGTAGGTCCCTTGCAACTGTCTAAATCTACAAAATAATATTGCTTGTCAAAATGATGCGTTATATGCCTACTTGTTTTGGGAGACGTACATTTAAGCATAATAGGCTACTCTAGCATTTATTCTTACCACTTAAAATGTATTTAAATTGTGGACTATCGTTACATTTCTGGAGACATGTCTAAATGGGTCTGGAACCAACAGGACCACGAACAGCTTCTACCCCTAAGCCATATCAGACTGCTAAATAGCTAGTTAAAGATGCACTATGCTCCGCAATTTCAAGGTGGATTAAATTATTTAAAAAATAGCCTAATTTCAGTTTATGTGACACAACAAGCAACTATAGGGTAGAGAATCATTGTACCGTTTTGTGGTGTCTCTCTTGTCATGATGTGTGTTTTGTCCTATATTTACATTTTTAATCCCAACCCCTGTCCCGGCAGGAGGCCTTTTGATTTTGGTAGGCGTCCATGTAAACAAGAATTTGTTCTTAACTTACTTGTCTAGTTAAATGAAGGTAAAATAAAACAAAATAAAGCATTTAAATATTGCATTTTCTGCTGTTTGAAGCTGGTGTATAAACCCAAAAGTAAAAGAGTCAAAAACAAAACTTAAGACCAGGAAGCATCGAAACAGCACACATAGAATCTACTGCTTGTTAGACTAGCTTTCAATGAGAATGACAGACCTATAACTAACATTTTTATGTGAATTTGGTGGGGTTGCCCAAAAAGTTACATATTGCAGCTTTAAATAGCTAGCTCGAGTATCTGCAATGTCCCTTTTTACACTAACTTTGTTTGACTCATCACAGACTGTACACTGCTGCTACTGTTTACCATCTGTCATCGTATTCCTAGTTATATGTACAGTATACTGTATATCTACCTCAATTACCTCTTTCCCCTGCACATGGACTCAGTAATGGTACCCATTGTATATAGCCAGGTTATCGTTTCTCATTGTGTATCTACTTTTACTTTAATTATTACGTATTTTAATGTTCTATTATTTATCTATTTTCTTTTTCTCTGCAATTTTGGGAAGGGACGTAACTAAGCTTTTCACTGTTAGTCCACACCTGTTGTTTATGAAGCATGTGAAGCATGTGACTAATACAATATGATTTGAGTCAACAGACATTCCTGTTTTTAATGGCCTGCCCATCATTTTTATACATGACCCTGAGAATAATGGGATGTTAATTGATTAACTCAGAAACCACACCTGTGAAGCACCTGCTTTCAATATACTTCGTATCCCTCATTTAGTCAAGTGTTTCCATTATTTCGGCAGTTACCTGTATTTCCATGTTGAAGCCAGTAAAAACAACTAGATCGGCTAGGCTACATGTTTGTTATAACTAGGCCTATTGTAGTAGCTACTGTATACTATTTAATAAACTATCTTCAAAGGATAGGACAAACATCCATGGCTCCTGCGGAAGAGCCATTAGGCCTACATTGCTTTATGCTCATGGAACGAGAGATTTATGATATCCTGCTTCTGACCCTATCCTATTTAGAAATATTGTTGTTGTTAAAAAAACGGATTGATTGTTAGTCCACACCTGATGTTTACGAAGCATGTGATGAATAAAATTTGACACATATCAACATAATGAGTAGGTCTATGTGTTGTCTAGAATTAAACAGAATACATTTTTATTCAACTTTGACTTTTGAACTTAAAAACAAACAAATTGCATCTTAAGTTGAAG
The DNA here is from genome assembly GCF_023373465.1 of Oncorhynchus keta. Lineage (NCBI taxonomy): Eukaryota > Metazoa > Chordata > Actinopteri > Salmoniformes > Salmonidae > Oncorhynchus > Oncorhynchus keta. The sequence goes on from NC_068454.1 coordinate 27,801,859, forward strand.
TGACCGAATAAAATATAAATGTTTTGTGTCCACATCAGAACATGAGAATGACCTACCTCTCAATAACACTCCTCTCTCTCTCTCTCTCTCTCTCTCTCTCTCTCTCTCTCTCTCTCTCTCTCTCTCTCTCTCTCTCTCTCTCTCTCTCTCTCTCTCTCTCACACACACCCCAACAGAGGGGAGAACACCCCCTGAGCTGCAATATGCCAAAACATCTGGTCTGAAAAGCAAATTTTCTTATGTTTGGCATACATAGGGCATGCATGGACACACACACAAGCACACACACACACTCGCAGGCACACGCACGTACAAATACGCTCACTATTAAGAAGTGTTGTAGGTCTACTGTAGCCTAAAAGCTTTCTGAACATTTTGCATGTTGTTTGCCCTTAATACAACTGTATTAAGAATATTAATGTTAAAGCAAACTGTAGAATCAAGGTAAACGAAAAGGTAGACTGAATTTAAACGTATTTATACAAATAACATGGTGAAGAACCACAGAGAAGGAGATGAAGGACTGTGGCCTGTCATGGAAAGCCATCCTGAAAAAAAGCAGAAGATCGACAGCTAGGTCACGCTCTCATGGATGCCTTATGATCCAAATAGGAACAAGAGGATTAAGTAATGTGTTATTGCATGATTTGTTATTGCATGAAATGTTATGTCAACTAACACTATATTATTGCTTATATTATCATGTTATAGAGAAGCATTACATTTTATGGCATATCTTTTTTAGTATTGGCCTATAATGATGAATGACATATATACACTATAGTTCAAAAACATGGGGTCATTTAGAAATGTCCTTATTTATGTCCATTAAAATAACATCAAATTGATCAGAAATACAGTGTCGACATTGTTAATGTTGTAAATAACTATTGTAGCTGGAAACGGCAGATTTTTAATAGAATATCTACATAGGCGTACAGAGGCCCATTATCAGCAACCATCACTCCTGTGTTCCAATGGCATGTTGTGTTAGCTTAGTTTATAATATGAAAAGGATTATTGATCATTAGAAAACCCTTTTGCAATTATGTTGGCACAGTAGAAAACCTTTGTTCTGATAAAAGAAGCAATAAAACTGTCCTTCTTTAGACTAGTTGAGTATCTGGAGCATCAGCACTTGTGGGTTCGATTACAGGCTCAAAATGGCCAGAAACAAATAACTTTCTTCTGAAACTTGTCAGTCTATTCTTGTTCTGAGAAATGAAGGCTATTCCAGGATAGAAATTGCCAAGATACGGAAGATCTGGTACAACACTGGTCCTACTCCCTTCACAGAACAGCGCAAACTGACTCTAAACAGAATAGAAACAGGAGTGGGAGGCCCCGGTGCACAACTGAGCAAGAGGACAAGTACATTAGAGTATCTAGTTTGAGAAACAGACGCCTCACAAGTCCTCAACTGGCAGCTTCATGAAATAGTATTTTTTGCCTATCTTAATCTATTATTTTAATTGGCCAGTTATTGGCTAGTCTGAGATATGGCCTTTTCTCCTGTTCACTGTGGTTCCCAATGTTGAATAATAGTGAAGGCATGAAAACTATAAACCATATGGAGTCATGTAGTAACCAATTCAAACAAATCAAAATATATTTTATAATTGAGATTCTTCAAATTAGCCACTCTTTGCCTTGATTACAGTTTTGCACTCTCACTCTCAACCAGCTTTATGAGGTAGTCACATGGAATGTTAAAAGTTAATTTGTGTAATTTCTTTCCTTCACAATGCGTTTGAGCTAATCAGTTGTGCTGTGACAATGTAGGGGTTGTATACAGAAGATAACCCTATTTGGTAAAATACCAAGTCCATAGAAGAACAGCTCAAAAAAGCAAAGAGAAACAACATTCCATCCATATTTTAAGACATGAAGATCAGTCAATCTGGATAATTTCAAGAACTTTGAAAGTTTCCTCAAGTAGAGTCGCAAAAACAGTCAAGAGCTACGATGAAACTGACTCTCATGAGGACCGCCATAGGAAAGGAAGACCCAGAGTTACCTCTGCTGCAGAGGATAAATTCAGCCTCAGAAACAAACAATTAACTTCACCTCAGATTCCAGCCCAAATAAATGCTTCACAGAGTACAAGTAACAGATACATCTCAACATCAACTGTTCAGAGGAGACTGCGTGAATCCGACCTTCATGGTCGAATTTCTACAAAGAAACCACTACTAAAGGACACCGATCATAAGAAGAGACTTCCTTGGGCCGAGAAACACGAGCAATGGACATTAGACCGGTGGAAATCTATCCTTCCAGAGTCCAAATTTGAGATTTTTGGTTCCAACCACCATGTCTTTGTGAAAGGCAGAGTAGGTGAACAGATGATCTCCGCATGTGTGGTTCCCAATTTGAAGCATGGAGGAGGAGGTGTGACGGTGTGTTTTTTTTGCTTGGGACATTATCTGTTATTTATTTTTATATTCAAGGCACACTTAACCAGCATGGTTACCACAGCATTCTGCAGCGATACACAATCCCATCTGGTTTGCTCTTAGTGGGACTATCGTTTTTCAACAGGTCAATGACCCAAAACACACCTCCAGGCTGTGTAAGTGCTGTTTGACCAAGAAGTAGAGTGATGAAGTGCACATCAGATGACCTGGCCTCCACAAGACTGTTGGAAAAGCATTACAGGTGTCTACCTCATGAAGCTGGTTGAGGCAATGCCAATAGTGTGCAAAGCTATTATCAAGGCAAAGGGTCGCTACTTTGAAGAATATAACATATAAAATATATTTGTATGTGTTTGATTTCTCTACTAGATGATTCCATATGTGTTATTTTTATAGTTTTGATGCCTTCCTATTATTCTACAATATAGAAAATAGTACAATTAAAGAAAAACCCTTGAATGATTAGGTGTGTCCAACCTTATGAGTGGTACTGTATAAATATTGGTTAATTTTAGAACAACTACGGCTGAACACATAGTCCGAATAACATTCAGAGATTCAGAGAAAACACAATGAACTCATAATTCTAGAATGATAATGCTATGAAAATATGAAACCCGGGAGAGACTTGTGCCACCTGGCATAAGTGTTACACCTTGAGCCTCAGTTTAAATCCCCTACGCTTCATCTTAAATGTTAAAGCAAATAGACCCTTTTTACTATATATCCTTCCTCTGTCCTTTTTCCAAATGTTCCTGCCATTTCTGCTTTTCAGGTTCACAATGGACAGTGTTTTTGCTTGAGTGCAGAATAAATAACAATGCATTGAACTGTATGACACTAACTTTTTCCCCCGAAACTGTAGTTCTGACCTTTCACCACAGGGGGGAGTTAGGCTATTACCTAAGAGGTTACCACATCATGACACATTTAGCATAAAGCTAGCAGTGGGATGACTCAATGTGTGCTTTCCAAAGGGTACAATATTCACTTTATAGTGCACACATTTTTACCACAACCCCTTCATACCTGGTGAAAAGTCATTCACTACATAGGGAATAAGGTGTCATTTGGGAGAGTACCATTTGGTACACATCAATGACTCAAGCTGGTACCAACAAGTTTACTGGCTCAGTGCCTCTTAATTTGACACATTGGAGCATCTTATCATTTAGACACATTGTTATGAAAACACGACTTAATGTGACGAGCATTTAATATCGCTGACAACAACCTAAGTGATTAAGAAATATAATTCTTATTCCTCGCTCGAAACCATTTCCAATGGCTGCCTTTTATCATTTTAATAACAACTCAAATGCAATTCAGACCACTCTATTATGTTTGTTTGTGTGTAATTTCATTATTTTAAAGATCGCTCCTCTGACAGTATCTTCTTAATGCTGTCAATTACATCATTCTGTCCATCGATTTTTATGAAACAGAAACAGAAAATTATGACGTTCTGTGTGAGACTGTGTGTGTGTGTATGTGTGTGTGTGTGTATGTGTGTGATGGTGTGTTTGTGTTTGTGTTCCTGCCTGGGCTCCCCTGGTTCCAGTGGTGTGGCTAATCTAATACATAAGTCCCTGATTTGTTTAATGGATGAGACTTTGCTGCATGAGGCGAGCCAATAAATCCATAGCAGCCTCCAGAGGGCTAATACCTCATAATGATTCCACACACACAATGTTCTGCAACTTATGAAGCAACTTTATCATACTCCTCCTCACACAGACACAGTGCTTATTTGTTTCACTGCTACCCTGCAACCAAGGCAATTTCTCCCCCTGCAGCAAGGTTATTCAAAAAGGCCCTGCATCCAAAATATCATCCTATTCCCTACATAGTGTACTACTGTTTATGGGCCTGGGTCAAAAGTAGTGCATTGTATAGGGAATAGAGTGCCATTTAGAAGGCAAACACTGAGCCTGTGAAAAAGTTGCAGTACAGACATTTGTTATTGTCAGAGCTAAACTTTTCTTTCAATATACAGTACCAGTCAAAAGTTTGGACACACATACTCATTCAAGAGTTTTTCTTTATTTTTGCTATTTTCTACATTGTAGAATAATAGTAAAGACATCACAACTATGAAATAACACATATGGAATCATGTAGTATCCAAAAAAGTGTTAAACAAATCAAAATATATTTTATATTTGAGATTGTTCAAAGTAGCCACCCTTTGCCTTGATGACAGCTTTGCACACTCTTGGCATTCTCTCAACCAGCTTCATGAGGTAGTCACCTGGAATGCATTTCAATTAACAGGTGTGTCTTGTTAAAAGTTAATTTGTGGAATTTCTTTCCTTCTCAATGTGTTTGAGCCAATCAGTTGTGTTGTGACAAGGTAGGGGTGGTATTCAGAAGATAGCCCTATTTGGTAAAACACCAAGTCCATATTATGGCAAGAACAGCTTTAAGACATGGAGGTCAGTCAATCTGGAAAATGTAAAGAACCTTTAAAGTTTTATCAAGTGCATTCGCAAAAACCATGAAGCGCTACGATGAAACTGGCTCTCATGAGGACCGCCAAAGGAAAGGAAGACACAGAGTACCTCTGCTGCCCTGGATAAGTTCATTAGAGTTTACCAGCCTCAGAAATTGCAGCCCAAATAAATGCTCCACATAGTTCAAGTAACAGACACATCTCAACATCAACTGTTCAGAGGAGACTGTGTGAATCAGGCCTTCGTGGTCGAATATCTGCAAAGAAACCACTACTAAAGGACACCAAAAAGAAGAAGAGACTTGTTTGGACCAAGAAACACCAGAAATGGATATTAGACTGGCGGAAATCTGTCCTTCGACGTGATGAGTCCAAATTTGATATGTTTGGTCCCAACTGCCATGTCTTTGTGAGACACAGAGTAAGTGAACGAATGATCTCCGCATGTGTGTTTTCCGCCATGAAGCATGGAGGAGGAGGTTTGATTGTGTGAGGGTGCTTTGCTGGTGACACATTGTCTGTGATTTATTTAGAATTCAAGGCACACTTAACCAGCTTGGCTACCACAACATTCTGCAGTGATACACCATTCCATCTGGTTTGTGCTTAGTTGGACTGTCATTTGTTTTTCAACAGGACAATGACCCAACACACCTCCAAGCTGTGTAAGGGCTATTTGACCAAGAAGGAGAGTGATGGAGTGCTGCATCAGATGACCTGGCCTCCACAATCACCCGATCTCAACCCAATTGAGATGGTTTTGGATGAGTTGGACCTCAGAGTGAAGGAAAAGCAGCTAACAATTGCTCAGCATATGTGGGAACTTCAAGAATGTTGAAAAATAATTCCAGGTGAAGCTGGTTGAGAGAATGCCAAGAGTGTGCAATGCTGTCATCAACGCAAACTTTGGCTACTTTGAAGATTCTAAAATATATCTGGATGGTTTTTGACGTTTTTTGGGGGGGTTACTACATGATTCCACATGATTTCATAGTTTTGATGTCTTCACTATTATTTGACAATGTATAAAATAGTAAAAAATAAAGAGAAAACCTTGAATGAGTGTGTGTGTCCAAACTTTTGACTGGTACTGTATGAATAATGAATTCAAGGTATTACATGCCCTCTCGTAAGTGGATTTTATTTTCCCAGAAAAGCGAACACTTTCAATGACAAACTGTACTGTACAGTAGTGTACACTGGCTACATTAGAGTGTGCGAACCAATGATGTAGGAGTGTTGCTGTTCACAGTATAAGCCTCAGCATCCTTTATCTAAAATTAAAAATAAATACAAATGTATGTGTGTGACTATAAGGTGCAGTGCCAGCAGTAGGCATTTCATTGAATGGTACACATCCCATTGTATCCTGTGCATATGACAAATAAACATTGCTTAGAATTTTTAGGATATCCCCAGAAGCTGTAGGGTTGGAGGTGTTAAATATTCAGGTTAGGAGGGGTTAAAAACTAGTGATGATTCCTAAATGACAGGGGTTAATAGTTCCCTCAGAGTCTGTCTCTGTCTCTATTTGCCTCAACTCTATGGCACGGCTCAGTGCTACAGCGATTCACTGAGCAATAAGCTGCATTACCACATTACACACACAGGATTACGTGGCCACTTCCTCAGCCAATGACTCTCATCAGAAGTCACTGAAGAACCCACTGACTGTGTAATTGTTTCCCATTAGGGGAAATGTTCACTCCCATCCCATCCCGTCTCACCCTAGCTGTGTGTGCTGACAGATGCAGAATGCTCAGCGGCCTGGCAGTGAGTCAAGATGATTCTGTATAAGGTAGGGGTAGCGGGTTGTGGGGTTGTGGACTCGGTGTACAATCAGTGGGTTGTGCGGTTGTGGACTCTGTGTACAATCAGTGGGTTGTGCGGTTGTGGACTCTGTGTACAATCAGTGGGTTGTGGGGTTGTGGACTCTGTGTACAATCAGTGGGTTGTGCGGTTGTGGACTCTGTGTACAATCAGTGGGTTGTGCGGTTGTGGACTCTGTGTACAATCAGTGGGTTGTGCGGTTGTGGACTCTGTGTACAATCAGTGGGTTGTGGGGTTGTGGACTCTGTGTACAATCAGTGGGTTGTGGGGTTGTGGACTCTGTGTACAATCAGTGGGTTGTGGGGTTGTGGACTCTGTGTACAATCAGTGGGTTGTAGATGCTCAGTATCCAGTCAGAGGCAGGATTATTGTTTAGAATATAGGGGCAGTGAGGTTGTGGGCTCCTTCTGTTTGAGGGGAAGTGGGGTTGTGGACATCATAGTTCCCAATCAGTCTTCCTCCTTGAAGTTTGCAGTTGTATTTAAAAAACACTATTTTGCTCAAAACATATTTTTTTTACCCTTTAGTGTGTGTACTTTACAGTTTTTATACTTGCAATATTGCTTTTCAATACTAAATGTTTAAAAAAATCACTACAGGATGTATTTAATGTGAATGATATTATTAATAGTTGTGAAATACGAGTTAGAGTTTGTACGATGTACACTGCTGCCATCTACTGAATAAAATAAATAATTGTATCTCTGCTGTGTTGCTGTGTTACTTTTGAAAAATACTGCCATCTATTGGCACCTATATGAACTGCATTCACAGTACAAGTATGGCAAAATATCTCATTATTATCCCAACGACTTTCCAAAAGAGCCTAATCATTCCTATCATTACACTGCTGTAGAGTAATTCAATGACTTTATTCAGATGTTATAGTAATCACCTATCTTCTCTCTTTTTTGTGAAGCTTTTTTTTCTCAATGTACTGCCACTGGAGGGCAGCACAAGCGTGAGAATAAGGTAATGGAATAATTCCCTTATTACAGGATTACTGTGGTCTTTACATGATTGTAAAAGTGCGTGTGTGTGGCAGGACTTGCCCACAGCTTGTGTTGATGTCTGCCCTCAAAATTAACCATCAGTGTGGAAACAAGATTGAATTACTGGTTTTATCTGAGCAATACTGAGAGTACAATCTTAATACCACTCTGCCCTTGATGTCAGCGTGTGGGGGTAGGGACCGGAGGACTTTTACAAAGTAGGGTTAGATAATATCACATTGGTTACATTGACTCATCAATACTATCTGTCACCTGATGTGACTAAAGGAAACCTGATGATGTGAGATCATCTCAGGCAAACCACAGGCTTCCAATACTATAAACAATGACGTCCAGGAATTTAACATGATTATTGTGCACATTTTCTTTGAATACGGTTATAGAAGACATGACCAAAACTAGAGGCCTTATAAGCCTACAGATCGATCGTCTTTGAGATTGTAACCCACCAATCCAGGCAAGTTTTACCAGGATCCCATCACTTATACTAGTAGCAACAGCCCCACTACACCACAAGACACCTCACTACACCAGAGAAGAACAGTGAGTGGCTAACAACTTATCTGTCAGTTTCTAGAAGTCAATCCTTGTCCTTGGATCTCTGCCCTGTACAATGCAGTAGATCTGTTCTGTACATGCATTGAATTGGTATACCTATAAAAGGTTCAGAGGTTTTTATGGAACATCATTTTTACCTCTTTCTCTGAGTGTTGTGTTGTATTTAAGCCCTATTCACTCCTCTCTTGACCCCAGGCCCAGCAACCGCAATACTAACAAAAGCGTTGACATTTAAAAGGGAAGAAAATCTTGCCTAAGTGCTTAGTTGCAGAAATGGCACGTTTTCTATTTTTTCTCTCTCTTTTTTTTCCAGGGGGGTGTCTCCTTTCAGCAGCCTCAAAGAGATACGAGTAGCTAGGTACAGTGAAGTCACAGACAGTCTATCTATTGTGGTATTTACATATATTTCCTGTTTTCACTTCAACTCTTGGCAGCTGTGCATCCATTTATGTCAGGCAACGGCCATCTGTATCCCTGCATCCCCAAACCTCCCTCCCAGCTTAAACCCACAGCTCTCTCCAACATCACAACCTCTCTCTCTATCTATTCATTTCAATTCAATTCAATGGGCTTTATTGGCATGGGAAACATGGGAAACATATCTTAACATTGCCAAAGAAAGCATCTCTCTCTCTCTCTCTCTCTCTCTCTCTCTCTCTCTCTCTCTCTCTCTCTCTCTCCCTCTCTCTCTCTCTCTCTCTCTCTCCCTCTCTCTCTCTCACACTTCCCAATAATACAGTAACAAACCTAGCAACCCTGCAGCTGTACTTTTCTCCGCCATTTTCTCCTCTTATCAGATGCACTAATTGCTCTCCTTTCTCATCTGTCTGTCTGTCTGTCTGTCTGTCTGTCTGTCTGTCTGTCTGTCTGTCTGTCTGTCTGTCTGTCTGTCTGTCTCACACACACACACACACACACACACACACACACACACACACACACACACACACACACACACACACACACACACACACACACACACACACACACACACACACACACACACACACACACACACACACACACACACACACACTCCCTCTCTCTGCAAGTTGTTTGGCCCACAGCAGAGGAAGGAAGGTGGAAGTTCCCCCACAGTCCAACATCCTCCCCACATGTAGCTCTCCACCCGCTCTTTGAGCTGCCTGACCACAAACCAGCCCAACATTACACAGAGGCCTTTGCACTGACACCAGGTCTTTGCATTGTTGCTTTATCATATCCCTAACCCTAGACACACAAACTCTCCCACGAAGAGGTTGGAGCACAGGGTGAGTCGCAGACTAGTGCAGCATCCCTGGAGCAGTTTAGGGTTCGGGTTTAGCCCCTTGCTAAAGGGCACAATGGCAGGAGCTGGTGGCTTGGACACTATGAGTAGTTCAACACCCAGGTTAAATGTAAACATGGCTCTGACACTGTGATGTGCTGTGACATCACCTCAGTTTGTGCCCAGTGGGTTGTCTTATGAGTTTGATGTTACAGTAGGAGGTTCCAGATATCTTAAGCCCAGATATAGCCACTCGGTGGTTGTGCAATTTCTACCTGGTGACTCCTATTCCTGTTTTTCCTGCCTGACTGTGGGGATGTTAGGGCTGGTCTGCTACACCATCTCTCTCTCCCTCTCTCTCTCTCGCTCCAAGACACACCCAGCACACATTACAAGACAATGTAGCAACAGGCTGTACACTACTAGAGAAATGGTGCGAGAACCAAAAATGGTTCTACGGCTAACCCAGGTTACTGTACCTCTCTCTCTGTGAGTGTGAGTGTGTGTGTGTGTGTGTGCGTGTGCGTTTGCGTGTGTGTGTGTGGTGATTGACTGATGTGATGTCACAGCACATCACAGTGTCAGAGCCATGTCAGTAAGGATAGGGAGTAGTTCGGGGAGGGGCCTCCAGACAGGAGCTGTAAGGACTGGGGAGTGTTGGAGCGTTGTTAGGGGAATCCACAGGTGTAGGAATTAATCTGGCGCTACACTGGACTAAACAGGAAACAGTTGTCTGTTCTCACAGGACTGTCATTGTTTAAAAATGAACCCATCACAGAGTGACAGTGGAATGTTTACATTTAACCTGGGTGTTGAACTACTCATAGTGTCCAAGCCACCAGCTCCTGCCATTGTGCCCTTTAGCAAGGGGCTAAACCCGAACCCTAAACTGCTCCAGGGATGCTGCACTAGTCTGCGACTCACCCTGTGCTCCAACCTCTTCGTGGGAGAGTTTGTGTGTCTAGGGTTAGGGATATGATAAAGCAACAATGCAAAGACCTGGTGTTTAATCAACGTTGTTTCAATGTAATTTGTCAACGTATTGTGAAATGGAATTTCCACTATCAGAAAAAAAAGAATAGTCATGTAGCACCTCGAACTGGAAGTTGATCTATCTACAGCTACCTTTTGATCTCCCATCCAGGATTTTAACTAAGCCCGGCTTAGCTATGATATTTGTCGCTGGCTATAACCAATGAGCTATCGTGAGTATTATTGTTGACTTCCACTTAAAAACAAAATCATTCCAAAGGATAGGTTTAACAGAGAAAATTAAATGTGACCATACTTTAACACTCCTACCATCAACAATGCATGTTATTTAGGCCTATATACCATTTGCAAAGTCATCAACAGCTATTGTTTAAATTCAACCCAGGATTCAACTAAACATAGACAATAGTTTCAAACTCTGGTTGATTTCAAATGTAATGACATTTGGTGATATCGATTTGTGTTTGGTTGTCAACGCAACCAAATATCAACATTTGAAGGAGATAAATTGTCTGCTCGGATAGTTCCATCTCTGCCACTAAGTCTGACTTTAATTCGAGCTGGTCTACAAATTGAATGTACTGCCAAATTATCAAAAAAGACATTGGAGGTGGCTTATGGTAGAGAAATTAACATTAAATTCTCTGGCAACAGCCCTGGAGGACATTCCTGCAGTCAGCATGTCAATTGCATGCTCCCTCAAAACTTGAGGCATCTGTGGCATTGTGTTGTGTGACAAAACTGCACATTTCAGAGTGGATTTTTATTGTTCCCAGCACAAGATGCACCTGTGTAATGATCATGCTGTTTAATCAGCTTCTTGATATCAACACCTGTCAGGTGGTTGGATGATCTTGGCAAAGGAGAAATGCTCACTAATAGGGATGTAAACAAATTTGTGCACAACATTTTAGAGAAATCAGCCTTTTGTGCATATGGACAATTTTTCAGATCTTTTATTTCAGATCATGAAACATGGGACCAACAATTTACATGTTGTGTTTACATCTTTGTTCAGTGCACATTATTAATTTGTAGACAAACTGGAATTAAAGCCAGACTAAATCCGTGGCACAGACGAAACTCTCCAAGCAGAAGATCTCCTTCAAATGTTGATATTTGGTTGCATTGACAACCAAACACAATTCAATATCAGTTTTGTAATACAATAAATAGCCTACTAACTTGTCGACAAGTTAATATGTTATATGTTGGACTCACATCTCCAACTCAAACAACAATGTAAATGATCAAATGGGATTAAACCAGTGGCTCTAATCAAACTATCCAAGCAGTTTATAGGCCTACATCTCCATAAAATTGTGATATTTGGTTGAGTTGTAAACTAAACACAATTCAATATTACTTTTGTAATACAGTTCATAGACTAAAGTTAACGCTATCTTACAAACTGATGTAATAATAACATTCCAACTTAAAAATGGCCACATTTTGAGTTACTGTAACTATATATTTATTTGTAATCATTTAAAGTGTGCATGTTCTAAAATGCATAGGTCATCGCAGGTCTGTGGAGATCTTCACAATTGCTGTAATTACCTTTGCAGAATCTCGACCGGTCTTGATAATTTGCACCATGTACTTTTAATGTAATTTGAACTAAACTGCAATTTAGGTAATTTGGTTCTGCTATTAGATGAAGCACAGGGATAAATAACACAGTAATCTATTACATGAAAATAAAACATATCTGATATTGTATTTCCATTTGAACTTTACTGTGGTTTAAAATGGTTGAAAGCGCAGCGCTAGAAATTTAGTTGACATCTGAACCAAAAATCTGACATTGTTTTTCCATTGGAAATTGGTTGTGCTTTTAGATAGTTGAAAGCATAGTGATAACTTTGGAAAATCAACTAACTTTTGGCTTTCTTTTTGGGTGGGTGAATATACTGTAGGTTATAATCTCAATGATCAATCAACAATACCCAACCTGCAGTAACCTTTCTGGGATGAGATGAATCAACAGGGTCACATCTTAGATCTGCTCAGTTTATTTGGACATTTCAGGATAATTCAGGATTGTGGAGGAGGTCTTCAGTAGTTTTACTGAGCTACCTGACTTGATGAACTGTCACGGGGTTGATTCTGTCTGATCTTGGCCGAGCCTGACCACAGCACAAATGTGTGTGAATAGCTGCTGTGTCCCCAACACCTCTGAACAACGCTTACTGTACAGTATCTTCACACTGGATCTGCAGCACATGAAGCAGGCCAAATGCCAGAGAAACATCACAGAGGAAGTCTCTCTCAAACCCATGGTTCATCTTAGCACAGGGAGGCTAGGGGCCACGTTTCTTTTCTCGCCCACGGGAGTCTGGCTGTATGGCCCCTACACACTTGAGTTATACCGCATTTTTGGAACATGTGCGGCACAACACATTTGGAACAACAGTTGAGATACAACTGAGGATTTTTATGCACAAACATAAATACTCAAGGGTTGTGGGGAGACACCACACCTTGATTGTATAAAAAAAGAAATGTGCAGACTCTTCGTTGTCACATAAATAACCATCGTGTCGAATGTGATGAACATCAGTTGTGCAACCTGAGTGGGAACAGGGTGTGAGAGAGACAAGGTCACAAGTGAGGACCAAGAATGGGTCACATCTTTTTACAATCCTGTGTCCTCATTTACTGTATATGCAGAATTGCAGGTATTAAAATACATAGATTGTACGTGTATATAGTGCATTTTAATATATAGACAGGTAATGCCTTGCTTCATGATATTCAACTAGTACATATTGTAAACATCTTGACATCCATATCAGTAAAATCAATAGTTTAAAATTGGGAAGCCCATGCCTTATTAACATATATTTAACTATTTCCAGCCCTGTATCTTCTTCTCATGTCAAGGATATTAGCAGCATTGGTTTTGGTAATACCTCAATATTCTCTAGAGGTATTTTAATTTTGTAACATTGTAATATCACATAATCCACCAAATTCAGAGATTGGCCTATTAATTAAAGCAATTAATAAGCAATATTGTGTCATATATAGAATTAAAGGAGCAAGAGTCCTTAAGAGATGTATTTCAGCTTTCAATTAACATAATTTGAAGCTGTAAACATGTGTGTATACTAGCAGAGTGGCTGGGGGTTTCTATCGGCAACGTAAACGTGCAAGTTAAATGATTGTGATACAATTAAATGTTTTATTTTTTTTAAGTAATACCCCAAATTATGATTTTGAGATTTTGTTGATAAAGAAATTATGTATTCCAAGATGTACTGGAAGAAATACAACAGTCTATAGAAGTACATAGAATACAAATACCTGAGACCCCCACATGATAATAATTTCAACATCAGTGCGTATCTGTGCACATTACGAACCCATTTTAATATAATGCCAGAATATTCACCATTCATACTATGTATACAAAAGTACACAGCAACCCTCTCTTTTACCAGTATTGTTCATTAGCACTTGTTATATAATAATAATAAAAAACATCATTTTTACAAAACAATTCCAATTTGACATTTACCAAGAAAAATTGAAATCCAGTGCAGTATTTAGTACATATAAAATACACCACAATCGAGAGTGTCACTAATTCCGCTTCAAGTATGCTCTTCTTCCAAGAGTGTGGAGTCTGGCAATAAGATCACTTCTTCTTTGTGTTCGTATAGGCTCATTTAAATTCATATTAGGTTAGGTTGTAGCCTCCAGATATATTTACATTATATTTATCACTCTTTAACAAGGTTGTACAGTACTTACAGAGGTAAGACGGATCATACAGCTCCAACAACAACCCACTGGGTACACGCTGGATGAATCAACGTCGTTTCCACGTCATTTCAATGAACCAACGTGGAATAGACGTTGAATTGACGCCTGTTCACAGTGGGAAAGCACTTTATGAGCTAAGGCCTTTACATACACACATATAGATGTAGGATCTTAATTTGAGTCAGTTTGCTAAAGCAGGAAAATAATCCTGCAGCAACAGGAAATGTTAATTATTATGTGGAGCATAATTAAATGGATATTTTTGTAGGGGTTGACACATTTTTCGTAAGGGAAAAACAAGTCTGAAATTTGTGTGTGGAAATTGAGTGGAAATTACTAACTTCAGAATCCTTTTTAAACCTCAAATGCATTGCAGGAAAGTTCTCTTTCAACAGGGTGAACAATTTAAGATCCTACATCTGTAGTAAAAAAATCTGAAAAATAAATGTAACTGTACAATATCGATCTCACTTTCACAGACAATAATCTATTATTTTTCTTCCCGGTGCGGTAGTCTGACTTTTTGTTATGTAGAAATTTATTAAAAAATCTAATCTTGGTGCTCACATTGTCTCCCTCAATTGATGTACACATGGGACAAATCAGAATACAGTAAGATTATCTACAATGACAAGTAAAACATATAATGCCGCTACGGCAATTATTTCAAAACAGATAGCAAAGCAATAGTGTGCACTTTGCTACAGGTGGGCTGACATATGTTTTTCAAATATTCTAAAACTATTTGTTAGCATCCATGCTTGCTTCATAAAGAATAGTAATGATTGTGGATTTGTTTAGAAAAACAATAGGCGGACATAAAGAAGATTGAAGACAACTATACTGGTGCATCAGAACATCTATAGAAATATGAATGATCAAAGATAAAGGTGTGAGTAAATACAAAACAGGGGCTTTCATTTAAAAAGAATAATGCACTGAGGGAATGCAGAATGCATGTAATAGCTACTCCAATAGCTAAAAGATGTAAACAAATACCGTTGCCAATACTTTACAGTAACAATAAGCTGTACAGTATGTGTTTTGAAATATAAAGAGAAATAAGCTGCAACTTTGATTGGGGAGGTTACATACCGTACCACATAACATACAGAAGGAGTGAAGAAGTTTGAAGTGAACAGTGAACTGAGCCTGGCCATATACACATAGGGCCATTCCTATGGCCAAAGACCATCAGGACAAAAGACTGTGGCAATTCAAAATATGGTATATGCTGCATAATAAGCAGAACAACAGCGACACTACATATTTTGCCAGCAAAATATTTGTTATCAACAGAGCAACATGTACATTGTCTTAAGCATTTGTCCAAGTGCATATAGATTATTTTTTGATCCACATACATACCATTACCCTTCACTGGCATTATACTTCCAAAAACCCTAAACCACACTGCTATCTATCTACTAAACAGTACCAGTGCATCAGCTTAATTGTACTGGGCACAATCCTTTCCACATCACATTCACATGCAATGTACAGCAGGGTTGGTCTCAATGCCATTCCAATTCTATCAATGTAAGAAATAAACTGAAAATCCAAATTCCAATTTTCCTCATAGATTAGTTTTTATTGACTGAATTGAAATGGCATTGATCCCAACCCACGAGTAGAGTGCAAGCACTGACATGGCGCTTGCAGGAAGCAGCCTGTCTACTATAAGACACATGAGTGGGTTAAAGGCAACTTGTGAGCTGGAGATTTGAAGTTACTATTGAACCATCAAAACAGGGCCTGGCTTCAAAACAGGGAATTCCTTCCTGTCCTCCCCATCCGTCAAGGCATCAGTCTGCTAGTGAAAGAACAGGTTCAGAGAGGAGGCGGGTTGCAGTGCAGTGCTTTTCCTTTCCTCTGTGAAGTTCTGTGAAACTGAGAAGGTTACAGGAACTGTTTCACAGAAAGCAGATATTTAGCGTTTAGGGTAATGAACGAAACAATAACAAATCTGTAGACAATGTCTGAAAAGGTAAATCATGAGTAAGTTTCTCCATCTCCATCTCTGTTTCTCTCTCTCTCTCTCTCTCTCTCTCTCTCTCTCTCTCTCTCTCTCTCTCTCTCTCTCTCTCTCTCTCACACTCTCTCTCTCTCTCTCACACACACTCTCTGTCTCTCTCTCTCTCTCTCTCTCACACACACTCTGTCTCGCTCGCTCTCTCTCTGTCTCACTCTTTTTCTCTCTCTGTGTCTCTATCTCATCTCTTTCTCCCTCTCCCTCACTTTCTTCCATATTTCCCTTTTTTTTCTCTCTCCTTTTCTTTCTCACCCTCTCTCTTTCTCTCTCACTACTCTCTTTCCCTCTGCAGAAAATGTCATTCTTTAATGTGGCTAGTGTGACAACACGCCTGTGCAGTTAGCAGTTAGAAAGACAGAGAAGATATACAGTCTGTTGCAAGAAATCATGCAAGAAAGTATATTATATTCTAAAGTATGGTTCAGTTGGTGGGGTCAGGGAAATTCCCCTTGATAAGTTGAGACCTTACATGGCAGTCTATGTGGCAACGAACAAGTCCAAAAGTACATTATTCAGAAAGAAAGGAACAGTGATAAACTATAATAACTCACAGTATTAGCTGCTCTGTGACAATCTGAGACACACTATGACAAAACTGTCTAGGTGTACTACTTCTTTGTGATCTTCTTGACTCCCCCAAAAAATCCCTCACTTGAGATACATATCTCAACCTCAAATTCTTCAAAACACCTTGCACAATTCAAATGTGTATTTGGCCCAGACCTTCATATATTTGTTTGGAATGATATATAGCTAGTATCATTATGCTGCAACAAATGTTGGTTAGTTCTCTCTCTCCTGGTTGGTTGCATTGACCACACACAGTTAGTTCAACATTACTGTCCTGAGGTGGGATGGGGCGGGGACCAGTGGTGGCTCCTGTCCAGTCCACCGCTCTAATTGAAGGTGTGTTCCCCACGGATGATGTGAGATGAAAATTCATAGCGGTCCTTACTGCGGTGGCCACAGATGTTGCACTCCAGCGGGTCCCTGTAACCATGACAACCCATGTGGATGGTGTACATGACGTGGTCCAGGAAGAGAATGCGGCAGTGTTCACACTGGAACACCCTCATCTTCCGCCCCTCTCGCCCAAACACACGCACCCCTTCCCGACTTATAGGCCTCTCTGCCGCCCCTCCCTGGGCCACCTCAGCCCCGCCTCGCCCCTCCTCTCTGCCGCCATATGCTGGGCTGGATCTGGGACGGTGGTGGGGGTTGTTCCAGTGGTAACCCAGCCTATCCTGTGGGCTGCTCCGGGCAGAGTCGGCCGAGTCCAGCCCACTGTTGCTAGGAGACTCTTTTTCCTCTCTGGTACCCTGGGGGTGCTGCTGCTTGGGTCTTGTGAGGGCGATGGGCCCGTTGGAGGAAGGATGGAAGTCAGGGGGAGGAGGGGGCAGAGGTGAAGGATGAGGTGGGGCGTCGCGGCCACCTGGTCGGTCCATACGCAGCCCTGACCCCAGAGGGTAGACGTGGTGGAAGAGGGGGTTGACCATGGGTACCACCTCGGCCATAGAAAGAGACGGCTGTGGACCGTGGGGACCATGGGGGTGGGGATGGTGGACAAGGGGTCTCAGGGAGTCAGAGCCCAGGTAAGAGATGGCGTTGTTGATAGCCTGGTCCATCATGTGAGCCTGCATCAGCTCTGCCTCCTTCTCATACTTCAGACCCATCTCATAGCTCAGCTCCGGGTAACTATAACGCATCATCTTCTCACCTGCAGAGCACAGCTTACATATTACCACAATGAAATTCACATATGCAGAAGCTCCCCATAAGAGAAACTGCCCGGTCGAATGACACCATTGGATAGTACCGAATACATACAACTCTAACTAAATAGAATATGATAGAGTGATTTATTTTGTGTGCATGTCTAACCTTTCCAGTTTTTAATAAGCTAAACACTATCAAAGTTCTCTTGTTTTTGTCTTATTGTATTTTCTCTTGTGTTGTTTAATAGTGGAAAGCCCCATCCATCTGAATGCACTGTTTAACCCCTCCAGAACAGGGATGCGGTGAGCTGTTTTGCTCTTCTCTCGATAAGAGCTATTGCAGAGATACAGGTGTAACAAACCACAGAGTGAAAACATGTCCTCGTCTCTCTCATCCGCTCTCTGTGTCTCGCTCGATCTTTTCCTCTATCTAATAGAGCAGTAAATAATAAAAACAAAATAATTGTCTTCCTCGCTAATATGCAAAAATTGGCTGTTATATGACAACAAAATGTTTGCAACACCGAAACAATTGTTTCTTAATACAAAACCAATATATTTTTCAAATGTATGTATTAAAAAATGATCAAAATGTTCAAATTAAAAATTAAAAAGATTGAGAAATATTCAGAGTGGAACAACCTGATCTGAAATGTGAAATCTACATTAATAAAACTAAAGTGTGCAGTATGTGAATAGTGTCTTCATTTCTACCATTAAGTCAAGGTCATCTGTTAGATGCAAAACAACAGTATCATGTTTCAATGTACCGCTGCCCAGGCACGCAATTCAATTCCTTTTTTGCATGTATACACTCATTCTGTTGCAGTGACTGTATGTTGAACTGATCAAAACAAATAAACAGTTAAAACTGTAAACTGAATTTAATCCAACAGAACAGGTCAAATTCAATCCCAAAATGGAATGAAATAAATATCCTACTGATACCCTTAATACCATAATTATTAAAATTACAAATGAGTCATTTGTAATAATAATTATCTAAGCTACAATGAATAATTGTGAGTTGGTGATCCTTATGGTGAACACATTATGGTGCTCCCAGACAGGAAGTGATGCAATGATGCTTACCCACAAACTTCTGTGGAGTGGTACTCTTCCTCTTCCCTACATTACTCTGCAGTTTCTCAATGACAGGTGGCCGGTTTAATGTTGCCATGGCAGCGGCCTCCGCCAGGGGCCTCTGCTCTTTAGGGACCTCACCTGGGGGTCAGGGGTCAGAGCATGAGAGTGTGTGAGAGGTCTGCACCAAGGCTTGTAGGTAGTACTGTAGTACTGTAGGTGGCAGGTGTGTAAAAGTAACATAAGTAGAGTTCACAGGATTCTCACACAAACCATAAAAAGGAAGGAGGAAGAGAAACTAAAATGATCTTTAATTTAACTTCATACCTAAATTATAAATGATTAAAGGTTAAAGTGCAAGGTGTAAAAAAGGTTCCAAAGAGAAAGCAAATGTTTCTGAGTCCATGCCATTAACAGAGATACCATATAGCAGGTCTCTGTACCAGAGCAGGACATTCACACTCACCTGGATAAGGCCCAGTGACGGAGGTGGGATCCATGCCAGCACTCTCAAGGTAGTTATGGCAGCGCTCTTTATGCTCCTCCAATGATGTCCTCTGTTTGTAGCTCCGCCCACAGTAGTCACACTTGTGTGGTTTACCCACTAAATTAGAGAAATGACATCAAAGGAAAAAAACTATTAATTTCATTCATTCATCAACTCACATAAACAGACCGGTAACGCAATTCTATGTGAAGTCTCTAGGAGGTTTTATTAAACACATAGAACCCGTGGAGAACACAGAAACTAGAGCAGGGCTATGAGCTCATGGAGTGATCATTTTCCATTAGTGGGATCCCACACACCATCATTGCCAACCAGACAGAGAAGGTGTGGGCAGGCGAGATATACCAAAATACTCTAATACACACATTTGCCTTTCATACGCCCTGGAACAACTGGTAAAGCCTACAACTCTTCCGGGAGCCCATCACTACTACTATGGTGCACAACTCAATTGGCTGCTGTACACAGACACAGATCCCGTAGAAGAAGGAAAATAACTAACGTCAGACCTAAACAACGTCTGAGTTTCTCCTCAGCAGCTGGAGGTGGGGAGTGATTCATGCTGCCAGTTCCATTCTGATGGAGTCTATGCTGGTGAGATTGTGCAAAACCTCCTCTAGCTTTCCCCTAGAGAAGATCCATCCATTGATCCTTCCCTCCGTCCTCCCTTCCTTCCAATCTTCCGCCATTCATTTATTAACTGTACTTCAATCATTCACTCATGAATGAATTACTCATGAATGAATTAATGCATTCATAGTGATTTGGCAACTAAAGTCTGAAACTACTGAAAAGTACTACTCAAAGTTTTCTGTAGTAGAAACAAGGCTCTGAAAGTCTTCGGGATGAGTCATCTAGGGGGAACTGTTGTCCAGACGACACCAAGCAGTGGCCCAGACACTGGCCCAAAATAGGTGTCGTTTACATGAGAAAATGTTCTCGTACCAGAGGTGACCCCAGTTACTAGAAACTACCTGACCTGTTACTGTGGGAATAACATGTTTCAGTCTGACACATACTTTGAAAGTAAGACACAGATAGGCTTAGGTAACATTTCATTAAGTCTATAGGAATTGATTGGAAATATTGGTGAGTGTGTGAACGTTTGGCTCACGTTTTTTCAAGCTGATCTCAAATGACTGTATAGGTTACTTGTCTTAATGTAATTTTGTGGCCTGTGAATGCCAATTGGTTTAGCGCATTTGAAACTGTGGTTCATGAGTAAGCTTTATACTAGCAATGGCATTATCATGTAATTTACAGGTCGTGATCATCATCATTACAGAACACTTGCTGAATTTTACTTATGAGTCTCTCCATATGTAGCCTAATACAATGTCCGTGTAATTGAAAAACACCCTGAAGTGTCTGTCTGCTCCAATGATATTGGCCACAGCACCTGCTAACTGTAGCCAGCTGGATGGGCAGTCACACTTTCATATTGGAATAGGCCACACACACACATTTTATGCTATTTCTCATTTACAAAACCTCCAGCCATTTGCAGATGGTGGATGTATCACAAAAATCCCACTTTCAGCAGATATTCTTGAACATGCAAATAGCCTTAACTCTCTCTGCCTTCAGATACAGTCGGCTGCATCCAGTTGGGTGAGAAACAGGAACCTCTCTCAGAAACGTATTGTTGTCTCATGTAATGTCATTAGTGAGTGAGCCCATCACTCTAAGTGAGGCATCTAAAACATCTTCAGGATGAACAATTTGCACATATTTGAACAGCAATTCAAAGAAAAACTTGATATTCATATTTAACAATGTGTTTGGGAGGGGTTCAGATACAACACAGTCCATGTAGTGCCACTCTGTGTCTTGACAGGGGAAAGTAATACTCTTGTCTTGTCCCTCGGATTGCACAATACATCAAAGCATTCACCTGTCGCTGTCTCTCTCTCTGTTTCTCTGTCTCTCTCTCTGTTTCTCTGTCTCTCTCTCTGTTTCTCTGTCTCTCTCCCCACACCTAACCTCCCTCTCTCGTCACTCCACCTGTTTCCTGGCAGTGTGCCAGGGGGCAGGGAGAGAGAGGAGAAAGGAGAAGAGGCCTTTCATCTAGAGAACGCCATTCCAACCAACTCCCTACGCCACAGAAGAGTTCCTAACATTCCTTTCAACCCTCAGGTAGTGTAGTATAGGCAGGCTGAGGGGATTCATACAGCCCTACTACCTACTATAGGACTGCATAAGGAACTACGGTACACCTAAATGTGCCGTCTACACTGACTGGAGGAGGGTAAAGAATTCATTTAGCCTTACAAAACAGGAAGTGAAAATGAGAAAAAGGTCAAAAGAGAAAAAAAAGACACATGGAAAGAGTGTCTGAAAGCATTGACAGAAAAAGAGAGAGATACAAAGGACTCATTACCATAAAGCTGTTTATACAATAGCCTCAGTTATGAGGCTTACATCTAATTGTTGTACAAAAGGAATGAGTAAAGATGATACTATTTGTGAAATGACAGATGCTATGTAATGATGTTGATGTGAGAGAACTGTATTTCTGTTTAAAGTTTCACTAAGTCATTGGCACGCCCCCAGGAACACAGACAGGTCCTGGCGTCATGAGACAGCCCTTTTCGATGTTCCCAATAAAACCCCACCTGGGTTTTCTATCACCAGACCGAGCTTACCTCAATTATGAGAGGGCTAAGGGTGGAGATGAGACCAGTACCTCTATCATAGAGTGAAATAAGGTTTAAGTAGATTGCTGAATCTTTGAACCATCCCACGTGATTAAACTCTTAGACTATCGATACCGACAGAATAAGAACAAGTTTTTGATATTAATTACTTGTCTGCAGCCAGGAATTCGGTATCATTGACGCAAAGACCGAAACATCTATTCATGACATGAATGAATGTGAATGTCACTCTGAACTACCCGTTCTAACCACGACAGAGAGATGGCGGACAAGCTCTCCAACAGAAACAAACTTTTCAACAGAGATTCCGACGACACACTGAGCGTAAATATATATATATTGATTGCAATTATTCCCGAATGAGGGAGCGTTCATGTGCAAAGGATTAGCATTTCAATTGTTATAATTATCAACTCTGTTGTGTCTCCTCAGCTGACCCCCACTCCCCTCTGTCTAAGCCGCCATGCCGGGTTTAGCCCACTAGGGCACATTCTCCTATTATTTCTTTGTAACCATATCTACTTTGCTTGTTTGTTATGCATTTCTGTGAGTACTTAGTTAGTAAATAAATGATTTTAAGACAATTGATGTATGGATGACTCATAGTGAAGACTGGGTTCGTGCAGATAACCAACAATTTACGACGTTTGGAAGACTAACGTGAGGTAAAGAATAATTCATTAATCAGAAGACTAAGTGATCAGATATTAAAATATCTTGCTTTGTCATTAAGGGGTATTGTGTACAAATGTATTGATGAGGAAAAAACAAACAATTTTGTCAGTTTTAGAATAAGGCTGTAACGTAACAAAATATGGAAAAAGTCAAGGGGTCTGAATACTTTCCGAATGCACTGTACATGTGAGTACTTCAAAGAGGACAACACTAGAGATGAGGTTATACTGTCGTCTGTCCCGGATCTCAAAGAAGAGGCAGGAGAGAACAGAGACAGAGGCCTATGATGAAGAGATAGGAACGTGGGTTACAGTTAGAGCATATCAGTGTTTCTCTGGTCTCCCCATACTGTATCTCTACAGATAACAGAGAGAGTTCCTCTCTGAGGAGACGTGAGCTGAGCAGGTTATAGGAACAGCATGTCCTGGGTGCCTAACCACAGCCCTTGTCTGTCTGCACAAAAATCCCCAGGGAGATGCATTCATCCCACAATACGAAACCCTGTCAGTGTTAGATATTTGTGGGTCTGTTGCTAATCTGTCACAAAAACTTAGACACAGGTCAGACCAGATCATGCTTTAAGTTACATCGAGACAGGCCGGTTCTATAGCATCAACATATAGCATCGGCTATTTTAGAAGTTATTGAAACCAGGATAAATACTAAGGAGTAACCACAGTAATAAAAAAGTTAAAGGAAGCATGGACCCAAGACAAAGGGAATAGGAAGACAAGGAGAAAAAGGAGGAAGAGGATAAGAACATAGAGGAAGAAACAAAAAAAGAGAGGAGGTAGAGGGGCTGACCTGAGTGTGTGCGTAGGTGTCCTGTGAGTGCGTCACGACGGCGGCAGGCGTAGCTGCAGAAGGGGCATTTGAAGGGCTTCTCCCCCGTGTGCAGTTTGATGTGTCTCAACAGATTGCCCTTCTGAGTGAACGACACACCACACTGGTTACACTGGAACGGCCTATCACCTGAGAGGGGCACAGGAAGTGTTACACTGGAACGACCTATCACTTGAAGGGGCACAGGAAGTGCAGGCTCTCATCTCTCACTCCCCCTTTTACATATAGCCAGAAAAGCAACACACAATACCCACAGACCACCAGCCACCTAGTCTTGAGTTTTCACTCGGCTAGTGGACCGAACAAACTTGAGAAAGACGGAAATGGAGGTTCACAGCTACTCAACAGCAATCAACACATTGCGATGGTAAAGCATGGTTTGATTGGTAAAGGCAAGCAACACGCCTTAGCTGAGAACATTGTAACATCTCAAATAATGCAGAGAATATATTTCTAGGAGGATTGTCAGTGGGTGGAAAAACACTAGCGTGTGGTGCCTGATGTATGCAGTGTACAATTGATTCATTTGAACTACAGCCTACTGCTACTACAGTAATAGTGTCTGGAGTGTGGTGAGATGAGGTGTTAGATCTCCACCCTAATAGCTCTGCTCTGGGTCTCTTCTACTGCTCCCTCTCACACCACAAAGTAGGTGTAGAAATACAGTATGTTTTCATCCTTCACCAGGCGCCCGGTAGGGCTGTATGTGTTCTACACACAGATACACAAACACCACCAACACCACTAAGTTGGTATAAGTTAATAAGGTTTAGTGTGGCCATCAAAGTCTCTTCAGATAGTAAATGGTTAAGACTCAAGGAGTCTTACATTTTGTCTTATAATCTTCCATTGTGTTAAAGTGCTGTACATCTTTAATACCAGCTTTACCATGGAACTATGTTTGTCTGTATCTATGCAAAAAGTTTGCCCGGTTCACCAGTAAACTACAGTAGTCTCGATGATCATCTCTTTATCTGCGGCCGAACGTTTGGAAAAGTGAAATGTGATCCTAAATATGTGAAGACCAAGGCACAGTAATGGCGTCAGTTAAGGGCTCGGGAACAGGTTGTGGAGGATTCCTGGGATGTTATCCATGAAAATCATTCCAAGGCTAAACTATTGTATTCTACAAAACAGCAAAGCTCTCGAGCTCCACACCCGTAGAAACAATTTCTGACTCACAGAATTAAAAAAAAAAAAATCATAGGATGAGTGACGTATGAGTGACGATGAGTCTGTAAAATTCATATCTCATAGGGAGCTACAACGTGAAGTATAATTTATTCAAAATGTACTAACGTATTACTAATGTTTTTTTGCAGTTTGCTAGATGTTAATGGTAAAACATTGACAATCCTTAGATACATTAGAGAGTTTTGAGTCATTGTTGTTCAATATAAAGTACATTAGGTTTGGGCAATATACTGTGAAAGGGACATAAGTGGTAGCAACATTAGAGAAACATTTACCATTGGGCAGCCGAGTTCCTGGGTCACATGACCCATCGGACCCAGGGACCCCATCCTGTAGGTTGTTTGGGCTGTCAATTATGGGCTCTTCCAATCCCGATTCCTCTTCCCCACTTTGTCCCATATCCTCAGCTGTGGTCCTCCTGTCCCTTTCATCTTCTGTCTCTTCTTCTTGTTTGATGGTGTGTTCTGGAAGAGACAGGTATGACCAATCCAATTACAGTTTTTCAGACAATCAAATGACAATCACATGACATGGCTTTAGTAGATGATCCTCGTTCTTCCAGTAAGAGGTGCAGTGGCTCTAGGTTACGAGTCTAAACCTTGTAAATCTGTTTTTCTTTGAATGTAAACATCCACTGATTGGAACAAGTTCATCAAATCTGCATGTTATTTCCCCTGGAGAAATAAGTAATATAATGATGCTCAACATAAATTGCCAATGTTAATGCTAACCCCTAGAGGCAGGGACTCATCAAATCTGACAAAAAAATGGTTAGTTATTGTTAATTCTATGCAATTATTTTGTATTTAACCAGGCAAGTCAGTTAAGAACAAATTCTTATTTACAATGACGGCTTGCCCCGGCCAAACCCTAACGACGCTGTGCGAATTTTGCGCCACCCTATGGGACTCCCAATCACAGCCAGGTGTGATACAGCCTGGAATTGAACCAGGGTCTGTAGTGACACCTCTAGCACTGAGATGCAGTGCCTTAGACCACTGTGCCACTCAGGGGCGCAAATATTTCTGTTATCTATTTTAAACCTGAGACTTCTGGAATGTACACAGTAAAGTAGTTATGTGGAGAAAAACGGGGTTAGTCCCAGAAGTGGACGGGCGATACGTGACTTGGTCTGAATATTAGAGATGTCTAGTTCCCCACAGAATAGTCTAGTCCCGTAGCACTCACTTCCGTCATCATGAAGTGCTTTGAGAGACTAATCAAGGACTATATCACCTCCACCCTACCTGACACCCTAGACCCACTCCAATTTGCTTACCGCCCAAATAGGTCCACAGACGATGCAATCTCAACCACACTGCACACTGCCCTAACCCATCTGGACAAGAGGAATACCTATGTGAGAATGCTGTTCATCGACTACTCCTCGGCATTTAACACCATAGTGCCCTCCAAGCTCGTCATCAAGCTCGAGACCCTGGGTCTCGACCCCGCCCTGTGCAACTCGGTACTGGACTCATCACAGACAAACTGAATTGGTGCACCCACACAGACAGCATCGTGAAGAAGGCGCAGCAGCGCCTCTTCAACCTCAGGAGGCTGAAGAAATTCGGCTTATCACCAAAAGCACTCACAAACTTCTACAGATGCACAATCGAGAGCATCCTGTCGGGCTGTATCACCGGTACGGCAACTGCTCCGCCCACAACCGTAAGGCTCTCCAGAGGGTAGTGAGGTCTGCACAACGCATCACCGGGGACAAACTACCTGCCCTCCAGGACACCTACACCACCCGATGTCACAGGAAGGCCATAAAGATCATCAAGGACAGCAACCACCCGAGCCACTGCCTGTTCACCCCGCTATCATCCAGAAGGCGAGGTCAGTACAGGTGCATCAAAGCTGGGACCGAGAGACTGAAAAACAGCTTCTATCTCAAGGCCATCAGACTGTTAAACAGCCACTACTAACATTGAGTGGCTGCTGCCAACACACTGACTCAACTCAAGCCACTTTAATAATGGGAATTGATGGGAAATGATGTAAAATATATCACTAGCCACTTTAAACAATGCTACCTAATATAATGTTCCCTACATTATTCATCTCATATGTATACGCATATACTGTACTCTATATCATCTACTGCATCCTTATGTAATACATGTATCACTAGCCACTTTAACTATGCCACTTTGTTTACATACTCATCTCATCTCATTTACATACTGCACTCAATACCATCTCCTGTATCTTGCCTATGCCGCTCTGTACCATCACTCATTCATATATCTTTATGTACATGTTCTTTATCCCCTTACACTTGTGTCTATAAGGTAGTAGTTTTGGAATTGTTAGCTAGATTACTTGTTGGTTATTACTGCATTGTCGGAACTAGAAGCACAAGCATTTCGCTACACTCGCACTAACATCTGCTAACCATGTGTATGTGACAAATAAAATTGGATTTGATTTGGTTTGATTTCATTTAGTTCCCCTCAGTCCTTGGCAAGCCTGGGGTCAATTCTAATTGAAGGCAGTCAAGTAAACTTAAACAATTCAAAATTGAATAGAAAAATTGTATCTATTTTCAATGACTTCTCAATAAACTGAGAAGTAGAAGCTATTTTTTTATTCTCCATTTTATTTAAATTTAAAATCACTTCCTGAATTGACTGCCTTTAATTCGAATTGACCCCAGCCCTGGTCCCTGGGGAGGAGGAGGAGGAGAGGAAGAGCGGAGTGCTGCGGACAGGCGCTGCTTAGCCCCTGTGGGTTTCGATTTGACTGGTGCTGGGAGACTGGCTGGATGGCTTGTTGGGGGGGGGATTCTGGCTGACTAAAGGCACAAAGGCCTCAACTCTACTGGGTTGGCCACTAGAATCTCAGTATCCCTCATCCGACATTATAGGGAGACTGACACACAGACACACAAATATGGCCCAGATACATACTCCTCCAGTCTGGCTTTAGTAACTTTTGACTCTTGAGTCACTAGGGACACACACACATAGACACAGAATAATTAGAGATCGTCCTCTCCCACACAACTTTTGAAGGTACAATATGCAGAAATTGTCCCGCCATTTCCTGGTTGCTTAAATTA
This sequence comes from Oncorhynchus keta, assembly GCF_023373465.1. NCBI lineage: Eukaryota > Metazoa > Chordata > Actinopteri > Salmoniformes > Salmonidae > Oncorhynchus > Oncorhynchus keta. Next base: position 27,829,934 of record NC_068454.1, read on the forward strand.
AAATAGTTTTCCTAATTTCAGTTTGTTTCACAAAACAAGCAATCTATTGTGTAGAGAATCGTTGTACCATCTGAAGTATATTTTCAATAACCAAAATGTATTTTCAGCAGTTTAAAGCTGGTGTATAAAACGGAAAGTAAAAGACACAAAAATAGAACTTAAGAACGGGACGCATAGAAACAGCACACATAGAACATATCTACCGCTTCTTAGACTTACGTTCAATGGAAATGACAGATCTATCTCACGTTTCTATGTGAATTTGGTTCGTTTACCCAAAAAGTGCTTAGCATATACGTTGGGACCTTAATCTTGAACATTTTGAATTATTTTATTTATTAGGATCCCCATTAAGTGTTGCAGAAGCAGCAGCTACTGTAATTTTCGTGGGGTCCACACAAAACATAAAGTATGACAAAATACATAACTCTATTAGACAAGAACAGAAACACACATTTTAAATAAGAACAATAGAACACATTTTTTTCCTGAACTGCATATACATACAACATATTCATATACAGCATATACAGTACATACAAGTTTTTAGGTCATACAAAGTCAGAGGCATCATACCGTGAGAAGGAGACTTCTTGCATTCCTCTACAGTAGTCTGAAGGAAAACCTGATACGGACGTTAACCATAACCATCCAGTCAAGCCTGTTTGTGATTTGTGACTGAAACCATAATCATAGTGTAGGTACGGAAGGAGCCAGAGCAATAACCCCAACCTCACATCCATATAATCCATCCCCTGACCGTCCCTTCAGTCTCCTAGGCTCCATTAAAGGGGATTTTGGCAATAAGCCCACTTACAGTTTCTACATCCCGAGAGTCAGATGAAGTCGTGAGTACCATGTTTATGTTAGCATCCAGTATGAAGGAAGTTAAAGGTTGTTTTGTGAGCCAATGCTAACTAGCTTAGCGCAAAAACTTGAAGTCTTCCTTCATACTAGACCAGGCACTTGCACAGATGGAGCCCTAGGTGTGCTGGAGCTCCTGCCCCTTTGCCGAACAGTTTGGGCAACACGTTAATATGACCCCTCTATGGAAAGATGAGACTCTCACGAACACCTACATGTTTTTCTCTAGGACACCCACAAGTTTCCCAAGACTTGTCTGAAGGTAGCCTGATACCAGTTCAAATGTTGGTGCCTAAAATCATTTGTTGGATATGTTTAAAAATATATATAAATAAGTTCATGATATTTCCTATATCTCTCAGACACAAACTTCCTTTAGATTTTTTTCCTGTTTTTCCATGTATGAATCTGTAATTCAACGCGTTTCTATGAGTTAATTGCAATAAGACCAAACTCAATATTTCATCCAATATTTATTTTATATTCAAGTGTAGTGTGGCGATAGCTAGGTTTGACAACAACTTTTACTATGGTGACTGCTATAGGGTTGACACTAAGTCATGGTGATTGCTATAGGGTTGACACTAAGTCATGGTGATTGCTATAGGGTTGACACGAAGTCAGTTTTATTACTATAGGGTTGACACTAAGTCATGGTGATTGCTATAGGGTTGACACTAAGTCATGGTGATTGCTATAGGGTTGACACTAAGTCAGTTTTATTAATATAGGGTTGACACTAAGTCATGGTGACTGCTATAGGGTTGACAACAACTTTTACTATGGTGATTGCTAGAGGGTTGACACTAAGTCATGGTGATTGCTATAGGGCTGACACTAAGTCAGTTTTATTAATATAGGTTTGACACTAAGTCAGTTGAATTAATATAGGGTTGACACTAAGTCATGGTGATTGCTATAGGGCTGACACTAAGTCAGTTTTATTAATATAGGGCTGACACTAAGTCAGTTTTATTAATATAGGGTTGACACTAAGTCAGTTTTATTAATATAGGGTTGACACTAAGGCATGGTGATTGCTATAGGGTTGACAGTAAGTCAGTTTTATTAATATAGGGTTAACACTAAGTCATGGTGATTGCTATAGGGTTGACACTAAGTCAGTTTTATTAATATAGGGTTGACACTAAGTCAGTTTTATTAATATAGGGTTGACACTAAGTCATGGTGATTGCTATAGGGTTGACAACAACTTTTACTATGGTGATTGCTATAGGGTTGACACTAAGTCATGGTGATTGCTATAGGGTTGACACTAAGTCAGTTTTATTAATATAGGGTTGACACTAAGTCAGTTTTATTAATATAGGGTTGACACTAAGTCATGGTGATTGCTATAGGGTTGACACTAAGTCATGGGGATTGCTATAGGGTTGACACTAAGTCAGTTTTATTAATATAGGGTTGACACTAAGTCAGTTTTATTAATATAGGGTTGACACTAAGTCAGTTTTATTAATATAGGGTTGACACTAAGTCATGGTGACTGCTATAGGGTTGACACTAAGTCAGTTTTATTAATATAGGGTTGACACTAAGTCATGGTGATTGCTATAGGGTTGACACTAAGTCATGGTGATTGCTATAGGGTTGACACTAAGTCATGGGGATTGCTATAGGGTTGACACTTAGTCATGGGGATTGCTATAGGGTTGACACTAAGTCATGGGGATTGCTATAGGGTTGACACTAAGTCATGGGGATTGCTATAGGGTTGACACTTAGTCATGGGGATTGCTATAGGGTTGACACTAAGTCATGGGGATTGCTATAGGGTTGACACTAAGTCATGGGGATTGCTATAGGGTTGACACTAAGTCATGGGGATTGCTATAGGGTTGACACTTAGTCATGGGGATTGCTATAGGGTTGACACTAAGTCATGGGGATTGCTATAGGGTTGACACTAAGTCATGGGGATTGCTATAGGGTTGACACTAAGTCAGTTTTATTAATATAGGTTTGACACTAAGTCAGTTGAATTAATATAGGGTTGACACTAAGTCATGGTGATTCCTATAGGGTTGACACTAGGTCATGGTGATTGCTATAGGGTTGACAACAACTTTTACTATGGTGATTGCTATAGGGTTGACACTAAGTCATGGTGATTGCTATAGGGTTGACACTAAGTCAGTTGAATTAATATAGGGTTGACACTAAGTCATGGTGATTGCTATAGGGTTGACAACAACTTTTACTATGGTGATTGCTATAGGGTTGACACTAAGTCATGGTGATTGCTATAGGGTTGACACTAAGTCAGTTTTATTAATATAGGGTTGACACTAAGTCAGTTTTATTAATATAGGGTTGACACTAAGTCATGGTGATTGCTATAGGGTTGACACTAAGTCAGTTGTATTAATATAGGGTTGACACTAAGTCAGTTTTATTAATATAGGGTTGACACTAAGTCAGTTTTATTAATATAGGGTTGACACTAAGTCATGGGGATTGCTATAGGGTTGACACTAAGTCAAGGTGATTGCTATAGGGTTGACACTAAGTCATGGGGATTGCTATAGGGTTGACACTTAGTCATGGGGATTGCTATAGGGTTGACACTAAGTCATGGGGATTGCTATAGGGTTGACACTAAGTCATGGGGATTGCTATAGGGTTGACACTTAGTCATGGGGATTGCTATAGGGTTGACACTAAGTCATGGTGATTGCTATAGGGTTGACACTAAGTCATGGTGATTGCTATAGGGTTGACACTAAGTCATGGGGATTGCTATAGGGTTGACACTTAGTCATGGGGATTGCTATAGGGTTGACACTTAGTCATGGGGATTGCTATAGGGTTGACACTTAGTCATGGGGATTGATATAGGGTTGACACTAAGTCATGGGGATTGCTATAGGGTTGACACTAAGTCATGGGGATTGCTATAGGGTTGACACTAAGTCATGGGGATTGCTATAGGGTTGACACTGAGTCATGGAGATTGCTATAGGGTTGACACTAAATCATGGGGATTGCTATAGGGTTGACACTAAGTAATGGTGACTGTTATAGGGTTGACACTAAGTCACACTATCCACTCCAATGAGGTGATATGATTGACAACTTCCATCTATCTTCCAACACAGACCAAATAGAATTCTGGAGTCCTGCAATTGTCAGCAATGACATGGCAATCTCTGTAACAACATGGCAGTATTTTCTTAAGCAACATTTCCCCTTTTATCTCTTAGCCTTGTGTGAACTGAAAGAGCTCCTCTTTTACTAACAGCATGACATTGAATTTATCCTCCAGAGCTGTATCCTGGCAACACGGAGCGAGCAGATCTAGGGGTATTGTAGGTGGGGTATACACATGAAGAGCTCGCCACTCTCTGTCGAAGCTGGCTGAACTTGAGATGGTTGCTGCGACAACAGCATTTTATAGAACCCAGATAAATAAAATATAAAGAAACTCCCGAAGCATGACGGGTCATGTTACCAAGGAGGAGAAACTACAGTAGGTATCCAAGCTAAGTGAAAAGTGCTATCATAAGCTAATCTGAGTAAGGATACCTGTCCCATACCTGGCTGTGTATTGAACACCTCGTAGTTTACATTACTCAAGGGTCAAGAAGATCAAGAAGAGCCACCCATAAGGTATTTTGCTAGTGGAACTGTAGAGGTATTTTGCTGAAGTGAATGAAAAAATAATTTTAAATGCTATACCATATTAATAGCTTGATTCTAAACACAGGTTTAAAGGCAAACATGTGTTGTAGTTTTGTACACACTGACACAACTGATTAATTTCAGCGTTGTGTTACAACAGCGGTGTCATGGCGTAGTGGTGTTAGGCAACCTCTGGGTCGGGATGACACAAGCTGTATCTGTGAGAGTCTCTCTCCCTCTGACACAGATCTAGGACCAGGCTACTAATACTGGGGGATACTGCGGGAAACAACTTCCCTTTTCTGGTTCAGCCACCTCATGGTGACATGTCTGAAGACAATGAGAAGAATGGCACCATGTCTCAGCTCTTCCTATTTCTGTTCATTTAAGGGAACTACGCAAGACCCTTCAGATAAGACATACATTTCTGATTACCCTTTGATAAAAGAAAATAAACTGTTTCTTGACGTGTGTGTGTGTGTTAGTGTGTGTTAGTGTGTGTTAGTGTGTGTGTGTGTGTGTGTGTGTGTGTGTGTGTGTGTGTGTGTGTGTGTGTGTGTGTGTGTGTGTGTGTGTGTGTGTGTGTGTGTGTGTGTGTGTGTGTGTGTGTGTGTGTGTGTGTGTGTGCTAGTGTGTGTGTGTGCTAGTGTGTGTGTGTGTGTGTGTGTGTGTGTGTGTGTGTGTGTGTGCGTGCGTGTGTGTGTGTGCGTGTGTGTGTGTGTGCGTGTGTGTGTGTGTGTGTGTGTGTGTGTGTGTGTGTGTGTGTGTGTGTGTGTGTGTGTGTGTGTGTGTGTGTGTGTGTGTGTGTGTGTGTGTGTGTGTGTGTGTGTGTGTGTGTGTGTGTGTGTGTGTGTGTGTGTGTGTGTGTGTGTGTGTGTGTGTGTGTGTGTGTGTGTGTGTGTGTGTGTGTGTATCCACTCACCAGTCGGTGAATAAGGACCCTGGGGCTGCTGTGCATTGGGTGTGTTTGTCGACAGGTCCACCAACATTCTAGAGTTCTCTGTCTTCCTGGGAGAGCAGTCTCCATTACCTGGGTGACAGACAACAAGAGAGCTGGGAACGTCGCATTGTGCAGCATTGCACTGCACTGAACAGCATACAGATACAGTACATACTGTACATACAAACTCCATCTCTCCAAATGTCATGGCATCCTCACATAAATGCTTTGAGAGGTGTCAATTGTAGCAATCCCACCATCTAAAAAAAAGTGTAAAAATGTCTGATGATACCCGGAGATACTTAGCCAGGGGATAATTTAATACTGTATTTCACACGTCTAATTCATAACAGGAAATCATTCTGAACCACTTTCAGTAGCAAACAGATTTTCCGTGGATGATCTGCCAACCAGACCCAGCACTTGCTTAGCTTCTAGGTGCTAGCCAGTACAGTACCAGAGTGCAAGGTGGTATGGCTGCTGTCTGCTGGCTACTTTTTCTGTCAGCCTCGTGTCCTCTCCATACAGATCATATCAGATTGCGGCCTGTCAGCACCCTCCCTGACACAGGCAGTGCTATGGGATAGCTATAGCTGTGTGTCCTGTCCTGTCCTGTCCACTCAGAAGGAGAGCTGTACAATCCCTTATCCCGTTACAGCCTGGCCCCAGCACAGCCTCTCAGACAATACAGCAGCAGCAGCAGCAACACCACAGCACCCCCACTGACCCAGGTGTCAAATCCCACAGGAGCCAGACCACAGCATAGACACTGTACCAGCTAGCACCTGGGAGTATTTTGTTAATATAGGTTTACAGGAAAGTACCTGAATATAACAGTCTAACAGTAAATCTTTGCCAAAGCTTCTCTCATGGAAGCTAAAATAAAATGCTTGTATTTTATGTGGTGTTACATTGATGTGATTGGCTGCTGCTGAGTGAGACACACTGGGAGTTGTGGTCCATGGCCATGATGACACAATCCCTGGGTCTGGTCTCCGATTGCACGCCACGCTGGGGTTGGATGAAATCTCAGGTGACTGACGGGTGGCTATCCAATGGCAGTGGTGTCTGTTTTAGAGATAGGGGTGGCCCAGATTTGTTATGAAGGATTTTCCATTACTGTGTTAAGTGTTGATGCCATGACGGCTGCCTAGCAGCTCTGTAGGGCCTCTCAGGTCAGGCAAAGGCTCAGTGTGTCGCAAAGGTGGTGTGTACTCGTAGCACCTGAATGTTGATGTTCATATGTTTTATGTACTTGTAATTATTACTGAAACCCTTAAAGGCATTTAGCTGAAACGGGTTTCAAAGACGAGCTTGCTAACCCTAGTAAACTATTTTACACCTTCTCCTCCCTCCTTAATCCTCCCCCTCCCTCCTTCCTCTCTGTGGACAACTTTGTCAACCACTTTAAAAAGAAGATTTGACGTCATCTGCTCTTCATTCACTCAGCTTATTGAGTCCACTGGTCGCACTCACACAGAACTACCCTACGCTTTGACCTCTTTCTCTCCTCTCTCTACAGGTGAAATCCTGTTACCAGTGACGTCAGGCCACCCAACAACCTGCCCGCTTGATCCTATTCCCTCCTCCCTTATCCAGACAATCTCTGGAAACCTTCTCCCATTTCTCACTTCCCTCATCAACACATCCTTGACCACTGTCGCACCCCTCCTCAAGAAACCAACACTTGATCCCTCTATCGTCAAAATCTACAGACTGGTATTACTTCTTTATTTTCTTTCCAAAACACTTGAGCGTGCTGTCTCTGACCAACTCTCTCCCTATCGCTCTCAGAACGATCTTCGTAACCCTAACCAGTCAGTCTTCAAGACGGGTCACTCAACCAAAACTGATCTTCTCTGTCACGGAGGCTCTCCACACAGCCAAAGCTGAATCTCTCTCCTCTGTTCTCAGTTTCCTAGATCTATCCGCTGCCTTCGAAACCGTGAACCATCAGATCCTTGGCAGTCTACTCCTACCAGTTGATGTGGAGAGGATCTGTATCTCTCACTACTCACTACTCTCACTACTGGTGTCCCCCAGGGCTCGCTTCCAAGCCCTCTCCTCTTCTCTCTATAAACTAAGTCACTTGGCTCCGTCATATCCTCACATGTTCTCTCCTATCATTGCTATGCGGATGGCACTCAACTTATTTTCTCCTTCCCCTTCTGACATCCATAAGCATCTCTGCACCACCTCAATCGCAATCTCAACAAGACGGAGCTGATCTTCCTCCTGGGGAAAGCCTGCCCTCTCCACGACCTCGCCATCGCGGTTGACAACTCTACGCTGTCCCTCTTCCAAAGTGCAAAGAACCTTGGCATGACCCTGGACTACACCCTGTCGTTCTCTGCAAACATAAAAAAGCTCACGTTCACTACAATACCATGGTACTTGCCTATGGAGCAGCAAGATGAACTGCCACTCCATACCTTCAGGCTCTGCTCAAGGGAGGGCAACTCCAACAGTCCAGTCCAAACTTTTCTCTGTCTTGGAACACCAAGGACATCAGATACCCTGCCCCTCTTCTGAAAACTTCTGAAACCCTACATCTTCAAAGAGTATCTTAAATAATCCTACAGCACCCCCCATCGCACCCCTTCCTCACACCTCCCCCACCAAAAATACTTAAATAAATAATAATAATAAATAAAGTATTTAGTGAACTAACACTCACTTAGCTCTGAAATGTTTTTTTTTTTTTTTTTTTTTTTTTTTTGTGTACTTTTCCCCCTTTTCTCCCCAATTTTGTGATGTCCAACTGATAGTTACAGTCTTGTCCCATCGCTGCAACTCCCCTACGGACTCGGGAGAGATGAAGGTTGAGAGCCATGCGTCAGCCAAACCACAACCCTGGCAAGCCGCACTGCTTCTTGACACACTGCTGCCTTAACCCCGAAGCCAGCTGCACCCAATGTGTCGGAGGAAACATTGTCCAACTGGCGACCAAAGTCAGTTTGCAGGCACCCGGCCCGCCACAAGAAGTCCCGAGAGTGTGATGGAACAAGGAAATCCCGGCCGGCCAAACCCTCCCCTAACCCGTACAATGCTGGGCCAATTGTGCCCCGCCTCATGGGTCTCCCGGTCACGATCCCGGTTCTGTAGTGACGCCTAAAGCACAACGATGCAGTTCCTTACACCACTGCGTGACTCGGGAGGCAGATATCTACATTACTGACAAAAAATGTACTTACTATGACTGTGATATGTGGTTGTCCCACCTAGCCATCTTAAGATGAATGCACTAACTGTAAGTTGCTCTGGATAGGAGCGTCTGCTAAATGACTCAAATGTATTGTAATGCTTTGATACAGTCATATGTGTTCACTCAAACACACTCACTTGTTTATCATCTGCCATTCCTCATACAATAGTTAAAATTGCAGCTCGCTGCCCCCAAAGTGATGCATGCTGGAACCCGTGGGCCAGGTTGAGGAGACAGAGTATGGGCACATCAGCGACTGGGGCCAACAGCACATACACACACGCACACGCACACACACACAGTCTGCTAAGTCAGAATCAGAGCTTTGATTCACACCACTTGTTAGCTGACTCAATACTGTATTTACCACCACACCATGGCCCAGATGACTTGTATAGACAGTGGAGGCTTCACTGGAAGAAGACAATGTATGTAACGCATCAGATATGGATTGTTCCATGTGTTGGCGTTGCCAAAAGGAAAATAAAATGTATGAAAATGACAAAGAGAGAACAAGAAATCATGATATAGGCTACCGCGTATATGATTTATCTTATCAGACATGTTAGTTTACTGCAGGTTGTCTCATGAAGTGAGATTGAGAACATGTGTTAAACTATCAGCAACAAGTGGTTGGCTTGTTATAAAAATGCCATAATTTCTGAGTGGGAGGACTATAATGAGCCAAAGAAATAGGAATGACACAAAGTAAGAACGATCAAGGGTTGGAACTGTGCAGGATTTCTCCCCCCGGATGACAGATTAACTATGTTGTGGCTTGTTGGAAACACACAGGCTGGAGCAAGGATCTGGTTTTTCCTGTCAAACTCTCAACCTCCGGACCTTCCCTCTAGACTGAGAGATCTCATTCACCAACTTGCCTATGAACATGTTAGTGGAGATATGGCAGTATACTTCCAACATTAACCAAAATAGATGTGTATCAGGGATGTGAATGAAAGCAGAAGGCACTATATCCTACTTCATCCTACTTTTTTCCTTCACACTATAACGTTCATGTTTTTGACCACTCATCCCAAACCTATTACCAACAAACACAAGAAGGAGTTGTCAAACTCCAGATTATCAGTATGTTCTATCAGTGGGAATCTGTGAAGGGGAATGTAAAGAGGAGGGAAGTACCACTGTGTACCTGGTACAGAACCACCCTACTGATGATAAGACATCTCTAGGAGAGCGAAGTTGGCAGGATCGTTTTACAGGATCAGAACACATGTGGCTTGTGAAGGAGGAGGGTGGGAGAGGAGAGGGGATACCTCCTTCTCCTAGCAGGACTGTCCGCCCCTGCTCCTACACCTGGTCCATCTGCCCAGTATCCCTGTAGGCCTCTCTTCAGGAAACCAGAACAATTAAAAATGTACAATTTCTATGGATACGGACGGATACGCTGCAAACTTGATTAGAAAGACCAGCTTGTATAAAAGCATAAAATGACAATTGAGAGACACATCCAGCATCTGCAATGTGGAACAGGATCTCGCTAACACAACTTTTCAAAAGTTTTAAGAATTAGAATAGGTCAGGAGGCTTCAGGTTAGAGAGTGATTGAAGAGTTGACTTACTTGCAGAATATCCATCAGTTGCCTCTGTTTCCATAGTTGGTGGAGAGCTTTGGGTATCAAAAGAAACAATAAATTAGAAGAGCACCTGAGCTGAACCACGATGCTTACTCACTGGGCACACAGAGGTGGAATCAACTTTGTTTCCACATCATTTCAATTCAATTAAGTTGAACCAACTTGGAATAGATGTAGATTTGACGTCTGTGCCAAGTGGGCACTCTCTTCCAAACCTCTTCTAAATCCTTATGAAATCCTTATGAATCTTTTTTTTTTTTTTACGTGATCATTGTACGTTTAGGCAACACTTCATAATACATTTAATTAATAAGCCATTATGAATGATAATAAATATTTATAAATGCTAAAATAGCCAAATTAGAGGATATTTTGATTTTGAAAAAGGCAATGATTAATTTGAGATATTTCACTAATATATTACAATAATGGTTGAGTGAAAATACATTAAACTTATTATGACTGATGCAATTATATGATGTATAGAAATGATACAGTGTTCAAATAAAACTGAAGCCGAAAGGTTCACACACCCAGTTTATTGTCTCGCAACATAAAAGTATATTGTTCAACTTCCCAAAAAGCTGCTGTAGGGCTGGTGGGTTGTAAAATATAGCCTTTGAATAGAATGAAGTGGCTCATTGAAAGTTGCACTGTTAGGGAAAGAAACACATATATTCAGCTAAAACTATAATATGGGCTATACATGTACATGGAGTGAGAACACACATTGCAGTTCGAGTAGTTTCACGTCCTCTAACAAAGGCCTTAAGCTAAAAATAAATGTGTCTGAGAGAACAGTAGTGAGGTGCAAACAAACCCCCACCGGCCAACCTAATGTCTGCTATCAGTATCAACGGAAATGTTGTAGACAGATGTATTATCTGCTGGTGGTTCAGATGTGTAGTATTCATGTTTGATGCACAAGATAATTATGACCCACAAGAGGAGTACAGCTTCATAGTATGACCCCACAAGAGGAGTTTGTCCTCATAGTATGACCCACAAGAGGAGTTTGTCCTCATAGTATGACCCCACAAGAGGAGTTTGTCCTCATAGTATGACCCACAAGAGGAGTTTGTCCTCATAGTATGACCCACAAGAGGAGTTTGTCCTCATAGTATGACCCACAAGAGGAGTTTGTCCTCATAGTATGACCCACAAGAGGAGTTTGTCCTCATAGTATGACCCACAAGAGGAGTTTGTCCTCATAGTATGACCCCACAAGAGGAGTTTGTCCTCATAGTATGACCCCACAAGAGGAGTTTGTCCTCATAGTATGACCCACAAGAGGAGTTTGTCCTCATAGTATGACCCACAAGAGGAGTTTGTCCTCATAGTATGACCCACAAGAGGAGTTTGTCCTCATAGTATGACCCCACAAGAGGAGTTTGTCCTCATAGTATGACCCCACAAGAGGAGTTTGTCCTCATAGTATGACCCACAAGAGGAGTTTGTCCTCATAGTATGACCCCACAAGAGGAGTTTGTCCTCATAGTATGACCCACAACGGGGCTAAGCCCTCATAGTATGACCCACAAGGGGGCTAAGCCCTCATAGTTCAGTTTAAAAAAACAAAACAGAAACCCAATCTTGAGGACAGACCAAGCAAAACATTTTCTACTAGGAACTAGAATACAGATGTCAACATTTTGGCAAATGTCTTGTAAATGATTACCACTTCTTTCTACATACAATACCATAAAAATCTCACAAGACATATTCATAATCAGTCAATAAATAATTGCATGCACTTAGATTTTGCCTAATAATTGACTCTTCAATCATTTGGATATCTATTAGCCTACAATGCAAACGATTCATACATAAGACTAAAAGCCGTGATATGTTTATATTTTTAAGAGTATTTCCTCTCGAATTTATAGTCAGTCATACATGGGTAGATTAGGCTACTCAAATAAATAAATACAAAACAGTTATTTTAGTGATAAGCAACCTACATTATTTGATTCATTCATTCAATCAATATAATTGATCTTTATATTTTTGACAAATGAAATGAGAAGTGTTTCATTTGCAATAAACGGAAAGCCCATAAGAAGTATTTTCACCAGCTTTCCGCGCCTCGGTGGTGGACACCTGTCTCTACAAACGCTCCGCCGTGCACGTGTGTAGGCTAACTGACAGCCAGCGATCTCCCTTCAGTTTAAGCAAAACTATATGGCTAGATTTTTCTCTCTCATTTATATGATATGAATCAAGGCATTGGATTGACACAATCGGCCGTCCCCTGATATTGTATGACATGAGCAATCAAATGGGATATACTGTCAATGTATCTATCAATCGCTCCTAAACAGTACGCAGAAGGAGCATCGTCGAAGTTGATATATTGCGTCCAGATAAAACAATTATGAAAAGTTATTATAAACGTATTACAAAGTTACATAACGTTGTCTTGTAAGGATGGTAGACTAATCGTTTTCAGTGCATTATAATGTGTAGGATGCCTGTAACTTGATAAATTGACAAAATGTTTGATTGGACATTACCTTTTGTGTCTCCCCTGTTCAAGTGATAATCAGTGATCGTCGTCAGAGGAAGCTGCACCTCTTAAAATTCAAATGCAAATGCACAGTAGCCTAATTTGTTTTTGATAGACAATAACAAACAAAAACATGAAGGGAAACTCTCCTCCAAAAAAGTGGGATGCCCCCCCAAAAAACTTCAGTTGAGTATAACACTGTCCTGTCCCGCATTCAACCTGAATAAAGTTTAGGAACAGAGCAGCGCTCTCCTCAATAAGTAGCTTTGGTGGTTACTTCCTCTGTGCTGAACTAAACCGTCAACTTTTCCACCTCAAACGTGACCCCCGCACACACCTTCCCTGTATCCTACAGTGTTCTATGAAGTACACCTTCATAAGCCTAAATATGGACACGTCAACATTTATAGACTGTGTATCACTCACTGGATGTTGTTTTTACTACAGCAGCAATGAGGTCGAAGACTCAACTTGTTTTTAGACTAAATCAAATAAAGAACGAGGGGATAGAACTGGATCCACCGGTTCCTAAGGAATTAGCCATAGAACAAGGAGTAAGGAGACGCCTATTTTAAACCAAGGGGGGCTAAAGAATCAGAAAAGCATACGTAGTATATTCAAAAGGTATTGGATGAAATCAAGAGTGAGTAGGCAGTCCCTGAGAGATATGCCAGATAACATGCTGTCTCATACTAACCTATCAAAATATTCACAGGTGCAGCTGGAAATACATTTCAGTAGAGACAGAACGTCACATCAACTATAGTGCCCATTCAGTCTAATTCAAAAAGATTACATAAGATGATAGAGTGTCTCTCTTGGCATTGCTGTTTGGGGGAAAAAAACAATTTCGAATGGTGTCATAGAGACTTCGCAGAAACCCCCACTCCTGCATCAACAGGTATCGGATCACGGTTGAGTCGCGAGCCGTCTGGCTTTCTTACGTGAGACCCACCTGTCTCGCTGGATGTCGTGGAGACAGCAGCACGCATCGCATTGTCTGGATGAATCAATGGTCTGATGTTGAGCGTTTATCCACGGGCATATGTCATTATAGCAGAGTAACCGTTATCCTTGTAGGCTAAATATCATCACTGAGTTGCATTGGTTTTCTTTCTTTCTTTACTTTATAAACGCAGGAGATTGAATAATCCAATCACCTATGCTCGGAAATTAGGACTAGCCTACACATTTCACTCATTGGAATATCTTTCTTGGATCACAATGTAATATATTACAGTAGTGGTGCAGGCAGCAACAGTTCATCCGCCGATTCTTCCTCCATATTAGAAAGCAAAACAGACGAGTCGACGAGTGTCTATTCTGGGAACTTGGTCCAACACAGAGAAACGGATCTCTCTCTCTCTCTGACTGCCTCTCTGTGTTCGGCAATCGATTACAGGACTTCACAGCCTGTTTCTTTGGCATATAACATATTGACATTACATTTAGCTAAAATAACACTAATACATTTCGATTCGGAGTAAATGGTGATAACAATGATAGAATAGGATACAATTGGATGATAATAATAATAATAGGAGGATAATAAAGTGATACTGCTAATTAATAATTACAGTAGATACAATTCTCATAATAATATGAACTGTTATATATATATATATATATATACAGTACCAGTCAGAAGTTTGGACACACCTACTCATTCAAGGGTTTTTCTTTATTATTACTATTTTCTACATTGTAGAATAATAGTGAAGACATCAAATCAAAACTATGAAATAACACATATGGAATCTTGAATTAACCACAAAAGTGTTCAACAAATCAAAATATAGTTTCTCTAGTATATTCTTCAAAGTAGCCACCGTTTTCCTTGATGACAGCTTTGCACACAATTGGAATTCTCTCAACCAGCTTCATGAGGTAGTCACCTGGAATGTATTTCAATTAACAGGTGTGCCTTGTTAAAAGTTAAATAGTGGAATTTCTTTCCTTCTTAATGTTTTTGAGCCAATCAGTTGTGTTGTGACAAGGTAGGGGTGGTATACAGACGATAGACCTATTTGGTAAAACACCAAGTCCATAATGCCAAGAACAGTTCAAATAAGCAAAGAGAAATGACAGTCCATCATTACCTTTGAGACATGAAGGTCAGTCAATTTCAAAAACCATCAAGCGCTATGATGAAACTGGCTTTCACGAGGACAGCCACAGGAATGGAAGACCCAGAGTTACCTCTGCTGCAGAGGATAAGTTAATTAGAGTTAACTGCTCCTCAGATTGCAGCCCAAATAGATGCTTCACAGAGTTCAAGTAACATACACATCTCAACTGTTCAGAGGATACTGAGCGATTCAGGCCTTCATGGTCGAATTGCTACAAAGAAACCACTACTAAAGGACACTAATAAGAAGAAGAGACTTGCTTGGGCCAAGAAATATGAGCAATGGACCTTCGAACGGTGGAAATCTGTCCTTTGGTTTGATGATTTGAGTTGGTGAACGGATGATCTCAGCATGTGTGGTTCCCACAATGAAGCATGGAGGAGGAGGTGTGGTGGTGCTTTGCTGGTGACACTGTCAGTGATTTATTTAGAATCCAAGGCACACTTAACCAGCATGGCAACTCAGCTTTCTGCAGTGATACACCATCCCATCTGATTTGCGCTTAGTGGGACTATAATTTGTTTTGTCGACAGGAAAATGACCCAACACACCTCCAGGCGTGGTATTTGACCAAAAAGGAGAGTGATGGAGTACTGCATCAGGTAACCTGACCTTCACAATCACCCGACCTCGACCCAATTGAGATGGACCACAGAGTGAAGGAAAATCAGTCAACAAGTGCTCAGAATATGTGGGAACTCCTTCAAGACTGTTGGAAAAGCATTCCAGGTGAAGCTGGTTGGGAGAATGCCAAGATTGTGCAAAGCTGTCATCAAGGCAAAGGGTGGCTACTTTGAATAATCATAAATGTAAAATATTTTTGATTTGTTTAACACTTTTTTGGTTACTACATGATTCCATATGTTTCATAGTTTTTGTTGTTTTCACCATTATTCTGCAATGTAGAAAATAGTAAAAATAAAGAAAAACCCTTGAGTGAGTAGGTGTGCCGAAACTTTTGACTGGTACTGCATATATATTATTGTTGATTTATTTTAATGTTTTCTTGTGAGACGTGGAATAAGCAGTAAGCTCTGTTCTGTACTGTAGATTCATTATTCGCCTCTGCTGCTCCCTCCTGTGGTAAAGACCAGACTTGTCTGAAATGACCTAGCACACTTTTGTCAATGTCGGTTCTAAAAGTTGCTGTACACTCAGAATGAAAATAAACAAAAAAATTGAATTGAGAGAGGTTTGACATTCTATGTTTTCATGTGATGCGTTGTTCCTATGTCACGCATGTGAACTTCTGGTCATGTTAGTCACTTCCACCAAGTGGTTAGATGTTTCACTCTTTGGATTTGAATACCAAACAGACTGCTGATGTGACATGACACTTTACTTACTGGTAATAAAAACAAGATAATGTGAAGCACCTTTAGCCAACATGATACACTTCTGTCACATCAAAGATACATAACCAAATAAAATACATGTTCAACATTTCATTTCTATTATACAGAACCATATAAAGAAATTGATATAAAGAAATGAGTCACACTCTATTTGGATAGTCTGCATAGTTCATCTGTAGATGCTCTAAAGATGATCATGCTATCAACAGACTAACTGTTGATAAGCAAATGCTTGCTGAGGTTACGGTTAGGTTTAGAGTAAGGGTTAAGATAAGGGTTAGGGTTAACCCTTAGGGGAAGGCTAAGGGTTAAGACTTACAGTAGGTTTAAGACTTGGGGTTAAGATAAGGTTTCGGGTTAAGGCTAGGAATGAATCCCCAAATACATATACATTTTAATGTATAAATTATAAGGATTATTATAATGCATAACATGAATGAAAGTAGCATATTACTCATTTATCAATAGTATATATAGTTTGTAATGCAGAATAAGTGTGATATTTATCGATTGTGTCCTGAACATTTTTATTCAGTGTAAGATGAATTGGAGTGTTATTTGAGACAAATGGAGTTGCACAGTACCTAGGACATTACACTGTCGGAAAAATCAATAAAATGTGTAAACAAATCATCAAAATTAGAACTCAAAGATTTTTCAGAGCAGAGAAGAGTATGATAAATTAAAAAATTCACACTTTTTCAGTTTGAGTGAATTTTTTTCTTGCATGATCACATTTGCACTCTTGGAAAGTGTTTACCTCAGTGTTCATCTTTTACAGTAGCAGCTCCTGGATTTAAAGGAGTTTGACAGTAGACACCCACCCTGAGAGTGAGCGTAAGGGAAGTTTCCACTGCAGGCTGGTGTTTGAAGTGGAGGGAAAACCGTTACAAGCCCCCAACCACACTTTTCTCTATTGCTCTCTCTGTCTCTGTCTCTATATCTCTCTCTCACACACACACACACACACACACACACACACACACACACACACACACACACACACACACACACACACACACACACACACACACACACACACACACACACACACACACACACACACACACACACACACACACACACACACACACACACACACACACACACACGTGCTCCAAGACAAGGATATGTTTGTGTAACAGCAGTGGTTTGGTGAACTATGCTTGAATAACTCTCAATGGTTGAAGGGATAGGTACCTACTGCACACAGCATCTACACTCTTGGAAAAAAGGGGTTCAAAAGGGTCTTCGGCTGTCCCCATAGGAGAACCGTTTTATGGTTTCAGATAGAACCCTTTTTGATTCAAGGGAGAACTATTTTGGGTTCCATGTATAACTCTCTGTGGAAAGGGTTTTACATGGAACCATAAAGGGTTCTAGCTGGAACCAAAAAGGGTTCTTCAAATGGTTCTCCCATGGGGACAGACAAAGAACCCGTATTGGCTCGAGATAGCACCTTTTTTCTTAGTGTACGAGTCTGGGGGGATATGACTTCACACTGGTATAGGAAATACTGTCCTTGAAAACCATATAAAATCAAAAACATAGAGAATTGTGTCACAAAACCACTAATTAGAAAAACAGCCAGGGCCCTAAACCACAAGGCCATCTCTCTTCCTCATGTTTAGAGCCTAGTCCTCTATCTCTAACTCCCCCTTTTCACTTTCCTCCACAACATCAAACTAAAATAATTTGCCACACGAATGGTTGTCATTAACCTTATAGGCTAGGCTCTCTTTCAGAAGAGAGAAAAGTGAGAAGGCATAACCTCAGGGTAGAGCGAGTGCCTCTTCACACCCACGTTAAGGTCACAGATGATGTTGTGGCTTGATATTCTGCATGCTCCTGCAATGGATATAAGGACAGCAAAGTGTGAAACTACCTTCAATACAGCCTCATAACAGCTTTGCACTTTTAAACAGGAAATGTTGATCTATAGAAGGTAATTAGCACGATAAAGAGATAGTTCAGTGACTTAAGACTTATAGCAGTGTACCTCAATGCTGCCATCCACTGTTCAAAACAGTGCCTGTGTACTGGGGGAGCACATCTGTTTGATCATGCTGTTGATATACATTCATGAATGTAACACACATTGTTATTCATTATTTCTCTACATCCAGTGGCACACAGTGTGGCAATTACACATCCAGTAACCATTACATGATTAGGCTCAAAATAACAATAGGATAATCAGGCGATGGTAGAGGGCACTAGTGCTCTCCTAAAGGCTTTGTCTGGATACATCCCAGATGGAAAGAGAAAGTATTGTTATTGACTCATAGTTAGGGATCTACATCACAGTTCATATGTCCGCAAGGCAATCAAACAAGCTAAGCGTCAGTATAGAGACAAAGTAGAGTCGCAATTCAACGGCTCAGACACGAGAGGTATGTGGCAGGGTCTACAGTCAATCACAGACTACAAAAGGAAAACCAGCCCCATTGCGGACCACGATGTCTTGCTCCCAGACAAACTAAACAAGGTCAAGGACCATATCACCTCCACCTACTACAATTTGCTTACCGCCCCAATAGGTTCACAGATGACGCAATCGCAATCACACTGCCCTAACACATCTGGACAAGAGGAATACCTATGTAAGAATGCTGTTCATCGACTACAGCTCAGCATTTAACACCATAGTACCCTCCAAACTCGTCATTAAGCTCGAGACCCTGGGTCTCGACCACGCCTTGTGCAACTGGGTCCTGGACTTTCTGACGGGCCACCCCCAGGTGGTGAGGGTAGGTAACAACATCTCTACCCCGCTGATCCTCGACACTGGGGCCCCACAAGGGTGCGTTCTCAGCCCTCTCCTGTACTCCCTGTTCAACCATGACTGCGTGGCCATTCACGCCTCCAACTCAATCATCAAGTTTGCAGACGACACTACAGTGGTAGGCTTGATTACCAAAAATGGCCTACAGGGAGGATGTGAGGGCCCTCGGAGTGTGGTGTCAGGAAAATAACCTCACACTCAATGTCAACAAAACAAAGGAGATGATTGTGGACTTCAGGAAACAGCAGAGGGAGCAGCCCCCTATCCACATCGACGGGACAGTAGTGGAGAAGGTGGAACGTTTTAAGTTCCTCGGTGTACACATCATAAACAAACTGAAATGGTCCACCCACACAGACAGCGTGGTGAAGAAGGCGCTGCAGGGCCTCTTCAACCTCAGGAGGCTGACGAAATATGGCATGTCACCAAAAACACTCACAAACCTTTACAGATGCACAATCGAGAGCATCCTGTCGGGCTGCATCACCGCCTGGTACGGCAACTGCCCACAACCGCAAGGCTCTCCAGAGGGTAGTGAGGTCTGCACAATGCATCACCGGGGGCAAAATACCTGCCCTCCAGGACACCAACACCACCCGATGTCACAGGAAGGCCAAAAAGATCATCAAGGACAACAACGACCCGAGCCACTGCCTGTTCACCCCGCTATCATCCAGAAGGCGAGGTCAGTACAGGTGTATCAAAGCAGGGACTGAGAGACTGAAAAACAGCTTCTATCTCAAGGCCATCTGACTGTTTAACAGCCATCACTAACATTGAGTGGCTGCTGCCAACATACTGACTCATCTCTAGCCACATTAATCATTAAAAATTGATGTAATACATTTATCACTAGCCACTTTAAACAATGCCACTTTATATAATGTTTACATACCCTACATTACTCATCTCATATGTACATACTGTACTCTACACCATCTACTGCATCTTGCGAAAAATACAATTTGATTTGATTTGATTTGATAAGGATTATGATGACCATAACACCCATACATCAATGAAATAAATATTTATTTTCAGCACCCTCAGTATCAAATGGTACCCTATTCCCTATATAGTTCGCTACTTTCATCCATAGCCCTTAGGGTTCACTGTAAAGGGAATAGGGTGCCATTTAGGACTCAGGCACAGACCTGGATGTGAAGGATGAATATCATCAGCTCCACTGAGGTTGGAGAGACTTGCTCTTCATGCATTGTGATAAGAATACCCTGGTCTTACTGCAAGCTCATCGGTGCAGAGATGGGTGTGTAGAGTAGAGAGAGAGGAAGAGAGAGAGAGAAAGGAATAGCGCTAGATGAAGAGAGAGAGGCAAGGTGAGAGAGCGAGAGAGAGGGGGGTCTGAGAGTTATTAGAGTAGGCCCGGGTGAAAGTCTTCACGCCACGGCTGCATATCTTACACAGACAGCGGAGGGGATTGCATCGTATTTCACAACCAGGCGGCTATCGAGGGAGAGCAGCATGCCATGTAAACCTAACATAAGTTTGTCAAATGGAACATCCTCTTCCCCGCTGGGCACACACTGGTTGACTTAACGTTGTTTCCAAGTCATTTCAACTAAATTACATTGAACCAGCGTGGAATAGATATTGAATTGACGTCTGTGCCCAGCTGAACTCTTCTTGTCATGAAAACTGTTTTGACATGCTTTCAAAGCTGACTGTAAATTCATTTTGTAAAAACTTTCATTTCGAGACAACATGGCATCCTGATACTGGTATCTTTGTTGTAGTTGCGCTCTATTCTCATTCAAGTCATCCTGACACACTCTGCAGTGTACATCCCCTGTGAGACAACACCTCAGATCAAACCGTAAGTCTCTCTCACCAATCTGTATATGATTGTTTTTTACCCAACGTATGGGCAGAACAGGGTTGGGTAGGTCACTTTCGAAATGTAATCCATTACAGTTACTTGTTATCTGTCCCAAATTTTCATCAGTAACGTAACGTAATTACCCAAACTCAGTAACGTAATGTGATTATTTTCAATTACTTTTGGAACACTTTCCCCTTAAGAGGCATTAGAAGAAGACTAAAAGGATCCACCAATCATATTTGTGGTGCCATCATAGTTGCCTCTAAGTTGTGGGCATACTCAAAGAACAAATTTAAACTTGTGTCTTTTTTCAATGTCACGCCCTGGCCTTAGTTATCTTTGTTTTCTTTATTATTTTGGTTAGGTCAGGGTGTGACGAGGGTGGTTTGTGTAGTTTTTGTATTGTCTAGGTTTTGTTTGTATGTCTAGCGGTTGTTGTATATCTAGGTGTTTATATGTCTATGGTTGCCTGGATTGGTTCACCAATCAGAGGCAGCTGTTTATCGTTGTCTCTGATTGGGCACCATATTTAGGTAGCCATATTCCTTGGGTATTTCGTGGGTTATTATCTATGTGTATTTGCGTGTCAGTACTCGTGTCGCATAGCTTGTTCAGTGTTTATTCGTCATTAAAAGAAGTATGTATTCTTATCACGCTGTGCCTTGGTCTCCTCGTTATGACGAACGTGACATTCAATGCAAAATCAAATGTTACTGAGAAAACAGAAAGGTGTTGTCACACCCTGGTCGAAGTATTTTGTGTTTATCTTCATTTATTTGGTCAGGCCAGGGTGTGGCATGGGTTTTTGTATGTGGTGTGTATGTATTGGGATTGTAGTTTAGTGGGGTGTTCCAGTTAGGTCTATGGCTGTCTGAAGTGGTTCTCAATCAGAGGCAGGTGTTTATTGTTGTGAGCTATATCTATCCTACCATGCCTTTCTAAGGTCTTCGAAAGCCAAGTCAACAAACAGATTACCGACCATTTCGATTCTCACCATACCTTCTCTGCTATGCAATCTGGTTTCAGAGCTGGTCATGGGTGCACCTCAGCCATGCTCAAGGTCCTAAACGATATCTTAACCGCCATCGATAAGAAACATTACTGTGCAACCGTATTCATTGATCTGGCCAAGGCTTTTGACTCTGTCAATCACCACATCCTCATCGGCAGACTCGACAGCCTTGGTTTCTCAAATGATTGCCTCGCCTGGTTCACCAACTACTTCTCTGATAGAGTTCAGTGTGTCAAATCGGAGGGTCTGCTGTCCGGACCTCTGGCAGTCTCTATGGGGGTGCCACAGGGTTCAATTCTTGGACCGACTCTCTTCTCTGTATACATCAATGAGGTTGCTCTTGCTGCTGGTGAGTCTCTGATCCACCTCTACGCAGACGACACCATTCTCTATACTTCTGGCCCTTCTTTGGACACTGTGTCAACAACTCTCCAGGCAAGCTTCAATGCCATACAACTCTCCTTCCGTGGCCTCCAGTTGCTCTTAAATACAAGTAAAACTAAATGCATGCTCTTCAACCGATCGCTACCTGCACCTACCCGCCTGTCCAACATCACTACTCTGGACGGCTCTTACTTAGAATACTTGGACAACTACAAATGCTTAGGTGTCTGGTTAGACTGTAAACTCTCCTTCCAGACCCATATCAAACATCTCCAATCCAAAGTTAAATCTAGAATTGGCTTCCTATTTTGCAACAAAGCATCCTTCACTCATGCTGCCAAACATACCCTTGTAAAACTGACCATCCTACCAATCCTCGACTTTGGCGATGTCATTTACAAAATAGCCTCCAATACCCTACTCAACAAATTGGATGCAGTCTATCACAGTGCAATCCATTTTGTCACCAAAGCCCCATATACTACCCACCATTGCGACCTGTACGCTCTCGTTGGCTGGCCCTCGCTTCATACTCGTCGCCAAACCCACTGGCTCCATGTCATCTACAAGACCCTGCTAGGTAAAGTCCCCCCTTATCTCTGCTCGCTGGTCACCATAGCATCTCCCAACTGTAGCACACACTCCAGAAGGTATATCTCTCCAGTCACCCCCAAAACCAATTCTTTCTTTGGCCGCCTCTCCTTCCAGTTCTCTGCTGCCAATGACTGGAACGAACTACAAAAATCTCTGAAACTGGAAACACTTATCTCCCTCACTAGCTTTAAGCACCAACTGTCAGAGCAGCTCACAGATTACTGCACCTGTACATAGCCCACCTATAATTTAGCCCAAACATCTACCTCTTTCCCAACTGTATTTAATGTATTTATTTATTTTGCTCCTTTGCACCCCATTATTTTTATTTCTACTTTGCACATTCTTCCATTGCAAAACTACCAAAACTATAATTTGCTCACATTGTATATAGACTTGTTTATACTGTATTATTGACTGTATGTTTGATTTACTCCATGTGTAACTCTGTGTCGTTGTATCTGTCGAACTGCTTTGCTTTATACATTTATCTTGGCCAGGTCGCAATTGTAAATGAGAACTTGTTCTCAACTTGCCTACCTGGTTAAATAAAGGTGAAATAAAAATAAATAAAATAAATTTGCAAGATATTGAACATGTTGGCTTGATCTATGTTGTAAATTCCTAGTCAGTTGCATAACTGAATGGATTCAACCGCAATGTGTCTTCCACATTTAACCCAACCCCTCTGAATCAGAGAGGTGCGGGGGGCTGCCTTAATCAACATCATTGGTGCCCAGGGAGAAGTTGTTGTAGGGGTTAACTGGTCTCAACTTGCTCAAGAGCAGAACAGCACTTGCAGGCTTGGGGATTCATTCAAGCAACCTTTCGGTTACTGTCCCAACACTCAAACCGCTAGGCTACCTGGTTTGGCTGACTGAATGGTCCCATTTTCCTGTATCCCAATACACACACACACACACACACACACACACACACACACACACACACACACACACACACACACACACACACACACACACACACACACACACACACACACACACACACACACACACACACACACACACACACACACACGCGCTGATCTCTGCGCTGTCTGATCCACTCAGGCTTGTCTAACACACTGTGGAGCCACAGCGAATCACAGCATGTCACTCAAAGCCTGACTGGGTGTCCTTTCAAATATATTTCTGAGAAACGAGACGAAACAAGATATCAATAGAATGTCCAACAGAGCAACGCACTATGGGCCCCGGTCAAAAGTAGTGCACTATGTTGGGCAGGGGTCTCCAACCCTGTTACTGGAGAGCTATCCTCCTGTAGGTTTTTTCTCCAAGCCCAGTGGTAACTAACCTGATTCAGTTTATCAACCAACCAATTACTAGAATTAGGTGAACTAGATTAAGGTTGGAGCGAAAACCTACAGGACGGTAGCTCGCCAGGAATAGGGTTGGAGAGCGCTGATGTAGGGAATAGGTACTAATTGGGAAGCAGTCATAGCCGCGGGAAGTAGTGAAAAATCTTTATAAAAAAATATAAAAAATGAATACAAAAGTAGTGCACTGGGCCTTTAATAGTCCCGTATTAGCGGGACTGTAACGCTCGTCGTCGGTGGAAGGAAGAGTGGACCAAAGCACAGCGTGGAAAGTGTTCAAGATATTTATTTACAAGAAACACTCAAACAAAAATAACAAATTCAAAAAATGAAAGCGAACATTTCCGTCAGGCACAGACACTAAACAGAAAATAACACCCCACACAAGCCAAACGGAAAATCACAATTTATATCTGATCCCCCCCGATAGACAGCTGCCTCTGATTGGGAACCACACTCTGCAAAACAACAAAATAGAAAACAGATTTTCCCACCAAACATAGAGAATAAATAAGGATCTCTAAGGTCAGGGCGTGACAGGGACTATTAAAAGTAATCAAAATAATCATCTAGTTTTTCAAAAGTATACTCAATCTGATTACAATATTTTTAGCAGGTAATGTAACTGATTACAATTAATAACCAGATTACCAGTAATCAGTTACTCCCCAATCCTGGAGCAGAAGAAAGCGCTGTTTGACAAAGGTTCCCATGTAAGTATCTGAAGATTCACAGAAACCTATCCGTGATCCACTTTGATAAGTTATTTGTGAGATGTACATTTGCTGTTTACATTTACATTTACATTTAAGTCATTTAGCAGACGCTCTTATCCAGAGCGACTTACAAATTGGTGCATTCACCTTATGACATCCAGTGGAACAGCCACTTTACAATAGTGCATCTAAATCTTTTAAGGGGGGGGGGTGGTGGGGTTTCAGGTGTCTCCGGAAGGTGGTGATTGACTCCGCTGTCCTGGCGTCGTGAGGGAGTTTGTTCCACCATTGGGGGGCCAGAGCAGCGAACAGTTTTGACTGGGCTGAGCGGGAAAGATATTTGAAAGATATTGAACATGTTGGCTTGATCTATGTTGTAAATGGCTTTAACAGTCCCGTATTAGTAGACCGATATTTCCATCTGCAGCGAGGGCAAAAAAAACATCTACCACCCCCCACCCTCCACCCGCCAAACTACTTCCCTCGGCTCTGGAAGCAGTCAATGACAACTCAATTCTATTTTTACCAACATACTGCATAGCCTCTTTATTATGATAGAGATTTGTGTTTCTTATTATATCTGATTTAGCTGGAGTTAGATAACCGGTCAGGCTTTTAACCCTGAAGTAAACACATTAGTCGTCCTCTATTGCAGCGGGTCAGCAGTATGTCCAATGATCGGGTTCATTAATTATTAATAGAAAAAACCTGCAGCTAAAGATAAAGCTTTGTTACTAGCATCTGACATTCAGTGGAGCTGGAGAGAGCTCTTGTTGTTTTCAAGCAATTTATAATTTAAACGTAATAAGCTTTTTACGATAGAGTTAATCTATGTCTGTTCTGAGTGATGACATCTTTCCCAAGCTGGTTCAAAATACTTTATTACAATTGGTTTATAACTTAGTTCAAAGTTGGTAACATTTGGTTCATTTTCATTTAGTTAAAGTGATGTTCATATATGCAGACAAAGAGAGTGTCATTCCCTGGCCATAGGCTTTTATTCTCTATTTAGGCCATGGTGTGACTAGGGTGGGCATTCTAGTTTCTTTATTTCTATGTTTTCTATTTCTTTGTGTTTGGCCGAGTGTGGTTCTCAATCAGAGGCAGCTGTCTATCGTTGTCTCTGATTGAGAATCATACTTAGCTAGCCTTTTTCCCACCTGGGTTTGTGGGTAGTTGTTTTCTGTTTTGTGTTTGTGCACCAGACAGAACTGTTTTGTTTTGTTCCACTTTGTTATTTTGTGTCAGTGTTCAGTTTGAATAAATGATCATGAACACGTACCACGCTGCACTTTGGTCCTCTTCTTCAGATGAGCGTTACAGAGAAACCCATGACTGTTTAATTCATTCTCATTTGTGTCTAAAGACATTGGGCTGTGAAATTGCGGAACAGCATTTTAATAAAATAAAGAGATGATAAACAATCAGACGTACATTTCTCCACCCACACAGAGCAAAGACAAAGTCTCTGTCTCTTCCGAACAAGAACCTCCCTGTCATTTGTGTGTGTATTCGCATGGGTGTGTTTGTGTGTATGGGCGTCTATGAGTGTCTACATTCTGTCTAGTAAAGTAAACCCCAATCCACCATCCCTGACCTTGGTCACTAACATTGGACAGATTATTGAGAGAAATGTTGCATATGCAACATGACATATCGTCTAATTTTGTACTACATCACAGTGCAATCACAGAGCAGCACTGCCATCGCTCCAACCAATCATTTCCTTCATTCTCTATGGTTCTTTGATGTCTTATGTTAACTGAAGTTTAGATAATCATTCCTATATGTGATGTGTCCTGTGAGGGCTGTGAAAACATAGATGTATTCAGAAAGCAAACTAACTAAGGCAGGGTCACAAATACACTATACAAAGTATGTGGACACACCTTCAAATGAGTGGATTTGGCTATTTCAGCCACACCCGTTGCTGATAGGTGTAGAAAATCGAGCACACAGCCATGCAATCTCCATAGACAAGCATTGACAGTAGAATGACCTTACTGAAGAGCTCAGTGACTTTCCACGTGGCGCAGTCATAGGATGTCACCTTTCCAACAAGTCAGTTCGTCAAATGTCTGCCCTGCTACAGTTGCACAGTCACCTGTGCTGTTATTACGAAGTGGAAACGTTTAAGATCAACAACGGCTCAGCCGTGAAGTGGTAGGACACTTGAAGTCACCAAACAGGACCGCCGAGTGCCAAAGTACGCAGCGTGTAAAAATTGTCTGTCAAAGGGTTGCAACACTCACTACTGAGTTCCAAACTGCCTACAGATGCAACGTCAGCACAAGAACTGTTCGTCGGAAGCTTCATGAAATGGGTTTCCATGGCCTAGCAGCCACCCATAAGCTTAAGATCCTCATGCACAATGCCAAGCGTTGGCTGGAGTGGTGTAAAGTTTGCCGACATTGGACTCTTGAGCAGTCGAAATGCGTTCTCTGGAGTGATAAATCATGCTTCACCATGTGGCAGTCAGATGGACTAATCTGGGTTCGGCGGATGCCAGGAGAACATTATCTGCCCGAACAAGGAATAATGGTCTGGGGCTGTTTTTCATGGCTCGGGCTAGGCCCCTATGTTCCAGTGAAGAAAAATCTTAATGCTACAGCATATAATGACATTCAAGACAATGGTGTGCTTCCAACTTTGTGGCAACAGAAATGGTTTGTCGGGATCAGTGTGGAATAACTTGTCTGGCCTGCACAGAGCCCTGACCTCAACCCCATCAAACACCTTTGGGATGATTTGGAACGCCGACTGCGAGCTAGGCTAATCAGTCACCCGACCTCACTAATGATCTTGTGGCTGAATGGAAGCAAGTCCCCTAAGCAATGTTCCAACATATAGTGGAAAGCCTTCCCAGAACAGTGGAGGTTGATATAGCAGAAAAGGGGGGACAAACTGCATATTATGGATTTTGGAATGAGATGTTTCATGAGGAGGTGTACACATACTTTTGGTCAAGTAGTTTAACACCATATTCCTTATATAATGTACTACTTTTGACCAGAGTCTTATCGGCCCTGGTCAAAGGTAATGAACTATGTCGGCTTGGGGAAAGGCTGATATTTGGGATGCAGATCAAATCACCATGTATCTGAGATATTTTGTCTGACTAAATTTAGTCTTCCTATAAAGCCGTTCATTGAAAACAGGAGACATAACTTTCTCTCTCTGGCTGTCCCTCTGACCTCCAGGGCTTAAGTAACCATAAAATAAACATGGTCAAGTGCTTCAATCAATACTGGAAAAGAAGAGACACTGTCAGTGGTTTGTACCTTCACATTTGTTGTAATGACTGTTTTCAAACTGCATGTAACCCATGAGGCTCAGTCCTGGTGGACTAGCTCATCGTGTGTGTGTGTGTGTGTGTGTGTGTGTGTGTGTGTGTGTGTGTGTGTGTGTGTGTGTGTGTGTGTGTGTGTGTGTGCGTGCGTGCGTGCGTGCGTGCGTGCGTGCGTGCGTGCGTGCGTGCGTGCGTGTGTGTGTGCATGCCACAAAGGTTTTGAAGTTTGGTAATGGTGGACTAGCTCATCTCATCACCTCTGTGTCCGGTGTGTTTGGGTGTCTGGTAGCGGCAGTGCAGCTCCTACAGAGCTGTTCATTTGACCATTCTCTAGATCTATGTCTAGGTGACTGGGTGGCCATTTTGGTTTGGTTGTGTTGATCACTAGTTGTTTCACTTCAGGGAGTTGGGGTTGGGGGTGTGCTTGCTCTTGAGCCTGCAAAATCACAGGGGATCAACTCAACTGTATTGCTTTCCACTGATGGCTATCTACATTTATAGGAAACTGGAACTGTTGTCTGTTACAATGCCACAATTCCAGGAAATCGGAATACAGTAAGCGAATGATTGAGACTTTTGGGATGTTACAGTATATGTTTACTGTAATTAAAACAATATCAAGGAAACAAACAGCAGATCTTCATTTAGGTAAATGCAAAGTGAAACTGCATTTGCAGAGTTCTGAATGAAATCCCATTTGCTATGCCAAGCAAACAATAAAAGCAAGCCAGTTCCAAGGACATTGGATGAACTATGCATAGCCAATCATATTGGTCACAGCTTGTGTGTTGTAAAGTGACTTCAACATTCTCTACATGCTTATACTAGGTAGGAGGACATCAATCCATTCTCCTCTATAGCCTTAGAGAGAATAGCTGGCATCACTCTATTGGACATGCTAGGGAGGTTTTTATCATAAGGGTATTTTGTTGTCATGACAACCAGTGGAACATTTCTAGTTGTTACATATTCTGTTTTTCATGTTGACCAGATGTGTCATACTTACTCTTTCCTTTCTGAACTCTGGGTGAAGTTTAGTTGTGTATGAAAGAACAGTTTGTAGCCAGCTTACTGGAAATACTCAAAACAAGATGGACAAAGGTCTATGAATGCAAATCTTTTCAGAGAAGCCAACAGAATTATAGTAACGTTGGTTCTTAGTGGGTGAGCCACAATATATCTCCAGTGGTCTATACCTACAGTAGCATGGATACTACAGTAACATGGAGACTGTGGGCTGGGTAGACTGTTTAGTGGTTTGGGATTGAGTCATCTGCCTCCTACACACTCTCTGAGTAAGTCTGGCTTAAACTCTCTCAACCTGGAGTAATTCCATTTACTGCAATCCATTCACTGTTACACAGCTGCACATAGTAATTTTGATTTACGTAAACATGGGTTGCAGTAATTCTGAAAGATTTTGTATTTTTATTAAATAAATCATCTGTCAAATAAAGTCAATTGTCTGGAATTGTATGGCTCCATAAAGCCCCAACATTGATTTGCTGTAGAGACAACATTTAATAGGTTCATGATTGTGTGAAGGAGGTAAAATGGAATATGTTGGTTTTGAAGTAGAAAGACAGTCACATAAAAGCATTTGGTCGAAAGATGTTAGAGGAAAGTGTTGGTTGAGGTTACCAGGTAAAGTGGCTTGCGAAATTATTCACCCCCTTGGCATTTTGCCTATTTTGTTGCCTTACAACCTGTAATTAACATTTATTTTTGGGGGGTTTGTATCATTTGATGTATATAACATGCCTACCACTTTGAAGATGCAAAATATTTTTTTATTGTGAAACAAACAAGAAATAAGACAAAAAAAAACAGAAAACTTGAACATGCATAACTATTCACCCCCCCCAAAGTCAATACTTTGTAGAGCCACCTTTTTGCAGCAATTATAGCTGCAAGTCTCTTGGGGTATGTCTTTATAAGCTTGGCACATCTAGCCACTGTGATTTTTGCCCATTCTTCAAGGCACAACTGCTCCAGCTCCTTCAAGTTGGATGGGTTCCGCTGGTGTACAGCAATCTTTAAGTCATACCACAGATTCTCAATTGGATTGAGGTCTGGGCTTTGACTAGGCCATTCCAAGACATGTAAATGTTTCCCCTTAAACCACTTGAGTGTTGCTTTAGCAGTATGTTTAGGGTCTTTGTTCTGCCGGAAGGTGAACCTCTGTCCCAGTCTCAAATCACTGGAAGACTGAAACCAGTTTCCCTCAAGAATGTCCTTGTATTTAGCACCATCCATCATTCCTTCAAGTCTGACCAGTTTCCCAGTCCCTGCAGATGAAAAACATCACACAGCATGATGCTCCACCCTCACGCTTCACTGTGGGGATGATGTTGATGATGAGGGGTGTTGGTTTTGCACCAGACATAGCGTTTTCCTTGATGGCCAAAAAGCTACATTTTAGTCTCATCTGACCAGAGTACCTTCTTCCATATGTTTGGGGAGTCTCCTACATGCCCTTTGGACAGATACTCCAATCTCCGCTGTGGAGCTTTTAATTTTTTAATTTTTAATTTTATTTTGGTGGGCAGCCCTCTCCTGGCAGGTTTTCTTTCAAATTTTTTTAACCGGATTCTATGGTGCTCCGTGGGATGTTCAAAGTTTTGGATATTTTTTTATAACCCAACCCTGATCTGTACTTCTCCACAACTTGATATGATATGCAGCTTAAAACCATTTTGTTCTTGTATGCTCATTATTTAGAGCCAGTGAGGAGGCAGCCAGGTGTGAATGTTATCATGCAGAGCCTCTAACATAGGTAAAGGTCAATGTTTTCTGCCCACACTTTTTCCTATAACTACATCTTACAGCGTCTTACTGTGTAACTGACTCCAATCAGGTGGGTGGGGGAGGATCTCTCCATCTCTCCACTGGAAACTGTTGAGCTGAGGGAGGGAAGAGATCACACTAGAGAGGAAGGTATGGTGTAGCTAGCTACTAGAACCACAGAATAACTGGAGTAATATAGAGCTATAAAAAGGAAGATGCATAATATAGAGCTGAGAAGGATTATTACCACAGCAAGCAAGGTACTTGGAGTCAAACAGACAGGCCTGGATGAGATCTCTAAGGTCAAGGCCCTCCATAAGGCTCACAAAATAATTTTAGACCCAAGTCACCCCCTGTACCTGGACTTTGAATTACTCCCCTCTGGGCGCAGGTATAGGGCCCCCCTCAGCAGAAAAAACAGAACGAGACAATCATTTGTGCCAGGTGTGATACCCCTCCTAAATAGCTCGGGGAATGTTCCCATTGACTCTGTAAGGCCAGCAGGCTAGTCTTTTCTTATTTTTTATTTAATGTTTTATTGCTTATTTCTTACTATTATTATTGTCATTGGTGCGTAACTGTTATGAAAGTTGTATTGTCAATTTTGTTTTGTATTTAAACGGCACTTTAAATGTGTACATGACACTGCAACAAAATTTCCCCATGAGGACAATAAAGTCAGTAAGTAAGTAAGAGCTATGAAAAGGAAGATGCATAAGTCCACTTAGGTCTCTGACTTTCTTCAAGTCTGAACACGATTCATGTGAAATGCAGGATATTAACCAGCCAGTTACCCGCCACAATGACACACAGGTAGCAAAGGCAGAGATGTTTACTGTCAGGGTGGCACATTTGTGCATTCTGATGTGGTCTGCAGCGTGCACCAGCTCCAACCAGACCACCTCAGCCATTCTGAGCAGTGCAGTGTGGTACCCATAACTCTTACTGTAACTACCCTTCCTGCGTATGTGTCTTCCTTCATAGGATAGAAGACTCTGATTCAATGATGAACTTACCAACCTCACCACAATATGCAAAACAGAAGCTTTTGGAAGGAAACCGCTGGGTTTGGCAGTTAGTTTGAGGAAATCGTGATAATATTGCATTCGTCTGAATTTGTGAGAGAGTCTGAAATGTATGGGTCTTTTATGGTTAGACTTGAATCACATGTTTTACTCAGATGCTCTGAATAAAGCACTTGGTGGATGGTGCACTTAGAGGAAGCAACTTTAAAACGTATTGGCTTGCTGTACAGGCAATGAAAGTAGTTTTATGACGGCTCTCTCACATCTGGGGCCACAGTACCATCTGCCGTCTGCGATCCGTTAAAACAGACAGAGGTTTGGTTTTAGGTCAGCAGTGGTGGAAAAAGTGCCCAATTGTCATACTTGAGTAAAAGTAAAGATACCTTAATAGAAAATGACTCGAGTAAAATACAGTAAAATACTACTTGATTAAAAGTCAAAGTATTTGGTTTAAAATATACTTAGGTATCAAAAGTAAATGTACTTGCTAAAATATACTTAAGTATGTATAATGTCAAATTCCTTACATTAAGCAAAACAGATGGCTTCATTTTCATTTAAAATAAATGTATGGATAGCCAGGGGCATGCTACAACCCAACCATGTGTTTAGTGAGTCCACCAGATCAGAGGCAGTATGGATGACCAGGGATGTTCTCTTGATAAGTGTGTGAATTAGACAACTTTCCTGTCCTGCTAAGCATTCAAAATGTAACTAGTACTTTTGGGTGTTAGGGAAAATGTATGTAGTAAAAAGTACATACTTATCTTTAGGAATGTAGTGAAGTAGAAGTTGACAAAAATACAAACAGTAAAGTACAGATACCCCAAAAAACGACATAAGTAGTACTTTACACCACTGGTCCTCAGACAACCGTCTGACCATCCTGTTGAGACTAGTAGGTGACAGGTCACCTGGCAGCAGGTGTGTGTGTGTGTGTGTGTGTGTGTGTGTGTGTGTGTGTGTGTGTGTGTTTGTGTGTGTGTGTGTGTGTGTGTGTGTGCTACAGATTAAATATTTTAATTTGAGACAGTTTGCTATAGCAGGAAATAATCCTCATTGATAAGGGAATTTTATAATGTAGTCAAGAATTTTTATAGGGGTTTTGTCTCCCGAACCCTCCTGTCCCAGCCTCCAGTATTTATGCTGCAGTAGTTTATTATATCATTATTATTATTATATTATTATTATTTATGTGTCGGGGGCTAGGGTCAGTCTGTTATATCTGGAGTATTTCTCCTGTCTTATCCGGTGTCCTGTGTGAATTTAAATCTCTCTCTCTCTCTCTCTCTCTCTCTCTCTCTCTCTCTCTCTCTCTCTCTCTCTCTCTCTCTCTCTCTCTCTCTCTCGGAGACTCTCTTGATTTCCACCTGGCAACTCCTTGCTGTCCACCTCTCTGTGCTGCTGCTCCAGTTTCAACTGTTCTGCCTGTGGCTATGGAACCCTGACCTGTTCACTGGGCGGACGAGCTACCTGTCCCAAACCTGCTGTTTCAACTCTCTAGAGACAGCAGGAGTGGTAGAGATGCTCTGCAATGAAAAGCCAACTGGCATTTCAGACCCCTGTTTTAAACCACTCAAAACCATATTTCCTGCATTGCCAGATGAGGAGGCCACCCCTCATAGCCTGGTTCCTCCTAGGTTTCTTCCTAACTGGAAATTACAAACTTCAGACCCCTTTTAAACCTCAAAACCACATTTCCTGATGCAACTGGGTGATCAAATTAAGATCCTGTATCTGTACCTACAGATGATTTTCACCTGGGCCAGATGGGTATGACGGGGGACACAGGGCTCAGCATTGTTTAATCATTTACATTCAGCCTAAAGCTTCTATCCCCTTAACCCTGATTCATCCAATCATCTTTGAGAATAATAGAAATAATAAAAAATTACTTATAGCCTGTTTTATTTTGATTACCACCATAGCACCACCTCAATGATCTAGTAAATAGTATAAAACACTTATACACTTTCTGGAAAGCTATCGTGAAAGCTATTGAGAATAATGAGGCCAATCCTTGAGTTCTCTCCACCTTTTTTTGTTTGGATGGATACCTCTTCTCCTCTGGTGATCACGTTGCTATCTGCATTGTAGAAGGAGGAAGTTGAATAATTACTTAAAGGTGAATCTGGCAGAGAACCTAGTCTGGGTAGAAAGAAAGGCCAATATTCATGTGGTTAATGCTAATGAGTGCATTTGTAAGCAGAGCGACGTTCCTGAAAAATTGCTTTAATACGGAAGATGCTAAATTTTTGCGCTGGTTCACCTCTCCAATCTGAATGAATTAATATGCTCAATGAGTTCCCCTCGTTCTGTCTGAACATTAGGGTCGCGTCCCAAATGGCACCCTATTCCCTTTATAGTGCACTACTCTTGATGAGGGCCCATAGGGCTCTATGTAGGGAATATGGTGCCAATTCGAACGCAACACCAGGCCCTATTACCGTAAGGACTGACTGACTGGAGTTCATTATGTCTCTGAATTAGCAGTAGATTTAGTATCTGTAGGTCAGTGTCAGAGCAGTCTTGCATCTGCTCATTTCAATGGACGCATTTGAGAGGATCATTTTCGATGGTCACCTCCTTTCAAAGTGTTTTGCTTTTATGGAGATAAAAATTGTCCGACATGCGACTGTATGTTGACTGCATAAACTTTATAAAAAATAATGATGTCATTAATTTCTGACAGCAGTCAACTGCAACTGTTCTTCATTAACTTTGTCTTGAAGCCTTCGCCTGCATTATGGGAGGCTCTATTATCAACCAGTCATTAGGGTGTTATTGTTTGACCCACACAAACATGACCAAAGATATGACTGAAACAGGAACCAATTTGCTGTGATTTATGAAATATGATATTTTTGGCTCCGTCACTAAGTGATTGTACAATGTGTATATGCAACAATTGGGATTTGAACCCGGGTGTACCGTGGGAGAAACCACCGTCTTGACCATTAGACCAAAAGGAAATTCCCATCACATGACCATGACGACTCATGTCTGCTACATATAGTACACACATAATATTATATTATGATTTCAGTTTGTGAGTGTGTGATATGGGGGTTAGATACATGTTTATTTCAACATTTTAAAGAAAACCTTTTATTAACAGCACTGCCATGTTGTTCTGAGCCTTGCTGTTGGAAAACCACATTAGTGTCTGACTTTCAGCTGTTGCAGATGCACCTCCCCTGACTTCAATCCTTGACTTTTATCTACAGTCGGTTGATTTTGCCTTACCACTCAAACGTGCCCAATATCTGCGTTGCTGCTCGTGGCAAAGTAATCTCACTAACTCTTACAAAGTCTCACTCATTGTGACCTGCCAAATTCAGAAGCTTAAAAATACACATGAGAAAAAATGCTTCAAAACCCAATTGAAAACCCCATTCGATTTTTGCACAAAATATGTTTTTTACTTAACATAATTCATAATGGTTGTGTTTTATTTTATTTTGGAGTCAAAGATATTCATTTTCATTTTAGTTTCAGTTGTAGTTTACTGTAATAACCTAGGAGCTCTATGCACGGTGACATTGGTCTCCCTAATTGACCCCTCCTCTTTTCCTCTCCTCCCTGACTGGTTGACACAGATAGCATCGCCCCGTCACTCCACCCTCCATCGCTCTTTTCCTCCCCCCTCATCTCCCCTTGCCTCCCCTTCTGTCCCCTTCTCTCCCGTTGCCTCCTCCCCCCTCTTCCCTGAGTGTCTGACACAGATAGCATCACCTCGTCACTCTCCTCCCCTACTCATATCCTTCCTTCCCCCTGTATCCTTCCTTGCCTCCTCCTGCTCATCCTTCTACGTCCCTCCCAAAGTGTGTGACACAGATAGCATTATCCCCTCTCACCCCCCTCCACATCCCCTCCGCTCTATTCTCCCTGCCTCCCTTTTCATCATCTCAGGAAGACACTGAAGTTAGCCTCTGACAGGACAGGTGAAGATAAGGGTGTGGTCGGCTGCCTGGCCATCCCAGACTGGCACACACACACACACACACACACACACACAATCTCAGAGGTCAGAGAGGCTAACTGGGATGTTCACGTTTGTGCATGAGTAAATGTCCCTCTCCTTGCAGGTACATCAAAGATAAATGAAGAAGGATCAGGGTTCATCAGTTACAGTATACAGTATGCTTGCGTAACCTTCCTTCTACAAGTTGATTCAACTGACAAAAGACAGCAGTGTCTCCTCGCTTGCTCTGATGATTTGCTACAGAAGTAATCCTGAGTGTTGTCTGTGTCAATGTTGTAGCACGTGTACCAAATGAATTAGTTAACAGCTGCAACTGGGCGTGGGATTGGTGTGTGTGCATGTGCGTGTGTGTGCTCGTGCGCCTGAACTGAAGCCACTGGGGAGCTGCAGCTGGTAATTGCATGTGGTTGCAGCCAGTCTGTGTCCAAAATGGCACCATAATACCTTGACCAGGGCCCATAGGTCTCTGGTCAAAAATAGTGCACTCTGGGAAATAGGGTGCCATTTAGGGCACCCCCCTAGACTCTGGTAGGGAGACAGAGTGGAACAGAACAACACGATAGCGTCAGTAAGACTCAATTACCAGACCTGACAGTGCTGCTGGGTGCTGGGGAGAGAGGTACACTCTCAAGGGATGTCTGTACACAATACAGGGAGATAGTTTCTAGGTGGGGAAAAGAAGAGAGGTATTGTTAGCACTGAAAGGAACTTGCTACACGTGTCACCTCACAGAAACAAGGAAAGGGCTGACAGGGTAAGAAAAGAAGGAGAAAATGTTGATGTTGTCTTAATGGTCAATTCAGGGCCTAGACAGTCTCTCTGCAACATGACTAGTCCCTTCTTAAAGTCACCCCATCTTCACCATGGTTGGACCATGCAGAGCGCTATGAGTCTCTGGTGAGAAAGAGACTACAAAGACTATCTCTCTTAACCCTAGTTCAAACAGCGCTCTATCGGCTGACCAAACAAAAAAACATAACTTTCTCTTTGGAAGAGCGGGATAGATGTGATGAAGAGGTCAATGGAACTCGACCAAAACAATGTAAATGCCAGGGAAACGCATGGGGCAAAGATGCCACTGGGGAAAGATCCCAAATATTATCACTGCCCCCCAGCAAAATTAGCCTACACTTATGCTATTGTTTGTATGTGTATTTCACACAATATTAAGGTAAAATGCTTGTATGGATGTCATTCCCCAGTACATGTTAATGTCATCGTCACCAATCAACTGCATTACAGTTAAAAATTACTTTGACTCCCACTGATTTCTCTATGCTCGCTATGCTATTAGCTTATAAAAACGGGAGTTAGCATTTGACAGTCACTTCTTCTAAAACTGAAAATGGGCTACTTCTAAATATTATGCAGTGAAAACTTAATGTTTTTTTCAAAAGTCTCATGGAATGTAGGCCTACATTGAACACCACACATTGGCTGCTATTGCAGGCTGAATGATAGAACAGCTATTTTCATGTTCAAATGTTATTGGATATATTTCCTCCAATGTTTTTGATGGTAGGCACCTCTGGTAGGCCTACATTATGATCAAATAGCAACAGTAGCCTACATGGCCACTGTTTAAATCTGTACAAGCTAATTTTTCACAGTAAACGCTAGCTGGAAGTTGAACAGAATTTTCACAAAGTTCTAGACCTAAAATTTGTTTACTGCGGAAAACCATTTGAAGGAACATTGGTAGGAACACCTTCCTAATATTGAGTTGCTCCCCTTCCCCCTTTTGGTCTCAGGACAGCCTCAATTCGTTGGGGCATGGACTCTACAAGGTGGCGAAGCATTCCACAGGGACGCGGTCCCATGTTGACTCCAATGCTTCGCACAGTTGTGTCAAGTTGGCTGGATTTCCTTTGGGTGGTGGACCATTCTTAATACACACTGTTGAGCATGAAAAACCCACCAGCGTTGCAGTTCTTGACACAAACCGGTGCACCCGGCACCTACTACCATACACCGTTCAAAGGCACTTAACTCTTTAGTCTTGCTCATTCACCCTCTGAATGGCACACATGCACAATCCATTTCTCAATTGTCTCAAGGCTTAAACATCCTTCTTTAACCTGTCTCCTCTCCTTCATCTAAACTGATTGAAGTGGATTCATCCTGTTTATTTGAAGTAAATATGGTATTGGGACTGACTTTATATGTCCTGTATGTAGTATGCTTGATTACTTAATTTATTAATTAGTTCATATTTCCTTTTATTATTTCTTGAGATAGTTTTCTATTGGGTTTTGAGTTTGCAAGAAAGGTATTTCACTGTAGTTGTGCATGTGACATTAAAACTATAAACTTGACATCAATAAGGGATCTTAGCTTTCACCTGGGTTCATTTGGTCAGTCTGCAGTGTGTGATGGATAAAGCAGATGTTCTTAATGTTTTGTACACTCAGTGTACGTTAATTGCATGCAAGTAAAGGTTGCTTCTCTACCACACCCACAACGGAAGCACAATCATGGCCTCATATTCGCAGGTGGAACACTTCTGTGAGAGGTTGTTGTTATGCTTGAATTCTACCCAAAGTCTGCTGCGGTGTTGAGAGCAGTTGTATGAAACCAATCAGTATATCAAGCAAAGCTCTTAACCTTGCCAGCCCCACTCTTAATTTCTACTCAGCTCTTAACCGTTCAACTCACCATAAATTCTGCATCTGAACTGTGTGTAAGTCAATCATGAACTTGCAGAACTACATTTCTAATGTTGAGCCAAATCACTGAGATACTGTGAGATGATTTAGAGAGAGATAAAGTAGCGTTTTCCAGGCAGTGCTTAGGTAGTAGGGCATGTTGAATAGAGATATTGTCATGAGCTTGAATCATGTCGGGCAGCCACGACTTTCTGAAAAAATTTGAAACGTATAATATCTGAAAATGTAGCTAACTAAACTCTCGTAACCGTATACATGGATGAACGCTCTCTCTGTCATGGATACCATGGTTGCCCTTAGTTTGAAGATGTAATCCGGAGGCAGGTGTTTTATATAACAGCATGTGTTCTCTTTGACTCCCTCAACATTTTTTGCAAACAAATGCCAGAATTTTCTCCTTCTTCTTAGCTATCATACTCTGTTTCCACCTGGCATTCCACCGATTTCAAAACTCGCTCCTCCAGAAAGTGGAGAGCTTTAGCAACACTTTTGCAGTTCTTTCAGAAAATCAGCATTAGAAAGGATTATTATCTACACATACAGAGCAGTTCATGTTAGAGAGAAGCGTGCTACATGGCAGACCAATCTGAACTCATCTCTTGGTATGTCCAGGCCGTCCATTATCTCAGCCAATCATGGCTAGCGGGAAGGTTCCTGATTTTTTACGTGGCTTAACCAACTAGGCTTGTAATTTAACAATTGTATTTGTATTTACAGAAGGCATGCACATTTGTTGTTAAGGCACATGAAAGTTCACATTTTTTTAAAAACGCATTTTGGTTAAAAAAAGAAAATGTTTACATTCAAATGCCTCTCCTATGTTTACCTATAGTAAACATAAACCACTGACTTCCATGTGCACGAACTAACAAAGCCTTGTCCTTCCAATATACTTTTCTTTTGCATAACATCCTATTCTCTTCCCAACAGAAGAAATATGAGAAAAATATAACAAAATATAACAATTATTTGACCATGTAAATTCCTAATTCAGTCTACGCAGATATTGCACAATACATTTACAATACAAACAGACACGCCAGCTGGTGTCGCAAAGTAGTATTGGTTGCATCACTCGGTCACGTCATTGCCATTATTTCAACGTTCCACAAACGCCACAGCCACATTGATGTCCAAAAGTCAAACGGGAGCTAATGACTGTTTTGCCTAGTGATGTAGTCGAGTCACTAAACCTCAAGTCTGTATCGAGTCCCAAGTCCCCTGTGCTCGAGTCTGAGTCTAAGTCAGAGTCACCAATGGTCAAGTCACGAGTTGAGTTACGAGTCCCTATGACTGAAGTCCCCATGCTCAAGTCTCAGTCACTGGGTCCACGTTAACTAAAAATAAAGATATACTGTAGTGGCAAGAGAGATCGTGTTTCTTAACCAGGCAACTGGTGACTCGTTAGCTACTGGAAGGCAAGAGAGTCACCTTCTTGATGTGTATAATTAGAGATGGAGCCTGTCTGCTTACTCTCATCGCTTGCTCCCCCGCAGCTCACCAGCTGATGTAGACTAGGTTGTGTGTGCCGGGTGTGGGGTGTCCTTCCCACTGCTGAACAGAACTGTGTTGCTCATCTGTGCTGCTAATATTAATTGTGCTTATAACTGAAAAGCTCTCAATCTCTCTAAAAACTCTTGTCCAGTCCACTCAGTAGTTTTAGAACACTGAAAGGAAAAACAATTTCTGTTAGGTTATAGGTTTTTCTGGGTCTATTTAGTCAGTTATAGTCTTGTCAATTGCCACTCAAAAAAATGTTTTTTGACAAATATTTGAGTCACAATTTCTTTTTAACACTGCCCATAGACCTCGGTGTAGCCATATGACACACCATCCTCCTAGGCATGGGGCTGCCAGACAACACAGAGAAAGAAGGCAAAAAGGTACATGCACTGAACACATATATGGACAAACACTAGACATTTTAAACACACACAACAGCTGGAAAACTCCAGCAGAGAAGAGGTTGGGGAGAGGTAGTGGGTAGGATTGGAGAAAGGGAAAAGAGAGAAAGATAGGTTGAAGATGGAGGAGAGGAGAAAGAGAGGGGATGGACGTGGAATAAGGGAAAGGTAGAGGGTACTGTCGGATGTGAGAGAAAGAGAGATTTAGACAGTCGAGTGGAGGGTCAATGATGGGATGGGAGTACCTACTAAATGTATCAAATCATACTACATAGCTGAAATGCAATAGAAGTGTTGGCACAGTTCCTGTGAAGTTGGAGTGTCTTGTCAGTCTTGCCTGTAAGTGGTGGCACATTCCCATAATGCATCTGACCAAGGCCTGCACACTGTAAACAGTATAAACAGAGTTGTTTTACCCAGTGTCCTCTGCAGGCTTGAAACTGAAGCTCAGCTGGTTCTCAACAGGCTGCTTGCCAGGTCACTAAGCTCTCTGTGTCCTCTGAGCTCTGAAAGTGGAAGAGAGAGAGAGAGAGAGAGAGAGAGAGAGAGAGAGAGAGAGAGAGAGAGAACATTGACATGTATGTTAAATAATTTTAACACTGGATGGTGCTGGAGGGGATTACCAAAGTTTTAACGGTCTCCTGACTAATTGTGCTATTTTGTGTTTTTTTTTGCATTGATTTTAACTTTTTTTTTGTCCGTAATGTTTCCACAATCATATCCTATGACGGAAAATAACTTCTAGACATCAGATCAGTGAGTACTCACCTTGATCTGGACGAGGATTTATTCTTCAATGAGTCGGATGTGAAGGACATTATGCTTTTCCCGGACCAGACCCAAATCCCCTTCATTTGTAGGAAGAGGCCGGCGAGTGGGATACCTGACAAGTGGATAATCCGCCTTTACCCTCCGTTCTACTGGCAAACATGTAATCACTGGAGAATATACTGGATGAGCTCCATTCAAAACTATCCCATAAACCGGACAACAAATCTAATATTCTATGTTTCAATGAGTCGTGTCTGAAAAATAACATGGATAATATATAGTTATCTGGGTTTACCGTGCATCGGTAAAACAGAATAGCAGCCTCTGGTAAGACCAGGGGGCTTGGGGTGTGTCTCTTTGTCAACAACAGCTGGTGGGCGATCTCTCATACTAAGGAAGGTTTTGCTCGCCAGAGATAGAGTACCTCATGATAAGCTGTAGACCACGCTATTTTACCTGATTTCTAC
Source organism: Oncorhynchus keta (assembly GCF_023373465.1). Lineage (NCBI taxonomy): Eukaryota > Metazoa > Chordata > Actinopteri > Salmoniformes > Salmonidae > Oncorhynchus > Oncorhynchus keta. The sequence continues at coordinate 27,871,737 of NC_068454.1, forward strand.
CAGTGTGCGAATAAAGAAAAAAACCTCTAGATCACCTTTACATAGAGAATCATACAAAGATCTATTTGGCACATCTGACAATATCTCTATCCTCCTAATTCCTGCTGACAAGAAAAAACTCAAACAGGAAGTACCAGTGACACACTCAATACAGAAGAGGTCAGATGAAGTGGATGCTAAGCTACAAGACTGTTTTACTAGCACAGACTGGAACACACAGGATTCACCCGATGGCATTGAGGAGTTTAACACATCAGTCACAGCTTCATTAATAAGTGCATCAACGACATCATCCTCACAGTGACCGTACATATGTATATATTCCAAACAGAAGTCCAGCCGCACAAGCAACATCTGCACTGAGCTAAAGGCTAGAGCTACTGCTTTCAAGGAGCGGGACACTAATCAGGATGCTTAACCTAACCTATGACCTGACCCATCACCTTATGCATCACTGCCCCACAGTGGCAAGAAGTGACATCCCAGAAATAGAAAACCTATACAACACATAAAAGGCTCCTAGCCTTAGGCTTTTTTCAGTCTCTAACACTAAAACTGAAACGAAAATGGCATTCTGAGATAACCTTACTACACACAGACCAGAAGCATAATGTTAGCTAGCGAGCGAGCCGCCTAACGTCAGCTTGCTAGCTAACAGTAAGCTTTAACTTGGGGTCTTTTGTTTGGACATGTAGCTAGCTAGCTAAACAATTAACTATATCCATAGAGTACTAGCAATACAAACCGATTGACATATCTATCTAAATAGGTTTAATGTTTGCTAGTTAGCTAGCTAACAATAGGCTATAACTAGCAACGCAAAATGGCATTCTGAGAAAACATTACTACACACAGATCATAAACGTAATGTTAGCTAGCGAGCCAGCCAGCTAACGTCAGCTAGCTAGCTAGCTAACTGTAAGCTTTAACTTGCAATGAAAACAATGTTTTGACAAAATTAAAAACATACATGTATAATATCTGAAACTGTAGCTAGACTCTTGCCTGTATACATGGATGAACGCATCACAGCAGACTGCTACCCCTTAAATGAAATAAGATGTCCTGTGTCAGTTTTGTTTTGTTTGTACAGCTTGCTTGGCCCGTTGTGTCAAGTCACTCTGGTTCACACTGACCGTGTGTGTGCAATGCAATAAGAATCATCTTCAGCTCTAGCCACCACCCAAACTCTGACCATTTTACTTAACTGGCTGTTTTCATGTTATCCAGAGCGTTGATGACTGTAACTGTGCTCCTGGCAACAGTTTAATTATGCTTTTTTTGCCCACGTTTACTGACACCGGTGTTGAGCGCTGGTAAATTCATCAGTTATTCTGCGCTCTGGCACACTCCGACGAGAGTGCTCTGAAACAGTTGTTGCAGTGACATTCTATTGAAATGTATACTTACATAGTCGAGTCTTCGGTAAAGTTTTACTGGACATGATTACTAGACATGATTACGTTAGACATGATTACCTACACATACTGACCAGCTCAAATAGACAAAAGCATGCTATATGGCAGACCAATCCAAACACATCTCTTGGCATATCCAGCCCACTCATTATCTCAGCCAATCATGGCTAGCGGGAAGGTTGTCACTTTTTCTGTGGCTAAACCAACGAGGCTTATAATTGAATTTGTATTTACAAATGGCACGTTTGTTATTAAGGAACATGAAAGTTCACATGTTTGATAAGACATTTCTGAAAATGAACTGAAACTAAACAGATTTTCAAATAAAAAACCTTCAAATAAAACAAATATAAAAACACAAAACTATAATAACATTGCTCCTAGACCTGGGGTTGAGGGGCCATTACAAATGAAGATTGTATCCACAATCCCCTATTTTAGGAGACAGAGAATCAAGTATGTTCAGTGTATTACATTTGTTAAATTTGTGATTGGTTAAGAATGGGGAGAGGAACAGGTAAGAGTTAAGTTTCGGTAAGGTTAGGCATGATGTTAGAGAATCACCATCCAGAACCATTGAAAATCTGCCAGCTGTATTATACACGGCAATATGCACTGTCTAATAAAAACTCTAGTCTGCCACCTCAGATTTTTCAAACTGAGTGATGGCTGCTGGGAGACATGGAAGAAATGAGAAAGAGAAAATAGAGAGACTGAACGACAGAGAGAGAGAGAGACAGACTGGTGTCATCTGCATCTGAAAGAAAAAAACATTTTAATATTCATTCCATCGTGACAGACAGACTATGAAACATATTCAGTAAACAAAGTCATGGTGAAACTTTAATTGGATGTTTTTTCTGGATTTGATGCCCCTTCCCAAAGAAAGCCCAGCAGTACTTAGTATTTAGAAAGGCCTGTAGTCTACTCTGCTTGGGTGTTGGAGAAGAGGATTTGATTCAGTGACATTCAGTGCGGTTTCCCTGTGTGTCCTAAGTGTCCCTGTAGCCAAAGACAGACAAAGACAGACATCTCCAACACCAGGGCTGCATGCTTGGCTGTGCCTTACTAACCTATCCCATGTCATCCCTACTAACATTTGATTTTGTCACTACATTGCAGATAGGTTGTGAGAAGGTTGGTCATGACATAATGTATGCAAAACCCCCCCTCAACCACATGCTCCAGAAAAAAAAGAAAAAAAATAGCTAAATCTACTTGATGATCCCTGCCATAGATCATTATTTGAGCAGCCTTGTCAAAATGGCTTTTCCTCTGTCCATGTTTGTGTGTGTGTGTGTGTGTGTGTGTGTGACAGACTTCTCTATCACAGCGTGATGATTACTGTTGTCATCTTCTCACTGGTTCCAACATGGCAACCATAGCCTACGTGTCTTCATGGATTTGACCCATGAACAGACAGGACCGACAAACATCACCAGTCCACAGCCTTGTCATAGAGGTGGATCAAGGTGATTCCTTGATCCACCTCTACGCAGACGACACCATTCTGTATACATCTGGCCCTTCTTTGGACACTGTGTTAACAAACCTCCAAACGAGCTGCAATGCCATACAACCCTCCTTCCATGGCCTCCAACTGCTCTTAAATGCCAGTAAAACTAAATGCATGCTCTTCAACCAATCCCTGCCCGCACCCGCCTGCCCAACTAGCATCACTACTCGGGAACGGTTCTGACTTAGAATATGTGGATAACTACAAATATCTAGGTGTCTGGCTAGACTATAAACTCTCCTTCCAGACTCACATGAAGCATCTCATCTAGAATCGGGTTCATATTTCACAACAAAGCATCCTTCACCCACGCTGCCAAACATACCTTCGTAAAACTGACTATCCTACCGATCCTCGACTTCGGCGATGTCATTTACAAAATAGCATCCAACAGTCTACTCAGCAAACTGGTTGCAGTCTATCACAGTGCCATCCGTTTTTTCACCAAAGCCCCATATACCACCCACCACAGCGACCTGTATGCTCTCGTTGGCTGGCCCTCGCTTCATATTCGTCGCCCATGGCTCCATCATCTATAAGTCTTTTCTAGGTAAAGCTCTGCCTTATCTCAGCTCACTGGTCACCATAATAACACCCACCTGTAGCATGCGATCCAGCAGGTACAGTGGGGAGAACAAGTATTGGATACACTGCCCATTTTGCAGGTTTTCCTACTTACAAAGCATGTAGAGGTCTGTCATTTTTATCATAGGTACACTTCAACTGTGAGAGACGGAATCTAAAACAAAAATCCAGAAAATCACAACGTATGATTTTTAAGTAATTTATTTGCATTATATTGCATGACATAAGTATTTGATACATCAGAAAAGCAGAACTTAATATCTGGTACAGAAACCTTTGTTTGCAATTACAGAGATCATACCTTTCCTGTAGTTCTTGACCAGGTTTGCACAGGGGATTTTGCTATAAGGCTGTTAAGGTACCCCCGTCGAGAGTGATACAAGTCGTCTCACTCAAGTTCTTATGTCACCCGGCTAACAGGTGACTCACAGGCCCGCCGGACTGGCCTGGTTATGTATCCTGCCCTTTTATTCGGAGATTGGCCTTTGTGGTGCCGTTAGGCGTGTTTCGGGATCTTACATAATATCAATCAGACTTAGAGTACCTTTACCAGATATCTTTAGTTCCCAAAGAGTAGACTCTTCAACTCGCCATTGCTCTATAGGATTCCCAAAGACTCTTGTATCTAGACATAAACCATAAAATCGGTGGCCAGCCAATTTACGATTTAATGCCTATTTACAGTTAGAGTAGACTCTTCACCTCGCCATTGCTCTATAGGGTTCCCAAAGAGTAGACTCTGCAACACGCCATTGCTCTATAGGGTTCCCAAAGAGTAGACTCTTCACCTCGTCATTGCTCTATAGGGTTCCCAAAGAGTAGACTCTTCACCTCGCCATTGCTCTATAGGGTTCCCAAAGAGTAGACTCTTCACCTCGCCATTGCTCTATAGGGTTCCCAATCAGTAGACTCTTCACCTCGCCATTGCTCTATAGGGTTCCCAAAGAGTAGATTCTTCACCTCGCCATTGCTCTTATAGGGTTCCCAAAGAGTAGACTCTTCACCTCGCCATTGCTCTATAGGGTTCCCAATCAGTAGACTCTTCACCTCGCCATTGCTCTATAGGGTTCCCAAAGAGTAGATTCTTCACCTCGCCATTGCTCTTATAGGGTTCCCAAAGAGTAGACTCTTCACCTCGCCATTGCTCTATAGGGTTCCCAAAGAGTAGACTCTTCACCTCGCCATTGCTCTATAGGGTTCCCAATCACTCTAGTATCTAGACAAACAATTTACGATTTAATGCCTACACCCATCGGTTAATAGTGCTTGAATATTAATGCAGAGTAACTTTGCTTTTTACAATATAAATGAGTTGGCTGTCCAATCCTTTAAATTGTATTTTGTGTAGAAACTAGACTTGTTCCCCTAGAACGGGAGTGTCAGAGGCATTCTCTCCCCTAGGGTTTTGGGTCTAGTTTCTACTTTTTATTCAATGTTTGCAAGTCACACAGTTGTACACGTTATTACAGTTTCCTCTTTGTCCTTAATCTATAACATCAACAATCATCAAAACACTTACTACTATTAATGCCTTATATTTGTAGTTGTCTCAGTATGTCTCGTTCAGAAATCAGAAGTCAAGAGATACACTTGTATGAAAGTCAGATATGACCTTTTATGTTGATGATAGTTGAAGTATCACAAGCTGTCCGTCGGTGATAAGTCAAGTAGCACTATCATGCCCTCTTTTAAGGAAGGCACTCTCCTTATATACTCTTTTCGGGGCCAGGTCAGTTTTAGGGCCGAGTCATATTCTAACCTTGTGGCGAGCTATTTCTGTAAAGGGTTAGTTTGACATGTTACTGTGAAACATTACTAATGACAGATGCATCCTCTATCCCCAACTCTTGCATCAATTCAACCCATTCAACTTCTACTGCTAGTCTAGCTCTTCCTCGTTCCTTCGATGGCCCGCTCTCTCCCCCTTCTGGGTGCGGTGCTCGAATGCAAGGCATCTCTTCAGGCCAGCTCTCCGGCCCCCACACAAGATGCGGAACCGGTGGTGATGGTGTGTGCTGATCCAGTGAAGGAAGTGTCCTCAGAGCCCCTTTTTGTGCTACCGCATTCACTGCAGCATGGATTTTGGCCCACTCCTCCATACAGACCTCCAGATCCTTCAGGTTTCGGGGCTGTCGCTGGGCAATACAGACTTTCAGCTCCCTCCAAAGATTTTCTATTGGGTTCAGGTCTGGAGACTGGCTAGGCCACTCCAGGACCTTGAGATGCTTCTTACGGAGCCACTCCTTAGTTGCCCTGGCTGTGTGTTTCGGGTTGTTGTCATGCTGGAAGGCCCAGCCACGACCCATCTTCAATGCTCTTACTGAGGGAAGGAGGTTGTTGGCCAAGATCTCACGATATATGGCCCCATCCATCCTCCCCTCAATACGGTGCAGTCGTCCTGTCCCCTTTGCAGAAAAGCATCCCCAAAGAATTATGTTTCCACCTCCATGCTTCACGGTTGGGATGGTGTTCTTGGGGTTGTACTCATCCTTCTTCTTCCTCCAAACACGGCAAGTGGAGTTTAGACCAAAGAACTATATTTTTGTCTCATCAGACCACATGCCCTTCTCCCATTCCTCCTTTGGATCATCCAGATGGTCATTGGCAAACTTCAGACAGGCCTGGACATGCGCTGGCTTGAGCAGGGTGACGTTGCGTGCGCTGCAGGATTTTAATTAGCATTTTACGACGTAGTGTGTTACTAATGGTTTTCTGTGAGACTGTGGTCCCAGCTCTCTTCAGGTCTTTGACCAGGTCCTGCCGTGTAGTTCTGGGCTGATCCCTCACCTTCCTCATGATCATTGATGCCCCACGAGGTGAGATCTTGCATGGAGCCCCAGACTGAGGGTGATTGACCGTCATCTTGAACTTCTTCCATTTTCTAATAATTGTTCCAACAGTTGTTGCTTTCTCACCAAGTTGCTTGCCTATTGTCCTGTAGCCCATCCCAGCCTTGTGCAGGTCTACAATTTTAACCCCGATGTCCTTACACAGCTCTCTGGTCTTGGCCATTGTGGAGAGGTTGTAGTCTGTTTGATTGAGTGTGTGGACAGGTGTCTTTCATACAGGAACGAGTTCAAACAGGTGCAATTAATACAGGTAATGAGTGGAGAACAGGAGGGCTTCTTAGAGAAACACTAACAGGTCTGTGAGAGCCGGAATTCTTACTGGTTGGTAGGTAATCAAGTACTTATGTCATGCAATAAAATGCTAATTAATTACTTAAAATACATGCAATGTGATTTTCTGGATTTTTGTTTTAGATTCCGTCTCTCACAGTTGAAGTGTACCTATGATGAAAATTACAGACCTCTACATGCTTTCTAAGTCGGAAAATCTGCAAAAATCGGCAGTGTATCAAATATTTGTTCTCCCCACTGTATATCTCATTGGTCATCCCCAAAGCCAACACCAACATCTGAGCAGCTTACCGATCACTGCAGCTGTACATAGCCCATCTGTAGATAGCCCATCCAACTACCTACCTCATCCCTATTTTGTTTTTATTTAATTTTTTGCTCTTTTGCACACTAGTATTTCTACTTGCACATTTATCACTCCAGTGTTCATTTGCTGAATTGTAATTACTTCGCTACTATGGCCTATTTATTGCCTTACCTCCTTACTCCATTTGCACACACTGTATATAGATTTTTCTATTGTTATTGACTGTACTTTTGTTTATCCCATGTGTAACTCCGTGTTGTTGTTTTTGTCGCCTGCTTTGCTTTATCTTGGCCAGGTCGCAGTTGTAAATGAGAACTTGTTCTTAACTGGACTATCTGGTTATATTAGGGTGAAATAAAAAAATTAAAAAAATAGAAAAACGCTAAATGCAGAGCAATTACACACCAAGGACAAATTAAACAGGAGAAAGGGTAGTAGCTTTTTCATTATGTACTGTAGGACATTCAATGGTTGGGCTTGGGTCTTGGGTTATGAACACCTGTCTATGTTATACCATATATGTCATAGTGTATAGTGAATAGAATAGAAGTGGGGGAGTGAATATTTCTTGATAGATACTAATGAAATAAAAATATATATTTTTTGCTTCAAAGGAAAAGTGCCTACTCTGTAGCCCCTCAAGAAATGTTTCAGTTTGGAATACACACGTTTCCATGGAGATGGGGTCACACCACCTGACGACCATTAAGCCAGATAAGAACGGTTCTGCCTGACAGAGACAATGGACCATCTCTTCATGTCAGACAGATAGGGGCATAGAGGGAATAGCAGAGAGGTGGAGGAGAGTATACTTTAGATTTGGATGTTCTTCAAGGTCATTAGCAACCAACGCATGCACCTGCAAACGGATCACATGCACGCACGCACACACATATACACACACACACGTACACCCTTATAAACAGATATACATCAGTGTAGCTTAAATGAGGATGAGTCAACATTTTACAGGGTGTGTAAGTGGTTACGTGTGACCCAGGGTTATGGTTAGAGCGAGAAGTGAGAAAGTGCATGCATGTTCTTAAAGTCACCACCAGGGGGCAGAGTTACTCCAGCATTTTACAATTGATTATTTTGACATCATCAACCATGGTGCATCTCAGGAGGATATTACGTTGAAGTCACTCTCTCTATGACTTCATACAGTACTCTTATTGCTAGAAATTCAAAATTACTTTCCAGTCTCCACATGGCGTATTACCCTTGATGTTTGTACAGACCTCATGTCAAATGATCTTGTGTTAGAGTGGGTCTTTCTTTGACTTCTGTATCTCACTCTCTGCCCAATCATTGTTTCTTTGTTGCTATGATACAACAGGATCTGGAAAGAATGCATTCCTGGTCTCTGTACACAATAGGTTGTACCCAACATCACAGAACAGAAGCAAAGAATGTATGGCCCCATGCTGTGGTCATAAATAGTGCCATCTCAACAAAGCAGTGAGCTGTCAACATCACAACAGGCTAACACAACCATTGCCATCTTCTTGGTAGACTAACAAACATACAAAATGAGTGGGGAGCCTAGAGAGAAGAAGGGAAGATGAGAGAGAAGAGTCAACTGGGAAGGGACAGGTGCCATAGTAGCCCACTCCTCAAACCTAGAAAGAGAAGGACATGCATAAAACATGGAGTGGGGAGCCTAGAGAGAAAGGAGATGAAGAGGATAGAGTGAGAGGGATAGTGATAGGGACAGGTACAGTAGTAATAGTCTTCTCTACCCTTGAAAGACAAGGACGCGTGGCAGCCTGTGGAGAGCTGACCTAGCGCCCTGTGATTAACCTTTGCCCCTTCTATCCACAGTATAGTGTTGCGCCTGCCAGCTTCAGTATGGTGGTTTGTTTAGTCTCTGTGGGGGCCGCTTTGTGTGATTTGTTGACTGTCAGATGGAAAGACATTGTACAAACAGAAGGCACCTGCCTTGACGGGGTGTTTTTATGAAGATTCTGTCTTCGTCAGAACATAACAGGCAATATGGATTCCCTGCTTCTCCTAAGTAATACTTTTATCTTGTTCTTGATACCACGTCTTGTTTTGACTAATGTCTATGCAAATATGGCAAAAAAATTGCTACCTAGCTAACCAACAACTAATGATGTATTTGAAACAAGTACTTGTGCAAATGTATTTGTTTTCAACAAACATTGTCGACGAAATATAGTTAAAATGTTGTCAACAATCTAAGCCAACCCCATCTGTTTTGCCCCATAGTTGTGCAAGCGGTGGTTTTGTTTCTGAACAACAAACCTGTCTATATGCAGCATGCTTCTCCCTAAGCACTAGTAATGGTTCATGCTTGGGGATGCCTTGGCGCGGCCCTTTTCCATCCTTCATGATTTGAGAAAGTGCCCTTTGTGATTATATTGTCGTACAACTGTCACTTAATCATGTATATTATGCTGCCTGAACTTGTGTTATATATTCATGCCAATCCTATACTAACACCCCATGGTTACGTTTAGTCCTGGCAGCCTCCTTAGTTTGTAGTTATACGTTAAACCCATTCCTTGCAATAATCCCCTAGCACTACATTGTCATGTCATCTTGACATGACATGTTGATTTTTTCTTAATGTTTCCTTTTTGTATCTCCCTTCCAAACAACCACATCCTTGTTATTACCAGACCACCACATCCTTGTTATTACCAGACCACCACATCCTTGTTATTACCAGACCACCACATCCTTGTTATCACCAGACCACCACATCCTTGTTATCACCAGACCACCACATCCTTGTTATCACCAGACCACCACATCCTTGTTATCACCAGACCACCACATCCTTGTTATCACCAGACCACCACATCCTTGTTATCACCAGACCACCACATCCTTGTTATCACCAGACCACCACATCCTTGTTATCACCAGCCACCACATCCTTGTTATCACCAGACCAACACACCCTTGTTATCACCACCCAATCCTAAAGCCCCCCTAAAGTTGTGTCAAGTTGGCTGGATGTCCTTTGGGTGGTGGACAGGAAACTGTTGAGCGAGAAAAATCCATCAGTGATGCAGTTCTTGACACAAACCGGTGCACCTGGCACCTACTACCATACAGTCCTTATCCTAGCTTACAGTACAGTACACCCTTGCACTTTCTTCAGTACTGTTATGAGGACGTGAGTTTCCGATCCTCATTCTATAGTTAAACACTTTGAGGCAGACCAAATCAATAGCCATCTGTCTGGGAAGGCATGAATGTAATGGATGCAGGAATCAAGCTGAAATGATGCAAGATAGATCTCTGATAATTTGGAATGAATAGGCACTCAGCCCTTTTCTTATTGTTTAATTATCAGCTGTCAGAGCAGCATACCGATCACTGTACCTGTACACAGCCAGTCTGTAAATAGCACACCCAACTACCTCATCCCCATATTATTACTTACCCTCTTGCTCTTTTGCACCCCAGTATCTCTACTTTAACATCATCGTCATCTGCACATCTATCACTCCAGTATTAATGCTAAATTGTAAATATTTTCACCTCTATGGCCTATTTATTGCTTACCGCCCTACTCTTCTACATTTGCACACACTGTACATACAGTGGGGCAAAAAAGTATTTAGTCAGCCACCAATTGTGCAAGTTCTCCCACTTAAAATGATGAGAGAGGCCTGTAATTTTCATCATAGGTACACTTCAACTATGACAGAGAAAATGAGAAGAAAAAAATCCAGAAAATCACATTGTAGGATTTTTAATTAATTTATTTGCAAATTATGGTGGAAAATAAGTATTTGGTAATAACAAAAGTTTATCTCAATACATTGTTATATACCCTTTGTTGGCAATGACAGAGGTCAAACGTTTTCTGTAAGTCTTCACAAGGTTTTCACACACTGTTGCTGGTATTTTGGCCCATTCCTCCATGCATATCTCCTCTAGAGCAGTGATGTTTTGGGGCTGTTGCTGGGCAACACGGACTTTCAACTCCCTCCAAAGATTTTCTATGGGGTTGAGATCTGGAGACTGGCTAGGCCACTCCAGGACCTTGAAATGCTTCTTACGAAGCCACTCCTTCGTTGCCCGGGCGGTGTGTTTGGGATCATCGTCATGCTGAAAGACCCAGCCACGTTTCATCTTCAATGCCCTTGCTGATGGAAGGAGGTTTTCACTCAAAATCTCACGATACATGGCCCCATTCATTCTTTCCTTTACACGGATCAGTCGTCCTGGTCCCTTTGCAGAAAAACAGCCCCAAAGCATGATGTTTCCACCCCCATGCTTCACAGTAGGCATGGTGTTCTTTGGGTGCAACTCAGTATTCTTTGTCCTCCAAACACGACGAAAAGTTATATTTTGGTTTCATCTGACCATATGACATTCTCACCATCTTCTTCTGGATCATCCAAATGCTCTCTAGCAAACTTCAGATGGGCCTAGACATGTACTGGCTTAAGCAGGAGGACACATCTGGCACTGCAGGATTTGAGTCCCTGGCGGCGTAGTGTGTTACTGATGGTAGGCTTTGTTACTTTGGTCCCAGCTCTCTGCAGGTCATTCACTAGGTCCCCCCGTGTGGTTTTGGGATTTTTGCTCACCGTTCTTGTGATCATTTTGACCCCACAGGGTGAGAACTTGCGTAGAGCTCCAGATCGAGGGAGATTATCAGCGCTCTTGTATGTCTTCCATTTCCTAATAATTGCTCCCACAGTTGATGCAGGTCTTCAATTTTGTTTCTGGTGTCCTTTGACAGCTCTTTGGTCTTGGCCATAGTGGAGTTTGGAGTGTGACTGTTTGAGGTTGTGGACAGGTGTCTTTAATACTGATAACAAGTTCAAACGGGTGCCATTAATACAGGTAATGAGTGGAGGACAGAGGAGCCTATTAAAGAAGTTATAGCTCTGTGAGAGCCAGAAATCTTGCTTGTTTGTAGGTCTTTTTGACACCACCCCAGCACCCCAAGCCCACCAACCCAACATTAAGGATCCGATGTAGCTGGTACGCACAAGTCTGAGCCCACAGGTGCGTGAAAGGCGCAATGGCTGCTGCCTCTAGTGCGGAGGTCTCGGACTTCTCCATGCTACATGCCCAGAGCTGACTGGAAACGCCAGGGCTCGCCAGGACAAGGCGAGACCATGATGAGCTGTGCAGTTACCTCCCGGTTACTCAGTCACTGTCTGTTACTACCCACAACCCTCCACTGGGACAACCATCAGCACCAGATTCAAACATTTGTGGACTCTGGGTCCACAAATCATTTCATTGTTCAGGACTTTGCTAGAGAATTACAAATCCCCTGCGTGAAGTGTCCCATTCCATTGCATTTTCAAGCCCCCATTGGCTCTGGTCAGGTAAAATATCAGACCAAGTCCATTCGACTGCAGGTTGGGGTGAACGACTCAGAGACCCTTAGTTGCCTTTTGATCACTGCTCCCGAGAAACTCCGGAGAGCCTTCAGTATGAGGCAAGCCGCTACCCCTCCCCCCATCATCCATACGACTGTGCCATAGAACTCCTACCTGGCTCCACTCCTCTCGGGCCTGTCTCTACTCCCTCTTGACTCCTGAAGCAGGCTGGAGGCATGTTTCATTCGCCCCTCTACATCCCCAGCTGGTGCTGGCTTCTTCTTCCTGGGTAAGAAGAATGGAGGCCTGCGTCTTTGCATCGATTACAGAGGGCTCTACTGGATTACGATCAAGAATCGTTATGCTCTACCCTTGATGTCAGCCATCTTGTAGTTGGCCCGAGGGGCCTAATTTTTCACCAAACTGGACCTCCACAACGCTTACAAGATGAATGGAAAACTGCCTTTAACACCCCTAGTGGTCACTATGAGTATTTAGTCATGCCCTTTGGATTATCAAGCTCACTGACAGTCTTTCAAGCATTGGTCAATGACACTTAGGGATATGTTTAATTGGTTCGTCTTTGTTTACCTCGACAACATCCTGATTTTCTCCAAAACCCTTGCGGAACATATACTGCACATCCACCAAGTCCTGAGACACCTCCTGCAGAGCCAACTGTATGTCAAGATATAGAAGTGTGAGTTCCATGTATCCCAAGTTTCTCAGATATCCTAAAATGTAATCAAGCTATATTTCATACGGAAAGAAATATGTTCAATAGGAAAACGATATTAGCAGGTGCGTCTTGTCTTCATCGCACGTGCATACACAAATTTCCAATAGTGTGTCCCAGTACTAAAACTCATTATTCTTACCCGTTTTGGAAGAAATAATCCTGAAACCTTGAACATAGAATGCTGACACCCTGTGGAAGCCATATGAATTGCATACTGGGAGCTAGATTGAATTATTTCCCTATACTTTCCATTGTAAGAGCAAGAGCTCTCAAAAATAAATCTATTTCCGGTTGATTTTTCTCCTACCATATCTATTGTGTTATAGTCTCCTACATTATTATTTCTACAAACGTCAAAGTGTCTTCTTTCCAATGGTACCAATTATATGCATATCCTGGCTTCAGGGCCTGAGCAACAGTCAGTTTCCTTTGTGCATGTCAGTCATGCGGAAATTGAGAAAAAGGGCCCTTGCCCAAAGAAGATCTATAGCATCTCAAATGACTTCATGAGGTTAGAAGTGAGTGCGATAGTTTCTGTACGTTTTCATAATCACACCATGAGCAGTTAATCATGAATCATACACCACCGCCTTTCTTCTTCCCGGAGAGTTCTTTATTCCTGTCTGTGCAATGTACTGAGAACCCAGCTGGCTGTATGGACGGGGACAGTATATCCTGAGAGAGCAATGATTCCGTGAAACAGAATATGTCTCTCTGGAAGGAGATCCTCGCCCTGAGCTCGTCTACCTTATTGTCCAGAGAATTAACATTTGCGAGTAATATACTCTGAAGCAGTGGATGGTGTGCACGTCTTCTGAGTTGGACTAGAAGTCCACTCCAACTACCTCTTCTCTGCCGGTGGAGTTTTGGAGTAGCCTCTGGGATAAGTTAAATTGCCCTGGGGGGGGGCACGAACAAAGAATCTAATTCGGAAAAGTCGTATTTCTGGTAGTAATGCTGGTGAGTTACCACCGCCGTATGTAATGACCCAAAAAACGTTCTGGGCTAATAATGGACCAAATTACACAAAAAAAAATACTGCAAAGTTGCTTAGGAGCTAGAAGCAGAGCTGTAATGTCTGTCGGCACCATCTTTCACTCAGCAAAATAACTGGATACTAAATAAAACATTGCACAATTTTATTAGAGTAGTGTATGTTGATGAGGACTGGAAACAGACCATGATGATGATGGCAGGAAACAGACCATGAGGAGAGGCAAGAAGTGATGGCCTTCATCAGTAAAGGCAGGTCCACAAAGGATTGTATTCAGCCCAGACCAGATGAGAAGAGATTTAGGCAGTACTGTAACATACATAGATAGGCCTATGTAATTACTAGAATCAAGCTGTGAATTTGAATACCTGTGTTATTATTCGTTCTTACCAACCACAATATTCACATTGCTGAACTATTCCCCCGGTAACAACGTTAGAAAGGCTTCACAATTACCTTCAAAGCAACCCTATTAAAGATGACCCACTGTGATCTTAATTTAGAAAAGGAGAAAGGGATGAAAAACACAATAGTGCAAACCCCTTTTTCACTACAGACAGCTGCAAATAACTGAGGCATTTTTAGACAAGTGTGTGCAAAACACTCTTGATTTCCTGCTGCCTCTGTGTGTTAAAGTTAGAGAGGGAGATATAAAACTCCAGATTTTTTTGCAATTCCTTCCAGTCATTGACACCAAAGAACTGGAAGGAAAGGCGGCAAAAGATAGTGTTGGCTATGGGCATGACCAGTGCAATATACCCGATGGAGGCTAATTTATAGGCTAATAATGCTGGCTAATATGGAGCTGCAGGATGGTAGTTGCTGTTCCCACACCGCCGTTGCCCACGCCAGGGCCTTACCCGAGAGTAGAGAGATGATGTAGGAGATCATGGCCCGATCTGTGTGGAACGAGGAGAACTGTAGCTCGAACACCAGAGAACACTGAGCGAGGATCCCCTTGCATCCTCCCGGTTGGCCGTCATACCTCTCGGGGGCTGGGATCTTAGGTTCCCACTGCAGGCTCCCTGGAGGAACTACGGAGACGCCTGTAGCACTGGGCGATGAGACTTGGACATTGGCTCCACCTGGGTTGGACTGTTGTTGGAGGGAGTTGGTAAGTGCCATTTGGGAGAGTTGTTCTTGCTGCCGCCCCAGCAGTGCTCCTTAGAAGATTCTTGATCTGGGTGATAACTGCTGGGTCCATGTTTAGGCAGAAGCTTGCTGTGGCATGGTAAGGTTGGACCCAGGTGCAGAGAAGAGACCAGACTAGGAATCAGTGGTTAAGGATAAACATAATACCTTACTGAGAAACGGTAGCTGCACAATCCCATTACAGTTGATAAAAGAACAATCACTAAGTCTCAAAAACTCACTCAGGAAACAAACTAACACTGTAAACATTCAAGCTTCTGCAAAGGACAACAGAAAACACACCTCTTAAAAGAGGGAAACCATAATGAGTAAATTGGACACACCTGAGCGTCGTTAGTGTCTTTCGGACGGTCTCTGCCGCTCTCCAGAGGGTGGTGCGGTCTGCCCAACGCATCACCGGGGGCACACTGCCTACCCTCCAGGACACCTGTCAAAGGAAGGCCAGAAAGGTTATCAAGGACGTCGACCACACAAGCCATGACCTGTTCACCCCACTACCATCGAGAAGGCGGGGTCAGTACAGGTGCATCAAAGCTGGGACTGAAAGATTGAAAAACAGCTTCTATCTCAAGGAAATTAGACTGTTAAATAGCCAGCACTACCTGGGTACCACCCGGTTACTCAACCCTGCCCCTTAGAGGCTGCTGCCCTATATACATAGACATGGAATCATTGGTCACTTTAATATTGGAACACTAGTCACTTGAATAATGTTTACATACTGCTTTGCTCATTTCACATCTATATACTGTATTCTATTCTACTCTATTTTAGTCAATGTCACTCCGACATTGCTCATCCTAATATTTGTATATTTCTTAATTCCATTATTTTACTTTAGATTTGTGTGTGTTGTTGTGAATTGTTAGATACTACTTCACTGTTGGTTAGGAACCCAAGCGTTTCGCTACACCAGGCAATAACATCTGCTAAATATGTGTATGTGACCAATACAATTTGATTTGATTTGCTCATCACATTAATGAATGACTAGATGTTATTCTCCACCATATGTCACTAACACACTGTCATTTGTTACATGGAGCTTGGAGGTTACGTCCATATTTGTAAAGTGGTCACTGTCCAGGAAGAGAAATTAGATCTGGGTGAATTCATATGTGCTGGAATTGTCGTGGAAATATTCAGTTAAACTATATTTCCCAAACAACTGAGCCTGTGAGTTCAAATAGACTTACAAATAGACTTACAAAGTAACTCAAGCCGAGCTGGTTCATGAAGCAACTCCCTTTCCAGCCTTGGCACACACTTTTTATAAAGTTTTCCTCCTTACGTCACACACATAGTAACTCTTTTTATGATAATGATTCATCCCCTCTGGCATTTAGCCACCATTATCTTTTTGCCTTGCACTAATTTTAGCTCGGTTTCACATTAGGGCATAGATTCTATTGGTGGCGTAACCATAGCAATGGTAAACATTAGGCCAAAGCAATGGTACAAAAATAAACAGACATGCACACTCACAAGGCAGGTGCATGTCTAATGGTGCCTAATGACCTAGACACAAACAGAGTGCACTTATTCTGCTTACTACTGTAAGATGTATAATGTGCACACATGTACTGCAAAATTCCCAATATAATACATCAATTAACCCACCCCTCCCCTAAATGGAGTAAGCTTCTACTTCCAGCTTATACATACTACATATATTTTACGGACACATTATATTTACATTAGTTATCTTTTGTTTGTTTTTAGTCCCATCCTTCAGCTACCCTCAACCCCTCCCATCTATCTCCGAACACCATGCATTTTTTATTTCTATTTGTCATATATTTTTCAACTGTGCTGTGATGTTTCACAAAAGTTATGAACATTTCTTTTCTCGTAGTTTCTACTAGGGGCACAACTTTCACTGGGGACAGGGCTCATGTCCCCCTCACATTCTGAAATTGCGTTTTTGTTTTCCCCAGTTTTATCATTGCAATGTGATACAAAGAGCGGCAACAGTGTGCTTTAGGACCATCTGGAAACCTCTGAGCAGTCCTGTAGGCTGTTTGGAGTGTTCAGCTGGCTTGATTTAGGACCCCGGACACCACAGAGCGGCTGACAAGCTGTGTGAAGACAAAGCTTCTGGAAGGCTGGCTGGACCAGCACTGTTAAGCATAGTTCAGTGTTTGTGTGTTACACTCTTTCACCGAGTCATAAAAGCAAGCAGAGCAGAAACTTTATACTCTTTAGTTGACTGATGTAGCTGGCAAGATAACTGCTGTTTAATTTAACAGATTGTTTTTTAAACTAGTGTTTATGCGCAGTGCTGAGCTAGTATTGTAACTGACATGTAACTTTAGCTAATGTTTCATCCCATCTCGACTGAGGTGAATTAATTAACTGCGCTAGTTAGTAGCTACCTCAGCCAGGTCAGCTCTAGCCTCTAGCTATCTGTCAGATAGCGATATGAGGTGGCTGTTATTGCTATCTAACAGTTGTTTGTATGGAAATGTTTTGAAGCCATTGTTTTCTCCCATTTCAACAGAAGTAAATGAACTTGGCTAGCTTTTGCCAGTTGATGTATTGTTAGAGAGAGAGAGAGAGCTGGCCAAATGTTGGTTAGCGTTAGCTATTATTTGTGCCTCAATCACACTTGACCTGAATCAAATCATAACACCATCAGCCAAACGATTGAAGCTTGATATTCAGATATTTTTTCAGTGCGATGTGAGTTTTTATTAGTCCGTATGGCAATGTAACACTATTGATCTGTTTCCCTAGGTAATTGTCTACTTTTGACACAGACACAGTAATTAACAGCTCTAAAGTTACAGGCTTCCCTGTCATGGTGCACAGTTGAGGTCTGTACAGAACCGCAATTCTTCATCCCGCTCCCTCATGCACCCACAGCTTTTCATACTGCACTCAGCCCACACAGACAGCTGGCTTTCTGTCTGACTCCTACCTGAATTGGTCCCAAACCCAACTGCAGTCCTGCAATGTTATTTTAGGCGTATGTGACACAGCTCACTTGCCAGCCATGGTCCCAGTAATTTTGCACCTATAGGCAACATCAAATGCGCAAAAAGAACTTAAGATATAGTTTAAATGACCAGAGATTCTCACATGGCCCTTATATTAGGCTATCTATATTACTGGGCTATATTAGCTAATATGAAAGATGTAGATTGAAGAGAGCACAGTAGGATAGACCTGCACTGTCTTTTTAGATATTTTTATAGCCAACCTTTTAGGAGTGGGAGGATTTTCAGATTGAGAAATATGGATGATCAATTGTTAGGCCTATTTCTAGGTGTACATAGGCTATAGCCTACTCTATTTGATTGAGATCACACACATACACCTGATCTTGCAGGTATGGCTACTGAACTTGAATTAGCAAGAACGATGACAGCGACACTTGCTACGTTTTGCATAGGCCTATATGATATAGCCTACCATTTAGTTGGCCCGATTTGCAGGCAGAGACAAATAAATGGGTAATCAATACTTATTGAAAGTGAAAAAGTGCAACGTGCACATTAGGCTGCGATGGTGAGAGAGCGTTGCGCCTTTTAAATGATGATTACATTTTTGGATTGCACTTAGACTCAAGTTGGTTGAGCCCCCTCCATTTCTTTCCATGATCAATATGCATTTACAGACACTGTAGTAAACTACAGTCTGATCACATTTAAGTTCATTTCATATTTAAGTTAACTACCACGTGATTACCTTCTATGCAGCTGACTCTATTTCAATGAGACCACAAACTACTAGGCACACTTGAACTTTCAGGCCCAACAAGGAGAGGTAGGCGAATGAAGTTGAAGCAGCTAATTCCGAGTGTGTGAATAATGCAAAAGATGTGTGTTTTTAATGGGTAGGCTAACACATACAAAGTGGGAAGAGGACCGTTTCAAAAAAATCTGTAGGACAACATCCAATGGGAATGCAGCCCTCTAGTGCACAGTCAGTACACAGCACTGCTCATCATATCTTAGCAGGACAGTCTGGGACGACCAGTCTACGAAGTGAATTTTGTGAATTTTGCAGTATATAAAAAAATGATGTTAATGATACAAAGTTCCATCTTGAATTGTTGGGTAGACCTACAGTAGCTAAAGGACAGCAGTTTAAGCTTAAAGCTTCAGTCTGGGCTCTGGAAATAATGGTAATTTCCATTATTGAACCATTGAGTCTGTTCTTGCATAATATAATGTATCAATGTCATGCCTCATTTTAGGAGGATCAGATGGTGACAGGGGTCTCAGCAGGGTCAAGCAGCCAGGGAAGACCAGTCTGTGACAGAGCTGAGGGGAATGTTTTACAGATACAACACTTTATTCTCTCTGTGCAGAAAATACTGGACAAGCTGGATGATATTTTAAGACAGTCTGATAAACCTCCAAAGTTGATTTCCAAATTGTATCAAGTGTTGATAAAGGCGTTTCTCGACGACACAAAACGTAAAACAAAAATGTGAAGACCTGGTAGAAGCTATTGATGATGATGAATGGATACAGATATGTTTGAATGCCCAGTCATGTTCATATCATCTCAGACATAAATTACTGCACTTTAAGACCACCCACAGAACATAGTATATGCCAGTGAAACTGAATAACATGCACTCAGAGATGTCATTCCTCTGCTGGAGGTATACAACACTAAAGGGGACATATCTGCATATGCTATGGTCTTGTGAAGGCTGGCTGAATTCTGCCAAAGACTATGTATGTTCTTTTATCGCTGCATGTCTACAGATTCTCCCTTCTCCCTGTTTTTGTTTGCTTGCAAATGTTGATACTGGAGACTGTTATCTGAAGAAACTTTGTAACTGTATAGCGGCTAAGAAATACACTGCCATTAAGTGGAATGTTGTTTATCCTTCCATAATGTAAAGTTATGCATCACTAGATTTGATTAATTGCAAGATTAAGGGTATACACGGCAACTTTCATAAGATCTGGATGCCTTCTTGAAAACATGCTCACATCAGCATGCTCATACCTATTTAGGCAATACCTATCTGCTGGGCTGCTCAGCTCTGGCTCTTGGGGTCTGCCATCCTGCGGGTTGTCACTCTGGCCTTGGCCTAACACACCGAAAACCAAAAATTTAATGTTTCACTATGATCCTAGATCTGAGGGGGTTGTTGGGTTGGGGCGCTGCAGGGTGGTGGACCTCTAGGGACAGGATTGGGTGACCCAGTTATACTGTGTAAAGTAAAAAGAGCTTTACCGTACTATTAGGCATATGAGATTAATTATATGGAGGATTTGCTATTTCTGTGTGTTAGGGTATATTTGAGAGGTGTATGTGTTTATTTTTTATATTTTACCTTTCCTTTGGGAATTAAACAAATGTAAAGTAGGAACTGGGAAGGAAATTGTGTTGGGAGAGAGTTTAGTTTTTGACTAGAGTAGTCTGCATTTTTGCTAACTGTTTTTTTTGTAAATAGAAACAACATATTGGGTTGTGTTAAAATGCAGGAAAGGAGCTTTAAATGCCCCAAAAAATTCTGGGAAAGGAGCCCCAGATCCCCTGCCAGGTTATGTCCCCCCCACCTTTAAAACCAACGTGGGTTTCTACAGATTGTAAATCAAAGATAAACATTTTTGCTAATAGTGTTATTATATTATTGATTGATTGACTATGACTTTTCAGATATCTCAGCAGTGCTATTTGCAGAGTTAACTCCAGATAAATGTTGCAATTCTTCAGCCCTTCCTGAACCTGTGACCAAAAACAAGCTACATGTGTACAGTACAAATGATCCATTGATTCTGTCTCTTTGCAGCAAAATCTGCAGAGTTTGGATGGTTGTATCCCCCATTTAAATAACATTATCTTGGTTGAAAGAATTTTGTATAATTATTTAATTAGAAAATCTCTTAAGTCTTAAATCCGGAGTCATTTTTTTAAATCAGTTCATAAACCATGTGCCTTGCAATCGGTACATTGAAGTCTCTTCCCAACTATTTTGCAATCTGTATGGTAGGGCTGTCAATTTTTTGGTCCTGAAATTAAACTGGTATGCATTTTTATTTTTTATCTTGAACTAATTTTGGTCTTTAATGCCAGACAAGTTCCTTAGTTTCTCCCCCTTCCACTTGCCTTTTTTTTTGCGGTAAATGCTGCAATTAGTTTGTTGTAATTTTGGATAGAGTAGACATTTCCATATATTTTTGTTAGCTGCACATGTGACATAACTCTACCTGTCCTATTTATTATATCTATGGCTTGCTTTAAAAATAGTGATATTTTGGAGATGATTTATTTTTCAAATAATTGAAAGTGAGAGGTTGTAAATCTTACTAAAGGGAAAAATGCCTATTCTCGAACACGGGGTGAGCCATTCTTACTAATCTGCTAGAGAACCAGTTTGGATTTAAGTATAGCTTTTTTTTGACTGAAGCCTTTAGTGAGCAGTCTAACGCTTTAATATTTAATCATTTCTGCCTTCCGAATTCATATTCATTTTATAAATAGGGCCCTGTAATTTTGTCTGGCTTATCATTCCAAATAAAATGGAATATATTTTGCTCATTTCATTTAAAAAAACAAGTCGTTAGGTGTAGGCAAGGCCATAAGCAAACTGGGTAAACTGGGACATGACTAAAGAGTTAATCAAGGTGGTTTTTCCACAAATAGACAGGGAGTTTTTCTTTCCATAGTAGCAAGAGCTTATCTATTTTAGCTAACTTTCTATAAAAATATATTGTAGTGAGAATTTCTTTATTTTCGGGATATAAAGACAGAAGGAAATCAGGCATCGTCAGACAATTTTAATGGTAAACTACACAGTAATGTAAAAGTTAGGTTTATTAGTGATCCAAAACGTAATAAAATATGCACACTAGATCCAAATTGTGGATTTAAAAGAAAACATGAATCATCGTCGTGCAATGACACCTTTATTTTTAAGCACTGAATTTCTAGCCCCTTGATAGTATTGTTGGATCGGATTTGAACAGCTAACATTTCGATGGTCATAATAAATAGATGTAACGATAGTGTGGAACCCTCTTTAACTCCTCTTGACAGTTTAATACTTTCTGAGAAGTAGATCTTTTTGACAATTTTACACCTACTGTTACTCTAAACTTTACCCCATTGTATAAGAGATTCTCCAAAATTGAAATATTCCAGGAATTTATATATACATTTCAGTCATACTTTTTCAAAAGCCTTTTCACAGTCAGCTATGATTACCATACCATGCCTGATTTTTCCCCGTGTTCTATCTCTAATGTATCATCCATGTAAAAAAACTGTCTGATTAGGATGAATAATACCTAATTTTTGCATCACAACACTGAAATGAAAGGGGTGTCCATTTTTTTTACCACCTGGCTCCTATTTCAGTAATAGTTTAATCAGACCTTCTTGTTGAGTATCTGATAATCTACATTTTTTATAGAAGTGGTTAAAACATGCTAATAACGGCACTCTGAGTACATCAACAAATGTTTGATATACCCCAACTGGTATGCCATCCAGCCCTGGAGGACTTAAAGGCTTTAATTGCATCAAGAAGTTCCTCCTCTGTAATTTGGCCTTCACATGAATCTTTCTGTGCAGCTGTTAATAATTTTACATGATTCACTTTGGTTAGTAGAGATGGAGGAAACTGAAATGAAAACATACGCTTAAAGTACTTAGCTTCATCTTTAAAAAAATAGTTTGGTGAATCTTGGGTGACTCCGTCATTAGTGACAAGTTTCAGTAAATTATTTTTGATAGCATTTCTACGTTAAATTTTAAAACATTATTTGGTGTATTTCCCCAATATTGCATCCAGTTCGCTTTATTTTTATAATATATTACACTTGATCTTTCTTGAATAAGTTATTTTTGTTTTTCCTCTAACCTATTCTGTATCTCTATGGTACTGTTTTCTATTTATATCTATCTGTACTGTTAGTCCCTCTGTTTTCTTTGTTAATATGAACTCATTTGACCTAAATTGCTTTTGTTTTAAATTATTGAATTGCATGGCTTCTAAAGGCACATTTAAAAGTGTAAATTGTAAAATAACTATTGTACAGTGCAGCAGAAAGAAGAGCAGGTCAATAAGGAATAAACACACATTTATTTATTCCTTATTGACCTGCTCTTCTTTCTGCTGCACTGTACAACAGTTGTTGCTTGTTACTGTATTGGTCTCCCAAATCAAGACATCAGCAGGGATTTATAGTGTTGTGCTCATCACATCAATTAAAGGTAGGTTGACATTCTTCATGCTAATGCTTGCTATTAGGCTAATGATATGGCCTGGATTCTGAAAATCTGGTTGTTGCTGGTTTGACTGATAATCAATTAGAGTGTGTTAGTGGTGTACATGGCCTTCCCACGCTGCATTCTGACAGATAGAGACTACAACTTTTTGCTCATTGCTAAAACGCTGTATATAGTTGATAATATATCACTAATATAACACGCAATATTTACCTGTTAAATTCGTATAGTTTTTGTTGATGTTCTGAGTCTTCTCACTTTTGTTTATTGTTTATTTAATTTCCTATGGCAATGTAAACACCTGTTTCCCATGCCAATACAGCCCCTTTGAGAGAGAGAGAGATTCATGCACAGATTCTTATTATATATTTTACAATTTTGATATTTATTACTGCACTGTTGAGTAGAGCTGGCAAGCTAAGCATTTCACTGTACTTGTGCATGTGACAATAAAACTTGAACTTCGACCAAAGTGTTTGCAAGTGTTTTATTTTGTATTTCCTCATGAGTGAACAAGTGTTTGCTCACAACAAGCCCTTGCTATCATGTTTCCACACATTGGGATACAACCCCAAACAAACCAGAACTGGGGTAGGTGAAAAGCTAGAGAGGAATAGTTGTTGCATCAATTATATATAAAATGAATGTCTAGTTATCAATGACAATACGCCTAATTTGACCGACACCATTACATGGCATTATGTTTTAATTGGAGAAGGTCATGGACAGATGAATATGAACTTCGTTAAGACCCAATAAGAAAACACTGTTGGATATACAGTATTTGTCTGGCTCCCAAATGGCTCCCTATATCCTAATATGTTTTTCGCCCCATTATAGCACCAGTGTGTCGCCAGTGATTATGCTAATGTGGCTCTAGTGTTATTTTTGTGAAACTGTGTGTCTATATAGCTGGAGCTGATACTGAAGACTTGTGAAGAGCAGAATCAACACCCTCTGCATCATCAAGACACTTCTTTGTGAGAAGGTGTTAATCGAGGAAGGTGTTAACCCATGTTCACAGTTAGCCATTGTTATGTAAATGCTAGGTGAAAAGAGCCAGTGGCCCAAGTCAGGGCAGGGGCCAGGACATGGAAGGTAAAAACTGGAAACACAAAGGTCTGAGCCTTTTGGGTAAAACAATAGGGTAAGTCCTTATTTGTTAATATGCCAATGGTGCACTGCTTTTGACCACGGCACATATGGAATAGGGTGCCATTTGGGACACAGGTCCTCTGAACTGAGGTGTTGGTTCTGCCCAATGGTTTTCTAAGGTTGACTCGCTCAAGACTCACTTAAGACTTTGACTTTTTTATGTTGTATAAACATTCTACATTATTTGATGGACATACCTGTGAGCTCATCTACTTTGTTGTGCAGTTCCACACTGCTCCCTCTGCTCTTTTTTGTTTGATTTTTTCCTCCATTCACTATTCAGTTCCTATTGGGGAAATCATGATCTGAAACAGAACCAAATCAAATTGCAAATGCATCCAAAAAGCACAGCCGCACGTTGCCCGGTGACACGAGCCTACCAGACAAGCAAAATTACTTCTATGCACGCTTCGAGGCAAGTAACACTGAAACATGCATGAGAGCATCAGCTGTTCTGGACAACTGTGTGATCACGCTTAGCCATAGCCGATGTGAGAAAGACCTTTAAACAGGTCAGCATTGACAAGGCCGCAGGGCCGATGGATTGCCAGGACGTGTACTCCGAGCATGCACTGACCAACTGGCAAGTGTCGTCACTGATATTTTCAACCTCTCCCTGACTGAGTCTGTAATACAAACATGTTTCCAACATATTTCAAGTCCCTGTGCCCAAGAACACTAAGGTACCCTGCCTAAATGACTATTGACCCGTAGCACTCACATCTGTAGCCATAAAGTGCTTTGAAAGGCTGGTCATGGCTCACATCAACATCATTATCCCAGAAACCCTAGAACCACTCCAATTTGCATTCCGCCCCAAGAGATCCACAGATGATGCAATCTCTATTGCACTCAACACTGCCCTTTCCCACCTGGACAAAAGGAACAATTATGTGAGAATGCTATTCATTGACTACAGCTCAGCATTCAATACCATAGTGCCCTCAAAGCTCATCACTAAACTAAGGACCCTGGGACTAAACACTTCCCTCTGCAACTGGATCCGGGACTTCCTGACGAGCCGTCTTCCAGGTGGTAAGGCTAGGTAACAACACATCTGCCACGCTGATCCTCAACACAGGGGCCCCACAGTCCCCTCCTGTACTCCCTGTTCACTCATGACTGCACGGCCAAGCATGACCCCAACACCATCATCAAGTTGGCAGAGGATACAACAGTGGTAGGCCTGATCACCGACAACGATGAAACAGCCTATAGGGAGGAGGTCAGAGATCTGTCCGTGTGGTGCCAGGACAACAACCTCTCCCCCAATCTGATCAAACCAAAGGAGATGATCATGGACTACAGGAAAAGGAGAACCAAGCACGCCCAACATTCTCATCAACGGGGCTGTAGTGGAGCAGGTTGAGAGCTTCAAATTTCTTGGTGTCCACATAACCAACAAACGATCATGGTCCAAACACACCAAGACAGTCGTGATGAGGGCACGACAAAGTCTATTCCCCCCCAAGAGACTGAAAATATTTGGCATGGGTCCTCAGATCCTCAAAAGGTTCTACAGCTGCACCATCGAGAGCATCCTGACGGGTTGCATCACTACCTGGTTTGGCAATTGCTCGACCTCCGACCGCAAGGCACTACAGTGGGTAGTGCATATGGCCCGGTACATCACTGGGGCCAAGCTTCCTGCCATCCAGGACCTCTATACGAGGTGGTGTCAGAGGAAGGCCCTAAGGTTCCAGCCACCCTAGTCAAAGACTGTTCCCTCTGGTACTGGAGCACCATGTCTAGGTCCTAAAGGCTTCTTAAGTTAAAAAAAATGCATAAGTAAAAAATAGAAAATATAAGTAACAAATAATTAAACCGGCAGTAAATTAACTATAGCGAGGCTATGTACAGGGGGTACCGGTACAGAGTCAATGTACGCGGGTACCGGTTGGTCGAAGCATTTGGGGTAATATATATATAGGTAGAGTTAAAGTGACTATGCCTAGATAATAAACAGAGAGTAGCATTAACGTAAAAGAGGGGTCTGGGTAGCTCTTTGATTAGCTGTTCAGGAGTCTTATGGCTTGGGGGTGGAAGGTGTTAACATCTTGAGACTAGGGGGCAGTATTTTGATGTTTGGATGAAAAAGGTACCCAAATGAAACAGCCTATTTCTCAGGCCCAGAAGCCAGAATATGCATATAATTGGCAGATTAGGATAGAAAACACTCAAAAGTTTCCTAAAACAATCAAAATATTGTCTGTGAGTATAACAGAACTGATATTGCAGGTGAAAACCTGAGGAAAATCCAACCAGGAAGTACTGTTTTTCTGAAACCTCTCTTCCATTGCATGCCTTCCCTCCATTTAAAGGGATAGCAACCTATTTCCTTTCCCTATGGCTTCCACATGGTGTGAACAGTCTTTAGACATTGTTTCAGGATTTTATTCAGAAATAAAGTGAGAATGATCACATCGCGTCAGTGGATAGCTGGGTGTCCTTAGATTTTTGCATGCACAACAGCTTGGAGCAGACATTTTCTCTCTCTCTCTCCTATTGAAAAAGCTACCGTCCGGTTGAAATATGATGTATTATTTATTGTAAAAACAACCTGAGGATTGATTATAAAAAACATTTGACATGTTTCTATGAACTTTACCGATACTATTTGGAATTTTCGTCTGCCCGTCGTGACCTGCACGAGCCTGTGGATTATTGAACAAAACGCGCCAACCAAATTTAGTTTTTTGGATATAAAAATAATCTTTATGGAACAAAATGAACATTTATTGTGTAACTGGGAGTCTCGTGAGTGCCAACATCCGAAGAACATCAAAGGTAAGCGATTCATTTTATTACTTTTCTGACTTTCGTTACCAATCTACTTTGCTGCTAGCTGTTTGTAATGTTTTGTCTGCTGAGAGAGCTGTCCTAACATAAATGCTTGGATAGCTTTCACTGTAAAGCTTTTTTGAAATCTGACATGCCAGGTGGATTAACAACAAGCTAAGCTGTGTTTTGGTATATTGCACTTGTGATTTCATGAAAATTAAATATTTTTAGTAATTTAATTTGAATTTGGCTCTCTGCAATTCAGCGGATGTTGACGAAAATGATCCCGTGCGCCAAGAATTAATATAATATAAGTGAATTTGTCCAAATACTTGACTTCTTCATATGAGGGGACTAGATACATTAAGTGCATTCATTTCTAAACTGTAAAACAGATATACAGTAAATTTGGAAAGTATTCAGACCTTTGACTTTTTCCACATTTTGTTACTTTACAGCCTTATTCTCAAATGCATATAAAATAATAATAATCTGCAATCTACACACAATACCCGATAATGACAAAGTAAAAACAGGTTTTTCTAAATGTTTGCAAATGTATAAAAATGTATCCCAGAAACACTTTATTTACATAAGTATTCAGACCCTTTGCTATGAGACTTGAAATTAAGCTCAGGTGCATCCTGTTTCCATTAATCATCATTGAGATGTTACTACAACTTGATTGGAGCCGACCTGTGGTAAATTCAATATATTGGACATGATTTGGAAAAGCATGCACTTGTCTATTTAAGGTCCCACCATTTGACAGTGCATTTCAGAGCAAAACAAAGCAGAGGTTGAACGAATTGTCCGTAGAGCTCAGAGACGGGATTGTGTCGAGGCACAGATACCAAAACATTTCTGCAGCAGTGAAGGTCCCCAAGTACACAGTGGCCTCCATCTTTCTTGAATGGAAGAAGTTTGGAACCACCAAGATTCTTCCTAGAGCTGGCCTCCCGGCCAGACTGAGCAATCGGGGGGAAGGGCCTGAGTCAGGGAGGTGACCAAGAACCCGCTGGTCACTCTGACAAAGCTCTAGGGTTTCTCTGTGGAGATGGGAGAACCTATCAGAAGGACAACCATCTCTGCAGCACTCCACCAATCAGGCCTATATGGTAGAGTGGCCAGACGGCAGCCACTCCTCAGTAAAAGGCACATGAAAGCCCACTTGGAGTTTAACAAAAGGCACTTAAAGGACTTAAAAACAAGATTCTCTGGTCTGATGAAACCAAGATTGAAGTCTTTGGCCTGAATGCCAAGCGTCACGTCTGAAAGAAACCTGGCACAATCCCTACGGTGAAGCATGTTGGTAGCAGCATCATGATGTGGCAATGTTTTTCAGCGGTAGGGACTGGGAGACGAGTCAGGATCGAGGGAAAGATGAACGGAGCAAAGTACAGAGAGATCCTTGATGAAAACCTGCTCCAGAGCAATCAGGACCTCAGACTGAGGCAAAGTTTCACCTTCCAACAAGACAACAACCTTAAGCACACAGCCAAGACAACGCAGGAGTGGCTACGGGACGAGTCTCTGAATGTCCTTGAGTGTCCCAGCCAGAGCCGGGACTTGAACCCGATGGAACAGCAGTTTTAGCTCTGTCATTATGGAGTATTGTGTGTAGATTGATGAGGGGAAAAAATAAGGCTGTAACATAACATAATGTGGAAAAGGTCAAGGGGTTTCAATACTTAATGCACTTTATATGAAAATATCCTAAAATATCCTCTATTGTTGCCTCATTTGATCTTAAATCCAAAATGCTGGAGTATAGAGCCATATTTAAAACCTCTCTAGGGTATGTGGGATGCTAGCGTCCCACCTGGCAAACATCTAGTGAGATTGCAGAGCGCCAAATTCAAATACAGAAACATTCATTATAAAAATTCAGAAAAGATACAACTATTTTACATAGGTTTAAAGATTAACTTCATGTCAATCCAACCACGGTGTCAGATTTCAAAAATCTTTATGGCGAAAGCATACCTACAATTATTTGAGAACTTAGCCCAGCAGACAAATCATTACAAACAGTAACCAGCCAAGTAGAAGAGTTACACAAGTCAGAAATAGAGATAAAATGAATGCTTACCTATGATGATCTTCATATGTTTGAACTCAGAAGACATTCATTTATTCAATAAATGTTCCTTTTGTTCGATAAAGTCTGTCTTTATATCTGAAAACCTCAGTTTTGTTTGCGCGTTTTCTTCAGTAATCCACAGGCTCAAACGCTGTCACAACAGGCAGACAAAAAAAATCTAAATTGTATCCGTAAAGTTCATAGAAACATGTCAAACGATGTTTATATTCAAGCCTTAGGTTGTTTTTAGCCTAAAAAATGGATAATATTTCAACCGGACAATAACGTTGTCAATATAAAAGGTAAACAAGAAAGGCACTCTCGCGCACATGAAAAAGCTCTGTGACACGTCAGGGTCCACACATTCAGACTGCTCTTACTCCCTCATTTTTCAGAATACAAGCCTGAAACAATTTCTAAAGACCTTTGACATCTAGTGGAAGGCATAGGAACTGCAATTTGAGTCCTAAATCAATGGATACTGTAATGGCATTGAATAGAAATCTACAAACAAACAAAACATTCCTACTTCCTGAATGGATTTTTCTCAGGTTTTCGCCTGCCAACTGATGTGCAGTAGCGGTGCTTGGGTAAAATCACCAGGGAAGCCAAGTCCCCTCTCCTCCAGAAAGCCATATTACAGCCTACAGTACCTGTCAAAAGTTTGGACACACCTACTCATTCAAGGGGTTTTCTTTACTTGTACTATTTTCTACATTGTAGAATAATAGTGAAGACATCAACACTATGAAATAACACATGGAATCATGTAGGAACCAAAAATGTGTAAAACAAATCAGATTTTAGATGTTAGATTCTTCAAATTAGCCACCCTTTGCCTTGATGACAGCTTTGCACTCTTGGAATTTTCTCAACCAGCTTCACCTGGAATCCTTTTCCAACAGCCTTGAAGGAGTTTCCACATATGCTGAGCAGTTAGTTGTTGGCTGCTTTTGCCTTCACTCTGTGGTCCAACTCATCCCAAACGATCTCAATTGTGTTGAAAACGGGTGATTGTGGAGACCAGCTCATTTTATGCAGCACTCTATCACTCTCTTTCTTGGTCAAATAGACTTTACACCTCCTGGAGGTGTGTTGGGTCATTGTCCTGTTGAAAAACAAATAATAGTCCCAATGAGCACAAACCAGATGGGATGGCGTATCGCTGAAGAATGCTTTGGTAGCCATGCTGGTTAAGTGTGCTTTGAATTCTAAATAAATCACAGACAGTGTCACTAGCAAAGCATCCCCACACCATCACACCTCCTCCTCCATGCTTCACAGTGGGAACTACACATGCAAAGATCATCTGTTCACCTACTCTGCATCTCACAAAGACACGGCGGTTTGAACCAAAAATCTCAAATTTGGAATCATCAAAACAAAGGGCAGTTTTCCACCGGTCTAATGTCAATTACTCGTGTTTCTTCTTCTTATTGGTGTCATTTAGTGGTTGTTTCTTTGCATCAATTCGACCATGAAGGCCTGATTCACGCAGAGTCCTCTGAACAGTTGATGTTGAGATGTGTCTGTGACTTGAACTCTGTGAAATATTTATTTGGGCTGCAATTTCTGAGGTTGTTAAATCAGTTCTGTTATACTCATAGACATTATTTTAACAATTTTGGAAACCTTAGAGTGTTTTTTAAAATCAAAATCCACTGATTATATGCATATCCTATCTTCTGGGCCTGAGTAGAAGGCAGTTTAATTTGCGCATGCTTTTCATCCAAAATTCCAAATGCTGCCCCCTACCCAAGAGAAGTTTAAAACAATTTGCTTCTCTGTAAATAAATAAATACGGAGGGGAGTGTACATGTATATCTCTCCTCCTGTGAGGTATATCCACATTATTCACAGGCAATGTCTTTTGTAGAATGTTGAATCCCAGGGGGTTAGGTTAATTCCACATGGACACACGATCCTCACAGTCTATTTGTTCAATGCCAGGATTGTGTTCCCTCTCAAGTCTCTCCATCATTTAAAGCTGCTTCATTGTCCATGAAACAATATCTACCTCTACTCTCGAGATTGCCTGTTTCCTTCCTCTCTACCCTCCCCCCTTTTCACCCCCTGTCCCTTTCCCCCTCCCCTCTCCCTCTCTCACTCTCTCTGTCTTTCTGTCTCTCAAAACTCTGTTGGATATGTATGGAATGTTATGCTAAATCTAGCAGGTCGGATGGTAACACACTCTGAGTTACAAAATAGGTGTTCACTAGACTATGAGATGGAATCAGATAAAGTGGCTACCCTGCAATTACTGTGTGATAATTATACACGTTGAATCATACATGTATTACTGGTCCCGGGGGACTGGTGTTTAAAGACTGTCAAATGCTCTCTACTTTGAGGGATTTAATAATTGAAGCCTTAGTTTTTGAGAAAAGTTGAAGCCTGCATCATGTTGTGCCCTTTAGACTTGTACATCTGGCATACTGTCGTAAAAAAATTAACTAATTTTGTAATTTAGTTTTGAAACTATTATCTATTATCTTATCTGATATTGATCAGTGCAAAACCAGATCGGGTCAACTGATGTGCAGTAGCGGTGCTTGGGTAAAATCAACAGGGAAGCCAAGTCCCCTCTCCTCCAGAAAGCCATATTACAGCCTACAGTACCTGTCAAAAGTTTGGACACACCTACTCATTCAGGGTTTTTCTTTACTTTTACTATTTTCTACATTGTAGAATAATAGTGAAGACATCAAAACTATGAAATAACACATGGAATCATGTAGGAACCAAAAATGTGTAAAACAAATTATATTTTAGATTTTAGATTCTTCAAATCAGCCACCCTTTGCCTTGATGACAGCTTTGCACTCTTGGCATTTTCTCAACCAGCTTCACCTGGAATCCTTTTCCAACAGTCTTGAAGGAGTTTCCACAAATGCTGAGCAGTTGTTGGCTGCTTTTGCCTTCACTCTGTGGTCCAACTCATCCCAAACCATCTCAATTGTGTTGAAAACAGGTTATTGTGGAGACCAGCTCATTTGATGCAGCACTCTATCACTCTCTTTCTTGGTCTTATAGCCCTAACACAGCCTGGAGGTGTGTTGGGTCATTGTCCTGTTGAAAAACAAATGATAGTCCCAATGAGCACAAACCAGATGGGATGGCGTATTGCTGAAGAATGCTTTGGTAGCCATGCTGGTTAAGTGTGCTTTGAATTCTAAATAAATCACAGACAGTGTCACCAGCAAAGCATCCCCACACCATCACACCTCCTCCTCCATGCTTCACAGTGGGAACTACACATGCAAAGATCATCCGTTCACCTACTCTGCATCTCACAAAGACACGGCGGTTTGAACCAAAAATCTCAAATTTGGAATCATCAAAACAAAGGGCAGTTTTCCACCGGTCTAATGTCAATTACTCGTGTTTCTTCTTCTTATTGGTGTCATTTAGTGGTTGTTTCTTTGCATCAATTCGACCATGAAGGCCTGATTCACGCAGAGTCCTTTGAACAGTTGATGTTGAGATGTGTCTGTGACTTGAACTCTGAAACATTTATTTGGGCTGCAATTTCTGAGGCTGTTAACTCCAATGAACCTATCCACTGTAGAAGAGGCAACTCTGTGTCTTCCTTTTCTTTGGCTGTCCTCATGAGAGCCAGTTTCATCATAGCGCTTGATGGTTTTTGCGACTGCACTTGAAGAAACTTCCAAAGTTCTTGAAATTTTCCCGATTGACTGACCTTCATGTCTTAAAGTAATGATGGACTGTCTTTTCTCTTTGCTTATTTGAATTGTTTTTGCCATAATATGGACTTGGTATTTTACCAAATAGGGCTATCTTCCGTATTTCACCCCTACCTTGTCACAACACAACTGATTGTCTCAAACGCAGTAAAAAGGAAAGAAATTCCTTACAAATTAACTTTTAACAAGGCACACCTGTTAATTGAAGTTCATTCCAGGTGACTAGCTCATGAAGCTGGTTGAGAGAATGCCAAGAGTATGCAAAGCTGTCATGAAGGCAAAGGGTGTCTACTTTGAAGAATCTTAAATATAAAGTATATTTTGATTTGTTTAAGACTGTTGTTTCATCGCGAATTAGTTTCATCACATAACCGGAGAACAACATCTGTCCGGTGAAGTCCACAAAACATATTGCATGTAACAAACAATTGTTTGTCCTACAGCATGGTCAAACAAGTGAATGTGTCCGACCTTATCGGACTACTAAACAACTATTGATTTAGAACCACGGAGAGTTACCGAAAGTTACAAAGAAAACAGGAGCTGCCTCCACTATTCCAGCACCATTTCAACATCATCTAATCACCTATGGTTAGTCTAATACAGAGATAACTCAAATATACAAAAAACTATTTAGTCTAATCATTGTAAGCTAAATATGATGTGGCTGTCAATGGCATTGATTTATGTGTGTTTGTGTGTATGGTTTGTGTGTGAAGTAGATAAAACATATTGACTCACCCTACTTGTAGAGAAACGACAACATCCATGAATACATGTTACTTCTGATGTGAAAGTGTAGAGGTAATGAAGACTTGATGTGCGTACAGAAAGAAAAACTATCCCCTTGATATATAGCTCAGTCATTTTGACCAGATCTCCAAAGTAGTGCACTACAGTATATACTGTAAGCTGCCATTTGGAATGCAGCCTTGATGTGCTTTACATCCTACCCTCTCTGAAATTAACACAAAACTCATTTCCTGTCATCATCACTTCATTATTCCAATGGTATTAGTCTCATAGAGACTACAATCTAATTAAGCAAAGAGAAAATGTAATGAAATTCAATTCGACAATCCGACCAGCAACAACCAGCTAGAGCTCAGTCTAATGATCCATCTCCTTTCCAATAAACCAACGCGGGGAATCAGGGATTAGAGAGGACCATGTACAGCCTCCTCATTGCATCAGACACCTCTTAATTCTCCACTGACACCGACCAGCCATCTCTGGGTTATTAGTCAGATCTCTTTTAATCAGATCTAACTATTCCACAGTGGTCATTACATTGTAGAGCAGCAGCAGCACAGGGCTCTATCTGTCCTCCACTATGAACCCACAATCTAAATAATGTTTGTGAGTGTCTGTGTGTGTGTGTGTGTGTGTGTGTGTGTGTGTGTGTGTGTGTGTGTGTGTGTGTGTGTGTGTGTGTGTGTGTGTGTGTGCGTGTGCGTGTGCGTGTGCGTGTGCGTGTGCGTGTGCCTGTGCCTGTGCCTGTGCCTGTGCCTGTGCCCGTGCCCGTGCCCGTGCCCGTGCCCGTGCCCGTGCCGTGCCGTGCCGTGCCGTGCCGTGCCGTGCCGTGCCGCGTGCGTGCGTGCGTGCGTGCGTGCGTGTGTGTGTGTGTGTGTGTGTGTGCGTGTGTGTGTCCATGCGTGTGTCTGTGGAGGTGTGCACCATTGTAAAATAACCTATTTATTCAAATCCTAAAGATTAATCTCCATATGCAGTATCATAGATATCAGGGAGGAATAACATCTGCAATTTACATGAGCTTCTATAGTCACAAAATCAACAATTCCATCATGCACAGTATTCGCGCACATATTGTATAGCATGTCGATGAGTGAGTAATGACATGAACAAAGATAACGCCACAAAGGACATTATCTTCATTTAGTTGGTGGCTTGTGTTTTAGAGTTCTTTTTAGCTGCTGTATCTATTCAGGGGCTGGCCACCAGGCCAAACTGAGCAATCTCAGGAGAAGGGCCTTGGTCAGGGAGGTGACTAAGAACCCGATGGTCTCTCTGACAGAGCTCTAGAGTTCCTCTGTGGAGATGGGAGAACCTTCCAAAAGGACAACAATGCCTGCAGCACTCCACCAATCAGGCCTTTATGGTAGAGTGCCCAGACGGAAGCCACTCCTCAGTAAAAGGCACATGACAGCCCGCTTGGAGTTTGGCAAAAGGCACCTCAAGACTCTCAGACCATGAGAAACAAGATTCTCTGGTCTGACGAAACCAAGATTGAACTCTTTGGCCTGACTGCCAAGCGTCACGTCTGGAGGACGCCATCCCTATGGAAAGCATGCAACATTGCTGTGGGGACTGGGAGACTACTCAGGGTCGAGGCAGAGATGAACGGAGCAATGTACAGATTCCGTGATGAAAACCTGCTCCAGAGCCCTCAGGACCTCAGACAAAGATTCAACCTTCCAACATGACAATGACCCTAAGCCCACAGCCAAGACAATGCAGGAGTGGCTTCGGGCCAAGTCCCCTAATGTCCTTGAGTGGACCAGCCAGGGCCTGTGCTTGAACCCAATCAAACATCTCTGAAGAGACCTGAAAATAGCTGTGCAGCAACGCTCCCCATCCAACATGACAGAGCTTGAGAGGATCTGCAGAGAGGAATGAGAGAAACTCCCCAAATACAGGCGTGCCAAGCTTGTAGCGTCATACCCAAGACGACTCGAGGCTGTAATCGCTGTCAAAGGTGCTTCAACAAAGTACCGAGTAAAGGGTCTGAATACTTATGTAAAAAACAGTTTTTGCTTTGTCAATATGGGGTACACAGAGACACAGATAAAGCTCTCCTTCACCCTCCATTTGGCAAATCTGACCAAATTATATTCCGCTGATTCCTGCTTACAAGCAAATATTATAGCAGGAAACCCAAGTGACTCTGTCAATTAAAACGTGTTCAGATGAAGCAATAACTAAGCTACAGGAGTGTTTTGCTATCACAGACTGGAATACGTTCTGGGATTCTTCCGATGGCATTGAGGAGTACAACACATGAGTCATTGGCTTCATCAATGCATCGATGACGTTCTCCACACAATGACCGTACGTACATATCCCAACCAGAAGCCATAAAACTCCTGAACATCTAATCAAATGGCTACCCAGACTATTTGCATTGCCCCCTCTTTGGGTGCGTCCCTTTTATGCCGCTGCTACTCTCTGTTATTATCTATGCATAGTCACTAATAACTCTACCTACATGTACATATTACCTCAATAACCTCGACTAACCGGTGCCCCCACACATTGACTCTGTACCGGTACCCCCTTTTTATAGTCTCGCTATTGTTATTTTACTGCTGTTGTTTATTTACTTGTTTCTTTTATTTCTTATTCATATTTTTTAAACTGCTTTGTTGGTTAGGGACCTGTAAGTAAGCATTTCACTGTAAGGTCTACTACACCTGTTGTATTCAGCATTTCACGGTAAGGTCTACTACACCTGTTGTATTCAGCATTTCACTGTAAGGTCTACTACACCTGTTGTATTCAGCATTTCACTGTAAGGTCTACTACACCTGTTGTATTCAGCATTTCACGGTAAGGTCTACTACACCTGTTGTATTCAGCATTTCACTGTAAGGTCTACTACACCTGTTGTATTCAGCATTTCACTGTAAGGTCTACTACACCTGTTGTATTCAGCATTTCACTGTAAGGTCTACTACACCTGTTGTTTTTGGCGCATGCGACTAATACCATTTTATTTCATTTTATTTATTGTGTATAGATTGATGACGGGAAAAACAATTTAATCACGTTTAGAATAAGGCTGTAACCTAACAAAATGTGGAGAAAGTCAAGGCGTCTTAATACTATCTGAAATCACTGTAAGCCTGACCTGCACATACTGATACTGAGTTGTGTGTCGATTTCTACTTCTTAGTATGGACTTTCAACTCTAGGATACCGTTGCAGTCAGGGCACCATTCATGGTCATTGTTAGACACCCAGTCAGTTAGCCAACTGTTTTGGAGCCCACTACCTAGACATCAACCACTTCTATCTATCTATTCCCCATTGCTTTAATGAACAAGGTTCAGCTGTCACTGGCAGCGTGTGTGTGTGTGTGTGTGTGTGTGTGTGTGTGTGTGTGTGTGTGTGTGTGTGTGTGTGTGTGTGTGTGTGTGTGTGTGTGTGTGTGTGTGTGTGTGTGTGTGTGTGCGTGTGTGTGTGTGTGTGTGTGTGTGTGTGTGTGTGTGTGTGTGTGTGTGTGTGTGTGTGTGTGTGTGTGTGTGTGTGTGCAGTCTGTGTGTGCATGTGTGCAGTCTGTGTATGCAGTGTGTTCTATCACAGCCATACGTAGACCAGGCATCCTGCTGTTAGACGTATAGTAACTAATGATCCCTTGGTAGCGTTCCCTATGTAGTGCTCCATAGGGCTCCATAGGGCTCCCGTTCAAAAGTCGTGCACTATGTAGGGAATAGGATGCCATTTGGGACACAAATCTTGCGCCTAGAGGCACTTACTTTACAAAGCAATTCCCCACCACTGTGGCAACCCTTCATTTAGAGATCTCCACCAGAGCAGCAGATCTTTTTATACTCTTTTGTTATGTCAGAGAAACATGTTTTCACCACAATGTGCCTGCATGTCATGTTTGGGTGCAATGGAAAGTCCTACTGCTCTCTTGGCAGGCTGTTTTAAAATAGGCCAAAGGCAAAACAAGAGATCAACCAAGCAATGAGTTATATTTGAGCCTGCAGGGCCAGTGTTAAATAAATATGCATGTGGTCTTGACTTTATAGTATGCGTGTTTGTTTGTTGGATTGTTTGTTTGTGCTTTGCCTCAGGCTACTGTCGTACATGACAACACGCCAACATCCTCTCTCTGTACACAGCGACAAGGAGAGGGACAGATCTGGACATACAAACTGTGTAGACGGGTTGGTTGTTTAGCAACAAAACCGGCGCATGCGCAACTATGGTGCAAAACAGACACAGTTGGCCTGGATTGTTGACAACATCTAAACTATTATTTGTCTCCAAATGTTTATTGAAAACATACATACATTTGCACAATGAGCACTTGTAGACTCTCAAATACATTGTTACAGTTGTTGGTTAGCCAGCTAGCAAATCTGAGCCATAGTAGTAT
Source organism: Oncorhynchus keta (assembly GCF_023373465.1). Classification (NCBI taxonomy): domain Eukaryota; kingdom Metazoa; phylum Chordata; class Actinopteri; order Salmoniformes; family Salmonidae; genus Oncorhynchus; species Oncorhynchus keta. Next base: position 27,909,956 of record NC_068454.1, read on the forward strand.
AAACATGACATGAGACAAAACACCTCAAATCAAGAAATGGTATCAATAACAATACACAACGAGCTGAAGCGAGCCACCTACAATTCCCCACATGGTAACTTCTTGTCATTGTTTCCATCTGTCTGGCCATCTGCCTCATCAATGTGTGCTCATCATTTTTGGTGAAGTTGCATACCTTAATTTCCTGATATATGTTTCTGTGCATCTGTCCAGGATTGTAAAAGTTTATTAAATGTTTTATGAACGATTTACATTGCATGAGTGCATAGTTACAGTACACTACATAAAGTAGCATGCCGCTGTTAGCCTACATCCCTAACAGCACCCTGTTGCCTATATACAGTTCATTTGGAAAGTGTTCAGACATTTTGTTATGTTACAGCCTTATTCTAAAACCCCATAATGACAATGCAAAAACTGTTTTTTAATTGAATTTACATTTTTACTAATTTATCACAAATAAAACACTTAAATATCACATTTACGTAAGTATTCAGAACCTTTACTCAGTACTTTGTTGAAGCACCTTTGGCAGAGACTACAACCTCAAGTCTACTTGGGTATGACGCTACAAGCTTGGCACACCTGTATTTGGGGAGTTTCTCCCATTCTTCTCTGCAGATCATCTCAAGCTCTGTCAGGTTGGATGAGGAGCATCGCTGCACAGCTATTTTGGGTCTCTCCAGAGATGTTTGATCGGGTTCAAGTCCAGATTGTTTCTAAGTCACTCAAGGACATTCCTTCTCCCCAGTCTGAGGTCCTGAGCGCTCTGGAGCAGGTTTTCATCAAGGATCTCTCTGTACTTTGCTCCGTTCATCTTTCCCTCAACCCTGACTAGTCTCCCAGTCCCTGCCGCTGAAAAACATCCCCACATCATGATGCTGCCACCTCCATTCCTCACTGTAGGGATGGTGCCAGGTTTCCTCCAGTCGTAATGCTTGGCATTCATGCCAAAGAGTTCAATCTTGGTTTCATCAGACCAGAGAATCTTGTTTCTCATGATCTTAGAGTCCTTTAGGTGTCTTTTGGCAAACGCCAAGTGGGATGACATCTGCCTTTTACTGAGGAGTGGCTTCCATCTAGCCACTCTATCATAAAGGCCTGATTGGTGGACTGCTGCCAAGATGGTTGTCCTTCTGGAAGGTTCTCCCATCTCCACAGAAGAACTCTGGAGCTCTGTCAGAGTGACCATTGGGTTCTTGGTCACCTCCCTGACCAAGGCCCTGCTCCTCTGATTGCTCAGTTTGGCCGGGCGGCCAGCTCTAGGAAGAGTCTTGGTGGTTCCAAACTTTGTTCTTGGGGACCTTCAATGCTGCTCAAATTCTTTTGGTACCCTTTCTTCAGATATGTGCCTTGACAAATCCTGTCTAGGAGCTCTACGGACAATTCCTTCAACCTCATAGCTTGGTCTTTGCTCTGACATGCACTGTCAACTGTGAAACCTTATATAGACAGGTGTGTGCCTTTTCAAATCATGCCCAATCAATTGAATTTACCACAGGTGGACTCTAATCAAGTTGTAGAAAAATCTCAAGGATGATCACTGGAAACAGGATGCACCTGAGCTCTATTTCGATTCTCATAGCAAAGGGTTTGAATACTAATGTAAATAAGGTATTTCATTTAGTCAGTTTTAGAATAAGGATGTAATGTAACAAAATGTGGAAAAGGGGAAGGGGTCTGAATACTTTCGGGAATGCACTGTAATGCACTACTTTCTACCCAGGTCCATAGGTATGTAGGGAATACGGTGCCGTTTTGGGAAGCACCCGTAGATCATTCTACAACATTGACATTCTCTCCTGGAGCAGGATATAACACAAAACTCATACATACAAACAGTTTGGGCTACACACTGATACGGCAAGACTGTCACGAACACGTACATGTCAATTGTTTTGCTCTAGGATGCCCACAGGCCTATGAAGACTCGTCTGAAGGTCCCACTGTACCAGTTGAAAAAATGAACGTATATGGATGTATATATGGACACTGTACATGTATATATGGACACCTACACACATTGCACACATTATGTTGATGTTATTTTTAAAACATTCACATTATGGACAACTGGGATTGATGAGGTGGGCCTCAGAGAAAGTATAAATGTCTCTGACAGTACAAATGCTGTGGTTATAAATATATGTGGAGAAAGGTTGGATGGATCTGTGTGTGTCTCCCAAATGGCACCCTTTTTGACTTTGGGCCCTGGTCCAAAGGAGTGCACTAAATAGGGAATAGGAGGCCATTTGGGATGCATCCTGTCTGTCCGTGGTGTGGTGGACTTAGTCCAGTGATTGGAAAGAGTCAGTATAATTTATTTACTGAGAGAGTTAGAGGTCTAGTCCTCTCTGTTATTTCATTTAACCTTCCTTTATTTACTGTATACATCTCATTGAGACATCATTGATGTTACAAGAGTTGTTATTCCTGTTATTCTGTTGGCATCCATTCCACACAGTCCTTAAAGATGATTTCTCTGAGGGGGAGGAGAGGTGGAGCATAAGGCAGGGGAAGGGGAGCAGGGGGAGAGATGAGGCAGGGGGAAACAGAGGGGAACCAGAAAGTGGAGGAGAGGGGGAGAGGGGGAGTGTTATGAGAAATGAGGGGGAGTAACCAGAACAGGTTCTGCTTCAGCCGTCCCTTAGGAGAAGAGGCAAGCACCGACTCTAATGCTCTGCTTTGTCCGACACGCTGGCTTTTCCTGTGAGGTCAAGCTTTCCTCAGCCACACGGAACAATACACAACAGCTTTCCTTTCAAACAAAGCAGTGTCAAAATTAAATACATAAGGACAGTCACATATAGTATCAGTAATATGTCACTGCAAGTGAAATACAACTAATATGTAAGATATGGTTTATATATAACGACTGTGGTTAAATGTAACTATTTTCGACATATTCCATGTCGTCCCATTCCTGGATAGGCTGGATCAAAAAAACAAACACAGGGATTTAAAATGGCAGTCCGACTTTGGCTTTATGCCAACGTGTTTTTGTCACCCGGGAATATAATTTGTCCACAAAGGACGAACAGCAAGATTAATTTTACACGTGGTTCTACAGATTGCTTTTGATACATGTCATCTATTATATCCCCTTTAACTGTCCCCATATTGTCCACTGCTGACAAATGCGAGGGAAATGAATGCTTAGCTTCGCAACGAGATGGATGGCAAACATTCACACTTTACTAGTTGCTGCTATTATTCTATGCATCACAATCTCTACCCAGACACATTTGGTTTCCCTCTCTGTTTTATTAAGAATATTTGTTAACTCTTTCATATATTGTAGAATAGCTAGAGAATGGAATTAGTGCAATTTATAAAATGAGGTCCGGCTGGCCTGTTTGTATGCAAACTGAGACAGACAACTTGACAGACTGTGCGAGCGTGTTGTGTTGTCTGCTGCGGCAGCATTGCTGTGCCCTGCCCTGCCTGGGTAAGGAGATGTACCACATCCATCTTGCCTTAGTACCAACCTGGCATCATCCACTCATCCTCATTCCCTTATAAAGTGCCCTGTCATGTCTTTATGAAGGACAAACCTTAGCTTGACTGTACTTTTCTCTGAGTTGGAGTCCCAAATGGCACCCTATTCCCTTTACAGTCCCTTTACAGTGGTTAAAAGTATTGCACTATTTAGGGAAACGGGTGCCATTTGGGATGGACATGGGCCTCTACTATACGTATGCCTGCTCGACAACAGCAGCCGCCACCTTCACAATGCAAGATTGACAGGACTTGTCAATGATGGGGAGGTGAGGGATCTAATGATGACTGATCAGCTTTTAGAGAGAAGAGCTGCTGCTGCAGTGTGAAAGGAACATTCTGAATGAGCTGACATTTTATACCTGTGAAATTGAAACACCTTTGCAATCATTTGGGGATGAGTCATAGAAGCTAAATGACAAGCAGAAATCCACCCTTGCGTGTCATGTGTAGCCAACTAGATACAGAAATACCTTGAGAACATTCTAATAGTACCATTCTAATTGACAGATTGACCGTACAGATTTGTTAACTAATCGTTACATATTCCCCATCAAGATTACTCTCATTCAATAACCTGCCGGCGGCAGTGGGGTTATGATGACAGATATGGAAATTTGGACATCATAATCCCGATCAGGTTGTGTTCTGTCGGCTCCTCCGTTTATCATGTGCATGAGGCTCTGCGACCTCCCGGTAATTGCCTTCTGCCAATCTATTAATTCTCGTAAGACATACCGACAAATCCCCAGGTCCCTGTTGTTTTCATCAATGACCTTGGCAGAGTTTAGAAGCCTCTCTCTATTTTTATTTCACTCTCTGTTCTGTTCTGTTCCGCCCCACTCTGCCTGCTCTACTGCAGATGGATGAGGGAAGAAGAGGAATTAAGATTCTGGTTGCATTTTTGTGGCATTTCTTTTGCATTTTTGAGAGACCCATGAATAAAAGACTCTGCATCAAACAATGCAGTGGAACTGCAATATGTATAACAAAAGAAGGGAGGCTATTTCAGGTTGGGAACACTGACCTTAGAGGCTGTCAGTCCTTCAACATATGAGATGAAGGGAAGAGAAGGAGGAGCATTGGAACAAAGAGTACTTCAAAGTAGTCTAATTACAGTAAATTACTGATAACACTCAAATCCTCCCTTTTAGTCATTACGGATGATGGCTTATTAAGCCAGTGGAATGGACCATAATTATTATATTGTAAGATTTCACACAGAGACAATTTTTACCACTTTAACAAGATTTGTACTGTACAGTAGGTCAGTAATGTTGGAAATAAGGAAACGTGTTAACATGGAGTACTAAAAATGCATTGACATGAATTATTAGGAAATGGAAGACATACAAGACCACTGATAATCTCCATCGATCTCGTGCTCCACGCAAGATCTCACCCCGTGGGGACAAAACGATCACAAGAACGGTGAACAAAAATCCCAGAACCACACGGGGAGACCTAGTGAATGACCTGCAGAGAGCTGGGACCAAAGTAACAAAGCCTACCATCAGCAAGGGCATTGGAGATGAAACGTGGCTGGGTCTTTCAGCATGACAATGATCCCAAACAGACCGCCCGGGCAACGAAGGAGTGGCTTCGTAAGAAGCATTTCAAGGTCCTGGAGTGGCCTAGCCAGTCTCCAGATCTCAACCCCATAGAAAATCTTTGGAGGGAGTTGAAAGTCCGTGTTGCCCAGCAACAGCCCCAAAACATCACTGCTCTAGAGGAGATCTACATGGAGGAATGGGCCAAAATACCAGCAACAGTGTGAAAACCTTGTGAAGAAAAATGTTTGACCTCTGTCATTGCCAACAAATACTTATTTTCCAACATAATTTGTAAATAAATTCATTAAAAATCCTACAATGTGATTTTCTGGATTTTTTTTCTCATTTTGTCTGTCATAGTTGAAGTGTACCTATGATGAAAATGACAGGCCTCTCTCATATTTGTTTAAGTGGGAGAACTTGCACAATTGGTGGCTGACTAAATACTTTTTTGCCCCACTGTAATTACACTAACAATATCTTATTCACCCACAAGACAAGAAGGTAAGAACACAGAAAAATAACAATTCCCTAACTGTGGTGTTTCATTGATCCATCTTGCTACTCCAACTGTGGGCTTATGACAGTAAGAGAAGGGAGAGGTGAGTGAGTGAGTGAGTGAGTGAGTGAGTGAGTGAGTGAGTGAGTGAGTGAGTGAGTGAGTGAGTGAGTGAGTGAGAGAGAGAGAGAGAGAGAGAGAGAGAGAGAGAGAGAGAGAGAGAGAGAGAGAGAGAGAGAGAGATTGAAGAGGGGGAGAGAGAGGGAGTTGAAGAGAGAGAGAGAGAGATAACTATTGAAGAGGGGGAGAGAGAGAGATTGAAGAGGGAGAGAATCTCACGTTTCTCTATTACGCTCCGAGGAGGACAGTCATTTAGTCATCTGTGACTCAATTACAACAGGAAAACAATGGAACAGGGAATCTGTCTGTCTGACTAGAATCAGCATAGCGATCATATTTGCTGCTTTGTTAAATTCGATTATAGACAGGGATGAGAGCAGGTAAAAGACCGGGTAAGAGGCTCCTTGTATTGTTGAGACTAATTGTGTCTTTGATTGTCACAAAGCCAGGGGCTGCTTGCCAAATGGCACCCTATTGCTTATATAGTGCACTTATGGGCCCTGGTAAAATGCAGTGCACTGTATAGGAAATAGTGTGTAATTTGGGATGCAGGCAGAGTTCAATAGGAGAGCTGCTATAATCAGAGAGCTGTGTTCTCTGAGCTGCTCTTCAGCCCATAACCTTTCTGCACCACTGACTCATTTTACTCACTTCTCTCTATAACACAGGTCTTTGTCCCAAATGGCACTCTATTTCCTATATACCGCACTACTTTTGACCAGGACCAATAGGGCTTTTGTCAAAAGTAGTGCATTACATAGGGAATAGGGAGCCATTTTGGGATGCAACGGGCTGAGGCTAGCTGCATGGCAGAACCGACACTACGGATGGTCATGGAATACAGTAATTGTAGACGAAGGAATCTACATATTTGGAATATGATATGACTTTCATTTGTTATATGTCATATACTGTACCGCATGACATTATCACTTCAACATATGAACAGCAACACTATTGGACTTAGATCTACTTATCCAACTTAAACCATCTCAACACAACTTCACACCACACCATCACTACCAAAACAGGGCCATAATTTGTCATCAACATACAATAATAGTATGAGCCCAGGTCAAAATGTGTGCATTATACAGGGAATAGGGTGCCATTTGGAACGCACAAAGAGAAAACAGCTTATCAGAATCAGAATCACTTTTATTGTCTTACAAGAGGAAAATCTTGGCACAACTCACAAATTAATACATAAAACAAATATGAAAACAAAGAAGAAACAAACAGCCAGACATTAATAGTACCCTGCCCATGGGATAAATTACACGGAATTGTTCACTATGGTGATAGCACTCGGGATGAAACATTGTCCGGTATCTCCTACCTAATGGGAGTAGTTCAAAGCAAAGGTGAAGTGGGTGGTCTGGGCTGGAGATTGTATGGCGTGGATCATTCAGAAGAGTTGAGTTGCGGGGAATCCAATCAGTTTAAATGCCATTTGTGTGATCTTTAAGAGTTTGTTGTGTTGTGAGCGTATGAGAGGGGATGATGCTCCGATACAGTAGTAGAACGAGTTTGGGTTTAACGGACAGGTTGCGCATATGTCTGATAACAGACAGACGCTGCTGTGATTTTTTTGTTATTTGAGTGATACGTTGTTCAAAGGTGAGCTTGAGGTCTGTTATTCCGAGATATTTGATTGAAGGAACCATTTCGATAGCCTCTCATTTAACTTCTCTAGGGTAGGGGGCAGCATTTGGAATTTTGGATGAAAAGCATGCCCTAATTAAACTGCCTTCTACTCAGGCCCAGAAGATAGGATATTCATATAATTAGTAGATTTGGATAGAAAACACTCTATAGTTTCCAAAACTGTTAAAACAATGTATAACAAAACTGATTTGGCAGGTGAAAATCTGAGAAAAATCCATTCAGGAAGTAGGATTTTTTGGTTTGTTTGTAGTTTTCTATTCAATGCCATTACAGTATCCATTGACTTAGGACTCAAATTGCAGTTCCTATGCCTTCCACTAGATGTCAACCGTCTTTATAAATTGTTTCAGTCTGAATGAGTGGACCCTGCCATATCACAGAGCTTTTTCATGTGAAGACCAGAGAGAGTGCCTTTCTTGCTTACCTTTTATATTGACAAAGTTATTGTCCAGTTTAAATATTGTCGACTATTTAGGCTAAAAACAACCTGAGGATTGAATAAAAACATCATTTGACATGCTTCTATGAACTTTACGGATACAATTTGGATCTTTTGTCTGCCTGTTGTGACAGCGTTTGAGCCTGTGGATTACTGAAGAAAATGCGTGAAAAAAACAGAGGTTTTCAGATATAAAGAGAGACTTTATCGAACAAAATTGACATTTATTGAATAAATTAATGTCTTCTGAGTGCAAACATATGAAGATCATCAAAGGTAAGTGATTAATTTTATCTCTATTTCTGACTTGTGTAACTCTTCTACTTAGTTGGTTACTGTTTGTAATGATTTGTCTGCTGGGCTATATTCTCAAATAATTGTACGGTATGCTTTCGCCGTAAAGCATTTTTGAAATCTGACGCCGTGGTTGGATTGACATGAAGTTAATCTTTAAACCTATGTAAAATAGTAGTATCTTTTCTGAATTTTTATAATGAGTATTTCTGTATTTGAATTTGGCGCTCTGCAATCTCACTGGATGTTGTCCAGGTGGGACGCTAGCGTCCCAACACCCTGGAGAGGTTAATGAGGATAGGGCCATCACAGGTGTTTTTGCGGTAGTCAATTGTAATTGACATTGTTTTGGAGACGTTCAGATCCAGGTAGTTATTGCGACAGTATTCACTGAATTGGGTACCAGATGCTTGATATAGCTGGGTGGAGGGTGGGGGGGAGGGGGGAGGGGGGGTGTTCAGGAGGGACAGGATGGCTGTGTCACCAGAGTACTTGAAAAGGAGTGTACTGCTTTGGCAGTCATTGGTATCCAGGGTGTAAAGGAACGGACTAAGGACGCAACCCTGTGGCGCGCCTGTGTTGGATATGCACACAGAGGACAGGGTGTTATCTATCCTCACGGCTTGCGTTCTGCGACTTAAAAAGCTGTGGATCCAGCGGATGATGGAGTGAGATACATCCAGGTTATTAAGCTTCTGGATCATAGTGTGCCATTGGATGGTGTTGAAGACAGAGCTGAGATCCACAAAAAGGATGCATGCTTAATTCCCAGTTCCCTTTACCCCGTCATCCGTTCCTCTCCACGCTTTGTAAGCAAACTGGTAGGGCTCAAGGTAGGACTGAACGGTGGGCAGTAGGATGTAGGATGTTAATCTTAAGGCTGGCGGAACCCCTCGACAACATCCGCTGACAAGGCAGAGCACGAATTAAAAAATAATTTAGAGAAATATTTCACTTTCATACATTCACAAGTGCAATACACCAAATCAAAACTTAACTTCTTGTTAATCTACCCATAGTGTCTGTCACACCCTGACCATAGAGAGCTTGTATTCTCTATGTTGGTTTGGTCGGGGTGTGATTTAAGGGTGGGTTATCTAGGTGAATTATATTTCTATGTTGGCCTAGTATGGTTACCAATCAGAGGCAGCTGTTTATCGTTGTCTCTGATTGGGGATCATATTTAGGTAGCAGTTTTCCCATTGTGCTTTGTGGGATCTTGTCTATGTATAGTTGGTCGTTTTGTTCTTTTGTTCTTTAACCTCTTGCTCCTACCTGGCACGCAGGCGTCCCATCTAGAGCTCTGAAAATGCAAATGCGCTACGCTAAATGCTAATAGTATTAGTTAAAACTGAAACGTTCATTAAAATACACATGCAGGTTATTGAATTAAAGCTACACTCGTTGTGAATCCAGGCAACAAGTCAGATTTTTAAACTGCTTTTCGGCGAAAGCATGAGAAGCTATTATCTGATAGCATGTAACACCCCAAAAGACCCGCAGGGGACATAAACAAAATAATTAGCATAGTCGTCGCTACACAAATCGCACAAATAAAATATTAAACATTCATTACCTTTGACCATCTTCTTTGTTGGCACTCCTAGATGTCCCATAATCACCATTGGGTCTTTTTTTCAATTAAATCGGTCCATATATAGCCTAGATATCGATCTATGAAGACTGTGTGATAAACGGAAAAAAATAGCGTTTCATAACGTAACGTCATTTTTTAAAATTCAAAAAGTCGACGATAAACTTTCACAAAACACTTCGAAATACTTTTGTAATGCAACTTTAGGTATTAGTACACGTTAATAAGCGATAAAATTCATCAGGAGGCGATGTCAATTCTATAGGTGTCCGTCTCGAAAAAATGTCTGGAGAGAGCTCGACCAAAACATCCGGTCGGAGACCGGAGGGAATCGTTTCCCTTGATTCGGTTTGACCAAGAATCAAAGCTGAATCAAATGACAAGACTCTAGACAACGTGTGGAAGCTGTAGGCACTGCAACCTTGGCCTCATTTAATTAGGCTTTGAACAATTCCTGGAAGTAGCGCAAGGATATTTATTTCCATTTTCAGTGATCAGATTTTCCTGCACTTTTCGATGAAACGCACGTTCTGTTATAGTCACAGCCGTGATTTAACCAGTTTTATAAACGTCTGAGTGTTTTCTATCCACACATACTAATCATATGCATATACTATATTCCTGGCCTGAGTAGCAGGGCGCTGAAATGTTGCGTGATTTTTAACAGAATGTTCGAAACAGTAGAGGGTCGACTTAACAGATTAAAGTTCTCTATTTAAAAAATTAAGGATGGAAACACCACGCTGCATCTTGGTCCACTCCGTATAACGATCGTGTCAGTGTCTGATTTCAAAAAAGCTTTACAACGAAAGCACACCATATGATTATGTTAGGTTAGAGCCTAGTCACAAAAAAGCATACATCCATTTTCCAGCCAAAGAGAGGAGTCACAAAAAGCAGAAATAGAGAAAAATGTATCACTAACCTTTGATGATCTTCATCAGATGGCACTCATAGGACTTCATGTTACACAATACATGTATGTTATGTTTGATAAAGTTCATATTTATATCCTAAAATCTCAGTTTACATCGGCGCGTTATGTTCAGTAATGTTGTGTCTCGAAAACATCCAGTGAATTTGCAGAGAGCCACATCAATTTACAGAAATACCCATCATAACCTTTGATCAAATATACAAGTGTTATGCACAGAATTAAATACATACTTCTCCTTAATGCAACTGCTATGTCAGATTTCAAAAAAGCTTTACGTAAAAAGCACACCATGCAATAATCTGAGTACATCACTCAGACACAAAAACAAGCCATAGAGATACCCGCCATGTTGTGGAGTCAGTAAAAGTCAGAAATCGCATTATAAATATTCACTTACCTTTGATTATCTTCATCAGAATGCACTCCCAGGAATCCCAGTTCCACAATAAATGTTTGTTTTGATGGATAATTTCCATAATTTATGTCCAAATACCTCCTTTTTTTTCACGCGTTTAGTTCACAAATCCAAATTCAAGAGGCGCGGGCAAGTCCAGGTGAAAGTTCAGATGAAAAGTTCAAAAAGTTACATTAAAGTTTGTAGAAACATGTCAATCGAGGTATAGAATCAATATTTAGGATGTTTTTATCATAACTCTTCAATAATATTCCAACCGAACAATTCCTTTGTCTTTAGAAATGAAAAGGAACAGAGCTCGCTCTCACGGCCACGCGCATGATTTAGCTCATGGCCTTCTGCCAGACCCCTGACTCAAACAGCTCTTATTCGCTTCCCATTCACAGTAGAAGCCTGAAACAATGTTCTAAAGACTGTTGACATCTATTTGAAGCCGTAGGAAGTGCAATACGACTCCATTTACACTGTATCTTGGAAAGACAATGAGTTGAAAAACTACAAACCTTAGATTTCCCACTTCCTGGTTCGATTTTTCTCAGGTTATCAACTGCCATATGAGTTCTGTTATACTCACATACATCATTCAAACAGTTTTAGAAACTTCAGAGTGTTTTCTATCCAAATCTATTAATAATATGCATATATTAGGCTTCTGGGCCTGAGTAGCAGGCAGTTTATTCTGGGCACGCTTTTCATCCGAACGTGAAAATGCTGCCCCCTATCACAAACAGGTTTTAAGGACCAGTCTTTCCAAGCATTTCATAATCTATGACGTGAGATCAGCATGTTGTTAACTTCTTGGCGCAACCATCCCGTTAGTGGGATCATTTTTGTCAACATCCACTGAATTGCAGAGTGCCAAATTCAAATTAAATGACTAAAAATATTTAATTTTCATGAAATCACAAGTGCAATATAGCAAAACACAGCTTAACATGTTGTTAATCCACCTGGCATGTCATATTTCAAAAAAGTTTTACAGCAAAAGCTATCCAAGTGTTAATGTTAGGACATCTCCCTCCGCAGACAAAACATTACCAACAGCTAGCAGCAAAGTAGATTGGTCACGAATGTCAGAAAAGCAATAAAATTAATTGCTTACCTTTGATGATCTTCGGACGTTTGCACTCACGAGACTCCCAGTTACACAATAAATGTTCCTTTTGTTCCATAAAGATTATTTTATATCCAAAATACCTCCATTTGGTTGGCACGTTTTGTTCAGAAATCCACAGGCTCGAGTGGTCACAAAAATTTCAAATAGTATCCGTAAAGTTTGTAGAAACGTGTCAATTTTTTTTATAATCAAATCAAAATCAATCAAATCAAATCAAATGTATTTGTCACATACACATGGTTAGCAGATGTTAATGTGAGTGTAGCGAAATGCTTGTGCTTCAATCCTCTTTTTTTTTACAATAAATAATCAATAATATTTCAACCGGACCGTAGCTTTTTCAATAGGAGAGAGAGAGAAAATGTCTGCTCCCAGCTGTTGCACATGCAAAACTCTGCTGGCACCCAGCCATCCACTGACACGATGTGATTGTTCTCGCTAATTTTTCAGAATAAAAGCCTGAAACTATGTCTAAAGTCTGTTCACACCATGTGGAAGCCATAGAGAAAGGAATTTGGTTGATATCCCTTTAAATGGACAGAAGGGATGCAATGGAACAAGGAGATTAGTTTCTCTTAGGCATTTCCTTGTTGGATTTTCCTCAGATTTTCGCCTGCAATATCAGACAATATCAGACAATATTTTGACCGTTTTGGAAACTTTAGAGTGTTTTCTATCCTAATCTGACAATTATATGCATATTGTAGATTCTGGGCCTGAGAAATATGCAGTTTCATTTGGGTATGTTTTTCATCCAAACATCAAAATACTGCCCCCTACACTCAACAGGTTGAACCCAGTCGGGGGAGACGTTTTTGTAATGGAGGCGATGGTAGATGTTTTCCATAGGGTGAGGAATGTGCCCGTGTATAGTGATAGATCAAACAGTTTATGGAAGATGGGGCTGAGCTCAGTAGAGCAGGTTTTTAGGACTCAACCCAGTATCCCGTCTGGCCCCGGCCCAGCTGCCTTGGACAGCTTTCCGCAGCTGCAGCGTCACCTCTTCCTCAATAAAGAGTGGGCAGGGGAGTCAGTGAAGTGGATGGCATCCAGCAGGTGCTCGCAGTCCTAACTAAAATTGTGGTATTAAAATGTGAGAAGTGGGTCGAGGTCGTTGGAAAAGACAAATGGGTCATCATGGGCCAGTGGAGATAGTTTGTCAGAGTAGTCTGCCAACTTCCTGACTTTTTGAAAGGCCTGCTTAGCGTTCTTGTTGCTAGCTTGCTCCTCCACCTTGTCCTTGTACCTTAGTTTGGCTCGTTGAATAGCATGTCTGAGGGAGCTGTTCAGTTGACTTAGGGACTGCACATCCCAATGGGAGAACACAATCTTCTTCATGCATAATGTGTTTTTGATCTTGCCATTAATCCATGGTTTGTCGTTCGGAAATATCTGGGTGGTTCTCATGGGGATCACAGTGTATACAGAACTTGATATAGTCTGTTATTGTGGTAACCATTTCATCAATTTTGTTGCTGGAACCAGACATTAGTGTGTCCCAGTCCGTACAGGTGAGGGACCCCTGGAGATGGGCAGTGGTGTCATCAGTCCATCGTTGGATGGTTACTGTGGTGGGCTTCAATCTTTTCAATAGCTGGGGGTATTTAGGGAAGAGATACACGTTATCATCTGCTGAACTCAGAGGAGCCCAAGATTTTGCCGTGAAGGCAGACTCGATATTACCATAGCATAAATCCAACGTTCTGTCGAGTCTAGTGGGGATATCAATGTATGATGGTAAGAGGGGAGAGTGCCATTCAGCCTAAAGCTGTAAAAGTCACCCATGATAAGACCAGTGTATAAGGGTAGCAGTTCATCATTGAGTGGGTTATATTGCAGCCGTATTGGCACTGCCTCTAAGCAGGACATATACACGTGATCACAATAGCTGGAAACTTGCATGGAGATAGAATGGGTGCACAGAGATAGTGAGCAGCTCAATGTTGGGACTACATAGGCGCTTAGGCACTTTAATGTAAGTACACCAGCGGGTATGGATGTTCATACACCGCCTACTCTGTCTTTTCCTGACTTAGTTCTATCTGCCCGAAACACATTGAAGCCGTCAAGGTTTATATCCTGGTCAGAGACCTGCTAATCCAATCAGGTTTCACAGAGAGCGATAACACAGGTTTCCCTGAATATAGAGTCAAAGCTGTGTTTTGCGTGTAGCAATAAGCAGAGGAGTCCTGATGACAGACTTTTCTTTCTGCTACAACATGGCAAGCGGTACCGGAGCGCCAAGTCTAGGACCAAAAGGCTCCTTAACAGCTTCTACCCTCAAGCCATAAGACTGCTGAACAATTAATCAAATGGTCACCAGACTAATTACATTGACCCCCCTGTGCATAGTCACTTCACCCCTACCTACATGTACAAATTACCTCGACTAACCCCTGCACATTGACCCCTGCACATTGACTCAGTACCGTTACCCCCTGTATATAGCCTCGTTATTATTATTTTATTGTGTTACTTTTGATAATTTTTTACTTGTGTTTATTTGGTAAATATTTTCTTAACTCTTTCTTGAATGGCACTGTTAGTTAAGGGCTTGTAGGTAAGCATCTCACGGGAATGTCTACACCTGTTGTATTCGGTGCATGTGACAAATAAAGTTTGATTTGATTTATTGATGGGGATTTTCAACACAAAAGTAATCAACTAAAGGGTGCCGCCTGCTGCTCCTGAGGCAGATAATTGAGCTAAACTTAGATTGTCACTTTGAAGGGAACAATGGAGCCACTTTAAGTCCTTATCTAACAGCGGCAGACAGGACTGGAGATGCCTAAACTCAGTGACTTTGCAGAGCTGAGCTGAGATGAATTCAGGTAAACTGAACCTCTTGGCATTGTCTCTAGATCAGTGTCAGTTCTGATGACATTGAGACTTGGCAATGATAGAGGATTCAAATGATACATTTTCTACTTATTTGTAACCTCACCAGAAAGTATTAGTTAGCTGTTTTCTTTCTTCACTGCTTGTTTGAATTGGATTGTTTTGGACATGCATTTGTTGTTGAAAATTCTATGTTTCATTTCCATCTATCTCTATTTCTCAGTTGTATACCTGATATAAGGTGCCCACTGGGCACAGACTGGTTGAATCAACGTTGTTTCCACGTCATTTCAATGAAACTGTGTTGAACCAACATGGGATAGTGTTGAATACCTGGTTAAATTCTACAAAAGAAGACAGTCAAAGATTAATTAGAGCTTCCTTCATCTTTTCCCGGTTTTCGAGAAAGGAACCGTTCTTTTGAAATGCCGGAATGTTTTGATATCCCCGCTCTTAGATGTGCTACGTTTGATTCAGAGAATTCCGTAGACTTCAGAGTTCCGCTGGAATAAGAAAGGCTCTGAAGATTCTCATTATGTTACTGTTCACTATCTGTATTCCCAGTGGGAAGACCATAGAGTATCAATTCTTCATGCACTGTAGATATTATACATATACAGGTAACTGGCCAAAATAAAGGAAACATCAAAATAAAGTGTCTTAATAGGGCGTTGGGGCACCACGAGCTGCCAGAACACCTTCAATGCGCCTTGGCATAGATTCTACAATTGTCTGTAACTCTATTGGAAAGAGTCAACATCAACATTCTTCCATGAGAAATTCCACCATTTGGTGTTGTGTTAATCTTAGCAGAACACTCTGTCTCGGGCTCCAGGGTTGGGTTGAGATTTGGTGACTGAGACACACACGCACACACACACACACACACACACACACACACACACACACACACACACACACACACACACACACACACACACACACACACACACACACACACACACACACACACACACACACACACACACACACACACACACACACACACACACACACACACACACACACACACACACACACACACACACACAGAACACCCTATGAGCCTTTGAGAACTCTCTTTCAAAGTCTTTGAGATCTCTTCTTCTAGCCATGGTAGTTATAATAATGGGCAACTAAGCATGATGGGATGTTAATTGCTTAATTAACTCAGGAACCACACCTGTGTGGAAGCACCTGCATTTCAATATACACTGAGTGTACAAAACATTGTTAAATGTAACTTCATGTCATCTAAAATGTAAGCTACGTAATCCCCCAAAAGAAATTATGTATCATGAGAGGGCCATAAACAATAACTAGTAATGTTGCATTTTCCAAGAAAGGTTAAAATCACCTTTCTGGTAAAACATGTTATAAATTGCTGAGGTATAGTCACTTTTGAGGACACAAGCTCAAGTACACATTACAAATATGATACAAATAAGAAATAATGAAATATTTTATACAGTTTTATACAGTACTTCCTATTCAACAAAACTGAATAAGACTTGAAATTACTTATATGCTTTCTAACTATAGTAGAATCAAATTAGAAAATGACTAACTATAAGATTTCACCTTCCTTATAATTGTAAAATACATATTTGTATGTTTATTGTTAGAGAAAATATGCATTCCTTGATCAAAACATCTGCCCCCATCGCTATGAACATCTCACCGAGCTTTAGCTTTTCACCTTTCATCTCATGTTAATATTGTCCATCTTTGACAAACAGAAAGTTAAAACCTATTAAGTATTTTAGATTACTGGCTACAAATATATCTCTGAATGTGCTCACTCCTGCAGCACACGATGTAAGGATTCCAGGCATATGCTTTGTTAGTGGCTGTGAGGTAAGGTTCAGCCAGGAGTTGATGTACAGTTGGAATAGCGAATTAAATGGTAGGAGGGATATCCCAGGTTCAAGTGGTGTCAGATTTCACATCTTGCTTCACACAGGCAAACGAGACATACTTCTGTGTCTGTGAGAATCAGGACTACCGGTCAATACAAGCCATTTTGATCTATGGTGTCCACAGATCGATTTCTAAGTGAAAATGATGGTCAGAACAACCGCACAGGTCTCCAAAACAGTGGACTTTACATCTTTATTAAGAACACCTTCCCCCCACACTCTACAAGGTGGTGAAAGTGTTCCACAGGGATTTTGGCCCATGTTGACTCCAAAGCCTCCCATAGTTGTGTCAAGTTGGCTGGATGTCCTTTTGATGGTAGAGCATTCCTGATACACATGGGAAACTGTTGAGCGGGATAATGCTAGCAGCATTGCAGTTCTTTACACAAACCGGTGCTCCTGGCACCTACTGCCCACTCACCCTCTGAATGGCATACAATCCATGTCTTAATTGTCTCAAGGCTTAAAAATCTTTCTTTAACCTGTCACAAGATGGTGCCGACAGATATGGCAGCTCTACTTCTAGCTCCTAAGCAATAACATTTGATTTGATTTAAAGGAAAAATCCACCCCAAACTGTTCATTCCTTTAATTTACAGTGTTAAATAACACTATTATGTGATAACAATATTTTTTTGTGAACAAATGTTAATTCTAGGCGTTATAATAAGGTTGGTAGCAACATGGAAAATTGTTGTAGAAATCTGTTGCAGCTCAAGTCGATGACAAAATCTACAATGCAATGCTCTCTCTATGGGCTGGCTGGCTAGCTAGTTAAGTAGCAAACGTAGCTACACACAATAATACCAAAGACAATATCAGCATGCAACGTAGCCAGTTGGCTGTAAAATTGTCTAAACAAACTACACCATCAATTTTGGAGTCTACAATCTCACCATGTTCACTGTACCTCACAGAGTGGAGTCTGACATTAGTAACAGCAGATATACTTTTGAGGAGATGGGAAATCACTCAGAGATGAAAGAATACAATTTAACATTCAAAATGGGCGAACCTTTCCTTTAACAAGTGACATCAATAGGGAATCATAGCTTTCATCTATGTCATGGAAAGAGCAGGAGTCCTTAATGTTTTGTACACTCAGTGTACTTTGTATAATTCCTTGACACAATTGTTTCATTTACTTTGGCAGTTACCCATGGGTATTTCTTTGATTGATATTTTGAATTATTTGTATTTGTGTTTGTATTTATTATGGATCCCCATTAGCTGCTGCCAAGGGAGCAGCTACTCTTCCAGGGGTCTGGCAAAATGAAGGCAGTTATAAACTTTTAAAAACATTACAATACATTCATTACAGAATTCACAATGCACTAAGTGTGTGCCCTGAGGCCCATACTCCACTACCACTTATCTACAATGCAAAATAGATGTGTACATGTATGTTTAGTGCGTATGTTATCATATGTGTTTATGCATGTGTCTGTGCCCATGTTTGTGTTACTTCACAGTTCCTGCTGTTACAATAAGGTGTATTTTAACCTGCTTTTTAAATCCGATTCGACTGCTTGCATCAGTTACCTGATATGGAATAGAGTTCCATGTAGTCATAGCTCTATGTAGTAATGTGCGCCTCCCATAGTCTGTTCTGGACTTGGGGACTGTGAAGAGACCTCTGGTGTCATGTCTTGTGGGGTATGCATGGGTGTTTGAGCTGTGTGCTAGTATTTAAAACAGACAGCTCAGTACCTTCAGCTTGTCAAAACCTCTTACAAAAACAAGTAATGAGGAACTCAATCCCTCTTCCACTTTGAGCCATGAGAGATTGACATGCATGTCATTTATGTTTGCTCTCCGCGTACTTTTAAGGGCCAGCCGTGCTGCCCTGTTCTGAGCCAACTGCAATTTTTCCAAGTCCCTCTTTGTGGCACCTGACCACACGACTGAACAATAGTCCAGGTACGACAAAACCAGGGCCTGTAGGACCTGCCTTGTTGATAGTGCTGTTAAGTTGACAGAGCAGTGCTTTATTATGGACAGACTTTTCCCCAGCTTAGCGACTGTTGTATCAATATGTTTTGACCATGACAGTTTACAATCCAGGGTTACTCCAAGCAGTTTAGTCAGGAGCCAAAATCATTTGGACGGACTCCGTCATTCCTGTAGTATTTTGAATTATTGCATGGCAATAGTTCAAAATTATACATTTTAAATGATCAGTACTTTATTAATCAATATGTTGACCTCTACCAAACAGAGACCCATTCTCATTCTTCTACATAACCATGGTCTTCACTCCTCATCTTACGGTTGTGACATTACCTAGTAGGAAACCCGAGTAGACAGGTGTCAATATTCCAGGCAGACCCTGGTAGATTTATGAAAGGGAGTGAAGACTAGTTGTTTGGACAGCACTGTGCTGGAAGAAGAGCACGGTTCTCTCTCTGTGGAACGAGTCAATGTCATCCAGTGTCTCTGATATCCGTACTCTGCATTCAGGCCACGTTATGGTACGCCTGATGGCTAGGGAAGAAAATACATGAATATAGTCAGTAGGAGACCGGGGATAGGTGTGTAGAGAGAGGTTCTACCAGTAAAACTAGGGAGCATACAATCTACCAGCACAACAGAGCATACAATCTAGTCAGCACTGTACCATAAGCCTATAGCAGATGTCTAGCACTGTAGCTGATTACTAGTGGCACCTACCCGTGTATTAACCCTAATCCATCTACAATGGCATTAACAGTGATTTCCCTCTCTTTTAAACAGCGGCTTGGTTTTAAATCTCATGCATGTAATTACAGCATAGAGCTAGGGCCAGACGTAGGGATTTGGACTGGAAAAGTGAGGCCATTCCCCTGGCTACTTCAGTGATCACTGAACTGGCAATAATCACATCAGATGAGTCTCTACACAGGGAGGGTGGCAACAGAGAGACGATACATCTTATTCTGTATCTGGGAGGAAGGAAGCAGAGCACTGCTTGTTCCAAGTGGAGCATACAGTAGTGTGTCACTTGAGGCATAATGCAGTGGCAAGGCAAACAGCCCCTCAGGCATCTCTTCTGTCTCTTCTACACGGGTACTTCTTTAAGTGTCACAGAGGCATTCCCATGATAAAGTGAAGAGCTTTCCACCCGAGTGAGTATTGCAGATCAAATGACTTAAAGGGGAACTGCACCCGCTGATTTGGCCTCATTTTGTGGCTTGCTCCTCTAGAAATGCTGGCGTCCATAACAGAAGCCAAATATGAGTTGACTTGGGGGTATGGTTTGATGTGGGTATTTATTGGGCATGTCCTTACCACCACCAAGACACACCCATCTGTCAGAACCTTGTCCGGAGCTGTTTCCCCCCACTCAATGACAAGGTTGAGTTCAATAACCACTGCCAGATGTATGGTGAGATGCCAGAGGAAGCTTTTATTTATTTATATATTCTTTATATATCCAGGAAAACTCCATGAGACCAGGGTCTCATTCACAAGGATGCCCTGTTCATAGCAACACAACAATCAAAAACATTATGAAAGCAAAGAGCAATCACATTCCAGCAAATGACCTTTGAATAGGTCAGTAGCCTACAGAATAATATGAGAAGAATGCAATTTCTGAATTCATGTAGATATTCTAAACTAAGTGTTTTTATAACTTTTAAATGTTGTAACAGGTCTATGTAGAATAAGCAGCCCTATAGATCATGTTATATAAGCAGTGTTCTGCTTATGGTCATACAGTACCTTCCTGTGTGGTGTTAATGGGGTTACCATGGTAACATGTCAGAGTGGTCATACAGTACCTTCCTGTGTGGTGGTAATGGGGTTACCATGGTAACATGTCAGAGTGGTCATACAGTACCTTCCTGTGTGGTGGTAATGGGGTTACCTTGGCAAACATGTCAGAGTGGTCATACAGTACCTTCCTGTATGGTGGTAATTGTGCTACCTTGGCAAACATGTCAGAGTGGTCATACAGTACTTTCCTGTGTGGTGTCCCTTATACAATAGGAGTTCCCTGATCCTGATGCAGAATACACAGGGTTGGTTTTTCCCTACCAATATTGACTGGTACCATTCAATTGAATAATAAAAACGACAATACAAGTAAAAGTTGTGTCTAGTAAATGTTTTATGCAGAGTGCCAGGTACCTTTCCATTTAGAAACATCAGTATCAAGCATGTCTGTCAGTCTGGACTTCATCACATCATCTTGCAAGTCTCCATGTCCTGGCTCCATACATGTTTCTGTGAACACATACACACATAGTCACTGTTCTATTACCAATGGCAGTTCAAATATGTTATATCTGACACACAAACATGTTGAAGTTTGAACAGGTCAGATAAAACCTACCCAATGATGGTCTCCCAGTCAAACGACTGAGGCTGTCGTCTGGGAAATAATCTCCAGTAGAAATAGGAAGAGTTGAGGTAAAGTTAATCAGTGACATATGGAATGAAAAGGGTGTTGCTTTCACTGAACATTTGTGCTGTACTGTTTTATTAGCAATCACCTCATTGTGGATGTGTTAAGTGGATGTGTTGAGTGGATGTATTGAGTGCCAGTTCTCTCTGCATCTCATGAATCGGTGAACATATACACACAGTCACTGTTCTATTACCAATGGCAGTAATGGACAAGTGATATCAGACACACAAACATATATTATGTTGAAGTTTGAACAGGTCAGACTAAACCTACCTACAGTGGGGAGAACAAGTATTTGATACACTTCCAAGTTTGCAGGTTTTCCTACTTACAAACCATGTAGAGGCCTGTAATTTTCATCATAGGTACACTTTAACTATGACAGACAAAATTGAAAAGAAAAATCCAGAAAATCACATTGTAGGATCTTTAATGAATTTATTTGCAAATTATGGTGGAAAATAAGTATTTGGTCACCTACAAACAAGCAAGATTTCTGGCTCTCACAGACCTGTAACTTCTTCTTTAAGAGGCTCCTCTGTCCTCCACTCGCTTCCTATATTAATGGCACCCGTTTGAACTTGTTATCAGTATAAAAGACACTGTCCAGAACCTCAAACAGTCACACTCCAAACTCCACTATGGCCAAGACCAAAGAGCTGTCAAAGGACACCAGAAACAAAATTGTAGACCTGCACCAGGCTGGGAAGACTGAATCTGCAATAGGTAAGCAGCTTGGTTTGAAGAAAGCAACTGTGGGAGCAATTATTATGAAATGGAAGACATACAAGTGCACTGATAATCTCCCTCGATCTGGAGCTCCATGCAACATCAAAATGATCACAAGAATGGTGAGCAAAAATCCCAGAACCACACAGGGGGACCTAGTGAATGACCTGCAGAGAGTTGGGACCAAAGTAACATCAGTAACACACTACGCCGCCAGGGACTCAAATCCTGCAGTGCCAGATGTGTCCCCCTGCTTAAGCCAGTACATGTCCAGGCCCGTCTGAGGTTTGCTAGAGAGCATTTGGATGATCCAGAAGAAGATTGGGAGAATGTCAAATGTTCAGATGAAACCAAAATATAACTTTTTGGTAAAAACTCAACTCGTCGTGTTTGGAGGACAAAGAATGCTGAGTTGCATCCAAAGAACACCATACCTACTGTGAAGCATGGGGGTGGAAACATCATGCTTTGGGGCTGTTTTTCTGCAAAGGGACCAGGATGACTGATCCGTGTAAAGGAAAGAATGAATGGGGCCATGTATCGTGAGATTTTGAGTGAAAACCTCCTTCCATCAGCAATTGCATTGACGATGAAACGTGGCTGGGTCTTTCAGCATGACAATGATCCCAAACACACCGCCCGGTCAATGAAGGAATGGCTTCGTAAGAAGCATTTCACGGTCCTGGAGTGGCCTAGCCAGTCTCCAGATCTCAACCCCATAGAAAATCTTTGGAGGGAGTTGAAAGTCAGTGTTGCCCAGCAACAGCCCCAAAACATCACTGCTCTAGAGGAGATCTGCATGGAGGAATGGGCCAAAATACCAGCAACAGTGTGTGAAAAACTTGTGAAGACTTACAGAAAACATTTGACCTCTGTCATTACCAACAAAGGGTATATAACAAGGTATTGAGATAAGTATTTGGTCAATAACAAAAGTTTATTTTCCACCATAATTTGAAAATTAATTAAAAATACTACAATGTGATTTTCTGGATTTTCTTTCCTCATTTTGTCTGTCATAGATGAAGTGTACCTATGAAGAAAATTACAGGCCTCATCTTTTTAAGTGGGAGAACTTGCACAATTTGCCCTACTGTAATTGCAGTCCAAACCCAACCATCATTTACTTGTTGTGACGCACTGAGGTTCCGAACTCCATTTTAGACGACACAGAATTTATGACCAAAATTATCCTATTTACACTTTATAGTCAATCTGGACACTAGAATAAATGTTGCCACAAAGGCCGTTCTCAAAACATTAGTTATTTTTTAGGGGCAGTCTGTAACGATTTTCTTCCTGGGAAGGAGAGGAGGACCAAAATGCAGCATGGTTATTTATAAACATCTTTAATAAAAGATGAAAACTAGACCACTATAAGAAACCGTGGAAAAAAAACAAAACATTCCTAACTGGTGCAAAACACAGAGACAGGAACAATCAGATTCCTAAAGAATATGGCTGCCTAAATATGGTTCCCAATCAGAGACAACGATAAACACCTGCCTCTGATTGAGAACCACTCCAGGCAACCATAGACTTACATAGAACACTCAACTGAACACAACCCCATAGACTACAAAACCCCTAGACAAAACAAGACACATTAATCACCCATGTCACACGCTGGCATAACCAACATAATAAAGAAAACACAGAATACTAAGGCCAGGGCGTGACACAGTCGCTCTTTAAAATAATGGTTATCATGCTGCACAACCATAGCTAAACAGGTTCTAGTGTACTGTAGGGAGCTTTGATACATGTTGTATATGGTACATGCATATTTAGGCCTGCAGCACATGCATCTTGGGAGGAATATGAAAAAAAAAATATTTTTAAAGAAATGCATGCACTGATGTTACTGAATCAGTGATATCGGTAGAAAATAACAAACCAACAGCTGAACAATCTTTAGCAATAGTATGTTTGTTTCTTTGTTTATTCATAATGCTTTCAACAGCATACATCAACTCACAACAGCATACCTCAACTCAACTCACAACTCAATTATGTTGTTGTGCTTTTTGGTCATCCATCTTAATGGATGGAGCCATCTTGGTTCTAAGTTGCCTTCATAGTGAATTCATAAGTGCACTGAAAGGCAGGGGTTTGGTGTAGGAGTATTTCTTTAGCTGAGATAAAATACAAAATATGGAGCAGCTCCATCCATCCCTATTTCTTACATAGTGCACTAGTTTTGATTAGAGCCCTGTGGGCCATGGTCTAAATGAGTGCACTATATAGAGAATAGGGTGCCATGGGACCCAGACTTAGTGTATGATGAAAACAAACAGTTTGGGCTGGTCTGGGTGACCTCGGCTGAGAATGACAGTGTGAATCCTTTGGGACTGTAGAGTCCTGATGTGCTTCTCTGTACTCTTCACAGTGTGAAAAGCCTTTTACAACCCCCCTCCCTACACACACCACCACTGCTTCTGAGAATTCCCCTCAGCTCTCTGTCCACACTCAGCTCTCTCTCCAATCCGTATCTGAAGTCAATGTCTAACATTTTGATACATGACCTTCATAGTGATTTATAATAAAGACCCAAAGATGGGAAGGTTACTCCATGGCATTCATATATACATAGTGACTTGGAAAGGGACAAAGACTGAGGGGTTTCTCTCTGTATGGCCTCAATATAGTAACTTACAAACAAGGCCCAAAGATGGAGGAGTTCCCTAACCTTCAAAGCCTATGTGTAACTGAGACATCAGTGTTTTCCATTCCCTTCTCTAACCAGTGAATGAACAGTTCTGTGCACTGACAACCTGAAGCTTTCCCAGGAAGCTATAAAGTAGAGAAATACGGATGTGCCTCCTCCACTTTAAGATCCAGTGAAGGAGTAATATAGAACAGTGTTAGATTACACACCTAAAATATTACCCTTAGTTATATTGCAGTGTGTGACGCCTGATAGATGGATGGCTGGCCAAAGTGGTTTGAATTGGCCTATACATCTCAAATAAGAGGAGACTAGCTGCTATGATAAATGATGACGTTTATCTGATTTTGCTGATATTACTGTAGACTCTGTCAGGATATATAAATGGATAGAGTTCCACAATCGTATTTCGGCTCCAAGATCAATACTTCTTTGCTTTTTTGCAGAATCTAAAGTATTGTATGTATTTTTTTTTATTGTTTGCTTTTTCTTATTTTCTGGCTAAATTCAAAAGAATAAAGCATACTCCCTATCATGGGACATCAATACCAATGTTGTGTTCCAGGAATTTACTGTAACCCTTCAGGGAGGCCCTTAATGTGATTCATATTGGCAAAACCCAGCTCTAAGCTAAGTCTTCTCACCATTGTTGGTGCCAAAACATGACTTTATCAATGCCTCCTCACCCTCATTTCTCTGGGGCATTGAATACGTAAGGGATAATCAACGAGGGGATATGCGTTCTATAGAAAATAATGACGTGGAATGTGTGTTCCATGATGCGCTTGTCACGCCCTGACCTTAGAGAGCTTTTTATGTCTCTATTTTGGTTTGGTCAGGCTGTGAT
This sequence comes from Oncorhynchus keta, assembly GCF_023373465.1. Classification (NCBI taxonomy): domain Eukaryota; kingdom Metazoa; phylum Chordata; class Actinopteri; order Salmoniformes; family Salmonidae; genus Oncorhynchus; species Oncorhynchus keta. Next base: position 27,935,481 of record NC_068454.1, read on the forward strand.
TTGGGTGGGCATTCTATGTTCTATTTTCTATGTTTTTGTATTTCTTTGTTTTGGCCGGGTATGGTTCTCAATCAGGGACATCTGTCTATCGTTGTCTCTGATTGGGAATCACACTTAGGTAGCCTTTTTCCCTTTGTTTTTTGTGTGAAGTTGACTTTGTTAGTGGCACTATAGCCCTCTTAAGCTTCACGGTCATTTTGTATTGTTTATTGTTTTGTTGGCGACATTAGAAATAAAGTAATGTACACTCACCACGCTGCGATTTGGTCCACTTATTCCTTCCAGGAAGACTGCCGTGACAGAACTTCCCACCACCAAAGGACCAAGCAGCGTGGCCAGGAGGGGCACACGGGATGGTCGGAGGAGCCGAGAATGGAACAAGAGCCAGTCGGGGTGAACTTGGAGTGAAGCAGAGACAGTGAAGGAGTTGATGGGGAGATTGGAGGAGAGCTATGAGAGAGCTGCTGTGTTGGTGCATGAGGCACGACATTCGCCCTATGGAGCGTGTCCTCGGTTTGAGTCAGCTCTCCATACTCATCCTGAGGTGCGTGCTAGCCACCTGGTGAAGTCTGTGCCAGCCCAATGCACCAGGCATCCTGTGCGCCTCCCCAGCCCTGCACGTTTTGTGCCAGCTTGGCGCTCCAGACCTCCAGTTCACCTCCACAGCCCGGTGAGTTCTGCGCCGGCTCTATGCACGGTTTCCCCAGTTCGCCAGGAGATCCCAGTGCAGCCTGTTCCAAGAGGAGCAGTGCAAGTACTAAGCACCCGAGCTCCAGTGCTCCCCCACAGCCCATTTCGACCTGTGCCTGTGCTCTGGAGGTGCCATGCTAGAGAGTGGGCATTCAGCCTGGAGTAGTGGTGCCAAGGCGGTTGTTTTTTGTGGGACGTTGACCTAGTTAGTGGCCCTCTTAAGCTTCACGGTCATTTTGTATTGTTTTGTTGGTGACATTAGAAATAAAGTCATGTATACTCACCACGCTGCGCTTTGGTCCACTTATTCCTTCCAGGAAGACGGCCGTGACGGCGCTAGCTAACCTTCCACGGAGTTGCATTATTTTCCAGAGAAGGCATAGAGACCTGAATTGATAATCCCTTTAATACTATGGCTATAATTGAACACATTTGCTGCTAAAAATGTGTTAATTTGCAGGTATAAATGTGTTCAACATCCACAAAAGAAGGTAGCAAGTTTACTAAATAGCTACAGTAGTTGCCTTGGTAACAAAACAAACAGACTTGGTAGTTTATCTAACACAACTATCAGCCGTAGCTTTTTATCATGAAAATTGTATTCAACAATGTTAATATTATTTTCAATTGGACATTTGCTTTCAAAAGCAGCTCAAACATAAAACATGCAAGAAGGAATTATTGCCATCGTATTCTACTGTGCGTTATAGAGAATTACACAACGGGTTGCTGATGGGTTAAAACCGCATTCCAGACAGTGTCTGTTCCACAAGTTACCACTGGCTAAATCTATGACGTTAAAATGTTTCTTTACTCTGTTCCATCTGACTGCACAATCCACTGTCTCATGAGCCCAGCCGGGCAATTTATAAACTCGATCTCCACTATAAAAAATAATCTAGACATTATCAAACATTTCTTTTAGTTTTCAACAGCAAAGATTTGTATAAACCGTGCTGTCTGTCCCTCCGACATTGTTTCAATATTCAAATTCGATCTCTTGCTGTCCCATAGCAATGAACGCGTGGGGAGTCGTGACGAGACAGGCAGGCAGCGTTTCTCAGCAAGTCAAAAACAGGAATAAGCTGGCCTCATTTTTATAGATATACACTGCTCAAAAAAATAAAGGAAACACTTAAACAACACAATGTAACTCCAAGTCAATCACACTTCTGTGAAATCAAACTGTTCACTTGGGAAGCAACACTGATTGATAATAAATGTCACATGCTGTTGTGCAAATGGAATAGACAACAGGTGGAATTATAGGCAATTAGCAAGACACCCCCAATAAAGGAGTAGTTCTGCAGGTGATAACCACAGACCACTTCTCAGTTCCTATGCTTCCTGGCTGATGTTTTGGTCACTTTGGAATGCTGGCGGTGCTTTCACTCTAGTGGTAGCATGAGACGGAGTCTACAACCCAAACAAGTGGCTCAGGTAGTACAGCTCATCCAGGATGGGACATCAATGCGAGATGTGGCAAGAAGGTTTGCTGATTCTGTCAGCGTAGTGTCCAGAGCATGGAGGCTCTACCAGGAGACAGGCCAGTACATCAGGAGACATGGAGGAGGGCAACAACCCAGCAGCAGGACCGCTACCTCCGCCTTTGTGCAAGGAGGAGCAGGAGGTGCACTGCCAGAGCCCTGCAAAATTACCTCCAGCAGACCACAAATGTGCATGTGTCTGCTCAAACGGTCAGAAACAGACTCCATGAGGGTGGTATGAGGGCCCGACGTCCACAGGTGGGGGTCGTGCTTACAGCCCAACACCGTGCAGGGTGTTTGGCATTTGCCAGAGAACACCAAGATTGGCAAATTCGCCACTGGTTCCCTGTGCTCTTCACAGATGAAAGCAGGTTCACACTGAGCACATGTGACAGTCTGGAGACGCCGTGGAGAACGTTCTGCTGCCTGCAACATCCTCCAGCATGGCCAGTTTGGAGGTGGGTCAGTCATGGTGTGGGGTGGCATTTCTTTGGGGAGCCGCACAGCCCTCCATGTGCTCGCCAGAGGTAGCCTGACTGCCATTAGGTACCGAGATGAGATCCTCAGACCCCTTGTGAGACCATATGCTGGTGCGGTTGGCCCTGGGTAGACCCTAATGCTAATGCTAGACCTCATGTGGCTGGAGTGTGTCAGCAGTTCTTGCAAGAGGAAGGCACTGATGCTATGGACTGGCCCGCCCGTTCCCCAGACCTGAATCCAATTGAGTACATCTGGGACATCATGTCTCGCTCCATCCATCAACGCCACGTTGCACCACAGACTGTCCAGGAGTTGGCGGATGCTTTAGTCCAGGTCTGGTAGGAGATCCCTCAGGAGACCATCCACCACCTTATCAGGAGCATGCCCAGGTGTTGTAGGGAGGTCATACAGGCACGTGGAGGCCACACACACTACTGAGCCTCATTTTGCCTTGTTTTACATCAAAGATGGATCAGACTGTAGTGTGGTTTTCCACTTTCATTTTGAGTGTTACTCCAAATCCAGACCTCCATGGGTTGATACATTTGATTTCCATTGATAATTTTTGTGATTTTTTTTTGCCAGCACATTCAACTATTTAAAGAAAAAAGTATTTAATAAGAATATTTCATTCATTCAGATCTAGAATGTGTTATTTTAGTGTTCCCTTTATTTTTTGAGAAGCGTATATACAAAGAAATGTAAATTGAAAAAAGGTCAAACAAAACGAAAGTGCAGCTAGTTTGCAGTCTTTCCAGCTTCAGTTTGAAGTGATTGTGTTAGCTGTGTTGCTGGATAGCTCCTCTGAACAACATTATCTTGGCAAGAGAGCACATTTTGTAGTGCAAGGCAATATCGCACCTCATTAGCTAATTGTTATGGATGTGTCCAAATAAATGTCATTAGAAAACAGCTTTAACAAATATAAATGCAGCTACTGTTGTTATTCTGGCTGCACTGTTTGACGTGACTATAAGTTGGCCGAAGTTGGTTAGCTAGCAAGCAATGGATAAGAATGGGTCGAGTCAATAGATACAGAACAAAAATACTGAAGGACTCTGGCAACCAAACTGATAGAACCAACGACCAGCCGGCTTGGATAGCAACCCTAGATTTGTGTCGGGACTGTATCTTGTGGAAGGATGAAATAGTATGAATAAATTCATAAAAATAATGTTTTTAATGAAAATATGTAATTATTTGAATATGTTGGTAACCCGTTGAATAAAAGTGATAACGCCCTCGAAGCCGATGTTTGGAAGATATATTGGCACGGTTGGCCAGACATCGACTTCGTCTCGGCCCTAACAAAACCCATGCCAATATAGCATCCAAACACCGGCTTCTCTGTCATTATCACTTAAATAAAGCACGTGCTGGAATGCCCTTCAAGCCATTCAGAAACGAGTGTACAACAACGTCATGGTATAAACTTTTTCGAGGAGGATCTGGCAAGAGGTCAGCACAAAGTAGTACATGCAACACAAGAGCACAATACTGTACAATAAATTAAAAACAATTGCAATGGTCAACAACATTTTCCTTTAACTCAGCAAGTGATAAGTATAGTACAAAAAGTTATTTATTCGCCCTCAGCCCAAGACCACCTCTAGTCTTGTGGGAGGTGATTGAGATTTGAAGACGTAGCATAGCAGCATGTGGGGATATTCTGCATTGCTAATCATTTCCATGTATCATTGTCTGGCTCATGACACTTCCCTAATACCCACTGAATCTATTATGAGTTCACTCGCTGTTTTGTCACATTTGTCCATGTAATTTGTGGGGCAAAAATGACAAATTATTCACATTCTTCACAGAATGGCATAAAAAGTCACTGTAGTTTGATATTGTTTCACCAATAAGTTTACAAAAATGAAAAACATAAAATGTTACAGCATATTTTACAGAAGTTTGCATTCCTAAGAACTATTTGTACATCTGTTATTTTCCAAATGATTCACTTTCATATAAAAAGAAAGGTATCGTTTATTCATCAGTATAATAGACTGTTTTACACAGTATCATTTGAATTAACATGAGTACTGGACCATAAACATAAAGACACTTATTCTCTTTTCTGTGAGGGTCTAACTAACAGTACTGTCTGTGAAGATACCTACCCCAGTGTGAAGATGTGAGTCAAAACTGCATCCCAAATGACACCCTATTACCTAAATAGTGCAATACTTTTGACCAAAGTCCCATGGGTCCTGATCAAATGTAGTGTAGTACTATATAGGGAATGTGGTGCCATTTGGGACCCAGACAGTCAACTCCTCTCAGGCGCCACTGAATAATGTAATGATCAGTTCCACAATGTTAAATCACCTGGAATAATGATCTGTCTTTCTATGAGAGTTGATGGTTACCATCAGTACATAGATACACGCTTGTGTGCATTAAATAGAAGGCTAATGGTGATGCTCTGTGTGTGTGTGTGTGTGGGGGGTATTGCTGTGTTAATCTGGCAGAGAGAGCGAGCGAAAGGGAGAGTAAAAGAGAGAAACCTGTTCCCCGTCGGGCACACATACACACATGTAATGGGATAGAACCGTCAACCTAGTTAGAACGTCTGTGACAAGGTGTATGTGATTGTTAATTAAGGGTCTGGCCTTTTGTATAAAAGCCTTCCTGTGCGTGTCATTCATAGGATCCCCTCACTATGTGCTGGTCAGCATGCTTTGGGGCAGCAGCAAACAAAGGAAGTCTGAAAAAAATAAGGAATTATTGTATATCTAGTGTTTTTAGGTGTTGGCACCCATATTCCACCTAGACCTGCTCTTTTTTGAGTATGTGAATGAAACGTATAAACCTAGCGATAGTTTGTCAGAAATCCGCTATTGATAGCTTTTGAAGTCTGTCTTGTGGGACATTTGTACGGAGCTCCTGGAGCTGAAAATGATGTAGGCCCAGAGATTGTGCCCTTGTGCCTTGAAAATAAATAGTTGTTGCATCCTTATTGTCGGATTCCCATACTCCACTCCTTGATGTAAAGAACATTTTATGTTTAGCTTAGTACTGAGGACCTCAACTCATATACAGTGCCTTGCGAAAGTATTCGGCCCCCTTGAACTTTGCAACCTTTTGCCACATTTCAGGCTTCAAACATAAAGATATAAAACTATTTTTTTTGTGAAGAATCAACAAGTGGGACACAATCATGAAGTGGAACGACATTTATTGGATATTTCAAACTTTAACAAATCAAAAACTGAAAAATTGGGCGTGCAAAATTATTCAGCCCCTTTACTTTCAGTGTAGCAAACTCTCTCCAGAAGTTCAGTGAGGATCTCTGAATGATCCAATGTTGACCTAAATGACTAATGATGATAAATACAATCCACCTGTGTGTAATCAAGTCTCTGTATAACTGCACCTGCACTGTGATAGTCTCAGAGGTCCGTTAAAAGCGCAGAGAGCATCATGAAGAACAAAGAACACACCAGGCAGGTCCGAGATACTGTTGTGAAGAAGTTTAAAGCTGGATTTGGATACAAAAAGATTTCCCAAGCTTTAAACATCCCAAGGAGCACTGTGCCTGTCATTTTTATCATAGGTACACTTCAACTGTGAGAGACGGAATCTAAAACAAAAATCCAGAAAAATCACATTTGTATGATTTTTAAGTAATTCATTTGTATTTTATTGCATGACATAAGTATTTGATACATCAGAAAAGCAGAACTTAATATTTGGTACAGAAACCTTTGTTTGCAATTACAGAGATCATACGTTTCCTGTAGTTCTTGACCAGGTATGCGCACACTGCAGCAGGGATTTTGGCCCACTCCTCCATACAGACCTTCTCCAGATCCTTCAGGTTTTGGGGCTGTTGCTGGGCAATATGGACGTTCAACTCCCTCCAAAGATTTTCTATTGGGTTCAGGTCTGGAGACTGGCTAGGCCACTCCAGGACCTTGAGATGCTTCTTACGGAGCCACTCCTTAGTTGCCCTGGTTGTGTGTTTCGGGTCTTTGTCATGCTGGAAGACACAGCCACGACCCATCTTCAATGCTCTTACTGAGGGAAGATCTCGCGATACATGGCCCCATCCATCCTCCCCTCAATATGGTGCAGTCGTCCTGTCCCCTTTGCAGAAAAGCATCCCCAAAGAATGATGTTTCCACCTCCATGCTTCATGGTTGGGATGGTGTTCTTGGGGTTGTACTCATCCTTCTTCTTCCTCCAAACACGGTGAGTGGAGCTTAGACCAAAAAGCTCTATTTTTGTCTCATCAGACGATATGACCTTCTCCCATTCCTCCTCTGGATCATCCAGATCGTCATTGGCAAACTTCAGATGGGTCTGGACATGCACTGGCTTGAGCAGGGGACCTTGCATGTGCTGCAGGATTTTAATCCATGACGGCGTAGTGTGTTACTAATGGTTTTCTTTGAGACTGTGGTCCCAGCTCTCTTCAGGTCATTGACCAGGTCCTGCCGTGTAGTTCTGGGCTGATCCCTCACCTTCCTCATGATCATTGATGCCCCACGAGGTGAGATCTTGTATGGAGCCCCAGACCGAGGGTTATTGACCGTCATCTTGAACTTCTTCCATTTTCTAATAAATGCGCCAACAGTTGTTACCTTCTCACCAAGCTGCTTGCCTATTGTCCTGTAGCCCATCCCAGCCTTGTGCAGGTCTACAATTTTAACCCTGATGTCCTTACACAGCTCTCTGGTCTTGGCCATTGTGGAGAGGTTGGAGTCTGTTTGATTGAGTGTGTGGACAGGTGTCTTTTATACAGGTAATGAGTTCAAACAGGTGCAGTTAATACAGGTAATGAGTGGAGAACAGGAGGGCTTCTTAACAAAAAACTAACAGGTCTGTGAGAGCCGGAATTCTTACTGGTTGGTAGGTGATCAAATACTTATGTCATGCAATAAAATGCAAATTAATTACTTAAAAATCGTACAATGTGATTTTCTGGATTTTTGTTTTAGATTCCATCTCTCACAGTTGAAGTGTACCTATGATAAAAATTACAGACCTCTACATGCTTTGTAAGTAGGGAAACCTGCAAAATCGGCAGTGTATCAAATACTTGTTCTCCCCACTGTATATATAAAAAACAAAACTGACTTAATAGGGCTACAGGAATAGTATTTTGTGTATTTCCCCCATGTTACACACACACACACACACACACACACACACACACACACACACACACACACACACACACACACACACACACACACACACACACACTCCATTTTAGCAAATTATCAGCCTAGACAAGTTAAACACTAGGCTTTACGACACTGTCATTTCCCATTCCTCATTCTCCTTGACAACACCAATCGGGGGGAGGCTTGACATGTCATTCCCAGCAGGCTGACCCTGTAACATGTTTGTGCTGGGCTGGGCCTTGCTATACTTACTCTATGAAATACAGAGGCTCTACACCAGATATGGCCATGTTGTTGACTCTAAGGTCGAGACACTGAAATGTCATGTTTTGTGTGCATGTGTGCAGCAAAGCTTTCCCTGCCATTGATTGCTTATCAGGCCCTCTGTAAGCTTCTGGGGCCCACTTCAGTTTTGCATTAGAATTTTTTTGCAATCAAATCCTTTTAAACAATGAAACCATTGAACCATCAATGTGGGAACACAATGACAAAACCTAGAATCATCTAGCTTTGAACATGGCTTAAATGAAGAGGAACGCTTTAGTAACATGGTTACATTACATGCGTGTTTAAAAATGTTGGCATTGAAGAGAACTACAAGTAGTATCGTATGCTTTACATTCAAGTGAATGCTCACCAGTCCAAATTTACCTAGAAGTAGAACACTTTATTTATCCATACGATTTAATCAATTTTGCTTTCTGGGGTGAGAAAGGAAAGTCTTTTTGAGTAACAAGGCTTTATCTCATTCATTTTGTTCTCCAAGCGAAAGTGCACTGGCAATTTGAGCTGTAATGTGCTTTCAGAAAACAATTACCCTGCACCCACTGGTGCCAAGACTATCTGAAAGTTTAGTTGGGTGGCAATGTGCCATCTTGAGGCACATTTCGGGTAGGCTACATCTGGTGGGTGCCTTACACAGTCGGCAAATGGGCTTGGATGTGAAATTATATACTCTGTGTAATTGTTCAGTTTCTTTTTATATATTCAGTATATACTGTACTTAGATTTTGTGTAAAATAATTGTGTCTATATTCTGTCTATCAGTACCATTTCACAGGGTCCAATTCCTGGTAAAAGGATTTGGCATATTGTCACGCCCTGGCAATAGAGGCTTTTATTCTCTATTTTGGTTAGGCCAGGGTGTGACTAGGGTGGGCATTCTAGTTTCTTTATTCCTATGTTTTCTATTTCTTTGTGTTTGGCCGGGTGTGGTTCTCAATCAGAGGCAGCTGTCTATCGTTGTCTCTGATTGAAAATCATACTTAGGTAGCCTTTTCCCCATCTGGGTTTGTGGGTAGTTATTTTCTGTTTTGTGTTTCTGCACCAGACAGAACTGTTTGTTGTCGTTTTGCTCTTTGTTATTTTGTTCAAGTGTTTTTGAAAATAAATCACGAACACTCCCTCTTCTTCAGACGAGTGTTACAGAACTACCCACCACCAACGGACCAAGCAGCGTGGTAAGGAGAAGCAGTGTGTAATGGACTCCTGGACATGGGAGGAAATCCTGGACGGGAAAGGACCCTGGAGGCAGGCTGGGGAGTATCGCCGTCCACGGGAGGAACTGGAAGACTGGGTGTGTGGCAGAGTCAGGTTGGAGACCTGAGCCAGCTCCCCATGCTTACAGTGGCGGGCGTCGTACTGGTCAGGCACCGTGTTATGAGGTGGAGCACACGGTGTCTCCAGTACGCGTTCTTAGCCCGGTGCGCTACATCCCAGCTCCCCGCATCTGCTGGGATAGGGTGAGCATCTAGCCAGAAAGGATTGTGCCAGTCCTGCTCTTCAGACCTCCAGTACGTCTCTACGGCCCAGGATATCCTGCGCCGGCTCTGCGCACTGTGTCTCCAGTGCGTCTGCACAGCCCAGTGCGTCCTGTGCCTGCATCCCGCACGTGCCGGGCAAAAGTCACCATCCAGCCAGGACGGGTTGTGCAGGCTCTTAGCTTGAGCCCTCCAGTGTGCCTCCACGGTTCAGTGTATCTGGTGCCTCTGCCAAGGACAGGGCCTCCTGTATGTCTCTCCAGCCTGGTGAGTCCTGTGCCTGCGCCCAGAACTAATCCTCTTGCATGTCTCCCCAGCCTCCTACGTCTCCTTCCTCCAGTGATGATCCATGGCAAGAAGCCTCAAGTGATGTTCCATGGGACGAAGCCTCCAGTGATGATCCATGGCAAGAAGCCTCCAGTGATGATCCATGGGACGAAGCCTCCAGTGATGATCCATGGCAAGAAGCCTCCAGTGATGATCCATGGCACGAAGCCTCCAGTGATGATCCATGGCACGAAGCCTCCAGTGATGATCCATGGCACGAAGCCTCCTGTGATGATCCATGGCACGAAGCCTCCTGTGATGATCCATGGCACGAAGCCTCCTGTGATGATCCATGGCACGAAGCCTCCAGTGAGTAGTCATGGCACGAAGCCCCCAGTGAGTAGTTATGGCACAAAACCTCCAACAACGGCCTCCAGTCCGGAGCCTCCAGAGACGGCCTCCAGTCCGGAGCCTCCAGCAACGACGGCCTCCAGTCCGGAGCCTCCAGCAACGACGGTGCCCAGTCCGGGGCCCGCTACGAGGGTCCCCAGTCTGGGATTGGCGGCGAGGGTCCCCGCACCAGAGGCGCCACCAAAGTGTGGGGAGCCAGAGGCGGAGGGAGGTCTACTGTCACACCCTGGCCATAGAAGGGCTTTTATTCTCCATTTTGGTTAGGCCAGGGTGTGACTAGGGTGGGCATTCTAGTTTCTTTATTTCTATGTTTTCTATTTCTTTGTGTTTGGCCGGGTGTGGTTCTCAATCAGAGGCAGCTGTCTATTGTTGTTTCTGATTGAGAATCATACTTGGGTAGCCTTTTCCCCACCTGGATTTGTGGGTAGTTATTTTCTGTTTCTGCACCTGACAGAACTGTTCATTGTCGTTTTGCCATGGCCAGCGAAGAGCCCTGATCTCAATCCCATTGAGCATGTCTGGGACTTGTTGGATCGGAGGGTGAGGGCAAGGGCTATTCCCCCCTGAAACGTATGGGATTTTGCAGGTGCCTTGGTGGAAGAGTGCGGTAACATCTCACAGCAAGAACTGGCAAATCTGGTGCAGTCCACGAGAAGGAGATGCACTGCAGTACTTAATGCAGCTGGTGGCCACACCAGATACTGACTGTTACTTTTGATTTTGACCCCTCCCTTGTTCAGGAACACATTATTCAATTTCTGTTACTCACATGTCTGTGGAACTTGTTCAGTTGATCTCTCAGTTGTTGAATCTTATGTTCATACAAATATTTACACATGTTAAGTTTGCTGAAAATAAAGTTGACATTGAGAGGAAGTTTCTGTTTTGCTGAGTTTATATATTTTCTCCTGTAATTTCTTTGTCGTCTCTCTGTTGATATCACCCAGTCCGTCTATGGGAAGTAGTTCGACAGAAGTCTCTGGTTTGTCCACCAGAGGTCACAGTGCCCTTTGTAGTTTTGTCTCGGAGCGTATGCTAGAATAGATCCTCCAGATGTTACACACGTGGTAGTTTTTGGTCAGTTTACCAGGCTACAAGTACTTAAACAGCTGTAGACTGCATATTCCGGTATAGTCTATCTTCTTTACTCAAGAGTTTCAGAGGGTCTTACCATTTTCTGGTCTTGTAGTTTTTAACCATTTGCCAGCCGTGTAGCCACCACTCCACGCTGTCTGGTTATTCAGCTTGCCCTGCACGTAGACTGGTCTGATGTGTAACTTATTCAGCGATTCCTTTTAAGCACTTGCCTTGGAGGGCAGTTCCATGACGTTGCCACAATGTTTGTGCTCACGTGGGTGTGGTTACTGACTTGGCAAAATTGTAAATGAAAAGCAATTATCTAATTTAGAAGGCTAAAATCACATTTTGTGTCCACAAAAGTACTCATGTACTTTTTTTATTTTGTACAACATTTAGATCACAAAACAGCAATCTTTTGACATGATTTGTAACGATGTACGCTGAGAGTCCGGAAGCAAGTTCAGGGAGTGAATACATTTAATAAATGAACAAATCAAGAAACAAACAGCGCACCGACATGAAACAGCAACAATGACAACTGGGGAAGAAACCAAATATGATTGACATATAAAGGACATGTAATCAAGGAGGTGATGAGTCCAGGTGAGTGTCATGAGGCGTGTAACGATGGTGACAGGTGTGTGCAATAATCATCAGCCTGGTGGCCTAGAGGCCGGAGAAGGAGAACACGTGACAAGATTATTGTTTGGATCCCTACCAACCATTCCAAACATTTGGATTTCAAATAAAATGTTCCAATGTCCAATCTTTTGATGTTGAAGTATTGGCAAAGTCTCTCTCTCTGTTGTAACAAAGGATTTTCTTAACTTATCCATACTGCAGAGCAAGAGAGAGAAAGTTTACGACCGGCTTTAAGTCATAAAACCGGCCCAACTTCCCCTCTTCCTCTCTGGTGGGGGGGTAACGTTGATCCTCACCCAGGAGAGAGTCATGACAGTATTATATTGCCCATGCCAGAACAGCGAATATACAATTTGTTTTTGTTTGCCTCTGGCAGTGATTCTGATGGATCATAAGCATAGCTAAAGGTCAAATGTCAGAGAAGGGCGTCACGCTTAGGCCAAAGATGTTACTCATCCTTTTATCACAAGGCATGGGTTGCATCCCAAATGTCACTCTATTCCATATGTAATGTACAACCAGGGCCTTGTTTAAAAAATGAATAGGAAATAGGGTGTCATTTGGGACTCAATCATGATCACCAGTCTCTTTGGTAAATATCATATTAAATGTTGACTTTGAAATTTGACATTTGGAGAAATGGAACGATAAAGAGCAGCAGGAGCAACAAAAACACTTCCAAATTTAAAGTTTGGAGAATGTGGATGAACATTCAGTGAGACTGCTGCATCGTCTTCATCGTTTTCCTTTTCCATCTCCTGCCAGCTCATCTTCTTGTTCCTCTTTCTCCACCTCCTGCTTGGCTATGTATCTGGAGGGCTATCTCATATTCACATTCCTCCATCACCCCCTCGTCCACCACCTTCTCCTCCTCCTGCTCTGTGCTAATCTGTACGGTGGGTACTTCAGGTGGGGTAGTAGTGGGAGGAAGGCCAGATTTAGAGATACATAGATATCAAGTTTTTTCATTGACCTGGGGATGAAATGCTGAACAAAATTTCAGTTTTTATTTAGAGGGGGAGCAAGAGTTGGAGGTGGTGGGCAATGGATGGAATTATACTGCATTGTAAAACTTTAATTATAGAGGCTGAGTCCCAAATGGCACCCTATTATCTATTACATGTTATTTATGACCTATTATGACCCCTATGGGCCCTGGTCAAAAGTAATGCACAATATAGGGAATATTGTGCCATTTAGGACATAGTGTTAGAGACAGAACTTCATATTCCAGTGGGAAAAGTGGTTGAACGAACGTAATTGGTACGATATATCAACCACTTTTGCCCAGTTTTGCCTGCTGGATAGCAACCCACCAGTATCCTCATTTGTTTTTCTTATGTATGACTTACAACATATCAAAGTGAGAGGGAGATAGGATTGTTGAGCTGAATTAAAGTTCATAAAAATATCTTGACACCTCATTAATTGCAATCAGAAAATGAAGGAGAGGATACAAGGGAAATACTGTGTACATATCAAATGTCTTTCAGCAATTGTCATAGTCCAAGCTTGTTGTCAGACAGACAACACCAAAGCCACCGTAAGTCCAATTTAGTCCTCCACAGATACTAATCCATCATCATCATCTCAGGGAGCAGTAGCCAGTGACAGTGTTGATGGTTAGGCAAGTGGTTGTTTTGCTAATTAAAAGTGTTATATTTACCCAGGCAATTGCTCTTCACACTGCACAGAACTGACAATAACTTTGAAACACTGGCTGAGTACCAAATGTAACCCTATCCCCTATATAGTGCACTACTTTTGAGCAGATCCCTGTGGTCAAATGTAATGCACTTTATATGAAAATGAGTGCCATTATGGATGCAGACAGTCTCTAAGTTCTACAGACTGAACAGAATGGAGGTAAACCTCTGTCTTGCTATGTGTAGCCTATGTAATTTTGTCTGGCCAAAAAGAGTATGACATGCCATAATCGTTTTGGCCAGACAGCATCAGAAACATGGGCTACACATACAGTGCATTTGGAAAGTATTTTTCCACATTTTGTTACGTTACAGCCTTATTCTACAATTGATTAAAAAAAGCATTAAGAAGGAAAGAAATTCCTCAAATTCACTTTTAACAAGGCACACCTGTTAATTGAAATGCATTCCAGGTGACTACCTCATGAAGCTGCTTGAGAGAAGAGTGTGCAAAGCTGTCATCAATGCAAAGGGTGGCTACTTTGAAGAATCTCAAATATTCAACATATTTTAATTATTTCTTTATTTACACTTTTTTGGTTTCTACATGATTCCATATGTGTTATTTCGTAATTTTGATCTCTTCACTATTGTTCTACAACGTAGAAAATAGTAAAAATTAAAAATAAAGTTGCGTCCAAACTTTTGACTGGTACTGTTTATGTACTGTATATGTATGGAAAGAAGTGATTGATCGATATGGATGGATTCATTTACTTTTATGGAGGCCTTTTTATCAACAATGTGGCTTCATTATCTTGGGCACAGTGGCCAGACAGTGGCCAGCCCTCGCAATTTCCTTTGCAACTTTGAAGGTTCCCGCAGATTTTGCTGCTGCTGAACCAACCTGCTGAAGCAAGACCGAATGAGAGTGATGAGCTGAGCAGCCCATGACTGCAGAGGTTGCACCTCAAGTGAAGAAATTATATATATATACATAAAAAATAACGAGTATTACAAGTGTTATTATTTTTTATTATGCCCAGCTCACAAGGACCCTTGATGAATTCAGGCCGGAGGCAATTGCCTCTTCTGCCTAATAGTAAGTCCACTACTGTCACAAATGCAGTGGAGTGGATTGAAGAGCAGATAAACAGACACATGTACATCTGTTTATTTGTTCCTTTTAAAGTGTTGTTTTGAACTTGTTTTGAAAGCATAAATTGCATATTTGGAAAACAGGAGGTTAGATGTATTTTGTGTATTCTGTTGGCATAAGTGTAACCTTTTCTAACCTCTAAACGAGTTGTAACATATATTAATGATCAGGCCGGTTCCAGGCATAAGCGACATAAGCGGTTGCTTTGGGCCCCGGCTGCATCAGCAGTTTTTATCGTGTTATGTCAGTCACTTTCAGCCACTCAATGCCTCATGTCAGCTAACAATTTTTTGTTTGGTAGTTAGTCTAGCCAGCTATCTAATCATAGCCAAATATTGTGAGCAGGGGCAGCCATTTGATTTTGTTGGTCATTTTCACTCAGATACCATATTAACATGGCATAAGTCATTAGAAAATGTATACAACACAAAAAAAGTTACTTTAAAACGGCAACATTTTCTCTACATGCCAAACATTTAAAAAATAAGTATAACACTTAAAACATTCTTTCCCCTTGTCAAAAGTGGGGCCAGTAAATGTTTTGCTGCAAGGTGGGGGGCCCCCAAACCAAATCTTGCTTGGGGCCCATCAAAAGTGTAGAACCGGCCTTGTTAATGATTACCCAGTATTTTGGAGCACAGTAGACCTTTTCATTTATCCAAACTCCCTATTACATTGCCCTGCTGTGTTTGTCAGGAGGTGAAACTTTTAGAAAATAGGCATACTACTGTATATTTGGTTCTCATATCATAAATAACTTTGGCTGAAGTTCACAGTCACCAGTGTTCTTGCAGCATTTTTAGCACAGTAAACATTTGTAATTTCTCTGAACTGTTCTCTGTATCCAGCTCCCTTTTCCCAAGCGAGTTTGTCTGGAAGTGAACAGCTCCTTGCTGTGTATAAGTGTCTCAGATTTCTCCTCTTTCCCTTTCTCTCGCTCTGTGTCAGCCTGCACAATGTTACTCCACATTGTGCACTAGATTACAGATAGTTTGTATACCATACCACATTTCAATTCCCTCAGAAAATTGCTTCTACAATTGAAAATGTTCACTTTGAAAAAAAAATATTTCTCTTGCAATTTCAAGCAACACGTCTTCTGACATTGTTGCATTCTGTTAAACGAGAATGGAACATTTTATCATTCAGTTCAATAGATAAGCAGGGGAAAGAATAGGTTGGCTACAGCTTGAAACAATCTGTTCAGTCATCCACTGTAGTTACACACATTTCTCACTTCAAGGAAGACACTACTATAGTGGGAATACAGTGTTGAGAGAGATTACTTTATCACTGACCTCAACCCAGAGTCTCTCAGAAAGTTTACAGTCAGACCTCTGACTCCCCAAACAGATCACAGCAAAATCACTGTCTACTTGAATAGAGCAATACTCAATCATGAAGCATCAAAGCCAAAGGAACTGAATAATATTAAGAAATGCTATAGATGGAAGGAAAGTAGTAAAACTACCAAAAAATATTTGGCAACAACAAATTCCATCACCTTCAGACAACTGTCACGTGTGATCCCTCTCCGGTCTCTAGGTCACCAGGCTGCTCGTTATGGCGCACACCTGTCACCATCGCACACCTGTCACCTGCGCACCTGCGTGTCGTCAGAGTCACTTGGACTCCATCACCTCCCTGATTACTTTCCCAATATAAGTCACTCCCTTTGGTTCCTTCCCTATATATGTCACTCCCTTTGGTTCCTTCCCTATATAAGTCACTCCCTTTGGTTCCTTCCCTATATATGTCACTCCCTTTGGTTCCTTCCCTATATATGTCACTCCCTTTGGTTCCTTCCCTATATATGTCACTCCCTTTGGTTCCTTCCCTATATATGTCACTCCCTTTGGTTCCTTCCCTATATATGTCACTCCCTTTGGTTCCTTCCCTATATATGTCACTCCCTTTGGTTTCTTCCCTATATATGTCACTCCCTTTGGTTCCTTCCCTATATATGTCCCTCCCTTTGTTTCCTTCCCTATATATGTCACTCCCTTTGGTTCCTTCCCTATATATGTCACTCCCTTTGGTTCCTTCCCTATATATGTCACTCCCTTTGGTTCCTTCCCTATATATGTCACTCCCTTTGGTTCCTTCCCTATATATGTCACTCCCTTTGGTTCCTTCCCTATATAAGTCACTTGTTTGGTTCCTTCCCTATATATGTCACTCCCTTTGGTTCCTTCCCTTATTGTTTTATGTTTGGTTCCTTGATTAAATATGTCACTCCCTTTGGTTCCTTCCCTGTATATGTCACTCCCTTTGGTTCCTTCCCTGTAATAGTGAATGTCACTCCCTTTGGTTCCTAGAAAACCTAAATATGTCACTCCCTTTGGTTCCTTCCCAACAATGACTCCCTTTGGTTCCTTCCCTGCATATGTCCTCAAATTTGGTTCCTTCAACCTAAAACATGTCAGAACCTTTGAAAACCTATATATGTCCTTCCCTTTGGTTCCTTAAACAATACATATGTCACTACGAACTTTGGTTCCTTCCCATCAGAAATCAGCTCAATGTTTGGTTCCTTCGACTCTAACCACTCCTTTTTGGTTCCTTGGAAAACACTATTATGAAACAAACACTCCCTTTGGTTCTTTCCAAAATGTCACTCCCTTTGGTT
Organism: Oncorhynchus keta; assembly: GCF_023373465.1. NCBI lineage: Eukaryota > Metazoa > Chordata > Actinopteri > Salmoniformes > Salmonidae > Oncorhynchus > Oncorhynchus keta. The sequence goes on from NC_068454.1 coordinate 27,952,867, forward strand.
AAACCTATATATGTCACTCCCTTTGGTTCTTAACAAACCAAAAACATACATGATCACTCCCTTTGGTTCAACTATTAATGTCACTCCCTTTGGTTCCTTCCTATATATGTCACTCCCATTGGTTCCTTCAGGACAAAATGTCAAACCCTTTGGTTCCAACCCTGTACATGTCCTCCCTTTGGTTCCTTCCCTATGAAATGTCACTCCCTTTGGTTCCTTCCCTATATTGTAACTCCCTTTGGTTCCTTCCCCAATATTTCAACCTTTGGTTCCTTCCCTGTATATGTCACTCCCTTTGGTTCCTTCCCTAAATATGTCACTCCCTTTGGTTCCTTCCCCAGGCGTCATTGTTTCTGTTTCTGTGTCTTGTCTGTGTGTTGTTCGTGTTTCTTGTTTTGTTTTATGTTTAGTTTATTGATTAAATCACTCACTCCCTGAACTTGCTTCCCGACTCACATCGTTACAACGACTTCCTGGACAAAACGTTCCACTGTAATAGTGAAGGTGTAAACTTGGCAGTAGAAAACCTAAACAGTATATTTGACGAAGAAAATTAACAACAATGACAAACGGTTTGAAGAATGCAAAAACCTCAAATAAATTGAGAAACCTATCCAACCTAAAACATAGAGAACCAGAAAACCTGAGTATACTCCTTCCCTGTGGTGAATCACTTAAACAATACATAAATACACTACGAACAAACGAACAGCACATCAGAAATCAGCTCAATGTAATTAAAGAATCCATCGACTCTAACCACAAAATTGGAAAACACGAAACAAACAACAACACAAAGAGTTATCTATCCAAAATGGAGACGTATAGGTAAACCACTTCTCCAATCTTTTTGGCCCTATAACAAACAGCAAAAACATACATGATCAAATACAAATCTTAGAATCAACTATTAAAGACTACAGCAACCCACTGGATTCTCCAATTACATTGAATGAACTACAGGACAAAATACAAACCCTCCAACCCAAAAAGGCCTGTGGTATTGATGGCATCCTCAATGAAATTATAAAATATACATACAAATTCCAATTTAACATCATCCTTAGCTCTGGCATCTTCCCCAATATTTGGAACCAAGGACTGATCACCCCAAATTTGACCCCCAAAACTACCGTGGGATATGCATCAATAGCAACCTTGGGAAAATCCTCTGCGTTATCATTAACAGCAGACTCGTACATTTCGTCAGTGACAACAATGTACTGAGAAAATGTCAAATTAGTTTTTTACCAAATTATTGTACGACAGACCCCGTATCACACTGCACACCCTAAATGACAAACAAACTAACCAAATCAAAGGCAAAGTCTTCTCATGATTTGTTGATTTAAAAAAAGCCTTTGACTCAATTTGGCATGAGGGTCTGCTATACAAATTGATGGAAAGTGATGTTGGGGAAAAAAAACATACATTATCAAATCCATGTACACAAACAAGTGTGCGGTTAAAATTGGCAAAAAACACACACATTTCTTTCCACATGGCATGGGTGAGACAGGGAAGCAGTTTAAGTCCCACCCTCTTCAACATATATATGCACAAATTGGCGAGGGCGCAAGAACAGTCCGCAGCAACCGGCCTCACCCTTCTAGAATCTGAAGTCAAATGTCTACTGTTTGCTGATCATCTGGTCACCAACCAAGGAGGCTGTCACCAACCAAGGAGGGCCTACAGCGGCACCAAGATCTTCTGCACATATGCAGCCAGACCTAGTTTAAAGTGGCTAGTGATACATGTATTACATAAAGATGCAGTAGATGATATAGAGTACAGTATATACGCAGTATGGGTGAACAGGGATATATATAGGGCTATATATGCATATATGTGGGGCCCCAGTATTGAGATTCATGTAGGGTATGTAAACATTATGTTAAGTAGCATTGTTTAAAGTGACTAGTGATATATTTTACATAAGTTGCATCAATTCCCATCGAAACCCAGGGTCTCGAGCTTGATGACAAGTTTGGAGGGTACTATGGTGTTAAATGCTGAGCTGTAGTCGATGAACAGCATTCTCACATAGGTATTCCCCTTGTCCAGATGGGTTAGGGCAGTGTGCAGTGTGGTTGAGATTGCATCGTCTGTGGATCTATTTGGGCAGTAAGCAAATTGAAGTGGGTCTAGGGTGTCAGGTAGGGTGGAGGTGATATGGTCCTTGACTAGTCTCTTAAAGCACTTCATGATGACGGAAGTGAGTGCTACGGGGCGGTAGTCGTTTAGCTCAGTTACCTTAGCTTTCTTGGGAACAGGAACAATGGTGGCCCTCTTGAAGCATGTGGGTACAGCAGACTGGGATAAGGATTGATTGAATATGTCTGTAAACACACCAGCCAACTGGTCTGCGCATGCTCTGAGGGAGCGGCTGGGGATGCCGTCTGGGCCTGCAGCCTTGCGAGGGTTAACACGTTTAAATGTTTTACTCACGTCGGCTACAGTGAAGGAGATTCCGCATATTTTGGTTGCGGGCCGTGTCAGTGGCACTGTACTGTCCTCAAAGCGGGCAAAAAAGTTATTTAGTCTGCCTGGGAGCAAGACATCCTGGTCCGTTTTCTTTTTGTAATCCGTGATTGACTGTAGACCCTGCCACATACCTCTTGTGTCTGAGCCGTTGAATTCTTTGTCTCTATACTGACGCTTAGCTTGTTTGATTGCCTTACGGAGGGAATAGCTACACTGTTTGTATTCGGTCATGTTTCCGGTCACCTTTCCCTGGTTAAAAGCAGTGGTTCGTGCTTTCAGTTTCACACGAATGCTGCCATCCACCCACGGTTTCTGGTTTGGAGATGTTTTAATCGTTGCTATGCGAGTGACATCTTCAATGCACGTTCTAATGAACTCGCTCACCGAATCAGCCTATTCGTCAATGTTGTTGTTGGACGCAGTGCGGAACATATCCCAGTCCACGTGATGGAAGCAGTCTTGGAGTGTGGAATCAGATTGGTCGGACCAGCGTTGAACAGTCCTTAGCGCAGGAGCTTCTTGTTTTAGCTTCTGTCTGTAGGCAGGGAGCAACAAAATTGAGTCGAGGTCAGCTTTTCTGAAAGGAGGGCGGGGGAGGGCCTTTTATGTGTCGCGGAAGTTAGAATAGCAATGATCCAAGGTTTTACCAGCCCTGGTTGCGCAATTGACATGCTGATACAATTTAGGGAGTCTTGTTTTCAGATTAGCCTTGTTAATATCCCCAGCTACAATGAATGCAGCCTCAGGATATGTGGTTTCCAGGTTGCAAAGAGTCAAATAAAGTTTGTTCAGAGCCATCTGTGTCTGCTTGGGGGGGAATATATACGGCTGTGATTATAATCAAAGAGAATTCCCTTGGTAGATAGTTCGGTCGACATTTGATTGTGAGGAATTCTAAATCAGGTGAAAAACGATACATACCTCGACCTATACATTCGCGCCACAGGTAACCTCCACAAAGCTGTGAACGAAGCTTTGAACGAGCTGAGAGACGAGGCAAGAAAGGCCTTCTATGCCATCAAAAGGAACATAAAATTTGACTTACCAATTAGGATCTGGCAAAACATATTTGAATCAGTTATAGAACCCATTGCCATTTATTGTTGTGAGGTCTGGGGTCCACTCAGAAATGAAGAATTCCCAAAATGGAAAAAACACCAAATTGAGACTGCATGCAGAATTCTGAAACGATATCCTCCATGTAGAACCTAAAACAACAAATAATGCAAGCAGAGCAGAATTAGGCCAATACCCGCTAATTATTAAAATCCAGAAAAGAGCCATTAAATTCTACAACCACCTAAAAGGAAGCGATTCCCAAACATTCCATAACAAACCCATCACCTACAGAGAGATTAACCTGGAGAAGAGTCCCTTAAGCAAGATGGTCCTGGAGCTCTGTTCACAAACACAAACAAACCCCACAGAGCCCCAGGACCGCAACACAATTAGACCCAACCAAATCATGAGAAAACAAAATAGAATTATTTGACACATTTGAAAGAATTAACAAATAAACAGAGCAAAAAATTATTATATTTGGCCCTATACAGAGAGTACACAGTGGCAGAATGCCTGACCACTGTGACTGACCCACATTTATGAAAAACTGTGTACAGACTAAGTGAGCATAGCCTTGCTATTGAGAAAGGCCGCCTTAGCCTGTCTTCTCTTGAGAGCCAGGTCTGCCTATGTGCACACTGCCCACAAAATTAGGTGGAAAGTGAGCTGCACTTCCTAACCTCCTGCCAAATGTATGACTATATTAGAGACACATATTTCCCTCAGATTACACAGATCCACAAAGAATTCGAAAACAAACCCAATTTTGATGAAATACCAGTGGGTCATCACAGCAACTATATTTGTGACCTGCTGCTACAAGAAAAGGGCAACCAGTGTAGAACAACCACCATTGCATAGTAAATACAACCTATATTTATGCTTATTTATTTTCCCTTTTGTACTTTAACTATTTGCACATAGCTACAACACTGTACATATAATATGACATTTGAAATGTCTTTATTGTTATGGAACTTCTGTGAGTGTAATGTTTACTGTTAATTTGTCTTGTTTATTTCACTTTTGTTTATTATCTATTTCACTTGCTTCGGCAATGGTAACATACCCATGCTAATAATGCATACTCATGCTAATAATGCCCTTGAATTGAATTTAATTGAAGGAGAGAGAGAAAGAGAAAGAGGGAGAGAGAGAGAGAGGGAGAGAGAGAGAGGGGGCAATGTGTGTGCCAGAAAACAGACTGTTCCTTCCCTCTCCTCTCCCTGGGTCTAACCTTGAGGCCCCTAGCACTCATCATTCTACAAATGAACAGCTTTTGTATGTTGCTGTCAACAAATATGTCCAGCGTCTTGCTTGAATTTTTTTTTTCTCAATAAAAACAGGTCCCATTTTATCTGCAGTAGACTATCCAAATAAAGTGTTATTGAAAAATACAATGTAATTCACCCCACAGACTACAGACTCATATCAAACCATTGAAAAGTTACAAGGTTGTTCCCGTTTCCACACAGGATGTTCTATTCTTCTAAATATTAGTTTGGGTTTATTAACAAACACAACGTCCTCTTTTGTTGTCTAAATAATGAGATGAAACTGCCACTCTACTAAGTCTACATCCCAAATGGCACCCTATTCCCTTCATAGTGCACTACACAGGGAATAGGGGTGCCATTTGGGTCTAAGGCCTGCTTGTCAGAGTGTATGCTGAATGGGCACAGCAAGGAAAAGCTGATTTGCTGTTAGAAAGATATCTCCCTGTAGAGTCCAGCTAAGGTCTGTAGTTTTGGACCACCTTGATGCATGCTCCAAGTGAGGCCTTTGACTGTCTGTCAGTCCAAACTGCTACATACAGTGCATTCGGAAAGTATTCAGCCCCCTTGACTTTCTCCACATTGTTTTATGTCACAGCCTTATTCTAAAATGAATGAGATCATTTTTTCCCCTCATCGATCTACACACAATACCTCATAATGATGAAGAAAAAACAGGTTTTTAGAAATGTGTATGTGTCTTCTTGGGTATGGAGTTTCTCCCATTCTTCTTTACAGATCCTCTCAAGTTCTGTCAGGTTGGATGGGAAGTGTCGCTGCACAGTTATTTTCAGGTCTCTCCAGAGATGTTTGATCGGGTTAAGGTATTGGCTCTGGCTGGGCCACTCAAGAACATTCAGAGACTTGTCCCGAAGCCACTCCTGCATTGTCTTGGCTTTGTGCTTAGGTTCGTTGCCCTGTTGGAAGGTAAACCTTCGCCCCAGTCTGAGGTCCTGAGCATTCTGTGGCAGGTTTTCATCATGAATCTCTCTGTACTTTGCTCTGTCATATTTCCCTCGATCCTGACATGTCTCCCAGTCCCTGCCAATGAAAGAAATCCCCACAGCATGATGCTGCCACCACCATGCTTCACAGTAGGGATGGTATTGTCCAGGTGATGAGCGGTGCCTGTTTTCCTTCAGATATGATGCTTGGCATTCACGCCAAATAGTTAAATCTCAGTTTCATTAGACCAGAAAATCTTGTTGCTCATGGTCAGAGTACTTGAGGTGCCTTTTGGCAAACTCCAAGCGGGCTGACATGTGCCTTTTACAGAGGAGTGGCTTCCGTCTGGCCTCTCTGCCACAAAGGCCTGATTATTGGAGTGTTGCAGAGATGGTTGTCCTTCTGGATGAGGAGCTCTGGAGCTCTGTCAGAATGGCCATCGAGTTCTTGGTCACTTCCCTGACCACGGACCTTCGCCCCCGATTACCCAGTTTGGCCGGGTGGCCAGCTCTAGTAAGAGTCTTGTTGGTTGCAAACTTCTTACATTTATTTATGATGGAGGCCACTGTGTTCTTGAGGACCTTCAATGCTGCAGAATTTCTTTAGTGCCCTTCCCCAGATCTGTGCCTCAACACAATCCTGTTTCGGAGTTTGCTCTGACATGTAATGTGTCAAGACTCACTCTCCTTGGTGAGGGTCAAAGGTGACAGATCAGCTTGGAACATGGCGGACAGATAGCCAGACCCCCACTCTCTCCCACAGGAGAGGAGAGGGAGGATTTGAGCCTGTTTTATGACTTATAACAGCCGGTCATACATTTAGAGAGAACTTTCTCTTTCTTGCCCTGCAGTATTGGGAAGGTAAAAATCCATTTGTTACAGATAGACTTTTGCCGCCAAAAACGTTATCATCCAAAGTGAATCATGGAACAATATTTCTAACATAAAAATATGGGAAATGGTCAGTGGGGACTTAAAGAATAATCCTGTCACACTGTTTATTATTTTGTGATATCATTAAGGATGGTATATCAAGGTAACAGTAACTCTGAAAGTGTACGCATCCTATGTGTTAGGTTTACATCTAAATGTTGTAAACATTATATGATTAAATATGAGAATACCTTTGTGAAGATAGCAATGTTATTTAAGCTTTCTAACTGAGAATTGTTCATCTAAACTTTGTGCCCAGTCAGTAGCCATGTCCAAGTGAACTCAGAGTTCGTGTCAGCAGGACGGAAAACCCCATTTGGCCAGAGTGCTTAAAAGGTCTCGCTAAGAAATAACATACAGACCAAGCAGACGGACGGTTTAAACTGGACATCACGAATGGTTAACCTCTTGGATATAGGGGGTGCTATTTACATTTTTGGATGAAAAACGTGCCCATCCAAGAAGGCAGAGATAAAATGACGTCAAATCACGTTATATCTACAGTAGCTTTGACTGAACAAAAATGTATTGTATGCTGCTGCATAAATAATGTAATATGCAGGGAGACATGTATACTGTAGCTAAGAAAGTAATGTTAATACTAAGTGTATGTTGTGTAGTAAGCTGTTAGTAGCCCATGCGCCTCACCCTAATAATCTTGTCTATTTTCACCTCTTAATTTCGCCTACTGTTCTGACTTGGCGGTGCACATGTAGCCTATATCCTGTTTTTGAGAAATGTAATCATCAAAATATTGTAAAAGCTTTCATTGTCTGCTTATATGCCCCTTTTTATCCCAAGGTTCTGACTTGGTGTACAGGGAGAACATTGTAAGAACGACCCATGTTCTGAATTCTGTCGCTATATATTTCAAAAGTGCTGAAGAAGTAGTTTTATTGACGACGTCTGTCCTAGCTCGCTCATTAACCTCTTAGAACTCTTGCTCTATACTGCCCCTGTTGGAGAAAGTGCGTGCCCATAGTAAACTGAAAATATTTTTCCCCAAAATTGCTAATATATGCATATAAAAAATATTATCGAATAGAAAACACTCTAAAGCTTCTAAAACCGTTTAAATTTTGTCTCTATGTAAAGCAGAACGGTTGAAGGGCATGCATTCTCCCAAATGCTCTCTTGTCATGGTGGCCCAACTTTACGTCATCTCACACGCATTCCCAAACAGCTACCGCTCTGGGAACAGTCTGTACGTGTTCAGCGCAAAGCCTGCTTTCAATGGGGCTTCTCATTGTGAGAAGTTGTCATGGGAGTTTGAAGCTCGTCTGGGTGATGTATTTTCTTCAGGATCGATTAAACACGTGTGTGTTTCTGTGTCCCACAATTTCTGTGCACCTTTATAACATGTTAAATACATGAAATAGTTTGACAAGTTTACTGACATATAATATGTAATTTCAACGGTGCGCATCCACTTGAATTTTGCCTACATCATTGATGTGGCTATTTTGAGAACCGAAAGACACAGACTTGAAAACTAAATGCTGGTTTGGTAAGTATAATCCCTTCCAGGTATTTTGATGGAAGAACAGCAAAGGTAAGAGAATATTTATGTGGTAAATTTGGGTTTCTGTCGACTCCAAGATAGAGGAGCGATAATGCTAATTTTGGAGCGCCGACTCCTAGTATAGCCTAGTGAACGCAACCTGTAACGTTAAAAATAAATGTAACACAGCGATTGCATTTAGAAGAAGTGTATCTTCCTATACATATGTAAAACATGCATATTTAGCCAAAGTTTATGATGTGTATTCCTTGTTAGCTGACGTTATCTGCCGGAAGCATTTCTCCTGACATTTTAGTAGCATTTTTTGAACGATGCATCATTGTAAACAGAGATTTATGGATATATATTGCAGATTATTGAAAAAAAAATTAATGTGCTGTAACATGTTATATTACTGTCATCTGATGAAGATTTCAAAAGGTTAGTGAAATTATTTTTCTTTTAATCCTGCGTTTGTTGATTGCATACTTTTTTCCTACTTGGCTATGCAAATGAGCTATGTCTGTGGTGGTGGTTTGACATAAATAGCTATGTTTTGCCGTAAAACATTTTAGAAATCTGACTTGCTGGGTAGATAAACAACTTGTTTATCTTTCATTTGAGCTATTTTACTTGTTAATGTGTGGAGGTTAAATATTTTTAGGAATATTTTTTCGCATTGTGCGTTATGCTAATGAGCTTGAGCCGTAGTCACGAACCCGGATCCGGGATTGGTGGACTATGAGGTTTTAATGTCTTAATCAAAATTATCCGCTTGTTGTCCCCTTATGCCATAGTTTGTACATCTCAATTGTCAGTAGAAACCACATTTGTTAAGCAAGTCAGCAATATCAGCTACGTTTTTTAAAAGGCAATAAAATGAGGCTCAATGAACTGTTTCACAGCCAGACAAGGCTCCGCTGATAGCCAGGTGTAGCAGTGTTAAGGTGTTGGGACTGCTGTTGGGACTCTGCTTGTTGGGCCAGGTTTATGTTGGCCCTAACAGTTTGTGGACACCGTTTGTCACCGTTATAGTGCAAATCATTTATTGTTTAGTGTTGTGTTGTGTAGTGTAGTTGCTTTGCTGGCATGCATCCCACAATAATCCGTTTTTTGCCCCACCAAGATTTACATGCTAAAATCGACACTGTTCGACATTGTCTAGGAACAGCATAAAATTGGCCTAATGGCCTTCCGTTCTGAGATAGTCCAAATAATATTTTTTTCGCTTTTATTTAACCAGGTAGGTAGGCTAGTTCTCATTTACAGCTGCGACCAGGCCAAGACATGGAAAAACAAACATACAGTCAATAATACAGTAGAGAAATTCTATATACAGTGTATGTGTCACGCCTTGGTCATAGTATTTTTGTGTTTTCGTTATATATTTGGTCAGGCCAGGGTGTGACATGGGTTTATATGTTGTGTTTCGTATTGGGGTTTTGTAGGCATTGGGATTGCGTTGAGTAGGGGTGTAGTACAGGCTTGGTTGCTGAAGTTCTCAATCAGAGTCAGGTGATTCCCTGATTGGGAACCATATTTAGGTAGCCTGGGTTTCACTGTGTACAGTGGGTGATTGTTCCTGTCTCTGTGTAAAATAGGCTGTATTAGGTTTCACGTTCCGACTTGTTGTTTTTGTATTTATAAGTTATTTAATGATGTCGCTCATTTGCATTAAAGACTGAGTAACCACCACGCTGATCCACTCTCTTTGACAAACGAAGAACGCCGTTACAGTATGCAAATGAGGTAAGATTCTGAATAGGCCATGGTGGCGAAGTAATTACAATATAGCAATTAAACACTAGAATTTGCAGAAGACATGTGCAAGTAGGGATTAAAAAGGTAAACAAGATAAATAAATAAATACAGTATGGGGATGTGGTAGTTGGATGGGCTGTTTACAGATGGGCTATGTACAGGTGCAGTGATCTGTGAGCTGCTCTGACAGCTGGTGCTTAAAGCTAGTGAGGGAGATATGTGTCTCCAGCTTCAGTGATTTTTGCAGTTCGTTCCAGTCATTGGCAGCAGAGAACTGAAAGGAAAGGCAGCTACTGTAAATGGGGTGACCAGTGAGATATACCTGCTGGATCGCGTGCTGCTGGCGGGTGCTACTATGGTGACCAGTGAGCTGAGATAAGGCGGGGCATTACCTAGCAAATACTTGTAGATGACCTGAGCCTTGGGAAAATGTGGAAACTAGGCCAAATACCAGGTGCAGTGATGGGGTTTATGGGGACTGACAAAACACTGATCCATCAAATTCACATCAGAGTGCAACTCCAATGCTGCAAAGTTAAATCTAGAATTGGCTTCCTATTTTGCAACAAAGCATCCTTCACTCATGCTGCCAAAAATACCCTTGTAAAACTGACCACCCTACCAATCCTCGACTTCGGCGATGTCATTTACAAAATAGCCTCCAATACCCTACTCAATAAATTGGATGCAGTCTATCACAGTGCCATCCGTTTTGTCACCAAAGCCCCATATACTACCCACCACTGCGACCTGTACATTCTCGTTGGCTGGCCCTCGCTTCATACTCATCTACAAGTATTTGCTAGGTAGTCCCCCCTTATCTCAGTTCGCTGGTCACCATAGCAGCACCCACCTGTTGCAGCACCCACCTGGGGACCAGGTATATCTCTCTGTTCACCCCCAAAACCAATTCTTCCTTTGGCCGCCTCTCCTTCCAGTTCTCTGCTGCCAATGACTGGAACGAACTACAAAAATCTCTGAAACTGGAAAGACTTATCTCCCTCACTAGCTTTAAGCACCAGCTGTCAGAGCAGCTCACAGATTACTACACCTGTACATAGCCCATCTAAAATTTTGCCCAAAAAAACTACCTCTTTCCCAACTGTATTTTTAAAATGTTATTTAGCTCCTTTGCACCCCATTATTTCTATCTCTACTTTGCACATTCTTCCACTGCAAATCAACCATTCCAGTGTTTTACTTGTTATATTGTATTTACTTCATCACCATGGCCTTTTTTTGCCTTTACCCCCCTTTCTCACCTCATTTGCTCACATCGTATATAGACTTATTTTTCTACTCTATTATTGACTGTATGTTTGTTTTACTCCATGTGTAACTATGTGTTGTTGTATGTGTCAAACTGCTTTACTTTATCTTGGCCAATTGTAAATGACAACTTGTTCTCAACTTGCCTACCTGGTTAAATAAAGGTGAAATAAATATATAAAAAATTAAAATTAGTAGGCTATATGTAAAGACCAGATTGAATTGAGAATAATCTGATGGGTGAGAATATTATCAAGTGCAAATTGTCAGATTGTGAATGAGAGACTGGTCATGACTTTAATGCAACTTTTTTCAAATCATCATTAGAGTCTCATCATGCAGCCTTAGAATGTAGTGTATTAAAAATCTAAATAGCTTGACTGCATTTGCATTACTAAAGTTGCTGAAGTAACTGTAAATTAAGCATACAGGAGGACCTGGTCTTGTTAACCACGCATGTGCGCACTCCTTCGGAAATTATTTGGAGAAAATATTATTTTTTATTTTTTTCATCTGAGTTCAATTGTATTCTTCTTACTATAAAAGATAAAATAACGCGACGGAAATTGTGCTAAATTAACAAGTGTAGCCCACAGCCAGATGGCATAGCCAGATCAGGGTGTATGTAACATAAGGAATACTCAGAATATGCTATTCTGTTCTTCTGAAATAGGCTACATTTTCTTCATATCCTGTTTCCTTAGAACAGCCTAAAATAAATCATTGATTTATTGTGATGGTGTAGACTATATTACATGTAATTGTTAGACTTTTTAAAATGTTGATGTTCCAAAGGTCTGCATCGGTGACTTGTAGGCTATATGGAAGCCAGGAGATATTAAATGTATTTATGTTAAGTAATGGTAACCGGCAGTTATTTGCATGACAATCACTGGCTTGTCATGTATGGAAATGGCATAACAGGTTGGTCGAGGTAATTTGTAAAGTGACTATGCATACAGTAGATAATAAACAGGGAGTAGCAGCAGTGTAAAAAAAACAACAAACTATTTAAATAGTTTGAGTGGCCATTTGATTAATTGTTCAGCAGTCTTTTGGCTTGGGGGTAGAAGCTGTTAAAGAGCCTTTTGGTCCTAGACTTGGCGCTCCGGTACCGCTTGCCTTGCAGTAGCAGAGAGAACAGTCTTTGACCATTTTTTGGGCCTTCGTTTGACACTGCCTAGTATATAGGTCCTGGATGTCAGGAAGCTTGGCCCCCAGTGATGTACTGGGCTGTACACACTACCCTCTGTAGAACCTTTTCCTATAGTCCATGATCAGCTCCTTTGACTTGCTCACATTGAGGGAGAGATTGTTGTCCTGGCACCACACTGCCAGGTCTTTGACCTCCTTCCCAAAGGCTGTCTCATTGTTGTCGGTGATCAGGCCTACCACTGTTGTGTCGTCAGCCAACGTAATAACGGTGTTGGAGTCGTGCTTGGCCACGCAGTCGTGGGTGAACCGGGAGTACAGGGGGGGACTAAGCAGGCAGTCCTGAGGGGCCCCAGTGTTGAGTATCAGCGTGGTAGATGTGTTGTTGCCTACACTTACCACCTGGGGGCACCCTTTCAGGATGTCCAGGATCCAGTTGCAGAGGGAGGTGTTTAGAATCCCACAACAGAGTACAGTTCTGGCATTTTACAAGAAGGGATGATCACTTCTGAAAACCTTCTATAATATGCTTTGTGATTCCATAATTTATAAGCAATATCTCATAGCTCTGCACATCCAGACTAGTTAAGTGCCATGCGATAAATTACAGAAATAGATACAGGGAATACATAATTACCATGATTACGTAACAAATGGCACTAATGGCACTATAATAGTATAGAAATAAGATGTAATTTGGGACAAAGTCCATGCAGAGCTTACAAAGACAATTCTCTTTGCTGTTCAGGTTCCTCCCTTCACCGCTCCGCATTATCCATATTGATTTGGCTGGGTTTTATTAAGGTAGGTCTACTGCATGGAGAGGAAACCCCTAAAAGAGACCAGGAATCAGCCGCATGTTGCAGCTGCAGTGTGTGTGTGTCTCAGTGTGTGTCATATCACATACTGAACATATATCACATCTGTCCAAACAGTTTATTCCTAATTCATTCCATGTGCAAATGGCTGAATAACAACGTGGCTAGCTTCCAACGGTCCTAATGATACTATTAGCACACCACTAATGTATTCACAGCCGTAAAGAACTCATCTGTTGTATGGTGCATGAACGTTTTACCATGCCAGCCACGTACGTAAGTACATCCCTAAATCTCTTTCTCTGTCTGTCTGTCTGTCTGTCTGTCTCTCTTTCTCTCTCTCTCTCTCTCTCTCTCTCTCTCTCTCTCTCTCTCTCTCTCTCTCTCTCTCTCTCTCTCTCTCTCTCTCTCTCTCTGTCTCTCTCTCTCTGTCCCTCCCTCTGTCTCTCCCTCTCCCTCTCCCTCTCCCTCTCCCCTCCCTCTCCATCAGTTCATCACTCCCTCCATCACTCTCTCCCTCCCTCCCTCCCTCCCTCCCTCCCTCCCTCCCTGAGTGAGCCAGTGTGGGATCGTGCCTGAGGCCATGGCACCTGTTTTTGAGGATGACAGGGGAGAAGTGCCCCAATCAGAACTGTCCATTTTCAGCTATTTATCTGGATCAAGAAGACTCTGGTCCCATCTTGCATTGCTGTGTATCCTAGCACATATTTGCCAATATTGTATCTGTTTTCATACTTATAATCTACCTATCAACTGTAGAATGATGTCATTAAAATCACCTAGCAGGTAGTAAGGATTCTATCAAAGAAGCAATGAGCCAACAAAGTGTCTATTTGGAACTGTGCTTCACTGCAGCTTTCTGAGTTCACTGTGTTCAATAGAAAAACAATGGGGAATGGTGAACATCCTTCTTAGACAGAAGGGGTTCAAGCTATACCGCTTGAACCCCTGTAGGGAAAGGTAATGGATACAAACTACATTAGCACAGCGGCCTTCCATAAATATATGGTGGAAAGGGTTTGTCCATTACGGGGATGATGGTCATTATTCAGACCGAAGTAACTGGAATGAGAACACAAATGTGCTTTTATCTGCATTGTGACATTTGTCAAATAGAGGAGCACTTGTCTGGTCTTGCTCAATGTCTGGTCTGTGGAGGAATGGGACATCTGTCTGCCAGTGGGCACTGGCTATATGAGGATAGATAGGCAGGGAAGCATTTACACGGATGGGTCATACACATTACCAAAGGGAGCTGACTTAAAGGGAGAAATGTGTGGCATAATATCAGCTGTTTTCTAGATTTCAAAAGGCATTATTCACTGTCCATATCATCTGCCCTTAAAAAATAATTACTAATAATGGTCTAATACATATCTTAGCGATAAAAACTATTTGGTAACATTTTACCATGTGCCTACTTTGACATATTCGAATGAGACATTGCTGACTATTAGTCTGAGTACGAGTCTCTTTAGCTAACATTCCACTCTACCGTTCCTTGTCATTACGAAAGAGACACCCTAGACCCTAGACACACTACAATTTGCATACCGCCAAAACAGATCCATGGACTACAGAATTGCTATCGCACAGTATACTGCCCTATCCCTTCTGGACAAGAGGAATACCTATGTAAGAATGCTGCTCAGCCTTCAACACCATGGTGCCCTCCAACCTCATCAGTAAGCTCAGGTCCCTGGGTCTGAACTTTGCCCTGTGCAACTGGGTCCAGGACTTCCTGAGGGGCAGTGAAGGTATGCAACGATAGCTCTGCCTCGCTGATCCTCAACACGGGTGCCCGTGCTCGGCCCCCTTCTGTACTCACTGTTCACCCATGACCGCGTGGCTCCAACTCAAATCATCAAGTTTGCTGACAACACAACAATGGCCGGCCTGATTACCAACAACGATGAGACAGCCTACAGGGAGAAGGTGAGGGCCCTGGAAAAGTGGTGCCAGGAAAATAACTTCTCTGTTACTAGCCAGCTATCACCCGGTACTTTACCCTGCACCTTAGAGACTGTTGCCCTATGTACATAGTCATTGAACACTGGTCAATCAATCAATCAAATGTATTCATGAAGTCCTTCTTACATCAGCTGATGTCACAAAGTGCTGTACAGAAACCCAGCCTAAAACCCCAAACAGCAAGCAATGCAGGTGTAGAAGCACGGTGGCTAGGAAAAACTCCCTAAAAAGGCCAGAACCTAGAAAGAAACCTAGAGAGAAACCAGGCTAAGAGGGGTGGCCAGTCCTCTTTTGGCTGTGCCAGGTGGAGATTATAACAGAACATGGCCAAGATTGTCAAATGTTCATAGATGACCAGCAGGGT
The DNA here is from genome assembly GCF_023373465.1 of Oncorhynchus keta. Taxonomy (NCBI): domain Eukaryota; kingdom Metazoa; phylum Chordata; class Actinopteri; order Salmoniformes; family Salmonidae; genus Oncorhynchus; species Oncorhynchus keta. The sequence goes on from NC_068454.1 coordinate 27,968,400, forward strand.
CAAATAATAATAATCACAGTGGTTGTCGAGGGTGCAACAGGTCAGCACCTCAGGAGTAAATGTCAGTTGGCTTTTCATAGCCGATCATTCAGAGTATCTCTACCACTCCTGCTGTCTCTGGAGAGTTGAAAACAGCAGGCCTGGGACAGGTAGCACGTCGGTCCGGTGAACAGGTCAGTGTTTAATATGCTCTGGATTTATAGTTGCTCATTGGTTGTTGGAATTAACATGAATATTTTCGATGACATGTGTAGCCTCGAAAATAGAAGAAAATGTACAACAACGTTCAAAACAAATATGTAGCTGTTAGCTCGGCAAGTTGTTGTTATTTTGAGGCTTAAAATCAAAACTAAGATGTTTTGTGGTTGGAATTGCATTATATATTTTGTATGATAATTTAGATACTTTTGACAGAAGGAGAAAAATTGAGAAAAAAAGAGATTGAGTTCCAATATTTGCATAATCGGTGTGATTGGTGGATAGCTGTGTGTCACGATCGTCGTAAGAAGCGGACCAAAGCGCAGCATGGTGTGAATGCATCATTTAATAGATAACAAAAAACACGAAGTAAACTGTACAAAAACAAAAAACAAATAACGACCGTGAAGCTGTCATAAGAACTGTGCTGACACAAGCAACTAACTTAGACAATCACCCACAAAAAAACAGTGAAACCCAGGCTACCTAAGTATGATTCTCAATCAGAGACAACTAATGACACCTGCCTCTGATTGAGAACCATACTAGGCCGAAACATAGAAATCCCCAAAACCATAGAAAAACAAACATAGACTGCCCACCCCAACTCACGCCCTGACCATACTAAATAATGACAAAACAAAGGAAATAAAGGTCAAAACGTGACACTGTGAGGGTTATCGAATTAGAATGAAATCCTATATTCTCCTTGAGCTCATTGATGATAGAATGTTCATATTTGAAGATAAAGGCCAGTCTCTTCAGGTAGTATGGTCAATTCAGTGCCACATATCATAATAGTGAAGTGAAGTGCCTGTCTCCAGTATGTCTCCAGTAGTACTATGTCATGATATTTAGCTGTGAAAGCTGGACAGGCAGCTCAGACAGTGGATAGCTTAACCCTGGTAATTCTCCCCAGGGACAAAGACGGTTGAGATAAGAGGAATAAGAGGAATGAGGATATGTCGGCTCCATCCTAAAAGGCACCCTATTCCATATGGGCCCTGGTCAAAAGTAGAGCACCATGGCATATAGTGCCATTTAGGTTGCAGAGAAAGTCTGTGAGAAGCTTATGCTATGAAGGAACTGATGTTTTTATAAGTGCCTCCTCCTCTCCCTTGTCAAACACACTGCAAAGAGGCTTAGAGCTATTGTTAAATGTTACACTTCAAAACTCTAGTAGAAAGGATAGGGAACTGTGTCATAATCTTCAGTGAGTCTAGTAGTGTCACACAGCTTCTATGTACATAGCCACTGTTTGTTTGTAAGTGTGAGAAGATCGAATGGCACTGGAGGGAATAGAGGCTTTATGGGTTCCTGACCAATTGTGCTTGTTTGTGTATTGTTTTGTTTTGATCTTAACTTTTTTTTTCAGTGAGTTGGAAGCGAAAGACATATTGATTATCCCAGACGAGGCCAAAATCCCCTACACTCAAAGAAGATGAAGATGGCGCTATAAAGGTTGATGTCTGGGATAGCTGATGAGACTACGTCTCCACGAACATGCAATCACTGGAGAAAAAGACTGGAGACTATCCTATCAACATGATCTGAAGAACTGTAATATCCTATGTTTCTATGAGTCATTGCTGAACAAGGACATGGTAAATATAAATCTATCTGGTTTTTCACTACATCGGCAGGACAGAACGGCAGTGTCGGGGAAGCTCAGGGGAGGGTGTGTGTGTCTCTTTGTTAACAACAGCTGTGCAATCTCTAATATTAAAGCAGTCTCGAGGTTCTGCTCGCCTGAGGTACAATACCTTATGATGAGCTGTAGACCGTATTATTTACGAAGAGAGTTTGCATAGTTATTTTCGAAGCTGTCTATTTACCACCACAAACCGAAGCTGACAATAAGACTGCAGTAAATGAGCTGTATAGGGCAATAAGCAAACAAGTCACTCGGTCGGTGACAAGTGGTCGGTGACTAATGCAGGAAAACTAAAAACCATTTTACCAAATTTCTACCAGCATGTCAACTGCGCAACGAGAGGCGAAAAAAACGAAACATTTTTTTCTCTACAAACAGAGAAGCATACAAGCTCTTCCTCCCCGTCCATTTGATGATGTCTTCACCAGAGTGGCTGTACATATGTACATATCCCAACCACAAGCCATGGATTACAGGCAACATCTGCCGCTTTCAAGGAGCGGGACATTTCCGCACGTTTATAAGAAATCCCACTACGCCCTCCGATTAACTATCAAACAGGGAAAGCAGCATTACAGGACCAAGATCGAATCCTACTACACCAGCTCTGACGCTCGTCAGATGTGGCAGGGCTTGCAAACTTTCACGGATTACAAAAGGAAACTCAGCCTTGAGCTGTCCAGTGACGAGAGCTAAGTACTATTGTACAATGCTAGCAATAGTGAACCATACATGAGAGCACCAGCTGTTCAGGACTACTGCGTGATCACACACTCCATTGCCGATGTGAGTAAGACCTTTAAACAGGTTAACATTGAGAAGGCCAAAGGGTCAGATGGATTACCAGGACACATACACAGAGCATGCGCTGACAGCTGGCAAGTGTCTTCACTGATATTTTCAGCCTCTCCCTGACCCAGTCTGTAATACCAACATGTTTCAAGCAGACCATCATAGTCCCTGTGCCCAATAACACAAGGTAACCTGCCAAAATGACTATCGCCCCGTAGCACTCACATCTGTAACCATGAAATGTTTTGAAAGGAAGGTCATGGCTCACATCAACACCATCATCCCAGACACCCAGGACCCACTGCAATTCACATACGCCCCAACAGATCTACAAATAACTACTATAACTACTATTGTAGTTAACACTGCCCTTCCTACCTGGACAACAAGAACACCTATGTGAGAATGCTGTTCATTGACTACAGGTCAGTGTTGAACAACATAGTGTCCTCCAAGCTCATCACTAAAATAAGAACCCTGGGATTAAACACCTCCCTCTGCAACTGGATCCTGGTAGGCAGCAACACATCCGCCTTGCTGACAATCAACACGGGGGGCCCTCAGAGGTGTTTGCTTAGTCCCCTCCTGTACTCCCTGTTCACCCATGACTGCGTAGCCACTCACGACTCCAACTCCATTATTACGTTTGCAGAGTACATGATGTCAGCAAGACAAAGGGGCTGATCGTGGACAACAGGAAACAGAGAACCGAGCATGTCCCCATCCCCATGGACGGGGCTGTAGTGGAGCAGGTCGACAGCTTCAAGTTCCTCGGTGTCAACACCAGTAAGGAATTATCATGGTCCCCACACACCAACACATTCGTGAAGAGGGCATGACAATGCCTCTTCGCCCTCAGGAGGCTGAATAGATTCCGCATGGGCCCTCAGCACCCCAGGTCATAGACTTTTCTTTCTGTTACCGCACGCTATGCGGTACCTATGAACCAATTCTGGAACCCAACAGGACCCTGAACAGCTTCTACCCTTAAGCCATAAGACTGTTTACATTTACATTTACATTTAAGTCATTTAGCAGACGCTCTTATCCAGAGCGACTTACAAATTGGTGCATTCACCTTATGGCATCCAGTGGAACAGTCACTTTACAATAGTGCATCTAAATCTTAAAAGGGGGGGTGAGAAGGATTACTTATCCTATCCTACTGTTAAATAGTTTGTTTAATAGTTAACCATTAGCCACCTGGACTACCTGCATTGACTAACTATTTTTACTCATCACATACGCTGCTGTTACTGTTTATTATCTATCCTGTTGTCTAGTCACTTTATCCCTACCTATATGTACATATCTACCTCCATTACTTCATACCCCTGCACATCGATTCAGTACTGGTACCCTGTGTATATGGCCACGTTTTCATGACTCATTGTTTATTTATTTCTTGTGTTATTATTTTTCCATTCTTCTATTATAATTTGTTTCTTTCTGCATTGTTGGGAAGGAGTATTTGTGTGTGTCATGATGTCTCTACTAGGGTTGCAAAATTCTGGAAACTTTCAATTAATTCCAAAAATCGTGGTTGGAGGAATCCTGGAAGCAGGAAATCCGAGATCCAGGATTTCCGGTAAACCAAGGAATTAATGGAAGTTAAACCAGACGATGGTGGGTCAAATTAGTGCTGTCACTCTATATGTGTGGAATTAGAGGCGTCAAGGAAGGCGTCAAGTAAACAAAATACAAGAACAAAAAGCATTCCGTTACCCTCTGGACGTGCAGAGGAAAAGTCTCATCACTTATACTGCTGTGTGACATTTTGTTTTTCACTCCAAATATTAGTTCATTCTTGTTTGGGCTTCTGAATTACAAGTACTGTGATATATTTATTTGTTTTTGTCTACTGCAGTTAAAGATGTTTTATGTGCTATACAGCTGAGGGAGAAAGTGACAGTAAGTAAATCAAACCTGCTACAGGAAACGTATAGTGCTCTTATGTGAGCGGCTAGCATTAACACACACACACACATTTTGAGGAGTACACATTTTTTACCATTAAAAATCCTATTTTCCCTAACTCCTAATCCTAAAAATAAACCAAACCCTAACCCTACCCCTTAACCTCATTATAACCTCAACACTTACCCTAACCTTAACCCCAAAAGCCCTAACCCTAACCACACGCATGCACGCACTCACACAAACACACACACAACCTATGTGTGTTAAACTCAGGTCCATCCGCAGCCCTCTGGTCATCCATCTTCTAGCTTGTTAAGCACTATTAATTGGACATACTTGTACCACTGTGCTCTGTTTATTAATTAACATCCTATCCTCATTACGTCCTATCTAGTCTCTCAAGACAAATGGTCCTCCATTAGACAGCAACAATCCCTTAATGAGAGGAGAGAGGCTAGCCTATAACTGTGGTTATGAACACCTTGCAACTGTTGTTCTGTTTCATTATTCATAGTTTAATTGTATTTGTATTTATTATGGATCCCCATTAGCTGCTGAAAAGGAAATAGCTACTCTTCCTGGGGTCCAGCAAAAATTAAGGCAGTAATATACACTACCGTTCAAAAGTTTGGGGTCACTTAGAAATGTCCTAGTTTTTGAAAGAAAAAAACATTTTTTTTAAATTACATCAAATTGATCAGAAATACAGTGTAGACATTGTTAACTTCTTGGATATAGGGGGCGCTATTTTAATTTTTGGATGAAAAACATTCCCGTTTTAAACAAGACATTCTGTCACGAAAAGATGCTCGACTATGCATATAATTGACAGCTTTGGAAAGAAAACACTCTGACATTTCCAAAACTGCAAAGATATTGTCTGTGAGTGCCACAGAACTGATGTTATAGAAAAAACCCAGATAAAAATCCAATCAGGAAGTGCCGCATTTTTTGAAACCGCCTCATGCCAATGACTCCTTATATGGCTGTGAAGGAGCTAGGAGTCAGCTTATGTTTTCCACATTTTCCCCAAGGTGTCTGCAGCATTGTGACGTATTTGTAGGCATATCATTGGAAGATTGACCATAAGAGACTACATCTACCAGGTGGTTGCTTGGTGTCCTCCGTCGCAATTATTGCATAATCTCCAGCTGCAGTATTTTTCCGTTTGCTTCTGATGAGAAGCCAACTGCCACCACTGATAGATTATCAAATAGATATGTGAAAAACACCTTGAGGATTGATTCTAAACAACGTTTGCCATGTTTCTGTCGATATTATGGAGCTAATTTGGAAAAAAGTTCGGCATTGTAAGTGACTGCATTTTCCGGTCTTTTTCTTAGCCAAACGTGATGAACAAAACGGAGCTATTTCGTCTACATAAATAATCTTTTTGGAAAAATAAACATTTGCTATCTAGCTTTTCTTGTTTTTGTGAAAATGTTGCCTGCTGAATGCTAGGCTTAAAGCTATGCTAGGCTATCAATACTCTTACACAAATGCTTGTGTAGCTTTGGTTGAAAAGCATATCTTGAAAATCTGAGATGACAGTGTTAACAAAAGGCTAAACTTGTGTTTGAATATATTTATTTAATTGTATTTGCGATTTTCATGAATAGGAAACGTTGCGTTATGGTAATGAGCTTGAGGCTATGGTTACGCTCCCGGATACGGGATTGCTCGACGCTAGAGGATAATGTTGTAAATGACTACTGTAGCTGGAAACGGCAGATTTTTATGGAATATCTACATTGGCGTACAGAGGCCAATTATCAGCAACCATCACTCCTGTGTTCCAATGACACATTGGGTTAGCTAATCCAAGTTTATAATTTTAAAAGGCTGATTGATCAATAGAAAACCATTTTGCAATTATGTTAGCACAGCTGAAAACTGTTGTCTGATTAAAGAAGCAATACAACTGGATTCTTTAGACTAGTTGAGTATCTGGAGCATCAGCTTTTGTGGGTTCGATTACAGGCTCAAAATAGTTTCTTCTGAAACTCATCAGTCTATTCTTGTTCTGAGAAAAGAAGGCTATTCCATGCGAGAAATTGTCCAGAAACTGAAGAGCTCGTACAACACTGTACTACTCCCTTCACAAAACAGCACAAACTGTCTCTAACCAGAATATAAAGAGGAGTGGGAGGCCCCAGTGCACAACTGAGCAAGAGGACAAGTATATTAGTGTCTAGTTTGAGAAACAGACGCTCACAAGTCCTTAACTGGCAGCTTCATTAAATAGTCCACGCAAAACACCAGCTTCAATGTCAACAGTGAAGTGGCGACTCAGGGATGCTGGCCTGACACCTCGAGTTGGACCAGCCCCTACCACCAAGCAAATTTCGATCTGTCGCTTACTTGCAACCAGTATGTTCCATTGTTGATTAACAAATAATTTTTTTCTAAACTCAACTTATCAAGTGAATTTTGAGTTTGTATATTTATTCACCCAAGTTTTTTATAAGTAATAAACAAATCCCCAATTTGAAAAAACGATATTAGATATGAGTGAGTTTGAATTTATTGACTCTTAACCACAATTTACAAAACTGAAGAAATGCAGACTTAAAAAAGTAGCATGAAAAAACGAATTTAGATGAATAATACATAATATAGAATATAAAAACAAACATGATGCAGCTTTTAATTTTCTTTATGCGAATTAGTATTGAAAATGTATTGTCAAAATGATTACAGTTATTGAACAGTTTGACAGCAGTGGGTGAACAGTGGATGAACAGTCTGACAGCAGTGGATGAACAGTCTGACAGCAATGGTGAACAGACTGACAGTAGTGGATGAACAGTCTGACAGTAGTGGATGAACAGTCTGACAGCAGTGGATGAACAGTATGACAGCAGTGGTGAACAGTCTGACAGTAGTGGATGAACAGTCTGACAGCAGTGGATGAACAGTCTGACAGTAGTGGATGAACAGTCTGACAGTAGTGGATGAACAGTCTGACAGCAGTGGATGAACAGTATGACAGCAGTGGTGAACAGTCTGACAGTAGTGGATGAACAGTCTGACAGCAGTGGATGAACAGTCTGACAGTAGTGGTGAACAGTCTGACAGCAGTGGTGAACAGTCTGACAGTAGTGGATGAACAGTCTGACAGCAGTGGATGAACAGTCTGACAGCAGTGGTGAACAGTCTGACAGTAGTGGATGAACAGTCTGACAGCAGTGGATGAACAGTCTGACAGCAGTGGATGAACAGTCTGACAGCAGTGGATGAACAGTCTGACAGTAGTGGATGAACAGTCTGACAGTAGTGGATGAACAGTCTGACAGCAGTGGATGAACAGTATGACAGCAGTGGTGAACAGTCTGACAGCAGTGGATGAACAGTCTGACAGCAGTGGATGAACAGTCTGACAGCAGTGGGTGAACAGTCTGACAGCAGTGGGTGAACTGTCTGACAGCAGTGGATGAACAGTCTGACAGCAGTGGGTGAACAGTCTGACTGCAGTGGATGAACAGTCTGACAGTATTCGATGAACAGTCTGACAGTAGTGGATGGACAGTCTGACAGTAGTGGATGGACAGTCTGACAGCAGTGGATGAACAGTCTGACTGCAGTGGATGAACAGTCTGACTGCAGTGGATGAACAGTCTGACAGTAGTCGATGAACAGTCTGACAGTAGTGGATGAACAGTCTGACAGCAGTGGATGAACAGTCTGACAGCAGTGGGTGAACAGTCTGACAGCAGTGGATGAACAGTCTGACAGTAGTGGATGGACAGTCTGACAGCAGTGGATGAACAGTCTGACTGCAGTGGATGAACAGTCTGACTGCAGTGGATGAACAGTCTGACAGTAGTCGATGAACAGTCTGACAGTAGTGGATGAACAGTCTGACAGCAGTGGATGAACAGTCTGACAGCAGTGGGTGAACAGTCTGACAGCAGTGGATGAACAGTCTGACACCAGTGGGTAGAGTGATGTTTCTCTGGTGGTTCGTACTGGCATTGATACAGGACAGTTCATAACTGCTTCAAGGAGCCTGTTGGTGCAGTCACTGCTGCTCTTGCCAGGAATATAGTATATACATATGATTAGTATGTGTGAATAGAAAACACTCCGACGTTTATAAAACTGGTTAAATCACGGCTGTGACTATAACAGAACGTGTGTTCTGTTATAGCGCAGGAAAATCTGATCACTGAAAATGGAAATATATATCCATCCGCCACTTCAACCCATTGATAAAGGCGAACCACAATAAATGGGGCAGAGGTTGCAATTACCTACAGCTTCCACACGATGTCAACAGTCTTGTCATTTACCTAGGCTTTGTTTCTTGGTCAAACGAAGAAGAGACAAGCCATTTCTTCAGGTCTCCGACCGGATATTTTGGTTGAGATTTACCCGGACATTATTTCCAGACGGACAGCTAAAGAATATACATCGCCTCGTGATCAATTTGGTCGCTTATTAACGTGTACTAATACCTAAAGTTGCATTACAAAAGTATTTCAAAGTGTTTTGTGAAAGTTTATCGTCAACTTTTTTTATTTAAAAAAATGACGTTACGTTATAAGACCTATTTTTTTTCGTTTATCACACAGTCTTCATAGATCGATATCTAGGCTATATATGGACCGATTTAATCGAAAAAAAGACCCAATAGTGATTATGGGACATCTAGGAGTGCCAACAAAGAAGATGGTTAAAGGTAATGAATGTTTTATATTTTATTTGTGCGGTTTGTGTAGCGACGACTATGCTAATTATTTTGTTTACGTCCCCTGCGGGTCTTTTGGGGTGTTACATGCTATCAGATAATAGCTTCTCATGCTTTCGCCGAAAAGCATTTTACAAATCTGACTTGTTGCCTGGATTCACAACGAGTGTAGCTTTAATTCAATACCCTGCATGTGTATTTTAATGAACGTTTGAGTTTTAACTAGTACTATTAGCATTTAGCGTAGCGCATTTGCATTTCCAGATGTCTAGATGGGACGCCTGCGTGTCAGGTAGGAGCAAGAGGTTAACTATGACCCTGTTGAACCCCGCAACTGTGTTTATTCACACATCCCTCTTTCATTGTGTCTAAGAAGTGATGCGTTGGTTGTGTTTGCCAAAGATCTGAAGTAAGCTGCATGTCAGCTAGCGGCAGAAAGATAAATGATACTGCAGGACTTGCAGAGTTACATTATCTCCAAGATTCCGATTTATTCCTGCACTAGCTGGTAGGAAAATTAACAGATAATGGAAGAGATAGTTCTAAGGGGAAAAGCTACTGCATTTGTGACTCGTTTCAGGAAACTAGGCATATGTCACTACTTCACAGGAGCACCATTTGAACGTAATGTTTTTTTTTAAATTAAATTTGTTTTAGCATTTTATGGCAGAAATGCCTTCTGGAACATGTTAACTTTCATGTGCCTTAATAACAAATGTGTATGCCATCTGTAAATACGAATAAAATTGTTAAATCACGAGCCTAGTTGGTATAGCCACAGAAAAAGCCAGCAACCTTCCCACTAGCCATAATTGGCAGAGTTTGGATTGGTCTGCTATGTAATACATGCTTCTGTCTATAATATGAGCTGGTCAGTATGTGTAGGTAATACTTTCTAACGCTGTTTTTTTGAAAGATATCATGTAGTAGAAGTATTGTTCTCCACTTTCTGGAAGACCGAGTTTTGAAATCAGTGGAATTAGATTATTATAGCTAAAGAGATGTAATTCTGACGTTTGATTGCAAATATGCAGACGAAGTCAAGAAGAGAACACTGATTACATCTTCAAATTAAGGGCATCCATGGCATCCATGAGAGAGAGGGAGAAGCGTCTATCCATGTTTACGGTTAAGCGAGTCTAGCTAACTACATTTTCAGATATTACCTTTCAAATTTTGTCCGAAAATGGTTTTAATTTCAAGTTAAAGTGTACTGTTAGCTAGCTAACATTAACTGGCTGGCTGGCTAGCGAGCTAGCTAATGTTACATATATAGTCTATGTAGTAATATTATTTGTATCTCAGAGCCATTTGCATGGCCAGTTATAGCCTAATGTTAGATATCTAACATTGAACCTGGTTGGTTAGTTTCCTGCAGATTCATGCAGGATAGTAACGTTACGAGTTGGGATTATGGTTAAATGTTTAGCTAGCAAAAACAGGACAGCTCAGGACAGACGGGAGACTCTGGCAGCTCAGGACAGACGGGAAACTCTAGCAGCTCAAGACAGATGGGAGACTCTGGCAGCTCAGGACAGACGGGAGACTCTGGCAGCTCAGGACAGACGGGAGACTCTGGCAGCTCAGGACAGACGGGAGACTCTGGCAGCTCAGGACAGACGGGAGACTCTGGCAGCTCAGGACAGACGGGAGACTCTGGCAGCTCAGGACAGACGGGAGACTCTGGCAGCGCTGGAGAGGAGGAAGGCTCTGACAGCACTGGACAGGCGGGAGCACCTGTAGGGAGAAGACGGAGAGACAGCCTGGTGCCGGGGGCTGCCACCGGAGGGCTGGTATGTGGAGATGGCACCGGATAGACTGGACTGTGAAGGCACACTGGAGCTCTTGAGCACCGAGCCTGCCCAACCTTACCTGGTTGAATGCTCCTCCTAGCCAGGCCAGTGCGGCGAGGTGGAATAGCCCGCACTGGGCTGTGCTGGCGAACCGGGGACACCATGCGTAAGGCTGGTGCCATGTACACCGGCCCAAGGAGACGCACTGGAGACCAGATGCGCTGAGCCGGCTTCATGGCACCTGGCTCGATGCCCACTCTAGCCCGGCCGATACGAGGAGCTGGGATGTACCCACCGGGCTATGCACATGCACCGGGGAGACCGTGTGCCTCACGGCATAACACGGTGCCTGCCCGGTCCCTCTCTCTCTCCGGTAAGCACGGGAAGTTGGCGCAGGTCTTCTACCTGCCTTCGCCACACTCCTTGTGTGCCCTCCCCAAGAAATTTTTGGGCTGCCTCTCGGGCTTCCAGCCGCCCCGCCGTGCAGCCTCCTCATACCACCCCCTCTCGGCTTTCGCTGCCTCCAGCTCAGCCTTGGGGCGGCGATATTCTCCATCCTGTGCCCACGGTCCCTTGCCGTCCAGAATCTCCTCCCAAGTCCAGGAGTCCTGCGATCGCTGCTGCTGCCCGTTACCACGCTGCTTGGTCCTTTTGTGGTGGGTGTTTCTGTAAGGGATCTCGTCCTCCTCTTCTGAGGAGGAGAAGCGAGAAGGATCGGAGGACCAAAACACAGCATGGTAATCGTCCATAATGTTTATTTTAAAACATAAACTGAACACTACGAAATACAAAACAATAAATGTGAAATGAACGAAACTGTCCCGTGTGGCAACAAACACTGACACGGAAGACAAACACCCACAACCCAAAACTGAAACCCAGGCTACCTAAGTATGATTCTCAATCAGGGACAACAATTGACAGCTGCCTCTGATTGAGAACCATACTAGGCCGAACTCAAAAACCAACATAGAAAAACAAACATAGACTGCCCACCCAACTCACGCCCTGACCATACTAAAACAAAGATAAAATAATAGAACTACGGTCAGAACGTGACAGTACAGAAATGGAGAACCTGATATGCCATCCCTGTTGTGGTAGGGATATGCATGGATATGCATGGAAATGTGATATTTTATGTCACAAAATACTTCAACTAACACTCAGTGTGTGTTGTTATGGCTATACCTATATTTACAGATTGCCAGAAAAATACACTTCAATAACGCACAACTGACATCACAATTAATGTTCATATCTGAAATTACAATCAGTTCCTCCAGGATTTTGCGATTCTTTTTATTCAAAATCAACAAATCCCTACATATTAGGCAAGGGCTTGCAAATCTTATCAATCACTGCGCTATTATCTCATAAAACTACAAAAACAGTTCTTGCAATTTTAAAACCTGTCACCGCATTTTAACTGCATAAAATGGTTCTATCAAGCAACATGTCTTCACACTTTTTCACTTGTCAGTGCATTTTCGTGACAAAATGGTAATTACAAATTGCGATGCAAAATGTCATAATTGCAGCAGCAAAATCAAGCATTTTGGTCCAAAACAGTAACAAAGTGTCAGCGTTCTAAGGCGGAGTCAGGCGCAGGACACAGGTATGAGTAAAAATCTTAGCTTTCCTCAATATCAACAATGTTCCAACAAGGATAAGCATAAATATCCAGAGCACATAAATTAAATCACTTGACAACGACAATCACGCACAAAACAAAAGGGGAAGCCAGAGGGTTAAATAAGGAACACTGATTATGGAATGAAAAGCTGGTGTGTTCAATGAAGACAAAAACAAAACGAAAATTAAACATGGATCGGTGGTGACTAGAAAGCCGGTGACATCGACCTCCGAACGCCGCCCGAACAAGGAGAGGGACCAACTTCGGCGGAAGTCATGACGCAAAATCCTGGAGAGACTCTTACAATTGCTACTCACTGGGTTAAAAGAGGGTAGCAGGTCTCCTGACAAAAATAGAAAAAAAGATTGAGAAATAATTCTTAAAACATCAGCTTCATAAGTATTTAATGTCTTAAATAATGAAAGGCATCTTTGAAGCACTTTGAGTGGGGTCATGTCTACGTGTGTGTGTGTGTGTGTGTGTGTGTGTTGGTTTTGCTGCATCCACAAAATATCTCACACAAGCCTATTTGTCTCGCTAAAGGACACCATTACAACTCAGAATGGTGTCTTTGAGAGGAACATCAGTCTGATGTAATATTTAAAATACTGAAGGGGCACTTCTTTCTACACAAGCAGTCTCCTCAGCAAGGAACCAGACCACCAGTATTTTAGAAATCCTTCCTATAAATGTTCTTGGACAAAACATGAGCTTATGTTGCAAACCCTTTTTTTTCTTGTTTGTAGGAAGATATTATTCCCCTTAGGGCCACCGTAGTTACAGTCATGTGTCTGCGGGTATGATTGACGAAAAATAAGAATATATTTTTAAATTCTGCTTGCTGTATAAGCAGATCTTCTAAGTACAATTGTACAAGACGTGTTAAAAGGCTACAATAAAATAGATACAGATACACATAAACGCATGAATGAATATGAATCTGCATAATGAAAGGGCTACACCCCATCTATCCCTCCCATGCCAGTTTCCCAGGAGAATTAAGAAGAGGACTTCTGTTTTGTTATTTTGGACATGAAGAAATGACTACACTGCCTCATTGCACAAATAAGTCAATGCATCTGTGCATTTCAATGGGGGTGTAAGATAGCCCATGGCTGAATGAAAACCGCCTCCCACAACCACCACTCCCATCCACTATTATTCTGGATTAACATCTCGGCCATGTGAAACCTAGCTCTGCCTTGTACTGCCTTCTCGCCCATGGCTGTCAAACCAGCCAAAAAAGAAGAGGGACTGGGCTGCATGATGATGATAGCTTTTTGTCCTAGGCAACAGCTGACCTATTTTCCTCCCACATAATTTTATTTTGGTTGAAAAAAGACTCTTTACACTTTACCCGAAAACAATGTTTTCATGCTGAATGACTGAAGAGGGATAAGTTTGAAGTTTCAACTGAAGTTTTATCTGCAAACTAACTATTCCGCCCCCACTATCCTGCCCCCATTATCTGCTTATTATCCAACTGTTATGTACATAAAGTTCATTAACTCAACTATTTTCAATATTACTTTTCCATTCATGCATACATGTACACTATATATACAAAAGTATGTGGACACCCTTCCAATTAGTGCATTTTGCTATTTCAGCCACCCCTGTTGCTGACAGCTGTATAAAATCGAGCACACAGCCATGCAATCTCCATAGATAAACATTGGAAGTAGAATGGCCTTACTGAAGAGCTCAGTGAGTTTCAACCTGGCACAGTCATAGGATGACACCTTTCCAACAAGTCAGTTCGTCAAATGTATGCCCTGCTAGAAACGTCTAGGAGCAACAACGGCTTAGCCACGAAGTGGTAGGCCATACAAGCTCACAGATGGGGACCGCTGAGTGCTGTAGCACTTAGTGAGTAAAAGTAATCTGTCCTTGGTTGCAACCCTCACTGCCGAGTACCAAACATCCTCTGGAAGCAACGTCAGCACAAGAACTGTTCGTCGAGAGCGTCATGAAATGGGTTTCCAAGCCTAAGATCACCATGTGGAATGCCAAGAGTCGGCTGGAGTGGTGTAAATCTCGCCACCATTGAACTCTGGAGCAGTGGAAATGCATTCTCTGGAGTGATGAATCAGGCTTCACTGTCTGGACAAATCTGGGTTTGGCAGATGTCAGGAGAACGCCGCTTGCCTGAATTAATAATGCCAACGGTAAAGTTTGGTGGAGGAGGATTAACGGTCTTTTCAGTTTTTCATGGTTCAGGCTAGGCCCCTTAGTTCCAGTGAAGGTAAATCTTAACGCTACAGCATACAATGACATTCTAGATGATTCTGTCCTTCCAACTTTGAGGCAACAGTTTGGGGAAGGCCCTTTCCATTGTCATCAGGATGACAATGCCGCCGTACAGAAAGCGAGGTCCATACAGAAATGGTTTGTCGAGATCGGTGTGGAAGAACATGACTGGCCTGCAAAGAGCCCTGATCTCAAACCAATCGAATACCTTTGGGATGAAATGGAACACCGACTGCAAGCCAGGCCTAATCGCCCAACATCAGTGCCCAACCTCACTAATGGTCTTGTGGCTGAATGGAAGCAAGTCCCCGCAGCAATGTCCACAACATCTGGTGGAAAGTCTTCCCAGAAGAGTGGAGCCTGTTATAGCAGCAAAGGGGGGAGGGGGACCAACTCCATATTAATGCCCATGATTTTGGAATAAGATGTTCGACAAGCAGGTATCCACATACTTTTGTAATGTATTTGTATTTTGAGATTAAAGTACAGTTGTATAGAAAGTACAATCAAACACATCAAACTGCTTCTGGCTCACTTAAACAAGACACAGTCATCATAGCATTTCAGAAAGGCACATATCAGTGACCACACAGGCCAGTGAGGGTCTGATCGTGAACAGTGCTAAAAAAAGAAAAATGTAACATAGTATTTAGCATGTAATGGTGTCATATAAATCTCAGTATGTTGTCCACTGTTGCACTCCACCTGAGGAGCTCAGGGAGGACAGATTGGGGACTTGGGGAGGTGAAGGGACGCAAACCCACTGTACCCACTAGAGACAGACCCTCTCAGTTCGGTCATGCTCCACGGTCACTGTGACCCTCTTGTCTCCACAGAGCAGGTCACTGCCAGACAGCTCTCCCCAGAGGATCAGACAGCAGCACCAGGCCCTGACCACACCAGATAACAGGGACAGATAGAGCCCCTCTCCCCCATGGTAGGCAACCAAAAGTGCTATCACACAAAGGCCAGGGTCCACCAGGCGCCCGGGTGGCAGGCCAGCCTGGAGGAGGGGGCCCACTCCAGGACCACGGAGAGGACGGTGTTGGGAACAAACACCTGGTTACCAGATTGGAAAACACAGTGGCCCGCTGGAGTGGCTCGAAGGCCGAGGAGATGAGTGGTAACGGTAATGTTTTTTTTACCGTAATGTTGTTGAGTCCCCGGTAGTCAATGAAGAAGAACCCTGCACCGATAGGAAGAGGGATGGATAAATCCAGCAGCTATGGAGTCCCCAATGTAGATATCCATAACCTTGATCTTCGGTCCCAACAGAAAGTACAGATGTCCACAGAGCGGCGTGGTGCTAGGTAGAAGGTCAATCCCGCAGTCGTAGGGTCGGTGCAGCGGAAGCGACGTGGCCTGGGTCTTGCTGAACACCTCCCGGAGGTCCTGGTGTTCCGTGGGAATGGTGAAGATGTCCGGGGCACCTTCCGAGCCCCCAGGAAGACGTCCTGGGGCAGGTTGTGCTGACTTCAGTCAATGGGTATGGCAAAACGGGCATATTGATGAGGGGATTGTGTCATTGGAGCCAGGAGAATCCCAATAGCATGGGAATCAGAGGGGATTTGATGAGCAGGAACTGGATGGCCTCGCTGTGGTTCCCTGACACCCGTAGGTGGAGTGGGAGTGGTGTTGTGGGTGACTCGGCCTATAGAGCGCCCGTCCAGCGCTCTAACATCCATGGGAATGGAGAGGGGCTGAGTAGGGATGTTCAGCTACGACGCCAGGGTATTGTCCAAAAAACTCTCATCGACCCCAGAGTCAATGACAACCAGGAGCGATTTGGACTGCAGAATGGCAATTAAAAAGGGTGCGAGCACGGGAATGTCACGCCTTGGTCTTAGTATTTTGTGTTTTCTTTCATTATTTGTTCAGGCCAGGGTGTGACATGGGTTTATTGTATTGTCGTATTGGGGTTTTTGTAGGCATTGGGATTGTGGTTGATTAGGGGTGTGTCTAGTATAGGCTTGGCTGCCTGAGGCGGTTCTCAATCAGAGTCAGGTGATTCTTGTTGTCTCTGATGGGGAACCGTATTTAGGTAGCCTGGGTTTCACTTTGTGTTTCGTGGGTGATTCTTCCTGTCTCTGTGTAGTTTCACCAGGCTGTAATTAGGTTTCACGTTCCGTTTTGTTGTTTTGTATTTGTATCAGTTATTTCATGTACCGCGATTCTTTCATTTAAGACATGAGTAACCACCACGCTGCATTTCGGTCCGACTCTCTTTCAACAAACGAAGAACGCCGTTACAGAATCACCCACCACACACGGACCGAGTGGCGTGGTAACAGGCAGCGACAGCATGAGCAGCGAAAGGAGGATGAATTATTCGGAGAATGGCCATGGGAAGACGTTATGGACAGCAGAAGCTTGGAGTATACGACGTGGGAAGAAATAGACAGGTGGGCGGTCGACCCAGAGAGAGTGCCGGAGCCCGCCTGGGATTCGCTGGAGCAGTGCGAAGAGGGCTATAGGAGAATGGAGTCGAAGAGAAAGACACGGCGGCGCAGAATGAAACCCGAAAGTCACCCCCAAAAATGTATTGGGGGAGGGCTCAGGGAGAGAATGGCAGAGTCAGGAGTCAGACCTGAGCCAACTCTCCCTGTTAATCGTGAGGAGCAGCGATCAAAGGACTTCTGGACTTGGGAGGAGAAATTAGACGGAAAAGGACCCTGGGCTCAGCCTGGAGAATATCGCAGTCCCAAGGAAGAACTGGAGGCGGATAAAAGCGGAGAGGCGCTGGTATGAGGAGGCAGCACGGCGACGCGGATGGAAGCCGACCGAGAGTATTCAACCGGGTAAGGTTTGGCAGGCTTGGACCTCAAGAGCTCCAGTGCGCCTGCACGGTCCGGTCTATCCAGAGCCAACTCTCCTTGTTTATCGTGAGGAGCCAAGGAGGAGACCAGAACCAGAGCCGGTGTTAGAGGTGAGCGAAGCAGAGACTGTGAAGGAGTTAATGGGGAAAGTGGAGGAGAGAGTAATGAGGGAGTTACTAGTATGGTGCTATAGGTACGATATTCGTCCGACGTAGCGTGTCAGGGATTTAATGGTACATGGGTCAGCGCTCCATACTCGTCCTGAGGTGCGTGTTAGTCGGCTGGTGAAAAATGTGCCAGCCTCACGCACCAGGCCTCCTGTGTACCTACCTAGCCTTGCACGTCCTGTGCCAGTCCTGCTCTCAGGCTCTCCAGTACACCTTCACGGTCCAGTCCATCCTGTGCCACCTTCACACACCAGTCCTCCGGTAGCAGCTCCCCGCACCAGGCTTCCTGTGCGTGTCCTCGATCCTGTAGCACCAGTTCCAGCACCACGCACCAGGCCTTCAGTGCGCCTCGCCTGTTCAGCACAGCCAGAGCCTTCCTTCCCTCCTGCGCTGTCCGAGCTGCCCCTCAGTCCCGAGCTTCCCCTCAGTCCCGAGCTTCCCCTCAGTCCCGAGCAGCCTCAGTCCCGAGCTGCCCCTCAGTCCCGAGCTGCCCCTCAGTTCCGAGCTGCCCTTCAGTTCAGTGGGGTTCTGGGTGAGGACTATTAGGCCATGGTCTGCGGCGAGGGTGGATTATCCCAGGACGCGAAGGGGAGGAACTATGACATTTATGGAGTGGGGTCCACGTCCCGAGCCGGAACCGCCACCATGGACAGACGCCCACCCGGACCCTCCCTATGGTTTTGAGGTGCGTCCGGGAGTCCGCACCTTAGGGTGGTGGTTCTGTCACACCTTGGTCTTAGTATTTTGTGTTTTCTTTAATTATTTGTTCAGGCCAGGGTGTGACATGGGTTTATTGTATTGTCGTATTGGGGTTTTTGTAGGCATTGGGATTGTGGTTGATTAGGGGTGTGTCTAGTATAGGCTTGGCTGACTGAGGCGGTTCTCAATCAGAGTCAGGTGATTCTTGTTGTCTCTGATGGGGAACCGTATTTAGGTAGCCTGGGTTTCACTTTGTGTCTCGTGGGTGATTGTTCCTGTCTCTGTGTAGTTTCACCAGATAGGCTGTAATTAGGTTTCACGTTCCGTTTTGTTGTTTTGTATTTGTATCAGTTATTTCATGTACCGCGATTCTTTCATTTAAGACATGAGTAACCATCACGCTGCATTTCGGTCCGACTCTCTTTCAACAAACGAAGAACGCCGTTACAGGGAAGCAGGAACGTTCTCCATATGGCCCACCATAGTCCTTGCTCCTACCGGTGAGCCTGGCTTCTTTAGAGGACAAGAGGACACAAAATTACCAGGAGTCCCGCAATACAGACAACTCTTTGTGTCGATCCTGTATTGCCATTCTGCTGGCAACAGCCCAGCTCTGCCAATGGCATAGGCTCAGGAAGCTATGACTCGGCCGTCTCGGCAGCTCTCTGGGCAGGTCGGGAAGCCTCAGGTCCTCCCGACAACAAAACCATTGGGAGCTACCGGGTTGACTCAGAGGCCAGGTGGGATCCCTGGGCATGCGAGCAAAATCAAATTTCCTCTCCCTCTGTCGTTCCCGTAGTCGCCCATCAATTCAGATGGTCAAAGAGATGAGAGAATCGAGTTCCGCAGGTAGCTCCCGATCAGCAAGCTTGTCCTTGACCTCCTCCGAGACGGCGTGCAAGAACATATCAAACAGTGCTTCCTGGTTCCTAGCACTCTCTGCTACCAACATGTGTAAATCCACTGCATAGTCAGCCACACTGCAGGAGCCCTGCCGAAGATGGATTAGCCTCCGGGAAGCCTCTCTCCCAGAGTATGGGGCTTAAAAAATCTTCTTCACCTCTGCCACAAATCCCTCCAGACAAATGCATATGGCCGGCCGCTGTAGTTCAGGTGAGAGCCCTACCGGACATCAGCGTGATGAGATAGTCTATCTTGGAGCGATCCGAGGGGAAGGAGGAGGTCTGAAGCTCGAAAATGAGGGCACACTGAACTAGAAGCGCCTGACAGGTACTGGACTCCCCAAGTATGGGGCCCAGTAAATGGGGCTCCCGAGAAGGTGGAGTGGCCGATGAGACGGCGCTGCTAGCAGCTGGGTTACTGAGAGGCTGTGGCATTACCGCCGTGGTAGGCTGCCTCCCAGACAACCCGTGGAATTGCAGCAAACCGTCCAATGCCCGGTCATGGCGTTCAGCCAACATTTGAACCCCCTCAATAAGGCCATGAAGAAGTTCCTCGTACTCCCGATGGTGGCTCCTTGGGAGGTGATGGCGTCGCGCAGCTGGCCGGGTCTGCTGGGTCAGTCATGGCCAGTTCATACTATCTGGAAGGTAAGACCCAAATGCAGACCGTGTCGAGGAAACAATGTTTATTACAGCAACAGAGGCAAAGTTACAGGACGGCAGGCAGGCTCAGGGTCAGGTCAGACAGAGGTCGGAAATCAAGATAGGGGCTAAGATACAGGACGGCAGGCAGGCTCAGGGTAAGGGGCAGGCAGAGTGGTCAGATGTGCGGGTTCAGTGTCAGGACAGGCAAGGGTAAACAAAAAGGAGGGCGAGAAAAAGAGAGGTTGGGAAAGTACAGGAGCTGACAGGACAAACGCTGGTAAGCTTGACAAACAAGACGAACTGGCAACAGACAAACAGAGAACACAGGTATAAATACACAGGGGATAATGGGGAAGATGGGCGACACCTGGAGGGGGGTGGAGACAATCACAAAGACAGGTGAAACAGATCAGGACGTGACAGCTTCAAACCAATTTCATCACATTGGAAGCTAAACGTCATTGGCAGAAAAGTTGAATTGTTACTTTCCGTTGTGTTGTTTTCCTCTGTCACTTTCCGTCACTTTCCTAGTGACGGAAAGTTAGCCATGGATGGAGATAGGAACATGGGATTGTGGTGTAACCTAATTCTCCCTACTAGCCAATGATTAGAACGGTGATTCTGATCCAACCATAAATGCATAAATTGTGCCCCTGGCCAGAGAGGGTAGCTAGATGTAGTAATGTTAGGCTAATGTTAACTAGCTGGCCTGGGGCATCGTTTCCCATTGAAGGAAGTTAATCTAGCGAGCAAGCATTTTATGCAGGTAGCCTAGGACAACAAAAACTAAAATAATGTATGACAGTCATAGAACATGTAGGCAACATGAAAGAGAAGGATGGCATTGACATTACTCTAGTAGGGTGAGTCAACATGTTTTTTCTACTTGCACGTACGCACGCACGGACACACACACAAACACACAAATAAATCAGTTCCGTGGAACATGGACTAAATCGTTCTTGGTATATTTTAGTTGTCACTGTATTAGACTGAGCATAGGTGATTAGATGAAGTTGAAATTGTCCTGGAATAGTGGAGGCAGCACCTGTTTTCTTTGCAACTTACGGTAACACTATGTGGTTTCTGGCTTTGCTTCCCCGGTGATTTTACCCACACACCACTACTGAACAGAGGTAAAAGGATCCCCAGCACAGTTTGGCTATATCAATAAATTGTTTGAATACTTAATTTGTTTTTAATTGAACAAGCTGAAAGATTGCACCTTCAAATGGGTACTGCCATATAATCATCACGGAAATAAAAACAACAACAACAGCAGGCAGGACACATAAACCCTCTTGGCAGCGTGACAGCCCTGGCCCTGCAGAGTGATCAAAGCGGAACAACAAAATGCTGCTTGTCTGTAAAATTGGGAATTGCTGTCTTATCGTGACAGTCAGGACACTGTAATGGGTATGAGAACCACTACAGTGCATACTGTAGGGTGGGGAGTATCACTCTTCCTGTCGAGGCTATGGGCAAGGAAACATTTGGCCATCTTTTCTCTCGTATAATCTTTTGTAGTTTGTGCAAATACATTTTGTTTCTGATTTCCCATAGATGCTACAAAATAAATAAATAATTAAAAGTAGTAGCTTCAAACACCTGAAGAAGATTATGCACCTGAAGCGCATGTCTGTCACTTTCTGTCCACTGTAGAGCAGTCAGTCAATGATTCTGTACAAATGTATGTTCATATGCACAACTAAATAATGTATTGGAAGGTTGTGCATCACTGCACCATGAAATTAATGTTTCCATACGCGTGCAATTCCATTGCTAAATAATTAAGTTATTTCAGTTAAAAAGTTTACTCTACAGCAAGGAGGTTGAAATCAAAACCACTGGGTGAATACACAGGGTGTATCATTTTTTCATTTCTCCTCACATTTGAGGTATCTGAATAATAATATGTTTGTAGAATATGTAACTGGGCTATGAGAAAGGGTTCTTCATTTTGAATTTGTAGTGGTTTACATGTTCAGCACAACTGACAGTGACAACCCCATGTCAGTCATACTAACTGAAAGAAGAAGATGAAGGAAATTATGATGATGATGTATGACAGAATCATCATAAGCATTAAAATACTTTAGGCTTGTTGTGACTCAACCACACATATTACTCCATAAAGTTTCTGCCACATTCTGAGGATTAAACTCCTTTAATGAATAGGACAGAGTTCATTTTTGGACCACTGGCAGAGAGAGACCAAGACCGTCCATCACCACTACATGCAGCAACTCTGTGTGGAGTATTATTTTATGGACAGCAGTAAATGCATCACTGAGCTATTTTACATTTTATGACCTCCATTAGACTGCAAGGCAACTTCACTTATCCTTCTGCCCTTTGCCTGTGACACAGCCTATCAGTCACAGCGGGCTAGGAGAAACCCCGGGTCTCAACGGGCAAATTAAACTTCACCTCCCCGGAAAACTCTATTCTCCACATGTCCCAGGCTTGGAATATGGTCTCTCTCTCTTTCTCTCTTTCTCTCTCTCTCTCTCTCTGAAATACTGTAGTTTAAATTATTTTACATAATGAATCACACTAATGTAAACTGTGTATAAAACAACGTGTTGACTGAAATTGCAGCATGGTATGTGGTAGTGTAACATTACAAAGCAATAGCTAAATGCTATACAACAACATACAATACAATGTTGATTCTACAGTGGTTCCTAGTACATCCAACTAATGTGTTTACTCATCTATGATAGTTGTTGCAGCGGCCAACCCTTGACCTACAGTCTCTAGCATAGTATTTATTAAACTATTTCCTTGGGCACCCCCAGCCATTCCATGTTTTTAATCAATTCCAGAATTAGCAAACCAGATTGACAATTAATGATCAAGCCCCTGAATAGATGAATCAGGCGAGCTAGTTCAGGGCTACAACACAATTGTGAAATGTCTGGGAGTACCCGAGGAGAGGTTTGAGAACCAATCGTAACTGTGCAGAAATGAGTTTCCTCATCTGTCAACGAAAAGCCAAACCTGGGTGGCTGCCATTTAAGAGCTCTGTCACCTGACATGGCCTGGGATGCTTTGTACTATAGGTCACAGAGGCCAGAGTATGGTGGGTAATGGAAGGAAGCGGTTGGGAAATTGATTTTAACACTCAGGCCAGTCTAACCTCAATGAATAAAAGGGTCAAGTGAAATCCTGTGTGACAGAATGGGTGATTGGTCCAGAGTGAGAGAGGAAGAGAGAGGGAAGGAGGGAAAGAGAAAGGGTAGATGGACGCAAACATTGTCCAGTGTTGAGTTAAGAGAAAGGGGAGGATTTACCTCCACGCAACACTTTGGGAGATAAAATATGACATCTTTGCCACAACTACAGAAGTGTTTCAGATTTAATTGTCGCTGAATCATGTAGAGAAAATGCATAGAAACAAAATAGCAAACTACCACAAGGAACAATCAAACAATCAAATGTGGATGTACACTATAACAGAAAAACAATAACACCATTTGTACTTACCCACTGGGCACAGACGTTAATTCAATGTATATCCACGTTGGAAACAACATTGATTCAACCAGTGTGTACCCAGTGGATAACAGTTGGCAACAGAGGAAAGCTGCTATTTTAATTTTCTCTTTGCAACAATAAGGCATATTAAAGCGTTTGCATTTAAGTCGCCAATTTATACAAACGCTGCATATTGATGAGCTATGGCTTGTTATGTCTCAGATAGACAGTTACATTCCCCTCAGTCTTTACCAGGAATAAGTGTTTCCAGATGAAAACTTGTCACAGCAACGGAGTGCCCTGAAGACAAATGTTAGCAGCATTGAACACAGCCATTGATTTGTAGCTCAACAAATTGAAAGTGAATAGACTAGTAATTACTGCTTGCTGTGAAAGGTGAGGAGCTGTCAGATCTCATCGGATTACACCAAGGTCCCTCCTCCATCACCTGGTGAGTTAAAGACTATAGGGGGAGAGATGGGGGGATATACAGTATCAGGTACAGGCTGTGTGTGTGTGTGTGTGTGTGTGTGTGTGTGTGTGTGTGTGTGTGTGTGTGTGTGTGTGTGTGTGCGTGTGTGTGCGTGCGTGTGCGTGTGGACGTGATTAACTCTTCTTGTGGGGACCATAAGAATAAAAATTGGAGCAACTGGGGACATTTTGTTAGTCCCCATAAGGTGAAATGCTATTTCTCTGGGGTTTAGGGGTAAGGTTAAAATTAGTGTTCGGGTTAGAATTACGGGTTAGGGTTAGGAGCTAGGGTTAGGTTTAGGGTTGAGTTAAGGTTAGAGTTAGGGTAAGAGTGCAGATTAGGGTTAGAGCTAGGGTTAGGGGGTGGGACTGAATTGTGTGTTCCCACAAGGTTAGCTGTTCAAGACTGTGTGTGTGTGTGTGCGCGTGTGTGTGCTTGTAAGTGTATGTGTGTGTCGGTGCGTGCTTGCATGCATGTGGATGTACAGTATGTGTGCGAATGTATTTATTCTGGCTCAAAACAAACCTACAGGGCTTAGGTAACTTTTCATAAAATGTTTTACTCCCATGAAACAAAGAAAAATAACCTATTTATATTTCATTTATATTTTATATATTTATATAGACCTAATAACCTTCAGGCTTTGACCTGAATGACAAAACGTCAGATGTCTACTTATCATGATGTTGAGTGCCAGTCTCTCCAGAGCAAAAATATTGTAAACATTCTTTTAATTTGGCATGTGTGTTGAAATGAACTTCGGTGCAATATTCATGATCTCTTTCTGGTAATCGGTTCAGTTTACCACCTGAACACATCAACCAGGAAATGACTGAACAATGTTATGGCACCACTGCTATTACCAACCAACACCATTAGGGACACACTCCTGTCTGTCTTCCCATATCAACAAACTAGTTCAGTTCTATACATTTTAAAATCCCTCCATCTATAAACATCGAAAGCATCATAAATACATGTTGTGGATTAATGGTGTTGGCCTGTCATTTTGCAGAACATGGTACCTGGCGCTACTGATACCACTGGGAAATCATGGCTCTTGTTTGTAACAATGACCTGAGTGACAGTTCCATAGAAAGAGGATGATCATTCTAGTTCTATTGACAGTCCTTTCAGTGATTCCCCTAGTGTTCCAATCAGACACTGGAGAAGAAGCCTGAGTGACAGTTCCATAAAAAGAGGATGATCATTCTAGTTCTAATGACAGTCCTTTCAGTGATTCCCCCAGTGTTCCAATCAGACATTGGAGAAGAAGCCTGAGTGACAGTTCCATAGAAAGAGGATGATCATTCTAGTTCTATTGACAGTCCTTTCAGTGATTCCCCTAGTGTTCCAATCAGACATTGGAGAAGAAGCCTGAGTGACAGTTCCATAGAAAGAGGATGATCATTCTAGTTCTATTGACAGTCCTTTCAGTGATTCCCCTAGTGTTCCAATCAGACATTGGAGAAGAAGCCTGAGTGACAGTTCCATAGAAAGAGGATGATCATTCTAGTTCTATTGACAGTCCTTTCAGTGATTCCCCTAGTGTTCCAATCAGACATTGGAGAAGAAGCCTGAGTGAGCATCAGAATAGAGTAACACAGACAGACAACAT
Source organism: Oncorhynchus keta (assembly GCF_023373465.1). Lineage (NCBI taxonomy): Eukaryota > Metazoa > Chordata > Actinopteri > Salmoniformes > Salmonidae > Oncorhynchus > Oncorhynchus keta. The sequence goes on from NC_068454.1 coordinate 27,994,132, forward strand.
GCTGTTAAACCTGCAGGGATGTGTGTGTGTGTGTGTGTGTGTGTGTGTGTGTGTGTGTGTGTGTGTGTGTGTGTGTGTGTGTGTGTGTGTGTGTGTGTGTGTGTGTGTGTGTGTGTGTGTGTGTGTGTGTGTGTGTGTGTGTGTGTGTGTGTGTGTGTGTACGTGTGTACGTGTACCTGTCTGCAGGGTCTGTAACACCAATTAACTAACCTGAACTTGGCATGTTCAGCACAGAAACATTTACAGCACAGAAACATGTGCAGCACAGAAACATTTACAGCACAGAAACATTTACAGCACAGAAACATTTACAGCACAGAAACATGTGCAGCACAGAAACATGTGCAGCACAGAAACATGTACAGCACAGAAACATTTACAGCACAGAAACATGTACAGCACAGAAACATTTACAGCACAGAAACATTTACAGCACAGAAACATTTACAGCACAGAAACATTTACAGCACAGAAACATGTACAGCACAGAAACATTTACAGCACAGAAACATGTGAGGCACAGAAACATTTACAGCACAGAAACATGTGCAGCACAGAAACATGTGCAGCACAGAAACATTTACAGCACAGAAACATTTACAGCACAGAAACATGTGCAGCACAGAAACGTGTACAGCACAGAAACATGTGAGGCACAGAAACGTGTACAGCACAGAAACATGTGAGGCACATAAACATTTACAGCACAGAAACATGTGCAGCACAGAAACATTTACAGCACAGAAACATGTACAGTACATAAACATTTACAGCACAGAAACATGTGCAGCACAGAAACATTTACAGCACAGAAACATGTACAGCACAGAAACATTTACAGCACAGAAACATTTACAGCACAGAAACATTTACAGCACAGAAACATGTGCAGCACAGAAACATGTGCAGCACAGAAACGTGTACAGCACAGAAACATGTGAGGCACAGAAACATTTACAGCACAGAAACATGTGCAGCACAGAAACATGTGAGGCACAGAAACATTTACAGCACAGAAACATGTGAGGCACAGAAACATTTACAGCACAGAAACATGTGAGGCACAGAAACATTTACAGCACAGAAACATTTACAGCACAGAAACATTTACAGCACAGAAACAAGCTGATATAATCATCAGGATTTGCATCACATTTTATTCAGGTTTATAATTTAAAACAAATATTTTTGTCATGCAAAATCGTAGTATCAAGATGCTCCTCCAGACAAATGTGCCTTTAAAAATGACTCAAGATGGCAGTTTGGGGGCAATGTAAAAAAAAACTTTCACATAACAAATTAAACGTTGGAAATTGGACAAAAACAATGTTGATGGAAAAGACAAAGAAACAAACCTTCTCTTCAATAAGTGATTTCATCCCTTTACTCTGGACTTTTCACCATTATGTAAATAGTATCTTTATTTACCCAGCTATGATGACTAAATGTCAACTGGAATGTTCATGTTTTGTTACTGCGAAGGCCTTTCTGACAGTACGCCAGACCGCTGTGCTACGCTTCAACTCATGAAACTAAGCATAGTGTGTCGTAGAAGGAGGGAAAGCGCAGACGTAATAGTTGTGTGTTTGTTGTATGATTGGTCAAGAAAGAGTATTAGTATCTTGTTAACTCTCTCTCCCTCTCTCTCTCTGCATCATTGGGAAGGGCTTGTAAAGCAAGCATTTCATGGTAAGGTATCTCTCGCTCAATCTATCTATCTATCTATCTATCTATCTATCTATCTATCTATCTATCTATCTATCTATCTATCTATCTATCTATCTATCTATCTATCTCTCTGTTGTCCATTCATTTGTATCCTGGGTGACTAGGAATACGTTATGGTGACTAAGATTCTCAGTACTGAAGAGAAATACATATAATCCGATGTTTGTCCCTGCCATCATTCTGTGTAGGGAACATAATGAAATAAGGTCCATGTACATGTAGGGATATCCAAAGAGATGTCATCAGTGAAGAAATCAGAAAACATGATAGTGTACCCCCACAAACGTAACCATAGCACCACAAAACCAAAACAAAACATATCACAATGCCATAGATGACATTTAACTAAGATGGTTAAGCTGCCCTTACCCCTTTGTAACAACACAGTAAACTGTAGCAGGAACATATTAGCGTGTGGTGTTACAGACAAATTGACTTTGATAATTCTTTGTCTCTAGGGTTATGTCCCACATTTACATTTACATTTACATTTAAGTCATTTAGCAGACGCTCTTATCCAGAGCGACTTACAAATTGGTGCATACACCTTATGACAACCAGTGGAACAGCCACTTGCATCTAAATCTTGTTGGGGGTGAGAAGGGGGGTGAGAAGGATTACTTACCCTTACTTACCCTATCCTAGGTATTCCTTGAAGAGGTGGGGTTTCAGGTGTCTCCGGAAGGTGGTGATTGACTCCGCTGTCCTGGCGTCGTGAGGGAGTTTGTTCCACCATTGGGGGCCAGAGCAGCGAACAGTTTTGACTGGGCTGAGCGGGAACTGTACTTCCTCAGTGGTAGGGAGGCGAGCAGGCCAGAGGTGGATGAACGCAGTGCCCTTGTTTGGGTGTAGGGCCTGATCAGAGCCTGGAGGTACTGAGGTGCCGTTCCCCTCACAGCTCCGTAGGCGAGCACCATGGTCTTGTAGCGGATGCGAGCTTCAACTGGAAGCCAGTGGAGAGAGCGGAGGAGCGGGGTGACGTGAGAGAACTTGGGAAGGTTGAACACCAGACGGGCTGCGGCGTTCTGGATGAGTTGTAGGGGTTTAATGGCACAGGCAGGGAGCCCAGCCAACAGCGAGTTGCAGTAATCAAGACGGGGAGATGACAAGTGCCTGGATTAGGACCTGCGCCGCTTCCTGTGTGAGGCAGGGTCTACTCTGCGGATGTTGTAGAGCATGAACCTACAGGAACGGGACACCGCCTTGATGTTAGTTGAGAACGTCAGGGTGTTGTCCAGGATCACGCCAAGGTTCTTAGCGCTCTGGGAGGAGGACACAATGGAGTTGTCAACCGTGATGGCGAGATCATGGAACGGGCAGTCCTTCCCCGGGAGGAAGAGGAGCTCCGTCTTGCTGAGGTTCAGCTTGAGGTGGTGATCCGTCATCCACACTGATATGTCTGCCAGACATGCAGAGATGCGATTCGCCACCTGGTCATCAGAAGGGGGAAAGGAGAAGATTAATTGTGTGTCGTCTGCATAGCAATGATAGGAGAGACCATGTGAGGTTATGACAGAGCCAAGTGACTTGGTGTATAGCGAGAATAAGAGAGGGCCTAGAACAGAGCCCTGGGGGACACCAGTGGTGAGAGCGCGTGGTGAGGAGACAGATTCTCGCCACGCCACCTGGTAGGAGCGACCTGTCAGGTAGGACGCAATCAAGCGTGGGCCGCGCCGGAGATGCCCAACTCGGAGAGGGTGGAGAGGAGGATCTGATGGTTCACAGTATCGAAGGCAGCCGATAGGTCTAGAAGGATGAGAGCAGAGAGAGAGAGTTAGCTTTAGCAGTGCGGAGCGCCTCCGTGATACAGAGAAGAGCAGTCTCAGTTGAATGACTAGTCTTGAAACCTGACTGATTTGGATCAAGAAGGTCATTCTGAGAGAGATAGCGGTAGAGCTGGCCAAGGACAGCACGCTCAAGAGTTTTGGAGAGAAAAGAGAGAAGGGATACTGGTCTGTAGTTGTTGACATCGGAGGGATCGAGTGTAGGTTTTTTCAGAAGGGGTGCAACTCTCGCTCTCTTGAAGACGGGAGGGACGTAGCCAGCGGTCAGGGATGAGTTGATGAGCGAGGTGAGGTAAGGGAGAAGGTCTCCGGAAATGGTCTGGAGAAGAGAGGAGGGGATAGGGTCAAGCGGGCAGGTTGTTGGGCGGCCGGCCGTCACAAGACGTGAGATTTCATCTGGAGAGAGAGGGGAGAAAGAGGTCAGAGCATAGGGTAGGGCAGTGTGGGCAGAACCAGCAGTGTCGTTTGACTTAGCAAACGAGGATCGGATGTCATCGACCTTCTTTTCAAAATGGTTGACGAAGTCATCTGCAGAGAGGAGGAGGGAGGGGGGAGGATTCAGGAGGGAGGAGAAGGTGGCAAAGAGCTTCCTAGGGTTAGAGGCAGATGCTTGGAATTTAGAATGGTAGAAAGTGGCTTTAGCAGCAGAGACAGAGGAGGAAAATGTAGAGAGGAGGGAGTGAAAGGATGCCAGGTCCGCAGGGAGGCAGAGTTTTCCTCCATTTCCGCTCGGCTGCCCGGAGCCCTGTTCTGTGAGCTCGCAATGAGTCGTCGAGCCACGGAGCGGGAGGGGAGGACCGAGCCGGCCTGGAGGATAGGGGACATAGGGAGTCAAAGGATGCAGTAAGGGAGGAGAGGAGGGTTGAGGAGGCAGAATCAGGAGATAGGTTGGAGAAAGTTTGAGCAGAGGGAAGAGAAGATAGGATGGAAGAGGAGAGAGTAGCGGGGAGAGAGAGCGAAGGTTGGGACGGCGCGATACCATCCGAGTAGGGGCAGTGTGGGAAGTGTTGGATGAGAGCGAGAGGGAAAAGGATACAAGGTAGTGGTCGGAGACTTGGAGGGAGTTGCAATGAGGTTAGTGGAAGAACAGCATCTAGTAAAGATGAGGTCAGCGTATTGCCTGCCTTGTGAGTAGGGGGAAGGTGAGAGGGTGAGGTCAAAGAGGAGAGGAGTGGAAAGAAGGAGGCAGAGAGGAATGAGTCAAAGGTAGACGTGGGGAGGTTAAAGTCGCCCAGAACTGTGAGAGGTGAGCCGTCCTCAGGAAAGGAGCTTATCAAGGCATCAAGCTCATTGATGAACTCTCCGAGGGAACCTGGAGGGCGATAAATGATAAGGATGTTAAGCTTGAAAGGGCTGGTAACTGTGACAGCATGGAATTCAAAGGAGGCAATAGACAGATGGGTAAGGGGAGAAAGAGAGAAAGACCACTTGGGAGAGATGAGGATCCCGGTGCCACCACCCCGCTGACCAGAAGCTCTCGGGGTGTGCGAGAACACGTGGGCGGACGAGGAGAGAGCAGTAGGAGTAGCAGTGTTATCTGTGGTGATCCATGTTTCCGTCAGTGCCAAGAAGTCAAGGGACTGGAGGGAGGCATAGGCTGAGATGAACTCTGCCTTGTTGGCCGCAGATTGGCAGTTCCAGAGGCTACCAGAGACCTGGAACTCCACGTGGGTCAGTACGCGCTGGGACCACCAGGTTAGGGTGGTGCGGCCACGCGGTGTGGAGCGTTTGTATGGTCTGTGCAGAGAGGAGAGAACAGGGATAGACAGACACATAGTTGACAGGCTACAGAAAAGGCTACGCTAATGCAAGGAAATTGGAATGACAAGCGGACTACACGTCTCGAATGTTCAGAAAGTTAAGCTTACGTAGCAAGAATCTTATTGACTAAAATGATTAAAATGATACAGTACTGCTAAAGTAGGCTAGCTGGCAGTAGCTGCGTTGTTGACACTACACTAATCAAGTCGTTCCGTTGAGTGTAATAATTTCTACAGTGCTGCTGTTCGGGGCTAGCTGGCTAGCTAGCAGTGTTGTTTACGTTACGTTGAGTTAAAAGAACGACAATAGCTGGCTAGCTAACCTAGGAAATCGGTCTAGACTACACAATTATCTTTGAAACAAAGACGGCTATGTAGCTAGCTATGTAGCTAGCTACGATCAAACAAATCAAACCGTTGTACTGTAATGAAATGAAAATGTGATACTACCTGTGAATGCGACCGGGTTGTTGAGTTCTATTCAGTAGACGTTGGCTAGCTGTTAGCTGTTAGCTGTTGGCTAGCTAGCAGAGTCTCCTACGTTAAGGACGACAAATAGCTGGCTAGCGAACCTCAGTGAATTAAGATAATCACTCCAAGGCTACACACACTAAACTACACAATTATCTTGGAAACAAAGACAGCTATGTAGCTAGCTAACACTGAACTAATCAAGTCGTACAGTTGAGTGAATAGCACTACAGTGATGCTAATCTGTGTGCGTTAGCTAGCGTTGCTAGCTCCTGGGCGAATAGCAGTGAAGGCTACGTTAGGGCGACGAAATACGAAATACGATAATTAATGCAATTATCTCTGATACAAGGACGGCTATGTAGCTAGCTAAGAAGAATGGCTAAGATTATGTAGCTAGCTAACAGTAAACTAATCAAGTCGTACAGTTGAGTGAATTGCACTACAGTGATGCTAATCTGTGTGCGTTAGCTAGCGTTTGCTAGCTCCTGGGCGAATAGCAGTGAAGGCTACGTTAGGGCGACGAAATACGATAATTATGCAATTATCTCTGATACAAGGACGGCTATGTAGCTAGCTAAGAAGAATTGCTAAGATTAGACAAATCAACCGTTGTACTATAATGAAATGTAATGAAAAAGTTATACAACCTGCAGAGCGAAGTGCGAATGCGACCGCTCCAACCGGAACCGAACATGATGTCCCAAATGGCATCTTATTCCCTATATGGCTATGTGGCTACTATCATATAGCTGACTGATGCATAGGGAGTGTTTCTCCACAACACTTCCAGTAGTTTGTGCCATACTTGTGCCAAAATTCTAGCTACGTACAAATGGTCCTGTGTTGCCATTATAAAGGAGCCACAGAGGCTATTCGTATTCAGAGGGGATAGATGGTGATTCAAAAGTGTCTGACAAAACTTGGGCCCCATTCGCAGTCGTGGTGATTCAGCATTGGTGTGTCACTATCGGTTTGGATAGTGTCCTTGATAAGGCTTCTACTGTACAATGAACGCAGGGCTGGTGACGCTCAGTCCGCAGCACCACAGTCCCCTGGGCTCACCCTGAGATCTACAGTGAACAGGAAAGTGACAGACAGTGTGTGTGTGTGTGTGCGCGCACGCGCTGGGGGGTGACAGAGAACCATTTCAGGTGCATAATCCTCCCAGGAGAAGACTGAAATGGCTAATGAGAATCTGAAGGTGAGAGAGAATATGACTGTTCTTTTCAAGGCAATGAATTGGATGGGAAGCACATTTTTCAATTATTGACTAAATGTCTGGTCCCTGATATGGTGCAAACACAATGCTGCCTTTGTGAGAAGTGACATTAAGTAAATATGGAAAACTGTTGCATACATGTCACAAGGACATGTCCCTGCTCAATTGTCACTGTAATGTATTTGGTCTATTTCAGAGTGTTTCTACTACCTCTTGTACCTACAGTCAGCTAACCACACTAGGGCCAATCCTCTGTTAACAGAGTGTGTTAATTCTATGTAACACGGCTACCTACAGAAGCATCAAATTAATCACAATTATGATTACCCACTCCCTCCTCCAGTATCATGCCCATATAGACCCTATCAACTGGTAAAAGCACACACACAAAACACACACAAAACATTCCACGTCCTATTGGAACAACATGGACTCTGCTAAAAAGTACAGTACAGTGTTGTGTAGTTAGCCTTCCCTGCTATGTGTGCCATAAAAACCAACGTGTGTGTTCCAAAAGTAGTGCACTACATAGGGAATAGGGTTACATTTGGGACACAACCTATGTCTTCAAATAAGCTCCACTCAGCCAGTCATTAGAACTGCTTGCTCCTCTCATTGAAGGTCCTAATAGCCTCCTGCTTGGGACAGGTGCTCTGCAAATTGCTTCCCCTAAATGATTAACGAGCTGAGATTTATGTGGTGGTGTGTGTGTGTGTGTGTATATATGTGTGTGTGTGTCAGCATGCATGCATGTGTGTGTGTGCGTGTGCACGGCTGTATGTATGCAAGGTGCGACCAGGAGGCAGTCACAGACGGGCACTTGAGTTTCTATAGAGCAAATGTGAGAGGATGTTCCCAGCCAAGCCATTCAGTCCTCTGTATTCTAAACACGTCCAGATCTTGTGGGCTAGTTTGCCTCCCTGGTGTTGACATTAACAGATTAATAGATTGATTAAACATTTAAGGGGAGCCAGTTAAATTGGAAGGAGCGTGAGCCATTGTTGGGAGTTGGTGCAATGAAATAACGCAAACAGAAGGACACACTCCTCCATGGTGTTCATGTAAATTGAGTTCATGTCCCTAAATACATGCATGAGACATTAAACAGACATTCACTTTTCTCTCTCTTGAACAAAGCCAGCAAACAAACAAACCATGAAGGTACTTTCATACAGTAGGTTTCATGTCTTCTCCAGACAGTTATAAACTCTAGTGGCAAGGTAAAACACAGGGTGTGTCCCAAATGGCACCTACCCTATATATTGTACAACTTTTGACTTGAGCCCTGTGGGGGAGTAGGGCTTAGGGTGCCATTTGGTGAACAGGCTCTAAGGGAATAGGGTGCCATTTAGTACAAAATCAAAACACAATTTTCACCCATACATGTTTCTCCAACCCACACCTGCAACCCTTATCCTCCAGGGAAGTGATTGGCAGGTGGCTCTCTCTCTTGAACACAGCCTTATTTGTCACTGTCACGTCAACGTAGAGGGATATTGGGTGACGTGACCTGTGACTGTTTAACATGCTAAACCAGCTGAACAACACATGTTAACTCAAGGTTGGAATGATGGGGCACTGGCCAGGTGAACTCAACATGATGTTCATCTCATTGTTTCGTTTCCTCCTCTCCTCCTCCTCTCCTCCTCTCCTCCTCTCCTCTCCCTTTCCTTCTCTTTTCCTCTCATCCTTTATGTCCTCTCCCTCCATGCTGTTCCTCTCCTCCAAACACATTATAGAGTAAGGATGCACCTCAGCACTGGCTGAACACAGTCTAGCGGTTAAGAGCGTTGGGAATGTAACCGCAAGGTCACAGATTCAAATCCCTGAGCCAACTAGGTGAAAAAAAACTTGCTTGAGCAAGGCCTGAGGAAAGACACATGGAATGAGGGGTTAATATGATAATCAGAGGGAAACTGTAATTTGTAACATACCTCGTTCACCCTCCTCAGGTCTTTAAATGGCCCCACAAACCACGGACCCAGCTTCCGGGAGGGCAGGCGGAGGGGTAGGTTACGGGTCGAGAGCCAGACACGGTCCCCTGGTGCGAACACCAGGGTCTCACTGCAGTGACGGTCCGCGCTGGCTTTCTGGCGACGCGCGGCTCGTTGGAGATGGACACGGGCGGCCTCCCATGTCTCCTCCGCGCACCTAAACCAGTCGTCCACCGCAGGTGTCTTGGTCAGACCCTGATGCCACGGTGCCAGAACCAGCTGGTACCCCAATATGCACTGAAAAGGGGGAGAGGTTAGTGGAGGAGTGGCGAAGCGAGTTCTGTGCCATCTCGGCCCAGGGCACGAACGCTGCCCACTCCCCCTGCCGTTCCTGGCAATAGGACAGCAGAAACCTGCCCACATCCTGGTTGACTCTCTCTACCTGCCCGTTACTCTCAGGGTGAAAACCTGAGGTAAGGCTGATCGAGACCCCAAGACATTCTATGAACGCCTTCCAAACTCTCGACGTGAACTGGGGACCCCGATCCGACACTATATACTCAGGCACCCCGTAGTGCCGGAAGACGTGTTTAAACAGGGCCTCCACAGTCTGTAGGGCCGTAGGGAGACCAGACAGAGGGAGGAGACGACAGGAAAACAATCCATAACGACCAGGATCGTGGTGTTTCCCTGTGAGGGAGTAAGATCTGTTCGGAAATCCACTGACAGATTTGACCAAGGTCGTTGTGGAACGGGTAAGGGATGTAACTTACCTCTGGGCAGGTGTCTCAGAGCCTTACACTGGGCACACACCGAGCAGGAGGAGACATAAACCCTCACGTCCTTAGCCAAAGTGGGCCACCAGTACTTCCCAGTCAGACAGTGCACCTTCTGACCGATCCCCGGATGACAAGAGGAGGGAGACGTGTGGGCCCAATAGATCAACTGTTCACGGACAGCAGATGGAACGTACATAGGCACCAACGGGACACTGGAGGGGAGCGGGCTCTGTACACAACGCCTGCTCAATGTCCGCATCCAGATCCCACATTATCGGCGCTACCAGGCAGAAGGAAGGGAGTATGGGACTCTTATCCATGGGCCGCTCCTCTGTCATATACAGCCAGGACAGTGCGTCTGCCTTCTTATTCTGGGAACCTGGTCTGTGGGATAGGGTAAACACAAAACGGGAAAAGAACAAGGCCCACCTTGCCTGACGAGGATTCAGTCTCCTTGCTGCCTGGATGTACTCCAGGTTGCGGTGGTCAGTCCAGATGAGGAAAGGGTGTTTAGCCCCCTCAAGCCTATGTCTCCACGCTTTCAACGCTTTAACCACAGCCAACAACTCCCGGTCCCCCACACAATAGTTACCCTCCGCTGGGCTGAGCTTCTTCGAGAAGAAAGCACAGGGGCGGAGTTTCGTTGGCGTGCCCGAGCGCTGTGAGAGCACGGATCCTATCCCAGCCTCAGACGCGTCCACCTCCACTATGAATGCCATAGAGGGATCTGGATGGGCCAGCACAGGAGCCGAGGTAAACAGAGCTCTTAGCTGCCCAAAAGCCCTGTCTGCCTCGGCCAACCACTGCAACCGTACAGGACCCCCCTTCAGCAGTGAGGTAATGGGTGCAGCAACCTGGCCAACACCCCGGATAAATCTCTGGTAGTAATTGGCAAACCCTAAAAATCACTGTACCTCCTTTACCATGGTGGAAGTCGGCCAATTACGCACGGCTGCAATGCGGTCACTGTTCATCTCCACCCCTGATGTGGAAATGCAATACCCTAGGACGGAGACGGCCTGCTGAAAGAACAGACATTTCTCAACCTTTACATACAGGTCATGCTCCAACAGTCCAACAAAGGACACATGCTCGGCGCGTGTGCAATACCTACAGCTTCCACACGTTGTCTAGAGTCTTGTCATTTGCCAACTATTTGTTTCTTGGTCAAACAGATGCAAGGCAACGCATTTCTTCCGGTCTCCGACCGGATATTTTGGTTGAGATTTATCCGGACAGCATTTCCAGACGGACACCTATAGAATTGACATCGCCTCGTTATCAATTTTATCGCTTATTAACGTGTACTAATACCTAAAGTTGCATTACAAAAGTATTTCGAAGTGTTTTGTGAAAGTTTATCGTCGACTTTTTTAATTTTAAAAAATGACGTTACGTTAGAAAACGCTATTTTTTTCCGTTGTTCACACAGTGTTCATAGATCGATATCTAGGCTATATATGGACCGATTTAATCGAAAAAAGACCCAAAATGATGTTTATGGGACATCTAGGAGTGCCAAGAAAGAAATTTGTCAAAGGTAATGAATGTTTTATATTTTATTTCTGCGTTTTGAGTAGCCCCCGGCTATCGCAAAATCTGTCGTTAGGTGACGTTGAAGTATTTTGGGGGATACATGCTATCAGATAATAGCTTCTCATGCTTTCGCCGAAAAGCATTTTACAAATCTGACTTGGTGGATAGATTCACAACGAGTGTAGCTTTAATTTAGTACCTTGTATGTGCATTTTAATGAAAGTTTGAGTTTTATCAAAAACTATACGTGGCGCACTTGAAATTTCCACTGATTGATGTTCCCACAGCGGGAGCACTTCCCTAATTAACAGAAGGCGAAAGCCAAATCGGCATATTCTGGGGGGGATGTGCACGGTGGAGACCTAGTCTGGACTTTCCACCGTGGAAGCACCAACGGAAACCCCTACACACCTCCCTGAGCACACTCTACGACCACCCCGTGAGAGCCCTCTTTTGCCAGGAAATAGTGGGGTTATGTAGAGCCAACCAGGGAAGGCCTAGTACCACAGGAACCACAGGTGAGTCAATGAGGAAGAGACTGATTCTCTCCTCATGATCCCCCTACATAACCATGGCCAAGGAGATGGTGGCCTCCCTGATTAGCACGGATACTAATGGTCGACTATCTAGTGTGTGTAACTGGAAGGGTCTAGCTATAGGAAAATCCCTAACCTAATGGCTAATTCCCAGCTGCGCCTGAATCGACGAGCGCTTTATGCTGGGAATGTGGGGAAAACTCAGGGAAACAAACAGGCACAAACAGTTGATCAACAGAGGACTCTGGATGAGTGTGGTGCAAACTCACCTGGGGTGACGCCAGAGTGCCCTGCCTGTTGCCTCAACTCCCAGAGGAACCAACACGGCACCGACCGGCAGTGTGTCCTCTTCGGCCACAGGTGGCACATGTGATGGCTCCTCCTCCAGTCTCCCTATGAGTAGCCCCTCCTAACTCCAAACTCCAGCCCCGTCTGGACATCCGCGGGTGACCAGCAGGTTATCCAACAAGATGGACAAATCCACCAGTTGGTCAAAGGAAATGGTGGCATCCCTGCAGGCCAGCTCACGTTGGACGTTCTCTCGTAGGCTGCATCTGTAGTGGTCGATGAGGGCTCTGTCGTTCCAGCCTGCTCCGGCGGCCAAGGTCTGGAATTCCAGGGCGAAGTCCTGGGCGCTCCTCATCCCCTGCCTCAAATGGAAGAGCCTTTCCCCTGCCGCTCTGCCCTCAGGTGGATGGTCAAAAATGGCCCGGAAGCGACGGGTGAACTCCTCAAAGTGGTCTGGCTCGTGTCTCCTTCTTTCCACACGGCGTTTGCCCACTCCAGCACTCCTCCTGTGAAGCAGGAGAGGAGGGCGGCCACTTTCTCCCCTCCCGAAGGAGCTGGGTGCACAGTGGCCAGGTAGAGGTCCAGTTGTAACAAGAATCTCTGGCACTGTGCTGCCTTTCCAACATACTCTCTGGGAAGGGAGAGACGTATCCCACTGGAATTCTCTCTGGAACGGGTGTAGACAACCCCGGTTGTGCTGGTCGATAGACTACCCATCTCTCCCAGAGGTCCATGGTCTGGACAACGCGATCCATCATGGCACCAAGATGATTTAACATGGCTGAATGTTCCTGGACTCGCTCCTCAGCTCCTCTAACCGGGGTACCTGCTCCTGCTGACTCCATTAGTGGTGTGTAATTCTGTCAATGGGTGTATTAGAGGCAAAGTCAGGTGCAGGAGAGTAGAGTGATGTAAACAGGTGCACTTTTATTTTAGTTCCAAAAACGAGAGCACTACATAAGTCAAACGCGCTCAAAACACGGAACAAAAGTAAAGCGCGTAAGAAAACACCACAATAACATGAAACAATTTCACACAAAACATGATGGGAAATGGAGGGTTAAATACAAGTAGATTGATTGGGGAAATGAAAAGCAGGTGTGTAGTGAACAAGACAAGACAAATGGATATATGAATAATGGAGCGGCGATGGCTCGAAAGCCAGTGACGTCGATCGCTGAATGCCGCTCGAACAAGGAGAGGAGCCGAAGGCGGAAGTCGTGACAATCAATTAATTATTGCAATAATGAAACCGTCGACCCCACACTCCGAAGTGTGTTGCTGAGTGCTTAGCTGATAATGAAAATATAGATGTTCTATAGGACCTGAAAACGCTTAGTCAGACTGGTTCCAACCTTCCTATTAGCCCCCTTGGATCAAGTCCTGATAATCTGCACGGGATGTTGTTTAACTTCCAAGCCAGCTTAGTTTCCCAGATGCCAGGATGATGAGACAATGAGGCATTGTTCTAAACTATTCCAGGCTATCTCTATCTCGGGTCACACACACCACATATTGTCTATTGAATGCCAGGTTTAGGTTTTTATCACAAAGTCATTGTCAGCTCAAGCTATTTCTAGCAAAACCCATTTCCTTGACCATAAACCCAGACTATCTGCAGGAAGCTAGAGTGGAAACCATCTCTTTCCAGAAAAACAGAATTAAACAGAAAATAACCATTAATATAAAACAAATCAGGTAAATATGTAATTTTTTTCTATCACAACCATTTTGAGAATTCTCTCAACCTCAACTTAAAAGGAAAATGATAAGGTTTAAAAACACATTTATTCCATTTAGTGCCTAATGAGCATGACCCAGGACAAGCATCATGATCCCACTATGTATAGGGCATCGCCTATGGACTCCATGTTGCATTAGCATAAACCTGCTATAGTTCCTGAGTATTATCATTATCATCAAAAAGTGCAATATGGCAATGGATATAAATCAAATAGATTAGGATCACTTTCACTTTCAGCATAACAACAATCAAAACAATCCATCCATAATAGATTTGCTCCACTGTGATAACATGCATCTTGGTGAGACGTGTAGGAGTCAGGCGCAGGAGAGCAGGGATGTCTGAGAAGCGTCTTTAATAATATAGTCCACCAATACGAAACCGCACAGACAAAAATCCCAAAATTAAGCTCTCGAATACATAGAAACTCGTGCAAACACACGGAGGAACAAACACAGTTCCGACACTTTACATACACGTGCGTAATAGCGAAAAAACAACAAACATCAAATACAATCGAGCGCAATACACACAAGTCTAATCCTGCACGAATTACGGCAGGTAACAGGTGCCCTATATACCCACAGAAATCAAAGCAATTGAAAACCAGGTGTGAAAAGGAACACAGACAAAACAACCAGAAAAAGAAAAAGGGATCGGTAGCGACTAGTAGACCTGCGACACCGAGCGCCGAGTGCTGCAGGTACCTTCGGTAGAAGTCAACCTGATACTCCAAAGAACAATTTTAGAGTCTAAATCAATTACGGGCACAGTTGACCAACCCCCTCCCTTTCCTAGCACTCAATCTTCTGGCATTTCTTAATTTTTCTCCAGATAGCTTCACAGTTCAAAGTGGATGGTTCATAATAATATCCCAATTTCAATGTCTCACCTGAACCCCACCACAACTCCCATTATGTCTTGTCCATTTGCCAACCAATACACCAGCAACATGAGACAAGTTTTGGAATGGATCTCTTCCCATGCTCACTCCACGTGGACTTCTGTTGCACTCCTGAGAGAAAAGGCAGCCGATAACTTCAACTGGATGCTGTACACCGGTCGCTGGCTCGGATTCAGGTCTCTGGATAGAAGTGGTGCAGGACAGGGCCGTGTTGAACGTCATTTCTTCAGCCAGTTAGTGGGGGTTTTGAGGTCCACATCGCTTGGTCAAATGATCCCTTCCATGCATACCATCTCCACCACAACCTTGAGAAAGGACAGATCAGAACAACAATTCAGTTCAGTGCATATCTGATTCAGGAAATCCAGGAAGCATTGGCTATGTGACAAATTATTACTGCAGACCAATATCTTAATACAAAATTGTAAAACATATGTCAAAAAGAATAATAACACATTCTGTTGAAACAATGTTTCAAAATAGCTTATACTCCCCTTATCACACTGTCACCCTCCTCACAGAGTCATAGGATCGGGAATTTATGCCGATCATCCAGCAGACCCAATCTGGTGAGATTTGTACCAAAACAAAACAGAGCAAACAATGCAACAATACACTCCTTCAAATATCACTCAATACATTTCTTTATATCACTCAAGGTGTGTAAACTTCAATCCAAAATCCTCAAAAGACTGGTAATTCCCCCATTTTGACACGACTCACCACGTGAGTAATATGTGAAAACAACACTACTGGCTAAAATAATAATATTTATTTTTAAACAACAAATCGAATCAGAATCACTACCCGTAATAACTCCATAAAGATATTTTTTTACCCATACATTTATTCAATTAATAGAAAAATAGACCAGAGACAGCTCTATCCTTCTCGTGGTCCATCCTTCTCGTGGTCCTATCACACATATAACTATAAACCTCTCCCTAATTATCATCCAATGTCTCTTAGCTTCCCACGAGGGTGTTCAAACCACACTAGAACATAAAGACAGAGGTCAGAGGTCATTCAAAACCTTCAAATAAGTGATTTTTACAATATTAGATTAATTATGTCAAAACAGTCAAACATGTCATACATTTCCATTTCCAGGTACACAGTAACTTTATTCAGTATTTTTTTAAATCAAAATAATTTACAAGTGTTCAATTAAAATCCAGAAAATAAAAACTTCTGAAATTTCCATGTGTGTGTGTGCCCCTTTATCATGCCTTCGGCACTAACCCATATTCATAACCAAGAACTTGTGTATGCATACTGGTGTGTGCGTGGTAAATCATATGGCAAAAACAAACAAAATCGGCCTTATTTAATTTGGTAGTTTACGGCCTAATTCGGATACCTTTATACTAACTACACTGCAGAATAAACACTCAAAAAATGACTACCCCCATTCTCCTGGAAAATAAATGGCATTTATTGAGCATAAGGAATCAATGATATTTGATACCAGGCGTCTATTAAAAGATTGTTTGAGACGTAGTCTCCTACGTCTCCCTTAACATACATGGTGTATTGAACTTCCATCAGTCCTGGAAGAAAGAATCCTACTCAAAACACATTAGATAATAGTGTTTCATTAAGTGGAATCAGGACCTTCTAAAATAAATAAACCGTAACCCCTTTCCGGTAATCTAAACATTGCAAGCTGTTGCATTCATATAGTAAAAATATAAACCTATGGTTTAACAAATCTAGAACCTTCAAAAAGTTGGTGCTGTCTCATCAGCTTAATATTCAATACTACTATCTATCAATCTACTTTAATTACTGGACAATGTTCCGCGTAATGGAAACAGATTCTAATTTTAGAATACTTTAACTTCCTGCTCAAATTCACTGGTGTTACCTGAACTATAAAACCAAGTAACAATAATCAGAAACTGTCAAAGAATGTTTCTCATACCTTTACTTCAAATGTCCCACTGCCCGCTCGCTTTCAACCAGAGCAAATCTATTTTACAGTCTCAAGGCTCAATCTCTCTACTCATCACTTAACCTTGTACCTTGTATTACTAAAATATTGTATCATTAGCTCTATCAACAAAAATTACTAATTACCATTTACATACTGTCAGCAATCGTAAGGTTTAGAAAATAAAAGATACCAAACCATGATTATTCTCTCCTCACCAGAAGGCAATTTCTTCATTTTTTTAAATCCATTATTTTACCAGGTAAGTTTACTGAGAACACATTCTCATTTGCAGCAACGACCTGGGGAATAGTTACAGGGGAGAGGAGGGGGATGAATGAGCCAATTGTAAAATGGGGATTATTAGGTGACTGTGATGGTCAGATTGGGAATTTAGCCAGGACACCGGGGTTAACATCACTACGATAAGTGCCACGGGATCTTTAATGACCTCAGAGAGTCAGGACACCCATTTAACATCCCATCTGAAAGAGGGCACCCTACACAGGGCAATGTCCCCAATCACTGCCCTGGGGCATTGGGATATTTTTTTAGACCAGAGGAAAGAGTGCCTCCTACTGGCCCTCCAACACCACTTCCAGCAGTTTCTGGTCTTCCATCCAGGACCAACTCTGCTTAGCTTCAGAAGCAAGCCAGCAGTGGTATGCAGGGTGGTATGCTGCAGCTCATTGCAGTCTACCCTAACAATATTACTCTATATTTTTTATACCAACCTCTGCTGGATGTTCCCTTTCTGCTTCACACTTATGATTCAGTGATTCAAATACAACTAGGTTATTCCAGTAGACCATTTAGGCCACACACCATATTAACCTCAAAATCCCCTCGCTATTGATGTTGAATGAATTAGCCTTTCAATTTAAACTAAGCAAGTTAATAAATTGTTCAGTTTGCATCTTAAAACAAACACTGGCTGCTATATCTATCCCGTCAGTCAGGGAGGCCACTTTAATTACTACGTTATCTCTTGTTTCGTTGGTTGTACTTTCCAACATGATTCTTTGCGACCCTGCTCTACCAAATAGTTTACTAATGTGGTGATATTTGACAAATGAGTTCCTCCGCCTTTGTACGCCAATAACAAATTCACTACATATTGTATCAACACAGAACCCCCACATCTACACCCTTTAGCGATTGTTTAATAAATGCTGGGTGAAACAAAGTTTGACAGTGTAAACATTATTCGTGCTCTCGCCCATATATACTGCCAATGTTAATATATTACCTATTATCTACTGTCCTTGTGTAACGATTGTTGTCGGGAGAAGGAGAAGAGGACCAAAGAGCAGCGTGGTACGTATTCATAATGATTTTAATAAAGATGAATACTGGAACAAAAACAACAAACCGACAAACTAACAGTTCTGCAAGGTGTAACAAAAACACTAAACAGAAAATAACTACCCACAACCCATAGTGCGAAAACAGGCAGCCTAAGTATGGTTCTCAATCAGAGACAACGATTGCCAGCTGCCTCTGACTGGGAGGCCAAACACATAGAAATAGAAAACATAGAACACAAAACATAGAATGCCCACCCCAACTCACGCCCTGACCAAACTAAAACAGAGACATAAAAAAGGAACTAAGGTCAGGAACTGACACCTTGATTCTCACAAGGATTATTCAACCCCAAAATCTACTAAGGAGCAGAGTTGATCCAAACTCTCTGACCTCACAAAATATAATACTTTTCTTGCGTCACAAAATCAGTCAAGCACCCAAGCTAACTGGCTAGAGTTGGTTAGCTGGCTAGCTAACGTTACTTCCAGACACAAACAAGAGAATACATCTTCATTCTCCGTTCTCGCCATCTAGCAGAGCAGGTTAGGCTTTTTTTCAAGTTATTCAAAATGTTGGTGATTAACTGTGCTGCTGGCAGTAATTTAAATTGCGTTGTTTCCCTAACGTTTTGATTCTCTGATCCACCTCTACGCAGATGACACCATTCTGTATACTTCTTGCCCTTCTTGGAACACTTGGAACACTTGGACACTGTTTTAACTAACCTCCAGACAAGCTTCAATGCCATATTCACCTCCTTCTGTGGCCTCCAACTGCTCTTAAATGCAAGTAAAACTAAATGCATGTTCTTCAACCGATCGCTGCCCGCACCTACCCGCCTGTCCAGCATCCCTACTCTGGACGGTTCTGACAACTACAAATACCGAGGTGTCTGGTTAGACTGTAAACTCTTCTTCCAGACTCACATGAAGCATCTCCAATCCAAAATTAAATCTAGAATCGGCTTCTTATTTCGCAACAAAGCATCCTTCACTCATGCTGCCAAACATACCCTCGTAAAACTGACTATCCTACCGATCCTTGACTTCAGCGATGTCATTTACAAAATAGCCTCCAACACTCTACTCAGCAAATTGGATGCAGTCTATCACAGTGCCATCCATTTTGTCACCACTGCGACCTGTATGCTCTCGTTGGCTGGCCCTCGCTTCATATTCATCGCCAAACCCACTGGCTCCAGGTCATCTATAGGTCTTTGTTAGGTAAAGCACCGCATTATATCAGCTCACTGGTCACCATAGCAGCACCCACCCGTAGCACGCACTCCAGCAGGTATCACCCCCAAAACCAATTCCTCCTTTGGCCGCCTTTTCTTCCAGTTCTCTGCTGCCAATGACTGGAACGAACTGCAAAAATCACTGAAGCTGGAGACTCATATCTCCCCCACTAACTTTAAGCAGCAGCTGTCAGAGCAGCTCACAGATCACTGCACCTGTACATATGCCATCTGTAAGTAGCCCATCCAACTACCTCATCCCCATACTGTTATTTATTTTATTTATTTTGCTCCTTTGCTCCCCAGTATCTCTACTTGCACACTCATCTTCTGCACATCTATCCATCTATCTATCACTCCAGTGTTTAATTGCTATATTGTAATTATTTCGCCACTATGGCCTATTTATTGCCTTACCTCCCTCATCCTACCTCATTTGCACACACTGTATATATACACTTTTTCTATTTTATAATTTTATTATTGACCCATGTTTATTCCATGGTTAACTTCTGTGTTGTTTTTCATGTTGCACTGTGTAACGGTTCTCTTGTGGTGAAGGAGAGTCGGACCAAAATGCAGCGTGTAGATTGCGATCCATGTTTATTCAACTAACGTAACACGAATCTAAATAGAAACACTACAAAACAATAAACGTAACGAAAACCGAAACAGCCTAATACTGATGCACATACACACAGTCCAAGGACATCAAGACACTAAGGACAATCACCCACGAAACACACAAAGAATATGGCTGCCTAAATATGGTTCCCAATCAGAGACAACGATAAACACCTGCCTCTGATTGAGAACCACTTCAGACAGCCATAGACTTAACTAGAACACCCCACTAAGCTACAATCCTAATACATACACACCACATACAAAAACCCATGTCACACCCTGGCCTGACCAAATAAATGAAGATAAACACAAAATACTTCGACCAGGGTGTGACACACTGCTTTGCTTTATCATGGCCAGGTCACAGTTGTAAAGGAGAACTTGTTCTCAACTAGCCTACCCGGTTAAATAAAGGTGAAATAAAAAAATGTAAGACATAATTTTTTACTGACACCAGCCATATTCACCCAGCATTTCTGTGCTCAGCTCTGATACATTCAAATCAGTACTCAAAAATCCGAAAAAATTGCCTGAGCAAATTTATCAATTCCCCCTTTTAACAATGTCCATTGAGAATGCACAACGACTATACCATTCAGCTATGCTAAGAAAGTACTTGACAATTAATGTCAATCTCGATGCAATGATATACTATGCAGCTCAAGGATAGTGCAACCAACAAATACGTCATAATTAGTTAAAACAAAGAAATTGTATCTTAATACCAATAAGCATAATAAACTCCAAACATACTAAACATAAAAATCCAAATAACTCCACAGATCTTCATTGTAAAGGGTTTAAACACTGTTTCCCATGATTTTCCAATGAACCATAAACAATTAATGAACATGCACCTGTGGAACAGCCGCAACTATATTCAGTCAAAATTCACCATCATTATGCGCAACTGCGCGTCTTCAGACTCACCTGGACTCCATCACCTCCCTGATTACCTTCCCTGTATATGTCACTCCCATTGGTTCCTTCCCCAGGCGTCATTGTTTCTGTTCCAGTGTCATGTCTGTTGTTTGTTTGTGTTTCTTATTTTGTATTTAGTTGCGTTTATTTATTAAAACACTCACTCCCTGAATTTGCTTCCCGACTCTTAGCGCACTCGTTACACCTTTGCAACCAGTACCTATGTGAGAGTGGATTTTCGTCCCTCACTAGCATGAAAACAAAATACAGGCACAGACTGTGTGTGGATAAGGAGACTCTCTCCAATACAACCCAACATTGCAGAGCTATGTGCATCCTTTCAAGCACACCCTTCTCATTAACCTGTGGTGAGTTGTTCACAATTTTCAATTAACAAATAAATGTTTATATGTAAGATGGCTAAATAAAGAGTAAAATGATTGATTATTATTATATTAGTATTTGTGCCCTGGTCATATAAGAGCTCTTTATCACTTCCCGCGAGCCGGGTTGTGACAACAAACTAGTGTGTGTGTGGCAGTCTTACAATGATGGCAAAAAACAACATTTGAGAGTGTGCTGACCCTGGTACTAGAGGGGGTACGCAGATGGAGGTTGAATGTTTGAAGGGGTATGGGACTATACAATGTTTGGGAACCACTGCTGTAGAGGTTCTCTACACAGACACTTGTAAAATACATAAACCATGAACACCTTAGCAGGTAGACTGCAATATGTTAATGGTTTTACATTTAACACACTAACTATCTCCTGCAGAGAGCCGTGTCTTTATCATGATAGGGGTCAATAGTTCAACTGTATAATTTTTCCACATTTTGTTATGTTACAGCCTTATTCCAAAATAGATTAAATAATTTTTTCCCCTCATCAATCTGAACACAATACCCCATAATAATGAAGCAAAAACAGGTTTTTAGAAATGTTTGTAAATATATAAAACAAATGGAAATATCAACATTTACATAATTATTCAGACCATTTACTTGTTGAAGCACCTTTGGCAGCAATTATAGCATCAAGTCTCCTTGGGTATGAATCTACAAGCTTGGCACAACTATATTTGGGGAGTTTCTCCCATTCTTCTCTGCATATCCTCTCAAGCTCTGTCTGGTTGGATGGGGAGTGTCTCTGCACAGCTATTTTCAGGTTTCTCCAGATTCTCTTGATCGGGTTCAAGTCCGGGCTCTGGCTGGGCCACTCAAGGACATTCAAAGACTTGTCCCGAAGCCACATTTGCCTTGTGTTGGCTCTGTGCTTAGAGTCATTGTCCTGTTGGAAGATGAACCTTCGCCACAGTCTGAGGTCCTGAGCGCTCTGGAGCAGGTTTAATCAAGGATATCTCTGAACTTGCTCCATTCATCTTTCCCTCGATCCTGACTAATCTCCCAGTCTCTGCCGCTGAAAAACTTCCCCACAATATGATGCTGACACCACCATGCTTCCGCGTAGGGATGGTGCCAGGTTTCCTCCAGATTTGAGACATATAAACGGTGTGGGGTTAAGTCGGAGGCTGCATGCCAAATGGACCCTAGTCTACATAATGCACTGCTTTTGACCAGAGCCCATATTTCACTATAAAGCGAATAAGGTACCCCCTAGAGTTGATGTCCTCGCTGCAGCGGAAATATAATTAGTATAATAAAAACATCCAACAGTTTCCATCAGCTTAAACTAGAGATATGTTTTTTTGTTGCATGGGCTCTGTCTTAATCCATGTCGCTCTTTCGCATCTGAGGTGAAAAGTGGCAGAGCTAGAGTGGTGTTTGGCAGACCATGAGAACTCTTGAAAATGTGTCTTTTCACGAAAACGTCTCTAGCGTCCAAACGGTTGGTGTTCTCCATTTTGCTTTACAAATCACAGGACTCGTCTGATGTCGGTACAGACAATCTGCCAACTTCTGTCTGTAGCTTCCGGCCAGTTTGTGCTACACACTAATATGAACACTGTATGTAAAGGTGAGTCTCTCCCGAACACCGACATTGTTTTGCTGTAGGACGCCGAAAAGCGTCACAAGACTAGTCGGAAGGTAGCCGGGTACCAGTTAAACATTTTTTATGGCTGTACAGTACCAGACAAAAGTTTGAACACACCTACTCATTCAAGGGTTTTTCTTTATTTTTACTATTTTCTACATTGTAGAATAACAGTGAAGACATCAAAACTATGAAATAACACATATGGAATCATGTAGATTCTTCAAAGTACCAAATGGTGACTACTTTGAAAAATCTCAATTTTAAAATATATGATTTGTTTAACATTTTTTAATTACTACATGATTCTATATGTTATATTTCATAATTGTGATGTCATTTTGATGTATAAAATTGTAAAAAATATAGAAAAACCCTTGAATGAGTAGGTGTGTCCAAACTTTTGACTTGTACTGTATGACAGATATAGGACAGACACATCAGAACAAACTTCCTTTTGATATTTTTTGGGACTATTTCTTTATCCATGTATGAATCTGTTATTCAATGCGTTTCTATGGGTTAATAGCAGTATGGCCAAATTCCTAAAATAATTGTTTTTTTTTTTAAGTGGAAAGGTCACAGAGTCTTCTCTATGAAGACTCTGGACATGAGACTTCTCCCATGCCTGGGCCTGTATTCACAAAAAAAGTCCAAGAATTGGAGTGCTGATCAAGGATCGATGAAACCCTGTCCATATAATCTTGTGAATTATGATCTAACAAGATAAACTGATCCTAGATCAGCACTGAAACTCAAAAATTCTATGAATACGGGCTAAGGTGTCTGAGTGAATGGAGGAACAACAGAGGTTCTAGCTACAATGGCTACCAGCAGAAAAATACACCACCAAGCACAGTAATAATGGCTCCCATATTCAGCACATACAATAGACCAGCATGAGACCGTTTTTGGCTTTTTAGTTTTTAGCAAAGCTCACCCCATAATTTTATCAAAAGCTGAGATTCCTTTGTTCTTTTTTCTCCTTCTTCCTCTTCCCTTTCATGGCTCTTTTTGACTGACAAAGTCTTTTTTCCGATCTAAAAAGGTTGGTTGGTAGCTTTAGCGCGGCAGCAGTTTAATCCTCCTTTACAAGAACCCCAAAATGGTTTGAGAACCCTACCCGAGGTATAACAAAGCACAGTCATGTTTTTACTAACTCTAAGTTTTCCTTATATGAAATGGATGGTTATGTAAAACTTTTTTACTGCAAGTGGTTACATTGATAGATATTATGACACATTCCCTTAAGGCCAGACACCACAGCCTGAAATAACATTTTTGCCTCTAACTATCAATTTTGAGATTTGTGGGTATTTTGGAACATTAATATGAATATTGTAACGAGTGCGCTGAGAGTCGGGAAGCAAGAACAGGGAGTGAGTGTTTTAATAAATAAACATTAACCACAAACGCACCGACACGAAACAGAGTCATTAACACCTGAGGAAAGAACCAAAGGGAGTGACAGATATAGGGAAGATAATCAAGGAGGTGATGGAGTCCAGATGAGTGTCATGAGGCGCTAGTGCGCTTGACAATGGTGACAGGTGTGCGGGATAATCAGAAACCTGATGACCTAGAGTCCGGAGAGGGAGTGTACCTTACAGTACCCCCTCCCCGACACACGGCTCTAGCAGCAGGACGCCGACAAAGGTGATGAACCCGGGGATCAGGAGAGGACCTGTCACCACTGCTGAAGCGCGGGAACCTTTCATGCCGGCTGAGGCGCGGGAACCTGTCATGCCGGCTGGAGTGCGGGAACCTGATAGGCCAGCTGACACAGGGGAGCCTGATGATCCGGCTGATGCATGAGAGCCTAACGAGCCGGTGGAAGCAGGGAAGCCTGGTGATATGGCGGAAGCATGAAAGCGCGACGAGCCGGCTGAGGCAGGGGAGCCTGGCGATCTGGTGGAGGCATGAGAGCCTATAGCGGCTCCAAGACCCGACGTCATTTACACTGACACAAAAACACAAACTGATGCTTCCCTTAGGTGAGGTGTTATTCTGTAACGAGTGCGCTGAGAGTCGGGAAACACATACAGGGAGTGAGTGTTTTAATAAATAAACAAAACAATACGAAACACAAACAACGCACAAACAATGCAAACAATGAGTCAATAACACCTGAGGAAAGAACCAAGGGAAGGGACAGCTATAGGAAAGAGAATCAAGGAGGCGATGAAGTCCAGGTGAGCGCCATGAGGCGCAGGTGCGCTTGGCGATGGTCACAGTTGTGCGGGATAATCAGCAGCCTGATGACCCAGAGGCAGGAGAGGGAGTATACGTGACAAATATTGCCAAAAAGTAAACAGAAACATTTCAAAGACGATGAAAATATATATTTTCTTCAGTTTATCATACCATGGTCATCAACATTTGAATGAATTTTAACCACTAAAATGGAGATATATAAATTATTTCAAAGCTCACGCTTAGTAATTTCCTTTTTGTTTTGATTTGTCAGTTCTTGCTGTGAAATGTTACCCCACTCCTCCACCAAGGCACCTGCAAGTTCCTAGACATTTCTGGGGGAAATGGGGCTAGTCCTCACCCTCCGATCCAACAGGTCCCAGACGTGCTCAATGGGATTGAGATCAGGGCTCTTCGCTGGCCATGGCAGAACACTGACATTCCCGTCTTGCAGGAAATCAGGCACAGAACGAGCAGTATGGCTGGTGGCATTGTCATGCTGGAGGGTCATGTCAGGATGAGCCTGCAGGAAGGGTACCACATGAGGGAGGAGGATGTCTTCCCTGTAACGCACAGCATTGAGATTGCCTGCAGTGACAACAAGCTCAGTCGGATGATGTTGTGACACACCGCCTCAGACCATGATGGACCCTCCACCTCCAAATCGATCCCGCTCCAGAGTACAGGCCTTGGTGTAACGCTTCCTTCAACGATATATGCGAATCTGACCATCACCCCTGGTGAGACAAAACTGTGACTTATCAGTGAAGAGCTCTTTTTGCCAGTCCTGTCTGGTCCAGCCTATGGGGTTGTGCCCATAGGCAACATTGTTGCCGGTGATGTCTGGTGAGGACCTGACTTACAACAGGCCTACAAGCCCTCAGTCCAGCCTCTCTCAGCCTATTGCGGACAGTCTGAGCACTGATGGAGGGATTGTGCGTTCCTGGTGTAGCTCAGGCAGTTGCTGTTGCCATCCTGTACCTGTCCCGCTGGTGTGATGTTCAGATGTACCGATTCTGTGCAGGTGTTGTTACACCTGCTCTGCCACTACGAGGACGATCAGCTGTCTGTCCTGTCTCCCTGTAGCGCATGTTTAGGCATCTCACAGTATGACCATTGCAATTTATTGCCCTGGCCACATCTGCATTCCTCATGCCTCCTGGAGCATGCCTAATGCATGTTCACGCAGATGAGCAGTGACCCTGGGCATCTTTATTTTGGTGTTTTTCAGTCAGTAGAAAGGCCTCTTTAGTGTCCTAAGTTTTCACAACTGTGGCCTTATTTGCCTACAGTCTGTAAGCTGATAGTGTCTTAATGACCGTTCATTACATTACATTACATTGCATGTTCATTAATTGTTTATGGTTCATTGAACAAGCATGGAAACAGTGTTTATACCCTATACAATGAAGATTTGTGAAGTTATTTGGATTTTTATGAATTATCGTTGATAGACAGGGTCCTGAAAAAGGGACGTTTCTTTTTTTGAGTTTATGTTGTCCATTTTTTATGTTGTCCATTTATTATTTTAGATAGCATTCTCTTTGGAAAAATGTGCCAGAAATGTTTTTTATGTACATGTCTTTTATATTTTACAGATAGAAAGATTAAAAAAGTATTTATCCACAATCTGGTCTGGACAAGTCCTGGAGTGTTTTAACAAAACTCAACCAAAATATTTAGTCTGACTTCATCCAGTGTGCAGAAAAATGGATTTGCGCAATGTGCAAACATGGACATATTTAATGAGATATCGCCTGATTTGCATATTTTAACAAAATAGTTCATTAATATTTTAATAGAAACAATAATTATATTTGTGCCTACATTTAACTGGGAAAAGTTGATTGTAAGGGGGAAAAAATGACCCTATACCTGGCTTTATCTCAAACAGTGTAGAATAATGCCTGACTTGAGGGGGGATATTGCAACATTTCTTTATGCAAATCGTCAATTGTCTGCCCTAATACATACAGAAACAAACAGCATTAGGATATCTTAAAGCATTTTCAAAATATAGACCTGTAAACACACAGATACAATAGGCGGAAATATCAATTATTAGTATGTATGATGAATGTTAACTTCACTTTTGATAACGGTTCAATAGACAACTTTCCAAGTCAGATTTCCTCTCATTCAGTGCTGCATGGTTCTGTCTGACAAAAATACATACAGTAATATGTTTTTTAAAATGTTGTGGCTCTGTAATCTGCTCTAAGGAAAACACCCCCTAAACTCAGAAAGTGCAGAATAATGCCTGGCTGGAGGGTGGTGGGCCACTGCAAGCTCTATATTGCTCAAATTTGGAATACAGGTAGTGAGTTGTCTGTCCTACATACACAAACAAACATCATTAGGATATGTTCATTCATCTAGGAAATATTGACCCGTGAGCACACAGATACAATAGGTGGCAAAATCAACTATGAATATTTATGATCAATTTTAACTTTACTTTTTGGTGGCTGTTCTATGGACAACTTCCCATGTCATATTTGCTCTCATTCAGTACTGTACGGTCCTGCCTAAACAAAAAGGGATACAGTTACACTTGTTTTTTATGTTGTGGCTAATGTAATCGGCTCTAAGGAAAGTGGGCTCCGGCATAAAAATGACATAAAACAAAATGTGGGTTCCTTAAAATATTTTGTGTCTTTAGCCCCAAGTTTTGCAATTAAGACGGGAGGCCATCACAGATAACCTTTATATTTGCCTCAAATCCAATGTGGAGGCCAAAATCCAATATGGCAACTATAAAAACATTTGATGGAGGTTAAATCACCTGTAAATATAAATTGAGTAAATGAGAGGCATTTTTTCAGAATTGTGTGCAACACTCATGCCTATAAAGACCATTAGAGTAAATAGAGTTTATTCTGAATCCAATATGGCCAACATGATAACACTCAAACACATTTGCCTGCGCATAAGTAGCCCTTGTAAATGTTGTGTTATTGTGTTATTCTGTCTTTAAAAGGGTTTCATAAGGATCTTGGTATAGCTATGTTAGTGGCTTTGCTATGCCACTGTTGTCTTTGAATAGTCCAAGCCAACTAGCTTATCAATGTGTCTTCAGGTTTTAATCTCATTCCCACATTATTTTCAAATATATATGTATTAACTTTTCACAAATAATCCTGCACAGTAACATAGTAACCAAGTTACAGGAAAGCAACCATAATACAACAGTCAGCTACCCTAGTAGTGTATATGTACAGCCCTCTTTTCCCCACTAAAACTAAGTGTGCAATGTTGATTCAAAGTCATTTAGGATTACCAGGAAATGAGTGTATCCTAACAGTGTGAGGAGACAAAGTAGCCAGTGGTAATTGTAGTTCTGGGGCCTGAGCAGCTTGCACAATCTGGGCAAGCTGCTGCAACAAGAGCAGTATCCTTCCTGTATGACTAGCAGGCATGGGGGGGGTGATCAGTTTCAGTTTCTACAGTTTGATATAGGCAGGAAGCAGATGCAGCTTGCATGCCAACGAGATCCATTGACTAACTGAAATGTTATCTCTGCCTGAATGATGCTGGGGATACTCCGGTAGTGGAATGGTTGGTTGTGTGTGGTTGTGAAGGAAAATCTGTGGAAGACTTGCCTTTAAATGCTTAATTGTCCTGTAAGTGGAGTGTTTTATGTTGAATATAGCAAAAAGTTATGTAGGTCACGTCCTACATATTTTTTTACATTCCTTTGAAAGTCAGGTAATTTAACCAATTTCAAATGTGGATGGTTGGCATTGATTACACACCCAGCAGGACATGTGGTGAGTGACAGAACCTGTTAGGGTGACTTCAGGTTAGTGAGTTTAGTTGTAGCATTGCTAGGTCATAGACTATGACTTAGAAGTGTTGACTGTGAGGGACATAGCACAGCTATACACACATTTACATTTGAAGATAATCCATGGGCTTTGATGGACAGTTAAAGACATGCAGAGGAGGTGGAGCTGATCAATCATGATGCACAAAGACACTCACAGTCAATCCCTAGCCACCATAAGCGATCACATACAGCAATTTTTACCATCCAAAAGGTGCCTCTTGTTTGCTATAAATGGCGTTATAGGGATTTTGGGATTACTGCACAGTTTCCCACACCACTGCATGAGTCACCCCAGCATGAGAGCTCATTCTTCACAAGTCCAGTTCTAGTGTCACATGGGCTGGCCAGCCATGGTTGGTGTCAAAATAGGTATGAGGGCAATGCACGCCAACAATATCCAGAAGGCATTTTGTCTGTTGAATTGTCTCCTGAATTGTGGCAGTCCAGTTCCATGGTGTCTCTGTCTCTAGTAACTGCCTGAGAGAAGGACTGATGGTGGAGTGGGCCTATCGAGAACAGTCCTGGAAGATTCAGGATGGCATTTACATTGGAGAGGTCCAATTTCTATGACATGTGAAGGTCCCCTAAGTGGATGGCATTTCTTGTCAATGAGTGTCAGGTTGTGTTAGTTTATTGTTGTGAACACCTGTGCTTGTTATGCATGGTTGCATCCTCCCCATACACCATAATGTCACCAAGCCAGCATATAAGGCAACTCCAGGGCAGACAACCAGGATGGTGAACATGATTTTCTGGAAGAAGCAATGTGCAATTTCAACCCGAATAGCATACAGTAAGAGTGCACTGGAACATCTCAATGTGCATCACAAATGCAGTGAGTTAGCTGAAAGTCATGTTGGGATTCAGGCAGACGCATTGGACTAGCAATCAATCAAAGCTCACTTCTAAATGATAATGTGACTTAAAAGCCCAATCCTGGAGGTGCAAGTTATCATAAACTATCGAGCTAGGGTGTCAGAGTAAAGGGTTGGATTTTTTTTTCTGTCATTGGAGCCTTCCAGTTGCCTCATTGATCCTCAGAGGCTTGTGACTTGAAACGCTTGTGTATATGGTGGGCATACTGTATTCCTAAGATAGTTGAAGTACACAAAAATAGTCTTGAGTACAGGTTATAAGTGCAGTACGCAAATCAGAAAAATGTCTCATTTAAAATGTGTACATATACAGGCGATTAAGCCACCATTTAATGGCATTGTGGCAGCCATATTGGATTTTGGACACTATATTGGATTTGGAGTCAAATCTAAGGAGGCCCCCTGATGTAATTTAGAGAGTAGGGGCTGCACATATAAAATACACAGAGGAACATTTGAGTGGGGAAAAAATGAGTTTTCTGTGTGTGAGCCCACTTGCCTTAAGGGGAGCTCCACTCCAGAACTATATTTTGGTATTCTTTTCATTAGTCCACTGTTGATACACTTCCAAAATGTTTTGCATGTCAGCAATCATGTTTTGAAGATATTGAACATTCAAGAAGCAAAGTGTCACCAGCCACATCATCATCAATTTGATGCAAAGCTACCAAAAAGGGAAGTTATTTATGATATTTTTGATGAATGATATTGGTAAGATTTGGAAAACAAGCAGTCAATTGTCTGCCCTATATACAGAAATAAACAACATTGGGATATCTAAAACCATTTTGGAAATATAGAGCTGTAAACACACAGATAATATAGGAGGAATATCACCCATTAATATTTATAATAGTTGATATTTATGCATATTGTATCTGTGTGTTTACTGGTATACAGTATATTTCTAAAATGGTTTAAGATATCTTAATGTTGTTTGTTTCTGTATGTAGGGCAGACAATAGACTGCTCGTATTCCAAATTTGAGCAATATCAGAGCTTGGTAAAGGGCATAGCTAGACCTGGGCCCATATTCACAGAGTCTCATAGTATGATACATTTTTCCTTTTAAATCATAATGAATAAAGGGGTGGGGCTGATCCTCCTATGACAGAAAACAGAGGGGTAAAGGGCATAGGTAGATCTGGAGAAGAAACCTCCCAATTGGGAAATGGACACTGCGAGTTTATAGTGTCTGGAGATATTGTACATGACAAAATGTTGACAAAATGACTTCATAAAATGCATTTACTTCTCCTCTTTCAGGTAAAATGTACAATCAAATTATTTTTCAGAGAATCTAATCACAAAGGGGTGAAAATCCCTACGCACTTACACATACACTCAATCACACACAAACACACACACTTGGCCTAAGCATGCTGTCGTTCACAGACATCATCCTAACAAGCAGACACAGACATCACCCTAACAAGGATACAGAGCATTTCTCTGCCGCATGTGTTCCCAGGCAGCCACACACACACACACACACACACACACACACACACACACACACACACACACACACACACACACACACACACACACACACACACACACACACACACACACACACACACACACACACACACACACACACACACACACACACACTACTTCAAATGTGACGATGGCAACACAGGCACAACTCCAACACCATCATTACATTTGCCTATGACACAACGCTAGTAGGCCTGATCACCGACAATGACGAGACAGCCTATAGGGAGGAGGTCAGAGACCTGGCCGTGTTGCACCAAGGACAACAACCTTTCCCTCAACATGATCAAGACAAATCAGATGATTGTGGACTACAGGAAAAGGAGGACTGAGCACACCTCCATTCTCATCGACTGGGCTGTAGTGGAGCAGGTTGAGAGCTTCAAGTTCCTTGGTGTCCACATCACCAACAAACTAACATGGTCCAAGCACACCAAGACAGTCGTGAAGAGGGCATGACAAAATCTATTTCTCCTCAGGAGACTGAAAAGATTTGGCATGGGTCCTCAGATCCTCAAAAGGTTCTACAGCTGCACCATCGAGAGCATCCTGGTTGCATCACTGCCTTGTATGGCAACTGCTCGGGGGGTAGTGCATACTGCCCAGTACATCACTGTGGCCTAGCTTCCTGCCATCCAGGACATCTATACCAGGCTGTGTCAGAGGAAGGCCCTAGAAATTGTCAAAGACTCCAGCCACCCTAGTCATACACTTTTATCTCTGCTACTGCACGGCAAGCGGTACCGGAGTGCCAAGTCTAGGTCCAAGAGGCTTCTAAACAGCTTCTTCCCCGAAGCCATAAGACTCCTGAACATCTAATCAAATGGCTACCCAGACTATTTGCATTTCCCCCCCACCCTCTTTTACGCTCCTGCTACTCTCTGTTATTATCAATGCATAGTCACTTTAATAACTCTACCTAAATGTACATCTTACCTCAATTACCTCGAATCACCGGTGCCCCCGCACATTGACTCTGTACCGGTACCCTCTGTATATAGTCTCGCTATTGTTGTTTTACTGCTGCTCTTTAACTACTTGTTACTTTTACTTTTTTCTTATTGACATCTTTTAAACTGCATTGTTGGTTAGGGGTTTGTAAGTAAGCATTTCACTTCCTTCCGCCTGACTGTAATGGCTGTTGGTGGAAGAAGGTCCAAGGTGCAGTGTGGTACGTGTTCATCTTTTTTATTTGAACTGAACACTGAATAACAAAACAACAAAGAGAATGACCGAAGCCGAAACCGTTCTGTCTGGTGCAGACCCAAAAACAGAAAGCAGAACACAAAAACATAGAATGCCTACCCCAACTCATGCCCTGACCAAACCAAAATAAAGACATAAAAAGGATCTCTAAGGTAAGGGCATGACAGTACCCCGCCCCAAAGGCGAGGACTCCGGCCGCAAAACCTAAACCTATAGGGGAGGGTCTGGGTGGGCATCTATCCGCGGTGGCGGCTCTGGTGCGGGACGTGGACCCCGCTCCACCTTAGGCTTGGCCCACTTAGGTGGCGCCTCTGGAGCGGGGACCCTCGCAGCGGGCCCCGGACAGGAGGGCGACTCTGGCAGCTCCGGACAGGAGGGCGACTCTGGCAGCTCCGGACAGGAGGGCGACTCTGGCAGCTCCGGACAGGAGGGCGACTGTGGCAGCTCCGGACAGGAGGGCGACTCAGGACTCGCTGGGCTGGGGAGACACACAGGAGACCTGGTTCTGGGAACAGGCACAGGACTTACCAGGTTGGGGAGACCTACTGGAGGTCTGGTCCATGGAGGAGGCACAGGATAGACCGGGCTGTGGGGGAGCACTGGAGATCTGGTGCGTAGCCTTGACACCACTCTTCCAGGCTGAATGCCCAGTCTAGCCTGGCACGTGCAGGGAGCTGGAACAGGCCGCACTGGGTTCTCCTGGCAAACTGGGGAAACCGTGCTTAGAGCCGGCGCAGGATATCCTGGCCAGAGGAGACGCACTGGAGGTCTGGAGAGCAGGGCTGGCACCATCCGTCCTGGCTGGATCCTCACCCTAGCCCAGCAGATGCGGGGAGCTGGAATGTGCAACGGGCTCAGAACGCGTACTGGAGATCTGTAGCGCCAAGCTGGCACAAGACATGCAGGTCTGGGGAGGCGCACAGGATGCCTGGTGCGTGGGGACGAGTACCAGAGCAGACTCAGGTGACATCAAATCCAGGACACGCTCCGTCAGGCGGATGTCGTGCCTCATACAGCAACTCCCTCATTACTCTCTCCTCCAATCTCCCCATCAACTCCTCCACTGTCTCTGCCTTGCTTCCGTCGCTCACCTCCAATTTTGCCCTGACTGGCTCTGGTTCCATCCTTGGTTCCTTACGGTAAGCACGGGGAGTTGGCTCAGGTCTGACTGCTGACTCTGTCACACTCCATTCCTCCTTTTCACCACGCTGCTTGGTCCGTTGGTGGTGGGTAGTTCTGTAATGGCTGTTGGTTGAAGAAGGTGAGGACCAAGGTGCAGCGTGGTACGTTTTCATCTTTTTTTATTTGAACTGAACACTAAATAACAAAACAACAAAGAGAATGATCGAAAATGAAACATTTCTGTCTGGTGCAGACACAAAAACAGAAAACAAGAACATAGAATGCCCACCCCAACTCCCACCAAACCCAACTCTAAGGTCAGGGCCCTGACCAAACCAAAATAGAGACACAAAAAGGATCTCTAAGGTCAGGGCACACACACACACACACAACACACACACACACACACACACACACACACACACACACACACACACACACACACACACACACACACACACACACACACACACACACACACCTACCTACCTACCACACCCTAACTCCTTGTTTTAATTGTCCGGTTGTTATGAGAGGCTATTTTATACTGCAGTTTTTGTTCATTAGTTTGTACGTAATTTAACATGTAGCTCCCATACTTATGCTTCTGATTTTTGCACCCCAGTCAATTACATGCTGCCCTCTAATGCCCCATTAAGGGAAACACTTGGTTTTGAAAGGTAATTACACATTCAGTGGAAATGTGTTTGGTACCTCGGTTCTCTATCAAAGTGCTCTCTGTGCAGTTCCTATTATGCAAAGCATGAAGATTACTTCATCAGCTTCCAAATAGCACCCTATTGCCTATGTAGTGCACTACTTTGATCAGAATGGGGTGGCATTTGGGACTTAATCTTGGCATGAAGTGAAGCACACACATTCATCCATTTTAAAGGGAACATCTAGGATTCAAACAACAACAACAGTGTGGTCACCCTGACACTTGGATGGATGAACAAATCCCAAATTGCACCTTTAAACATTTTGCAATTGAGCATGTCAGAAAAATTTGACTATTTATCTTCTGTCACTGGAAATGAAGGTGTCATTTTGTTTTCAAGTAGGGGCCTAGTGATGAAATTATCAGTGAGTGCTGAGCAGTGAAGCAGCAGTCTCACTCAGATGAAACTTGACATTTTCTTGGTAGGAGGTGAACGCATTTATTGGTTCAATGAAGTCTGACATTCAACTTCTATTTGAGGCCTTTAGTTTTTACATTATCATTCCAATATCCATATTACACACTGAAAAATGCATGAGGGGGACCTTGAGGCTGAATCCCCATTGAAGAAGCTATAGTACAGGCAACGTAACCAACTGGGCTAGGGTTAGGGTCAATCAGGGTGACTAAATACTGTGTTAGCTTGCTGAGCTAAAGCTTAGTCTAGCATAACATGAGTCAAGTCTCAGGCAAGGTCACTAATCATGGCAATATAGTGCTGAGGATTACTATTTAAAATGAAATTCCAAATCCAATTGTCCTTATGAAAAGCAAGAGCGAGAGAAGAGGTGGAGGAGACAGAACCAGCTCCACAACAAATTAGTTGTATGGGAACAACCAGTCATGATGTTTTCATATCATTGTCAAACAAATCACTTCAAAAAGTTTGTGCAAAATAATTCCAGCATCAGAACAGTGCATCCTTCAACTTTCCTTCAATACACAAGTGCCGGAAAACAATGTTAATCCTTTGACACGTACAATCACGTATTTGTGATCATTGTTGAGTGGTCCCTGCAGTATACGATCTCAAATACGTGATTGGAACAGTAGCAACAGAACATATGAAGCAACAAACGCGTCTAAACTCCATTGTTGTCTGAACAGCATCTAAATATTTTGTTGTAATGATGGAAAATAAAGGTCTTAAAACTTCTTAGGGCTGCAATCACGTTAACGGGATCAATATGACAACAGCCAGTGAAATTGCAGGGCACCAAATTCAAAACAACAGAAATCTCATAATAAAAATTCCACAAACATACATGTATCTTATACCGTTTTAAATGTAATCTTGTTGTTAATCCCACCACAGTGTCCGATTTCAAATAGACTTTACAGCGAAAGCACCACAAACTCACAGAAAAATTCAGCCATTTTTCCAGCCAAAGAGATGAGTTACAAAAAGCACAAATGGAGAAAAAATGAATCACTAACCTTTGATGATCTTTATCAGATGGCACTCATAGGACTTAATGTTACACAATACATGGATGTTTTGTTTGATAAAGTTCATATTTATATACAAAAAAATCTCAGTATACATTGGCGCGTTACGTTCACTAGTTCCAAAAATATCCGGTGATATTGCAGAGAGCCATGTCATTTTACAGAAATACTCATTATAAATGTCGATAAATACAGTTGTTAGACATGGAAATATAGATACACCGCTGTGTCAGATTTCAAAAACACTTTACTGGAAAAAGCAAACCATGCAATAATCTGAGACGAAAAAAATTATCCGCCATGTTGGAGTCAACAGAAATCAGAAATAACATTATAAATATTCCCTTACCTTTGATGATCTTCATCAGAATGCACTCCCAGGAATCCTAGTTCCACAATAAATGCTTGATCTGTTCGATAATGTCCATTATTTATGTCCAAGTAGCTACTTTTGTTAGCGCGTTGAGTACACAAATCCAAATGCTCATGAAGGTCCAGCCGAACGTCTGACGAAAACTTCAAAAAGTTATATTACAGGTCGAAGAAACTAAGTATAGAATCAATCTTTAGGATGTTGTTATCATATATCTTCAATAACGTTCCAACCGGAGAATTACATTGTCTGTAGAAATACCATGGAACGCAGGTCGCTATCAAGTGAAATGCGCTTGACCAGGACCTGGCTCTCTGCCAGACACCTGACTCATTCAGCTCCCATTCAGCCCCACAACACAGTAGAAGCCTCATTCAAGTTTCAGTCCAGAGTCTCCAGCGATGGTCTGCAGTCCAGAGTCTACAGCGACGGTCTGCAGTCCGTAGCCTCCAGCGACAGTCTGCAGTCCAGAGCCTCCAGCAGTGGTCTGCAGTCCAGAGCCTCCAGCGGCAGTCGGCAGTCCAGAGCCTCCGGTGATGATCCACGGTCCGGTTCCTTCGGCAACGATTCACGGTCCAATTCCACGGAAGCGGAGGGATCAGCGTGCAGAGCGGGGGCCACCGAGGATAGATGCCCACCCGGACCCTCCCCTATAGAGGGATGTTATGAGGCCGGAGTCCGCACCTTTGAGGGGGGGGGGTACTGTCACGCCCTGACCTTAGAGAGCCTTTTTATTTCTCTATTTGGTTAGGTCAGGGTGTGATTTGGGTGGGCATTCTAGTTGGTCTATTTCTTTGTTGCCCGGGTATGGTTCCCAATCAGAGGCGGCTGTCTACTGTTGTCTCTGATTGGGGATCATACTTAGGCAGCCCTTTATCCCACCTTCAGTTGTGGGATCTTGTTTTTGCAAAGTAGCTGTCTGCCCTGCAAAACTTTACGTTCATTTATGTTTTGTTGTTTATGGTGTTCATTTAATAAAGTAGGATGAACACTTTCCACGCTGCGCTTTGGTCTCATTCTGACGACGGACGTAACAATCCAAGCATCACACGGAAAACATCTACAGCCAAACTCACACAATAAACCAGTCTAAATAAAAGGCTGCGGTGACAACAAAAAAAAAAAAGTTAGCGACCAAACAGATAGACTAGTTTACAATGTAAATATGAGCACAAAAGACTAATGTAATGTTGTTTAGAAAATAAATGCGTGTCAACTGGGAAATCGAAAATCTCAGACTTCCGACCTCAGTGTATTGAAAACCACTGGGAACTCTGAAAATAATGAGCTCCAACTGGGAAAAAAATTGATTTGAATGGTCGTCCAACTCGGAATTACAACTGGGGGCCTCTTTCTGGAGCTCTGACTTTCCACCGTGAAGATCACTGATGTCATGATTTTACCTTGTATTTTTCAGAGTTCAAAGTTGTTTTTAATGCGACATAAGACACAAATGAACAAAGTCAAAGATGGCTGCACCCATTGCCCAGAAAATATCAACTTAGTTTGGCCACTTTTCTGCATATTACAAATCTGTACAAGCTTGTTAGAGTCTATACAAGATCAGGAGCACATGACTTGGCAAGTTGTTCACAGTTTTTGACCAATCACAAAGCAAATAAAATGTTATCGCCTCACAGATCATCACCCAAATACAAGCCTACTGCCTAGAAATAGCACGAACAGGGTGACAGATTTGGTTGAAACCATTTTAGTGGGGTTTGTGGGGGGTGTTCATTTAATTTGTGGGGGGTTTCAGATGCATGGGGAGGTAGAAATGGTGGACGGTATCGTGGGGGGATATGATGGAGGAAATAATACTATGATGGGAGATTTATCAATAAATGGGAGGCAAACACAGGAGAAGTTTATAAACTAAATAAAAATAACCTACAAATAATACTGTTGTCACGCTCGTGATGAAAGACGGACCAAGGCGCAGCGTGATCGGAGTTCCACATCTTATTTAAACGTGAAACTTCAACAAAACAAGAAACGAACAACGAAACGTGAACGTCGTGCTGCACAAAAACACTCACACAAACAATATCCCACAAACACAGGTGGGTAAATGGCTACCTAAACATGATCCCCAATTAGAAGCAATGATTATCAGCTGCCTCTAATTGGGAACCATATTTAGGTAGCCATTTTCCCACCTGTGTTTGTGGGATATTGTTTGTGTGAGTGTTTTTGTGCACAACGACGTTCACGTTTCGTTGTTCGTTATTTGTTTTGTTGAAGTTGGGAGAGAGAGAGATGAAAGAGATGTTGGTTTGGTGTGTTCGGCACCGCATTGGCCCTGAAGAGTGTGTTACCAGTCTGGTACAACCTGTACAGGCTCCACGCACCAGGTCTCCAGTGCGACCCACCAGTCCGGTATGTCCTGTGCCTCTTCCTCGCACTCGCCCTGAAGAGCGTGTCACCAGTCCGGTGCAACAAATGCCAGCTCCACGCACCAGGCCTCTATTGCTCCTCCCCAGTCCGGTGCATCCTGTGCCAGCTCCCCACACTCGCCCTGAAGTGCATTGCACCAGCCCGGTGCCACCTGTGCCGGTTCCACGCACCAGGCTTCCAGTGTGCCTCCCCAGTCCGGTACATCCTGTGCCAGCTCCCCGCACTCGCCCTGAAGTGCGTGTCACCTGTCCAGTGCCACCTATGCCGGCTCGACACACCAGGCCTCCAGTGCGCTTCCCCAGTCTGATACAACCTGTACCGGCTCCACGCACCAGGTCTCCAGTGCCCCCCACCAGTCCGGTACGTCCTGTGCAAGCTCCAAGGCCGGAGCCTTCCTCTGCGCCGGTGCCCAGTCCAGGCACGGCGTCCAGTCCTGCTCCAATGGAGGAGCCTTCCTCTGCGCCGATGCCCAGTCCAGGCATGGCGTCCAGTCCCGCTCCATGGCAGGAGCCTTCTTCTGCACCGGTGCCCAGTCCAGGCACGGTGTCCAGTCCCGCTCCAATGCAGGAGCCTTCCTCTGCGCCGATGCCCAGTCCCGGCACGGCGTCCAGTTCCGCTCCATGGCAGGGGCCTTCCTCTGCGCCGGTGCCCAGTCCAGGCACGGAGTCCAGTCCCGCTCCATGGCAGCGGCCTTCCTCTGCGCCGGTACCCAGTCCAGGCACAGTGTCCAGTCCCGCTCCTTGGCAGGAGCCTTCCTCTGTGCCGGTGCCCAGTCCAGGCACAGCGTCCAGTCCCGCTCCAAGGCAGGAGCCTTCCTCTGCGCCGGTGCCCAGTCCAAGCATGGTGTCCAGTCCCGCCCCATGGCAGGAGCCTTCCTCTGCGCCGATGCCCGGTCTGGGTGTGGTGTCCAACCCAGCTCCAAGGCCGGAGCCTTCCTCGGCGCCGCTGCCCATTCCGGGCGTGGCGTCCAACCCAGCTCCATGGCCGGATCAGTGGGCGGGGGCTACGACCCGCACCGGAGCCACCACCAACACTGGTCACCCACCTACCCTTTTGCGGCCGGTGTCCGCACCTTTGCGGCGGGGGGGGGTACAGTCACGCCCTGACCATAGAGCCCTCGGTTCTCTATGGTTTTTAGGTCAGAGTGTGACAGGGGGAGTGTTCTAGTCATTTACTTTCTATGTGGCTGGTTTGTATGGTTCCCAATTAGAGGCAGCTGGTAATTGTTGCCTCTAATTGGGGATCATATTTAGGTAGCCATTTTCCAAATTGTGTTTGCGTGATATTGTTTTGTGTATGTGCATTTTTCACCTCGGATGTCACGGTTCGTTATTTGTTTATTGTTTTTTTGGGAAGTTTCACTGAAATAAAAGATATCGAACTCTACACACACTGCGCCTTTATCCGTCTCTCCTCATGATAGTGACAACTGTATAGTAAGTAATACTTGAAGTTTATATAAATGTAACCACGTTTTGGAAGGGGAGCGATAACTGGTCCAACCACGTAACATTCATTCCCTTAGATGGCGCCAAAGCAAAAACCTAGATAATCCTGTCTTGCTCCATAGTTTAAGATAACCCATTATATCTACAACCTCGCTTCACTCATGCCACGTTCTCTGCATACAATAGAGCTGATTAGATGCACGCACCATTCAATCTGATCACCTGCACAAACTACCTCACTTTGTTGCTGACATGACTTTGTCCACCACCCTGTTCTCATTATCCTCCGTCTCGACCAGGCTAAAACCTATCCAAACCATAATACTCACCGCATTTGATGAGAAATATCCTCCTCTCTTGGTGACATCTGTAGGCTACATGTCCAGTGGCGATAATACGTTGACATGGTGATGAAATATAACCACTGCTATAGCCTAGTTTTTCCATGGGAGAAAAAAAGTAACTAATATATTTTTTTTTTATATTTAGGATTCCTTCCATAGCAATGGTCGGCATATGTAATATATGCTCATACCACTCTCTCACTTTTTGTATGCCACTATTGTATCAAAAACACCGAATTTAGTGCCTCAGGTTTCCCGCCCTATCTCACATGCGCAGCCCCGCAGACAGGCTAATACCAAAGCCATTTTCAGATAAAAATAGATGATAGATGTAATATAGATGATAATAATAATTATACAATTATCAATAATACTATAGATACTCACTGCTACTATTATAGGAAGAAAGTTTCATAAAGCTTCATATGAAGCAGACATTGTGGTATTGATACAATGCGGGGTATGGAGAATAGTGACAAAATGCAACAATCAAATTCTAGAACAGCAGCATAAAATTCTGGTACTGTGTGCTAAAAGAACTCAGGCTGTAAGGGCCGTTATCAATATTTAGAACTTACATGTCCGAAGGTTAATGGCAAAGCATCCGAGCAAGAGCAACATTGCCCCTCTGTCTTACTATATGCAGCCCATGTATCTGATGCTGCCAGGTCAAAATTATTATGACATGCCATACTCTTTTTGTCCAGACAGCATCAGATACAAGGAGCTACACATACTGTCACGCATTGGTCTTAGTATTTTGTGTTTTCTTTCATTATTTGTTCAGGCCAGGGTGTGACATGGGTTTATTGTATTGTCGTATTGGGGTTTTTGTAGGCATTGGGATTGTGGTTGATTAGGGGTGTGTCTAGTATAGGCTTGGCTGCCTGAGGCGGTTCTCAATCAGAGTCAGGTGATTCTTGTTGTCTCTGATGGGGAACCGTATTTAGGTAGCCGGGGTTTCACTTTGTATTTCATGGGTGATTGTTCCTGTCTCTGTGTAGTGTTCACCAGATAGGCTGTAATTAGGTTTCACGTTCCGTTTGTTGTTTTTTGTATTTATTAAGTTATTTCATGTATCGCGATCATTCATTAAAGAACATGAGTAACAACCACGCTGCATTTCGGTCCGACTCTCTTTCAACAAACGAAGAACGCCGTTACACATACAGAGACAGAGGGGCACTGGTTCGTCACTCAGATGCTTTTTCTGAGATTGATGCATCTTTCTGTTGGACATGGCTCAGTCAAAAAATAATCTATATTTAAATGTCTTCGGGCAGGATAGGAGGTACGGTAGGGCAGGCCAGGCCTTTTTTTTTGAGCAAATCTGAACTTTTTTTGTACATTCCTCCATTGTCCAGCTTCTGGACATCAGAGGAGTGATCACTAAATTCAATTTGGATGCGGATTTCATCTTCAATGAATCGGACATACTGCTCATCCCAGATCAGGCCCAAATACCCGACACTCGAAAAAGGAAGAGGTGC
Organism: Oncorhynchus keta; assembly: GCF_023373465.1. Classification (NCBI taxonomy): domain Eukaryota; kingdom Metazoa; phylum Chordata; class Actinopteri; order Salmoniformes; family Salmonidae; genus Oncorhynchus; species Oncorhynchus keta. The sequence continues at coordinate 28,035,789 of NC_068454.1, forward strand.
CGTTTTAGAGGCCAGCGTTTTGGATACCTGACGAGTGGATAAACTGCCTCTTTGTTAAAAAAACAACTGCTGCGTGATCTTGAAAAATGGCGCCGACAGAGAGGGCTGCCTCTCTGTTTCCATGAAACAGTATGTTTCAGATGGCTCTCTCGGGATATACTGTCTGAGTCGGTCCAGCTAGTTGACTTGGTTGACTTGATCTCTAATATTAAGGAAATCTCAAGGTTCTGCTCACCCGAGTTAGAATACCTCTTGATAAGCTGTAGACCATACTATTTACCAAGAGTTTTCATAGATATTTTTTGTAGCTGTCTACTTACCACCACAAACCGATGCTGACACTAAGACCATACTCGATGAGCTGTATAGGGCCATAAGAAAACAAGAATAAGCTCACCCAAAGGTGGTGCTCCTAGTGGACAGGGATGATTTTAATGCAGGTAAACTGAAATCCGTCTTGCCTCATTTCTACCAACATGTCACCTGTGCAACTACAGGCGAAAAAACTCTACATCAACTTTACTCCACAGATAAAGATGCATATCATGCTCTCCCACGCTCCACTTTGCAAATCTGACCATAACTCTGTCCTCCTGATTTCTGCTTACAAGCAAAAACTCAAACAGGGAGTATCAGTGACGCACTCAATACAGAAGTGGTCCAGTGAAGAGGATGCTAAGCTACGGGACTGTTTCGCTAGCACAGACTGTAATATGTTCTGGGACTCATCCAATGGCATTACGTTTTCTACATCAGTCACTTCAGTGGAGGCTGGTGGGAGGAGCTATAGGAGGACGGGCTCATTGTAATGGCTGTAATGGAATAAATTGAACGGTATCAAACACATCAAACATTTGGAAAGCATTATTATCCCCGGGCGCCGAAGACGTGGATGTCGATTAAGGCAGCCCCCCGCACCGCTCTGACTCAGAGGGGTTGGGTTAAATGCGGAAGACACATTTCAGTTGAAGGCATTCAGTTGTACAACTGACTAGATATTCCTCTTTCCCTTCCCTTTCCACTTTTGACTCCATTCCATCAATTCCATTCCAGACATTACAATTAGCCCATCCTCAAAGCCAAGGTTACCTGTCTAAATGACTATCGCCCCATAGCAATCACATCTGTAGCCATGAAATACTTTGAAAGGCTGGTCATGGCTCACATCAAAACCATCATCCCAGACACCCTGGACCCACTCCAATTTCGCATACCGCCCCAACAGAGCTACAGATGACGCAATCTCTATCACACTCCACACTTCCCTTTCCCAGCTGGACAAAAGGAACACCAAGCTGAGAATATTGTTAATTGACTACAGCTCAGCGGTCAACACCATATTGCCCTCCAAGCTCATCACTAAGCTAAAGACCCTGGGACAGAACACCTACGTCTGAAACTGGATCCTAGATTTCCTGACGGGCCGCCACCAGGTTGTGAGGGTAGGCAACAACACAGCCGCCACGCTGACCCTTAACACGGGGCCCCTCAGGGGTAGTGCTTAATCCCGTTCTGTACTCTCTGTTCACCCACAACTGTGTAACCACATATGACTGTGTGGCCACGCACAACTCCAACACCATCATTACGTATGCCGATGACACAACGGTGGTAGACCTGATCATCGACGACGATGAGAAAGCCTATAGGGAGGGGATCAGAGACCTGGCAGTGTGGTGCTACAGAGAGTAATGCGTACGAACTCCCTGCCATTCTGGACCTCTATGCCAGGCGGTGTCAGAGGAAAGCCCTAAACATTGTTAAAGACTCCAGCCAGCCAAGTCATAGACGTTTCTCTCTGCTAGCAAGACGTACCGGAGCACCAAGTCTGGGACCAAAAGGCTCCTAAACAGCTTCTTCCCCCAACTCATAAGACTGCTAAACAATTAACCAAATGGCTACCCGGATTATTTGCATTGACCCCCTTTTTTATGCAATTGACTCTCTTGCACTAGCTCTATGCACGCTCACACACACACACACACACACACACACACACACACACACACACACACACACACACACACACACACACACACACACACACACACACACACACACACACACACACACACACACACAAACTTTCACACTTTCATACTCGATTTATTATCTATCCTGATTGCCTTTTTTATTTAGCAAGTATTTCTTATTAACTCTGCAAGGGCTCGTAAGTAAGCATTTCAGGGTAAAGTCTACACCTATTGTATTTGGAGCATGTGACAAATACATTTTATTTATGGTCTCTGTTTAAAGATTGAATTGTCTGTTCTGTGTTGCTTCATGACTGGGGAATAGGAGAGAGGAGTGTTACTGGGGAAAGTGTTATAGAAGAGTGTTACTGGGGAAAGGGGTAGAGAGGAGTGTTACTGGGGAAAGGGTTATAGAGGAGTGTTACTGGGGAAAGGGTTATAGAGGAGTGTTACTGGGGAAAGGGGGAAAGGGGTAGAAGAAGGAGTGTTACTGGGGTAAAGGAGTGTTACTATAGAAGAGTGTTACTGGGGAAAGGGAAAGGGTGTTACTGGGAAAGGGGTAGAGAGGAGTGTTACTGGGGAAAGGGTTATAGAGGAGTGTTACTGGGGAAAGGGTTAGAGAGGAGTGTTACTGGGGAAAGGGTTATAGAAGAGTGTTACTGAGGAAAGGGTTAGAGAAAGTGTTACTGGGAAAAGGGTAGGAAGAGAGGAGTGTTACTGGGGAAAAGGTTATAGAGGAGTGTTACTGGGGAAAGGTTAGAGAAGGAGTGTTACTGGGGAAAGGGTTATAGAGGAGTGTTACTGGGGAAAGGGTTATAGAGTGTTACTGGGAAAGGGTTATAGTTAGTGTTACTGGGGAAAGGGTTATAGAAGAGTGTTACTGGGGAAAGGTTATAGAAGAGTGTTACTGGGGAAAGGGTTATAGAGAGTGTTACTGGGGAAAGGGGGTTATAGAGGAGTGTTACTGGGGAAAGGGTTAGAGAGGAGTGTTACTGGGGAAGGAGTATAGAGGAGTGTTACTGGGGAAAGGTTATAGAGGAGTGTTACTGGGGAAAGGGTTATAGAGGAGTGTTACTGGGGAAAAAGTGTTACTGGGGAAAGGGTTATAGAGGAGTGTTACTGGGGAAAGGGTTAGAGAGAGTGTTACTGGGGTAAAGGGTTATAGAGGAGTGTTACTGGGGAAAGGGGGAAAGTGTTACTGGGGAAAGGGTTATAGAGGAGTGTTACTGGGGAAAGGGTTAGAGAGGAGTGTTACTGGGGAAAGGGAGGAGTGTTACTGGGGAAAGGGTTATAGAGGAGTGTTACTGGGGAAAGGGTTATAGAGGAGTGTTACTGGGAAAGGGGAAAGTGTTACTGAGGAAGGGTAGAAAGTGTTACTGGGGAAAGGGGTAGAGAGGAGTGTTACTGAGGAAAGGGGTAGAGAGGAGTGTTACTGGGGAAAGGGGTAGAGAGGAGTGTTACTGGGAAAAGGGTTATAGAGGAGTGTTACTGGGGAAAGTCTTATAGATTACTGTTACTGGGGAAAGGGGTTAGAGGAGTGTTACTGGGGAAAGGGGTAGAGAGGAGGGTTACTGGGGAAGGGGGTAGAGAGGAGTGTTACTGGGGAAAGGGGTTAGAGGAGTGTTACTGGGAAAAGGGGTAGAGAGGAGTGTTACTCGGAAAAAGGTTATAGAGGAGTGTTACTGGGGAAAGTGTTATAGGGAGAGTGTTACTGGGGAAAGGGTTATAGAGGAGTGTTACTGGGGAAAGGGGGAGAGAGGAGTGTTACTGGGGAAAGGAGTAGAGAGGAGTGTTACTGGGGAAAGGGGTTAGAGGAGTGTTACTGGGAAAAGGGGTAGAGAGGAGTGTTACTGGGGAAAGGGTTATAGAGGAGTGTTACTGGGGAAAGTGGTAGAGAGGAGTGTTACTGGGGGAAAGGGGGGGAGATGAGTGTTACTGGGGAAAGGGTTACAGAGGAGTGTTACTGAGGAAAGGGGCAGAGAGGAGGGTTACTGGGGAAAGGGTTATAGAGGAGTGTTACTGGGGAAAGGGGCAGAGAGGAGTGTTACTGGGAAGGGGGTAGAGGGGAGTGTTACTGGGGAAAGGGGGAGAGAGGAGTGTTACTGGGGAAAGGGTTATAGAGGAGTGTTACTGGGGAAAGGGGTAGAGAGGAGTGTTACTGGGGAAAGGGGGAGAGAGGAGTGTTAATGGGGAAAGGGTTACAGAGGAGTGTTACTGAGGAAAGGGGCAGAGAGGAGGGTTACTGGGGAAAGGGGTTAGAGGAGTGTTACTGGGAAAAGGGGTAGAGAGGAGTGTTACTCGGAAAAAGGTTATAGAGGAGTGTTACTGGGAAAGTGTTATAGGGGAGTGTTACTGGGGAAAGGGGCAGAGAGGAGTGTTACTGAGGAAAGGGTTATAGAGGAGTGTTACTGGGGAAAGTGTTATAGAGGAGTGTTACTGGGGAAAGGGTTATAGATGAGTGTAACTGGGGAAAGGGGTAGAGAGGAGTGTTACTGGGGAAAGTGTTATAGAGGAGTGTTACTAGAGGAGTGTTACTGGGGAAAGGGGCAGAGAGGAGTGTTACTGGGGAAAGAGAGGAGTGTTACTGGGGAAAGTGTTATAGGGGAGTGTTACTGGGGAAAGTGTTATAGAGGAGTGTTACTGGGGAAAGGGGTCAGAGAGGAGTGTTACTCAGGAAATGGTTATATAGGAGTGTTACTGAGGAAAGGGTTATAGAGGAGTGTTACTGAGGAAAGGGTTATAGAGGAGTGTTTACTGGGGAAAGGGATAGAGAGGAGTGTTACTGAGGAAAGGGTTATAGAGGAGTGTGACTGGGGTAAGGGTTATAGAGGAGTGTTACTGGGGAAAGGGTTATAGAGGAGTGTTACTGGGGAAAGGGGTTAGAGAGGAGTGTTACTGGGGAAAGGGTTATAGAGGAGTGTTACTGGGGAAAGGGGGAGAGAGGAGTGTTACTGAGGAAAGGGTTATAGAGGAGTGTTACTGGGGAAAGGGTTATAGAGGAGTGTTACTGGGGAAAGGGTTATAGAGGAGTGTTACTGGGGAAAGGGTTATAGAGGAGTGTTACTGGGGAAAGGGTTATAGAGGAGTGTTACTGGGAAAGGGGTTAGAGAGGAGTGTTACTGGGGAAAAGGGTTATAGAGGAGTGTTACTGGGGAAAGGGTTATAGAGGAGTGTTACTGGGGAAAGTGTTATAGAGGAGTGTTACTGGGAAAGGGTAGAGAGGAGTGTTACTGGGAAATGGGTAGAGAGGAGTGTTACTGGGGAAAGGGGGAGAGGTGTTACTGGGGAAAGGGTTATAGAGGAGTGTTACTGGGGAAAGTGTTATAGAGGAGTGTTACTGGGGAAAGGGTTATAGAGGAGTGTAACTGGGGAAAGGGGTAGAGAGGAGTGTTACTGGGGAAAGTGTTATAGAGGAGTGTTACTGGGGAAAGGGGCAGAGAGGAGTGTTACTGAGGAAAGGGTTATAGAGGAGTGTTACTGGGGAAAGTGTGATAGGGGAGTGTTACTGGGGAAAGTGTTATAGAGGAGTGTTACTGGGGAAAGGGGTCAGAGAGGAGTGTTACTCAGGAAATGGTTATATAGGAGTGTTACTGAGGAAAGGGTTATAGAGGAGTGTTACTGGGGAAAGGGTTATAGAGGAGTGTTACTGGGGAAAGGGTTAGAGAGGAGTGTTACTGGGGAAAGGGTTATAGAGGAGTGTTACTGGGGAAAGGGTTATAGAGGAGTGTTACTGGGGAAAGGGAGAGAGAGTGTTACTGGGGAAAGGGGAGAGAGGAGTGTTACTGGGGAAAGGGTTAAAGAGTGTTACTGGGAAAGGGGAGAGGAGTGTTACTGGGGAAAGGGGAGTGTTACTGGGGAAAGGGTTATAGAGGAGTGTTACTGGGGAAAGGGTTATAGAGGAGTGTTACTGGGGGAAAGGGTTATAGAGGAGTGTTACTGGGGAAAGGGTTATAGAGGAGTGTTACTGGGGAAAGGGAGAAGGAGTGTTACTGGGGAAAGGGTTAGAAGGAGTGTTACTGGGGAAAGGGTTATAGAGGAGTGTTACTGGGGAAAGTGTTATAGAGGAGTGTTACTGGGGAAAGGGTTATAGAGGAGTGTTACTGGGGAAAGGGTAGAAGGAGTGTTACTGGGAAAGGGAGAGAGTGTTACTGGGGAAAGGGTTATAGAGGAGTGTTACTGGGGAAAGGGTTATAGAGGAGTGTTACTGGGGGAAAGGGTGTTACTGGGGAAAGGGTTAGAGAGAGTGTTACTGGGGAAAGGGTTATAGAGGAGTGTTACTGGGGAAAGTGTTATAGAAGGAGTGTTACTGGGGAAAGGGTTATAGAGGAGTGTTACTGGGAAAGGGTTAAAGGAGTGTTACTGGGGAAAGGTAGTGTTTATAGAGGAGTGTTACTGGGGAAAGGGTTATAGAGGAGTGTTACTGGGGAAAGGGTTATAGAGAGGAGTGTTACTGGGGAAAGGGTTATAGAGGAGTGTTACTGGGGAAAGGGTTATAGAAAGTGTTACTGGGGAAAGGGTTATAGAGGAGTGTTACTGGGAAAGGGTTAGAGAGAGTGTTACTGGGGAAAGGGTTATAGAGAGTGTTACTGGGGAAAGGGTTATAGAGGAGTGTTACTGGGAAAGGGGTTAGAAGGAGTGTTACTGGGGAAAGGGTTAGAGAGGAGTGTTACTGGGGAAAGGGTTATAGAGGAGTGTTACTGGGGAAAGGGGAGAAGGAGTGTTACTGGGGAAAGGGTAATAGAGGGAGTGTTACTGGGAAAGGGTTAGAGAGGAGTGTTACTGGGGAAAGGGGTAGAGAGGAGTGTTACTGGGGAAAGGGGTAGAGAGGAGTGTTACTGGGGAAAGGGGTAGAGAGGAGTGTTACTGAGGAAAGGGGTAGAGAGGAGTGTTACTGGGAAAGGGGTAGAGAGGAGTGTTACTGAGGAAAGGGGTAGAGAGGAGTGTTACTGGGAAAGGGTAGAGAGGAGTGTTACTGGGGAAAGGGGTAGAGAGGAGTGTTACTGAGGAAAGGGGTAGAGAGGAGTGTTACTGGGGAAAGGGGTAGAGAGGAGTGTTACTGGGAAAAGGGTTATAGAGGAGTGTTACTGGGGAAAGTCTTATAGATTACTGTTACTGGGGAAAGGGTTTAGAGAGTGTTACTGGGAAAGGGTAGAGAGGAGTGTTACTGGGGAAAGGGTTAGAGAGAGTGTTACTGGGAAAGGGAGGAGTGTTACTGGGAAAAGGTTATAGAGGAGTGTTACTGGGGAAAGGGTTATAGAGGAGTGTTACTGGGGAAAGTGTTATAGAAGGAGTGTTACTGGGGAAAGGGTTATAGAGGAGTGTTACTGGGGAAAGGGTTATAGAGAGGAGTGTTACTGGGGAAAGGTTAGAGAGGAGTGTTACTGGGGAAAGGGGTTAGAGAGGAGTGTTACTGGGGAAAGGGTTATAGAGGAGTGTTACTGGGAAAAGGGTTAGAGAGGAGTGTTACTGGGGAAAGGGTTATAGAGGAGTGTTACTGGGGAAAGGGTTAGAGAGTGTTACTGGGGAAAGGGGTTATAGAGGAGTGTTACTGGGGAAAGGGTTATAGAGGAGTGTTACTGGGAAAGGGTTAGAGAGAGTGTTACTGGGGAAAGGGTTATAGAGGAGTGTTACTGGGGAAAGGGGTAGAGAGGAGTGTTACTGAGGAAAGGGGTTAGAGGAGTGTTACTGGGGAAAGGGTTATAGAGGAGTGTTACTGGGAAAGGGAGAAGTGTTACTGGGGAAAAGAAGAGTGTTACTGGGGAAAGGGTTAGAGAGGAGTGTTACTGGGGAAAGGGTTATAGGAGTGTTACTGGGGAAAGGGTTAGGAGTGTTACTGGGGAAAGGGTTATAGAGGAGTGTTACTGGGGAAAGGGTTATAGATTAGTGTTACTGGGGAAAGGGGTTAGAGGAGTGTTACTGGGGAAAGGGTTAGAGAAGGAGTGTTACTGGGGAAAGGGTTATAGAGAGAGGAGTGTTACTGGGGAAAGGGGGTTAGAGGAGTGTTACTGGGAAAGGGGTTAGAGGAGTGTTACTGGGGAAAGGGTTATAGAGAGTGTTACTGGGGAAAGGGTTATAGAGGAGTGTTACTGGGGAAAGGGTTATAGAGGAGTGTTACTGGGGAAAGGGTTATAGAGGAGTGTTACTGGGGAAAAGGGTTATAAGGGGAGTGTTACTGGGGAAAGGGTTATAGAGGAGTGTTACTGGGGAAAAAGGGTTATGGGGAAGAGGAGTGTTACTGGGGAAAAGAGTGTTACTGGGGAAAGTGTTACTGGGGAAAGGGTTATAGAGGAGTGTTACTGGGGAAAGGGTAGAGAGGAGTGTTACTGGGGAAAGGGTTATAGAGGAGTGTTACTGGGGAAAGGGTTATAGAGGAGTGTTACTGGGGAAAGGGGCAGAGAGGAGTGTTACTGGGGAAAGGGTTAGAGAGGAGTGTTACTGGGGAAAGGGTTATAGAGGAGTGTTACTGAGGAATGGGGTATAGAGGAGTGTTACTGGGGAAAGGGGAGAGAGGAGTGTTACTGGGGAAAGGGTTGGGAGAGGAGTGTTACTGGGGAAAGGGTTATAGGAGTGTTACTGGGGAAAGGGGAAAGGAGTGTTACTGGGGAAAGGGTTAGAGGAGTGTTACTGGGGAAAGGGAGATAGGAGTGTTACTGGGGAAAGGGTTATAGAGGAGTGTTACTGGGGAAAGGGTTAGAGAGGAGTGTTACTGGGGAAAGGGTTATAGAGGAGTGTTACTGGGAAAGGGTTATAGAGGAGTGTTACTGGGGAAAGGGGAGAGAGGAGTGTTACTGAGAAAGGGTTATAGAGGAGTGTTACTGGGGAAAGGGTTAGAGAGGAGTGTTACTGGGGAAAGGGTTATAGAGGAGTGTTACTGGGAAAGGTTAGAGAGAGGAGTGTTACTGGGAAAGGGTTATAGAGGAGTGTTACTGGGGAAAGGGTTATAGAAAGGAGTGTTACTGGGGAAAGGGTTATAGAGGAGTGTTACTGGGGAAAGGGTTATAGAGGAGTGTTACTGGGGAAAGGGTTATAGAGGAGTGTTACTGGGGAAAGGGTTATAGAGGAGTGTTACTGGGGAAAGGGGAAGAGAGTGTTACTGGGAAAGGGTTATAGAGGAGTGTTACTGGGAAAGGGTTATAGAGGAGTGTTACTGGGGAAAGGGTTATAGAGGAGTGTTACTGGGGAAAGGGTTATAGAGGAGTGTTACTGGGGAAAGGGTTATAGAGGAGTGTTACTGGGGAAAGGGGAGAGGAGTGTTACTGGGGAAAGGGTTAGAGAGGAGTGTTACTGGGGAAAGGGGAGAGAGGTGTGTTACTGGGGAAAGGGTTATAGAGGAGTGTTACTGGGAAAGGGTTATAGAGGAGTGTTACTGGGGAAAGGGTTATAGAGGAGTGTTACTGGGGAAAGGGTTATAGAGGAGTGTTACTGGGGAAAGGGTTATAGAGGAGTGTTACTGGGGAAAGGGGAGAGAGGAGTGTTACTGGGGAAAGGTTAGAGGAGTGTTACTGTGGAAAGGGTTATAGAGGAGTGTTACTGGGGAAAGGGTTATAGAGGAGTGTTACTGGGGAAAGGGGTAGAGAGGAGTGTTACTGGGGAAAGGGGGAGAGAGGAGTGTTACTGGGGAAAGGGGTAGAGAGGAGTGTTACTGGGGAAAGGGGTAGAGAGGAGTGTTACTGGGGAAAGGGGTATAGAGGAGTGTTACTGGGGAAAGGGGTATAGAGGAGTGTTACTGGGGAAAGGGGTAGAGAGGAGTGTTACTGGGGAAAGGGTTAGAGAGGAGTGTTACTGGGGAAAGGGGAGAGAGGAGTGTTACTGGGGAAAGGGTTATAGAGGAGTGTTACTGAGGAATGGGTTATAGAGGAGTGTTACTGGGGAAAGGGGAGAGGAGTGTTACTGAGGAAAGGGTTATAGCGTAGTGTTACTGGGGAAAGGGTTAGAGGAGTGTTACTGGGGAAAGGGGCAGAGAGGAGTGTTACTGGGGAAAGGGGAGAGAGGAGTGTTACTGAGGAAAGGTGTTATAGAAAGGAGTGTTACTGGGGAAAGGGTTATAGAGGAGTGTTACTGGGAAAGGGTTATAGAGGAGTGTTACTGGGGAAAGGGTTATAGAGGAGTGTTACTGGGGAAAGGGTTATAGAGGAGTGTTACTGGGGAAAGGGTTATAGAGGAGTGTTACTGGGGAAAGGGGAGAGAGGAGTGTTACTGGGAAAGGGTTATAGGAGTGTTACTGGGGAAAGGGTTAGAGAGGAGTGTTACTGGGGAAAGGGTTATAGAGGAGTGTTACTGGAGGAAAGGGTTATAGAGGAGTGTTACTGGGGAAAGGGTTATAGAGGAGTGTTACTGGGGAAAGGGGTAGAGAGGAGTGTTACTGGGGAAAGGGGTAGAGAGGAGTGTTACTGGGGAAAGGGGGAGAGAGGAGTGTTACTGGGGAAAGGGTTATAGAGGAGTGTTACTGGGGAAAGGGTTATAGAGGAGTGTTACTGGGGAAAGGGTTATAGAGGAGTGTTACTGGGGAAAGGGTTATAGAGGAGTGTTACTGGGGAAAGGGTTATAGAGGAGTGTTACTGGGGAAAGGGGAGAGAGGAGTGTTACTGGGGGGGAAAAGGTTACAGAGATAGAGTGTTATACTGTGGAAAGGGGAGGAGAGGAGTGTTACTGGGAAAGGGTTATAGAGGAGTGTTACTGGGGAAAGGGCATAGAGGAGTGTTACTGGGGAAAGGGGAGAGAGGAGTGTTACTGGGGAAAGGGGTAGAGAGGAGTGTTACTGGGGAAAGGGTTAGAGGAGTGTTACTGGGGAAAGGGTTATAGAGGAGTGTTACTGGGGAAAGGGTTATAGAGGAGTGTTACTGGGGAAAAGAGAGTGTTACTGGGGAAAGGGGGAGAGAGGAGTGTTACTGGGGAAAGGGTTATAGAGGAGTGTTACTGAGGAATGGGTTATAGAGGAGTGTTACTGGGGAAAGGGGAGAGAGGAGTGTTACTGGGGAAAGGGTTATAGAGGAGTGTTACTGGGGAAAAGGTTAGAGAGGAGTGTTACTGGGAAAGGGGAGAGAGGAGTGTTACTGGGAAAGGGGAGAGAGGAGTGTTACTGAGGAAAGGGTTATAGAGGAGTGTTACTGGGGAAAGGGTTATAGAGGAGTGTTACTGGGGAAAGGGGTAGAGAGGAGTGTTACTGGGGAAAGGGTTATAGAGGAGTGTTACTGGGGAAAGGGTTATAGAGGAGTGTTACTGGGGAAAGGGTTATAGAGGAGTGTTACTGGGGAAAGGGTTATAGAGGAGTGTTACTGGGGAAAGGGTTATAGAGGAGTGTTACTGGGGAAAGGGTTATAGAGGAGTGTTACTGGGGAAAGGGGCAGTTACTGGGGAAAGGAGTGTTACTGGGGAAAGGGTTATAGAGGAGTGTTACTGAGGAAAAGGGTTATAGAGGAGTGTTACTGGGAGGGGGAAAGGGTTATAGAGGAGTGTTACTGGGGAAAGGGTTATAGAGGAATGTTACTGGGGAAAGGGAGAGAGGAGTGTTACTGGGGAAAGGGTTATAGAGGAGTGTTACTGGGGAAAGGGTTATAGAGGAGTGTTACTGAGGAAAGGGTTATAGAGGAGTGTTACTGGGGAAAGGGGGAGGAGGAGTGTTACTGAAAGTGGGGAGGAGGAGTGTTACTGGGGAAAGGGGTAGAGAGGAGTGTTACTGGGGAAAGGGTTAGAGGAGTGTTACTGGGGAAAGGGGTTAGAGGAGTGTTACTGGGGAAAGGGGAGAGGAGTGTTACTGGGGAAAGGGGCAGAGAGGAGTGTTACTGGGGAAAGGGGTTAGAGAGGAGTGTTACTGGGAAAGGGTTATAGAGGAGTGTTACTGAGGAATGGGTTATAGAGGAGTGTTACTGGGGAAAGGGGAGAGAGGAGTGTTACTGAAAGGAAAGGGTTACTGGGAAAAGGGTAGAGGAGTGTTACTGGGGAAAGGGGGTAGAAGAGTGTTACTGGGGAAAGGGGCAAGGAGTGTTACTGGGGAAAGGGGAGAGTTACTGAGGAGAGGAGTGTTACTGAGAAAGGTTTATGTAGGAGTGTTACTGGGGAAAGGGTTATAGAGGAGTGTTACTGGGGAAAGGGTTATAGAGGAGTGTTACTGGGGAAAGGGTTATAGAGGAGTGTTACTGGGGAAAGGGTTATAGAGGAGTGTTACTGGGGAAAGGGTTATAGAGGAGTGTTACTGGGGAAAGGGTTATAGAGGAGTGTTACTGGGGAAAGGGTTATAGAGGAGTGTTACTGGGGAAAGGGTTATAGAGGAGTGTTACTGGGGAAAGGGTTATAGAGGAGTGTTACTGGGGAAAGGGGGAGAGAGGAGTGTTACTGGGGAAAGGGTTATAGAGGAGTGTTACTGAGGAAAGGGTTAGAGAGGAGTGTTACTGGGGAAAGGGTTATAGAGGAGTGTTACTGGGGAAAGGGTTATAGAGGAGTGTTACTGGGGAAAGGGGTAGAGAGGAGTGTTACTGGGGAAAGGGTTAGAGAGGAGTGTTACTGGGGAAAGGGTTATAGAGGAGTGTTACTGAGGAAAGGGTTATAGAGGAGTGTTACTGGGGAAAGGGGAGAGAGGAGTGTTACTGGGGAAAGGGGAGAGAGGAGTGTTACTGGGGAAAGGGTTATAGAGGAGTGTTACTGGGGAAAGGGTTATAGAGGAGTGTTACTGGGGAAAGGGTTTAGAGGAGTGTTACTGGGGAAAGGGTTAGAGAGGAGTGTTACTGGGGAAAGGGGCAGAGAGGAGTGTTACTGGGGAAAGGGGTAGAGAGGAGTGTTACTGGGGAAAGGGTTATAGAGGAGTGTTACTGGGGAAAGGGTTATAGAGGAGTGTTACTGGGGAAAGGGTTATAGAGGAGTGTTACTGGGGAAAGGGTTATAGAGTAGTGTTACTGGGGAAAGGGGTAGAGAGGAGTGTTACTGGGGAAAGGGGCAGAGAGGAGTGTTACTGGGGAAAGGGGGAGAGAGGAGTGTTACTGAGGAAAGGGTTATAGAGGAGTGTTACTGGGGAAAGGGTTATAGAGGAGTGTTACTGGGGAAAGGGTTATAGAGGAGTGTTACTGGGGAAAGGGTTATAGAGGAGTGTTACTGGGGAAAGGGTTATAGAGGAGTGTTACTGGGGAAAGGGTTATAGAGGAGTGTTACTGGGGAAAGGGTTATAGAGGAGTGTTACTGGGGAAAGGGTTATAGAGGAGTGTTACTGGGGAAAGGGGCAGAGAGGAGTGTTACTGGGGAAAGGGTTATAGAGGAGTGTTACTGGGGAAAGGAAAGTGGGAGAGAGGAGTGTTACTGGGAAAGGGAAAGGGTTACTGGGAAAGGGAGGAGTGTTACTGGGGAAAGGGTTATAGAGGAGTGTTACTGGGGAAAGGGGTTAGAGGAGTGTTACTGGGGAAAGGGGAGAGAGGAGTGTTACTGGGGAAAGGGGGCAGAGATGAGTGTTACTGGGAAAGGGGTAGAGAGGAGTGTTACTGGGGAAAGGGTTATAGAGGAGTGTTACTGGGGAAAGGGGGAGAGAGGAGTGTTACTGAGGAAAGGGTTATAGAGGAGTGTTACTGGGGAAAGGGGTAGAGAGGAGTGTTACTGGGGAAAGGGTTATAGAGGAGTGTTACTGGGGAAAGGGGAGAGAGGAGTGTTACTGAGGAAAGGTTTATATAGGAGTGTTACTGGGGAAAGGGTTATAGAGGAGTGTTACTGGGGAAAGGGTTATAGAGGAGTGTTACTGGGGAAAGGGTTATAGAGGAGTGTTACTGGGGAAAGGGTTATAGAGGAGTGTTACTGGGGAAAGGGTTATAGAGGAGTGTTACTGGGGAAAGGGTTATAGAGGAGTGTTACTGGGGGGGAAAGGGGCAGAGAGGAGTGTTACTGGGGAAAGGGAAAGGGTTATAGGAGTGTTACTGAGGAAAGGGTAGGGGTTACTGGGGAAAGGGTTATAGAGGAGTGTTACTGGGGAAAGGGTTATAGAGGAGTGTTACTGGGTAAAAGGGGTTAGAGGAGTGTTACTGGGGAAAGGGTTAGAAAGGTTTTAGAGTGTTTTAGAGAGTGGTGGTTCTCGATCTGCATGGAAATAATGAATGGAATTCAACTCTGTACTTTCATACCCTTTATTAATCCTTTATAAAGTATACATCAATGTAAAGTAATGAAAGTGTAGCCAAAAATCATTGAGGTTGCAATGGCAAGTGCAATGTAATTTGCTTGGACTGAATAATGGATTTTTTTTCGATGAAATACATAAAATGGAGACATTCACTTACATGGTCATATGATCAGGGTGAAAGACAGACACTTACATATGAGGTGCATCAGATTAAAAACGCTTATCTCTGCTTCCCAATATGTCTTGACCCAATGTCCTTCTACACAGTCAGTATTTTAGCCCAGCAACATGGGGCCAAAGTCATGACTTCAGAGTCATTTCCACCTTCACCACATGCATGCTGAGAATCAAAATTCCACTGCCATAAAGGCAACTGGTGCACAGATTAGCTCGGAGATTACGTTCTCGTACTGGAACACCCCCTGTAACCTCAGAGGCATTACACTCAAGAAATCAGAGTCTATACCACAAGGTACTGCCTTTTTGTGTGTGTTTGTGCCACAGATTCCAGCAACATCTTTGTTGTCTAATCATTTCGTTTCAGACTTTGTGTTTCACAATTTGAACATGTTGACAATTTTTATACAAAAAACAACATTTTATTTGAGTATGATAAGGTGTCTCTGGTAGACAATTTTCTGTCCAATTTTTGGTCGGTACATAATGTCTTTATATTTGCATTGACAATGAAATGAAATACTATGCACCTCTTTCTGTGAGTAGTGGTGAACATTGGACAGCGAGGAAAATGTAGATCTGCTCCTTTTTTTACATTTTCACCTAAAATGACATACCCACAAATCTAACTGCCTGTAGCTCAGGACCTGAAGCAAGGATATGCATATTCTTGATACCATTTGAAAGGAAACACTTTTGAAGTTTGTGGAAATATGAAATGCTTGTAGGAGAATGTAACACATTAGATCTGGTAAAAGATAATACAAACAAAAAAACATGCATTTTCTTTGTACCATCATCTTTGAAATGCAAGAGAAAGGCCATAATGTATTATTTCAGCCCAGGCGCAATTTGGACTTTGGTTACTAGATGGCAGCAGTGTATGTGAAAGGTTTTAGACTGATCCAATGAACCATTGTATATCTGTTCAAAATGTTGTATGAAGACTGCCCAAATGTGCATAATTGGTTTATTCATACATTTTCAAGTTCAGAATTGTGCACTCTCCTCAAACAATTGCATGGTATTCTTTCACTGTAATAGCTACTGTAAATTGGACAGTGCAGTTAGATTAACAATAATTTAAGCTTTCTGCCCATATCAGATATATCTATCTTTAATTCTTACATCCTCGTGCTAATCACATTAGCCTATGTTAAACTAATCATCCCGCCGGGGGGACACCGATCCTGGGCAAAAGAGTCTCAGGATATGCTGTAGTCGCTGTGCTGCTGATTTCAATGGGCAGGCTTTTACTCAAATGTACAGTGTTTATTTTGTATACAGTAGTACTGTATATCTAAGACAATTCTTCCCTCAGGAATATTGAAGTTGATCCTATCCTAGATATCAGCTAGCTAGATCATCACGATCTGCTGAAACATTATTCTTGTATGAGGTTTCCCAGAGGATACACATTTAAACCTCACACATATTTATGACTAAACCAAGGGAACAATGCTGACTAGGAATTCACCTGATAGGCAAAGACGTGTGTATATTTAATACCTGTAGGGTACTGTATGTATTAATGTATGCAAAACGCAATGCTCAATGAATTGCATGAAGCACAACTATACATTTGACCTCTAGAAGGGAAAAAGGTATGTATGTATAAAGCCCATAGAGGGGAAATGAAAGAAATACTAAAGTGAAGTATAATCACTGTTGGAAAGTTGTTTAGAATTCATTTCAGTTTTAGGGCTCATGCACTTATGCATTATGAGTTATTTTACTCTAGAGAAAATGAACCGTCTCTCTCGCTCCCCCCACTGCTAGATACATGAGATTTGAGCTTTTCTTTCTATTCGACGAGACATTTATTTTCTATTTTTATATTTAGACGGCAGCCATTTTGAATGAAATGCATGGAGTTAATTACACATCTCAGTGAGTTTGGTGTGCGCCTCATGTTTTCTTATTAGGAAATGCAGGGTGCGTGAACCGCATACTTATGAAGTTATTTGTTTACTGGACTTAATTTGGTTTATGCAAAGTCTAATCTTGCTATAGGTTAATAATCACACAGTAATCTGTATTCCACTCAGACACCTGTGCTGTATACTGTATGGTTTGACCAATTATGAATTTATCAACTCATAAATCATGTTTGGACATACTGTGTACGGTATCTTTCCAATATTAAACATTGGTCTATCAGATTTCAAGCACTTGGCCCAAACAAATAGGAAACAGTACTCTGCCCCACCCCAACGTCAAAAACATTTTCAGTTTCTCACCATGTATATTTTTCTTGGCCCAACGTCCAAATGTTGTTTTGTTTTTTAACAATGGGAAAGATTGCTTTGATATTGTCCATTCCACACACCTCCCTGGACCAAGGCTGGATCCCAAATGACACCCTATTCCCTATATAGTGCAGTACTTTTGATCAGAACCTTTTGGGCCCAACACGACTATGTCATTCATCTTTTTCTAATGACCATGGCACAGCGGCCATCTCTGTCCCAATATTCACTTATTAGGCTCTGTGGGACCAAGGGAAGAGGTGTCCGAGATATCCAGACCATAACCATCACCTCCAATCCTGTTCAAACACTCTGTGGATCTCCCTGTTTGCTAAATGCCTTAAGATGCCTTTAGGGCCAAACACGACATCTGTTCAACCGTGAAACAGGAACTGAAGCCTGCTGCATGTTGCTTAAAAAGAGGCAATTCGAAAAAACGATTAATTATACAGGTATGGAAAAAGAGATGACAGACAGAGAGGCTGGAATGATGGAAATCATATAAAATAACTCTCTGTATCTAAATAACTTCGAAAAATAAATAAAAAATGACTAATAGTAACAGTGAGTGAAGATTGACAGGACATGTTGAGTTGAACACTGGAGCTCGAGAGGTCTGGCCACATACAGTATCATATCCATAACTTCACTACATTAATATATGTATTTTTTATTTATTTCTCACCAGTCTCTTCTGTAGTTTTCTTCCTCCGGAGAAGAATATCAGTAAACATTTTGTTTGAGAAAAGAAGCAGCCTGGGCTTAGCAGGATACATATTAAAGCTTTAAGAAATGTGTGATTATCCCTCCGATAGACCTGAATCGGTCTGGCAGTCATTACATTCAGACTCAGACTGCAAACTCATTTAATTTCTCTTTGGTCTGAAACAAGAGGAAGAGAAGAAACGTCTACTCTGACTGTGTGTGTACCTCTCACTCAACTTGTGTACCTAGCTATTATTTTTTGAAGCTCTAATCAGCCTTAGCTCCCTACATACTTTATGCAAGCTTCTCATTCTCATTCCAGACACTGATCCAGAGAATGAAAGAGCCAGTCCAACGAATCAGATTTGATCGTCATTTTCTTCTGGGCTCGTCCGTTGGAAAATGATTTCTGCTGTCCATGCCACCTGGTAAAGTAAAGTGCAGCATCAGACTGGTATCATTCATCTTTGCAGTCGTGAAGAAGATACATATACATTTGTATGAAGAGTGAAGTTATGAAAGTGATGCTGTCTGGACATGTTAGGAATGTTAAACCTTTAACATTGCTCAAGGGTGAAGTTTCCCTAGGTAGAGATCTAGGATCAGCTTCCCCTCCCCTAATCCTAACGTTAATTAGTGTGGAAAATGCTAAACTGTCCCAAGATCTAGGCTGGGGTAACTTCACCCTAACCCATGATCAGACTATAAAATAAGTTGTACTCAGAAGTTGTACTGAGCAGCAAAACGAGTCCTATGTTGGTCTTGTATAGTTGTGAAAATGAAGCCATTTATCTCCATATTGTTCAATACCAATACCTGATAATAGTATGGAATATAATGTAGCCCTGAATGGGAAAATAAAGTCCTGTGTATTTAAAGCTCTTGTCAACAGTACTGTACTATATAAAGAATAAGGTTGTATTTTTTATGCAGACAAATCTCAAAGCCTCTCTGGTCTATTTACTTTCAAGCATGTTTTGCTATTAAATGAGTGATGGATAACTGGTAGCATAATATTTGCTCTATAGGGGAAATAAACCAGTCAAGTCAGAAAAGGAGAGAAAAGTCCTGCAATATGATTATGATTTAGGCCTATATAACAAAGTAAAAGAAACACATTAGGCTACATGTTGCTATGCAATCTCCTTACCTACTAAATGTTAATGTTTTTATTAGCCTACCATTATTATAATTCCTGTGCATCAAACACCTATTTGCTTGCAATACAGTTGATCAACTACAAGAAGTTGAGAGGAGGAGGAGATACGCACACTTTTCCTAGCCTTTTTGTGCATGCGCACCTTTGACAAATGAGGCCCAGGTGTGATGAGATTAGAAACCCTCTTTTCTTCGGCAACTCCGACATCTCGTCCCCGTAAGGGGCACAAAGACCTGATTGAATGTGTTTGATTTCTGCCATTGATTTTTCCATTGTGTGGCCGTTTTATCGGGGGAGACAAATTGCCTTCTGCAGACAGCCATGTGGGGGACAGAGGCGTGACAGAAAGGTAAGGGGCAGCCAGGAGCCACGGAATTACCTTGCCATAATTTCTCTCTCTATAGAGGCATTGGTTCAGGCTGGTTTTACAAATCAAAATAATGGTAATGTTTATAGCTTTCTTACTTCCATAAAAAATGTTAGGTTAACGTTACTCAGGTTACCTACAGTGCCTTCAGAAAGTCGTTACGTCACTTTATCTTTTCACATTTTGTTGTGGTACAGACAGAATTTACATTTTGTGTCACTGGCCTACACACAATACCCCATAACGCCAAAATGGAATGAATTACAAATTAATAAAAAAAATTAAAGTTCAAATGTCTTGTGTCATGTATTCATGTATTCAAATAAGTTCAGGAGTAAAAAATGTACTTAATGGCTGTGATAGGAGAAAACTGAAGATGGATCAACAACATTGTTGTTATTCTACAATATTAAGCTAAATTACAGAGTGAAAAAAGGAAGCTTGTACAGAATAATGGATCCTGTGACCATTAAGGGACTAAAGTAAAACTGCAAAAAATATGTCAAACAAATTAACTTTATGTCCTGAATACAAAACTGTGTTTGGCGCAAATCCAACACAACACATCACTAAGTACCACTCTTCATATTTCCAAGCATGGTGTTGGATGCATCATGTTATGGGTATGCTTGTCATCGACAAGGAGTTTTTGGGGATAAAAAGAAACAGAATAGAGATAAGCACATGCAAAATCCTAGGGGAAAACCTGGTTCAATCTGCATTCCAACAGACACTGGAAGACAAATTCACCGCTTAGCAGGACAGTAACCCATGGCCAAATATACACTGGAGTTAGGGAAATGGGGATACCTAGTCAGTTGTCCAACTGAATGTATTCAACTGAAATGTGTCTTCCGCATTTAACCCAACCCCTCTGAATCAAAGAGGGGGACTGCCATAATTGACATCCACAGCACCCAGGGAACAGTGGGTTAACTGCCTTGCTCAGGGCAGAATTACAGATTTTTACATTGTCAGGTAATGAATGGGATTGAAACCAGGTGTGTAGGAAGCCAAGACAAAACCAATGGAAAATGAAAAATGGATCAATGACCGGTGACGTCGACCGCTGAGCACCGCCCGAACAAGGAGAGGCTTCGACTTCGGTAGAAGTCGTGATAATAATTTTTAGAAAAATGTTTTCTCTTTGTCATTAAGATTTAATCATTTTTGAGATCAGGCTGTAACACAACAAAATATGGAATAAGTCAAGGGGTATGACTAATTTCTGAAGGCACTGTATCTGCATTTGATACCCTTACCTAGCACTTATACAGCCGTGTGAGGGATGAAGACGTGACTGAAATTTGAGAGCAGAGGAGCCACACATAAGCAAGGAATTGGCAGATATAATTTTAACGGGTAGGCCTATAAATTCCAAAAAGCCTCATAGCTGTTCCAGTCTGTTTTAATAAATCCAAATGATGACCGTTGACAATGACATTTCGCTATTTCCTTATTTCAGTGAACAAATGGTTTACTTAATTTTATTTAGATTACCTTTCTGCATTTGATACCCTTACACAGCACGTATAACGCATGGGTATATGACACAGTTGTAGATAGGTGACAACAGAGCCATATAGAGTACAGAGATCAACAAACCCTCTCTTTGATTCGACCAAAATAAAGTACACCATGATTGTGAAGGGCATAGTTCTTGGCAAAGGCAAATTCATTATTTTGCATTGCAGACAGAGAAGATGAACATCATTTTTTTGTTGCTTTCCCAGATTTTTACATTTAAGCAACATCACAATTATCTCCTCTGGGCTTCGTTGAGAAACTAAGAATAAAACAACCCCTTTTCAAAGTGCATCCACATTCTGGCAACAAAGTTCTAGACAATTAACAATACACTAGAGGGCTCTTGGTTTTGAAAGGAGTCCTACTGTTAGGGAAAATGCTAATTAAAGTGTTCTAAAATGAGTCAAGAACTGCTTTCACAAAAAAACGACACATAATGATCGCAGTCAGAGCAGTATTCATTTTGGCTACTATTTTAAATTTAGTTTTTAGTTTTAGTCTTAAAATACCTTTTAGTCTTAGTCACATTTGAGTAATTTCACCTTTTCTTCATTTGAGTTATTATCTGTCAACTAAAACTCAGGATAATTATTGTCTTGTTTTAAACACAGCCATTTTAGTCGCATATTTAGTCACCTCTAACTTCCATCATGTGCACATTCAGATAGCCTAACGTGACATACTATCCCCTCATATACCTTAGCTGGCAACATTGATATTGTGGCAGATTGTAACCTATGGCAGCAATAATGAACCATATAGGCTATAAAGCATTGGCTAGAGGTTAAACAAGTTAACGCTCTGATTTTCAAGGGGGTTAAATAACAGTTTCCTAGAAAGGGAGAGCATTTGAGCTTTACAAAAATGTCAGAAGTATTATTGTACTCAACAATTTAGCATTTGTTTTTCCCATAGGAAAAAGCAACTGCAACTGGCCTTTGCGAAATGCTCACGAGAGCGGCAACACAGATTAATGAATAACAGTGCACATGGGAAAATAGAGCTTCTGATGTGACCAAAGCAAAAACAGCCTACATGAAAGTAAGAGAGAGAGAGTAAACATTATTTCTAGCTGAGGTTAGTTACAAGTCAAGTGTCCTGGCTTCGTATCATTTCAAAAGATTGACGAGTGACTGAAGTGACTGCCTGGGAGCTGTGTGGGAGAGCAGATCAGCTCAATCAGAGCACACAACGCAAAGATGTCTGCCAATGAGAAGAAAGCATGAAATATTCTGCATGCATGAATGCTTAGGATTGGACGAAACAGACAAAAATTAGCTTCATGTCAAATTAACGTGGAATTCCTATCTCGTCACATTTTCATTGTCTAACTGAAAAGTAATTTGTAATACTTGTAGTTTTTTGCAGGGCATCTCATCTTTTTATTGTCATAGTTTTAGTTCAGAAGAATAGACCGTTGACAAGTATTTTTCGTCAAAGTTATTGTTGACGAAATGTACACTGAGTCAGAGGAATGGTGCACTGAACATACAAATGTAAATAGAGATTGTCAGAAGGACAATTTACCCTAGTGCTTGTAAATTAGACCTCAATGTCAGGGAGAACATTTTTACCCAGGTTGCGTCCCAATAATCTCCCGTTCCTCCTGAGTTGTGCACACTAATTTTAAAGCACTGGATTGGTGCAGGCATGGGCTAAGGGATGTGAACAAGTGCACACTTTGACAGAAAGGGAAGATTATTGGGACACATCCCCTTTCCCAGGACCTCTAAACATCTCTCTTGATCTATTCAATACCACCATTCAACAGCCTTGTCATTCTGTGTATGTCTAACGCCCTAACTCAGCTTTGCTATTCTCTGCATGTCTATCCATCTCTTTATCTCCCCATACAGCTGTTAGTGTCTGAGCTGCGTCTGTCCATCTGTCTCCTCTGATGCTCGTACGCACCTTCATTTTCCCTAACAGACTGATGTGAAGCACGTTCCATCTCCATATGCAGTCAAACCATCACTGGGACAGCGGAGAGGAGAGGAGAGGAGAGGAGAGGGATGCTAGGCAGCAGACAGCTGTCAGACTCCAGCGGTGCATCCCAAGTAACCTCCATGTCAGCCAGGAGGACAACAGGAGTGGCAGAGCTGTCTGGCTGAGGCTGCAATCAGATGCTCTGAGAATGAATCACTTCCCTGTACCACAGCATGTTGTGGATTTCTTTACATCACTCTAAACTCTGACCAGACAATGCCAATTGAAATATGTTAAAGCTTATAATTGTACCGTCAAATATACTCTTATACCGTCAGCGCCTATACCGTAAGCAACAAGAGACATGAGAGACATAGTGTTTTCCCAGAAGTTTGGTTTGGGTATAAAACTCGTAAATTCAGATAAGCAAAAAAAGAGTGCTGGGTCACCACGCAAAATGATGAACCTTACAAAATGTTTCTATATTAACTGTAATTTCCACTGTATCAGGGACAGAGTACACAGACGTTTCAGCTTTGTAGCCTTCTTCAGCGTACACATATTAGAGAGAGAGAGAGAGAGAGAGAGAGAGAGAGAGAGAGAGAGAGAGAGAGAGAGAGAGAGAGAGAGAGAGAGAGAGAGAGAGAGAGAGAGAGAGAGAAAGAAAGAAAGAGAGGCTGGGATAGAGAGAAGCTGAGAGAGAGTTATGGGATAGAGCAGAGGAGCAAATCTCCCTGGGCTTTCTCACTCTGGAGCCCAGCCATTCATTCCCATCACTGGGGGAAGTGTGTGTGGACCCAGTAAGGGTCTGCAAAGTGAGTGATGAGATGCCTCGCTCAGAGAATACTCCTGTTATATTTCACTATAGGCTGATAAAGATACAACAAATGCAGCATTCTTATAATCTGAAGTGGCAAGGCTCTGAGAAGCTAGCTGGGTTTAAAATGTGAGGCTCCTCGGTTAGGGACTGAAGTGTGAATGAGTTGGTTATGTGGTATAGGTTATGGTTTAAAGTCATTCATATTACCTTAACTTAAGGTCAATACACAGACTCCAGCATTGTAGGGTATAGCTCCATTTAGCCCCATGGTTATTAGCTGTAGGTCAATCAATGCAGAGACACATCTTTGTATGTATGGTATAGCTTAAGTCAATATGTATGGGCAGGAGACAAGGGCAGGTTGTGGACAGATTTGTAACTACTGTACAGCTCATTGTAGTGCAGAGAGGATGATGATGAATGGTGAAATGCCTCTGTTGATAGGTAATGGTCAGTCAGCACAAAGACCACACATCAATACCGGCATGGAGATGTATCATTGTTGAGGTTTATTGATAGTAGTGCAAGAACCAGTAGTCAATCTCATGTCATTGTGGTGTGTGTGATTGTGATTGAGTGAGTGAGTGAGTGAGTGAGTGAGTGAGTGAGTGAGTGAGTGAGTGAGTGAGTGAGTGAGTGTCTGTGTGTGTCTGTGTGTGTGTCTGTGTGTGTCTGTGTGTGTGCAATCCCCGGATGCTGTTCTGGCAATAAAGGAATACACTCCATCCTCAAAACTCTCAGTGTGGTTACCTCAAACCCTCAGATTCGGGCTGTAGTTTCTCATCTTCCAACACACTGGCTGGGTCCCACATGGAACCATATTACTGGTAAGACTTCATTTGGATAGTTCATCTGTAGATGTGCTACAAACTATATTAAGACTATCAGTAACACGTTGACTGCATGTCTGTTGACTTTCAACAACAAAGTGTGTGTAGTCAATCTACTGATGTTCAACAAACTGTAGACGATCAGCAGCGTTTCAACAGCATTTCAACAACATGTCTTTAGCCTTTCAGTGGCATCTCAACAGTATATCTCATCATGTTTGACAAGGTAGTCAATAGTCCATCTATAGATCCTCAACAAATCATCTGTAGACTATTAGCAGCATTTCAACATCATATGCAGTTGAAGTCGGAAGTTAACATACACTTATGTTGGAGTCATTAAAACTAGTTTTTCAACCACTCCGCAAATGTCTTGGCAAGTCGGTTAGGACATCTACTTTGTGCATGACACAAGTCATTGTTCTAACAATTGTTTACAGGCAGATTATTTCACTTATAATTCACTATCACAATTCCAGTTGGTCAGAAGTTTACATACACTAAGTTGACTGTGCCTTTATACAGCTTGGATAATTCCTGAAAATTATGTCATGGCTTTAGAAGCTTCTGGTAGGCTAATTGACATAATTTGAGTTCATTGGAGGTGTACCTGTGGATGTATTTCAAGGCCTACCTTCAAACTCAGTGCCTCTTTGCTTGATATCATGGGGAAATCAAAATAAATCATCCAAGACCTCAGAAAAAAAATTGTAGACCTCCACAAGTCTGGTTCATCCTTGGGATCAATTTCCAAATGCCTGAAGGTACCACGTTCATCTGTACAAACAATAGTACACAAGTATAAACACCATGGGACCACGCAGCCATCACACCGCTCAGGAAGGAGACGCGTTCTGTCTACTAGAGATGAACGTACTTTGGTGCGAAAGTGCAAATCAATCCCAGAACAACAGCAAAGGACCTTGTGAAGATGCTGGAGGATACAGGTACAAAAGTATCTATTATGTCCACAGTAAAACAAGTCATATATCGACATAACCTGAAAGGCTGCTCAGCAAGGAAGAAGCCACTTGTTCATAACTGCCATAAAAAAAGCCAGACTACGGTTTGTCACCGCACATGGGGACAAAGATCGTACTTTTTGGAGAAATGTCCTCTGGTCTGATGAAACAAAAATAGAACTGTTTGGCCGTAATGACCATCGTTATGTTTAGAGGAAAAAGGGGGAGGCTGTGATTAAATAAATAAAAGCTGAAATAAATCATTCTCTCTGCTATTATTCTGACATTTCACATTCTTAAAATAAAGTGGTGATCCTAACTGACCTAAGACAGGGAATTCTTACTCGGATTAAATGTCAGGAATTAAATGTCAGGAGTTTAAATGTATTTGGCTACGGTGTATGTAAACTTCAAACTTAAATTGTAGGTATGAAAACATCCCAAGGGAGCTCCATCAGTTTCCACTTGAGACTTCAGTCTCCCCTGTACTCTTTGTAGAATGTATCTACCTTGCCCTGCACTTTTGACAAGGGGTGGAAGACCATCCATCATCCATGTTAATTTAGCATACGGTACCTTTTTGGATGTGCAGTGGCAGCTGCAGGTGAGAGAGACAGGAACAGAATATAAATTGTCAGAGAGAGAGAGAGAGAGTGAGAGAAAGGCAGGAAGAAACAGACAGAGAGAGCGAGAGAGAGAGAGAGAGAGAGAGAGAGAGAGAGAGAGAGAGAGAGAGAGAGAGAGAGAGAGAGAGAGAGAGAGAGAGAGAGAGAGAGAGAGAGAGAGAGAGAGAGAGAGAGAGAGAGAGAGAGAGAGAGAGAGAGAGAGAGAGAGAGAGAGACTTGTGGTAGAGTAGAAGACGGAGAGGGAAGTGGAGTGGTAACACATTGCCTGGCAGGTCCTGCCACAGAGACCAGCACCTGGTAAGAAGACAGCCTTACTGGAAGCTGACAGACAGGTCTTAGTCCATTACTTTAACAACGAGAGGTCCCCCATCCCCCAACGTCCCCCATTGGATATCTCTGCGTCCAGTATGGAGGAAGTTAGACGTAGTTTCGCCATCCAATGCTAGCTTGAAGTCAGCTTGACTTGAAGACTTGAAGTCAGCTTGCAGCTTGCTAATTTCCCCCCAACATCTGACACCCCCTAACTTCGGGCGCTCTCCAGTGGTTGGAGGACTAAAGCACCTATCAGTAATATGTCAATAGTATATCTGTAACCTGTCAGTAATATGTCAATAGTATATCTGTAACCTTTCAGTAATATGTCAACAGTATATCTGTATCCTGACAGTAATATGTCAACAGTATATCTGTAACCTTTCAGTAATATGTCAATAGTATATCTGTATCCTGTCAGTAATATGTCAACAGTATATCTATATCCTGTCAGTAATATGTCAACAGTATATCTATATCCTGTCAGTAATATGTCAACAGTATATCTGTAACCTTTCAGTAATATGTCAATAGTATATCTGTAACCTTTCAGTAATATGTCAATAGTATATCTGTAACCTTTCAGTAATATGTCAATAGTATATCTGTAACCTTTCAGTAATATGTCAATAGTATATCTGTAACCTTTCAGTAATATGTCAATAGTATATCTGTAACCTTTCAGTAATATGTCAATAGTATATCTGTAACCTTTCAGTAATATGTCAATAGTATATCTGTAACCTGTCAGTAATATGTCAATAGTATATCTGTATCCTGACAGTAATATGTCAACAGTATATCTATATCCTGTCAGTAATATGTCAACAGTATATCTGTAACCTTTCAGTAATATGTCAATAGTATATCTGTAACCTTTCAGTAATATGTCAATAGTATATCTGTAACCTGTCAGTAATATGTCAATAGTATATCTGTAGCCTGTCAGTAATATGTCAACAGTATATCTGTATCCTGACAGTAATATGTCAATAGTATATCCGTAACCTGTCAGTAATATGTCATCAGTATATCTGTTACCTGTCAGTAATATGTCAATAGGGAGAAAGAGAGAGAGTGGTTAGAGCGTTGGACTAGTAACCGGAAGGTTGCGAGTTCAAACCCCGGAGCTGACAAGGTACAAATCTGTCGTTCTGCCCCTGAACAGGCAGTTAACCCACTGTTCCTAGGCCGTCATTGAAAATAAGGATTTGTTCTTAACTGATCTTGCCTAGTAAAATAAAGGTAAAAAAAATATATATATATAAAAATAGTATATCTGTAACCTGTCAGTAATATGTCAACAGCATATCTGTAGCCTGTCAACAGTATATCTGTAGCCTGTCAGTAATATGTCAATAGTATATCTGCAACCTTTCAGTCAATTGTATATCTGTAGCCTGTCAGTAATATGTCAATAGTATATCTGTAACCTTTCAGTAATATGTCAATAGTATATCTGTAACCTGTCAATATTATATCTGTAACCTTTCAGTAATATGTTAATAGTATATATGTAGCCTGTCAGTAATATGTCAACAGTATATCTGTAGCCTGTCAGTAATATGTTAAAAGTATATCTGTAGTCTTTCAGTAATATGTCAACAGTATATCTGTAATATGTCAACAGTATATCTGTAGCCTGTCAGTAATATGTCAACAGTATATCTGTAGCCTGTCAGTAATATGTCAACAGTATATCTGTAGCCTGTCAGTAATATGTCAAAAGTATATCTGTAGTCTTTCAGTAATATGTCCACAGTATATCTGTAACCTTTCAGTAATATGTCAATAATATATATGTAACCTGTCAATAGTATATCTGTAACCTGTCAGTAATATGTCAATAGTATATCTGTAGCCTGTCAGTAATATGTCAATAGTATATCTGTAACCTTTCAGTAATATGTCAACAGTATATCTGTATCCTGACAGTAATATGTCAATAGTATATCTGTAGCCTGTCAGTAATATGTCAACAGTATATCTGTATCCTGTCAGTAATATGTCAATAGTATATCTGTATCCTGTCAGTAATATGTCAATAGTATATCCGTAACCTGTCAGTAATATGTCAACAGTATATCTGTATCCTGACAGTAATATGTCAATAGTATATCCGTAACCTGTCAGTAATATGTCATCAGTATATCTGTTACCTGTCAGTAATATGTCAATAGGGAGAAAGAGAGAGAGAGGGTAGCCTAGTGGTTAGAGCGTTGGACTAGTAACCGGAAGGTTGCAAGTTCAAACCCCCGAGCTGACAAGGTACAAATCTGTCGTTCTGCCCCTGAACAGGCAGTTAACCCACTGTTCCTAGGCCGTCATTGAAAATAAGAATTTGTTCTTAACTGATCGTGCCTCGTAAAATAAAGGTAAAATTATTATTATTATTTTTTAAATAGTATATCTGTAACCTGTCAGTAATATGTCAATAATATATATGTAGCCTGACAGTAATATGTCAACAGTATATCTGTAGCCTGTCAGTAATATGTCAAAAGTATATCTGCAACCTTTCAGTAATATGTCAATTGTATATCTGTAGCCTGTCAATAGTATATCTGTAACCTTTCAGTAATATGTCAATTGTATATCTGTAGCCTGTCAGTAATATGTCAATTGTATATCTGTAGCCTGCCAGTAATATGTCAACAGTATATCTGTAACCTGTCAGTAAAATGTCAATAGTATATCTGTATCCTGTCAGCAATATGTCAATAGTATATCTGTAACCTGTCAGTAATATGTCAATAGTATATCTGTAGCCTGTCAGTAATATGTCAATAGTATATCTGTAGCCTGTCAGTAATATGTCAATTGTATATCTGTAGCCTGTCAGTAATATGTCAATAGTATAGCTGTAGCCTGTCAGTAATATGTCAATAGTATATCTGTAGCCTGTCAGTAATATGTCAATTGTATAATGTCAATTGTATATCTGTAGCCTGTCAGTAATATGTCAACAGTATATTTATATCTCCTCGCTTATTATAATAATTTTTTTTACCAACTTACACTCAAAAGGCACCAAATCTACAAGCACGTATGTAGGTATGAAAACCAGCCCAAGGGAGCTCCATCAGTTTCCCCTTGAGACTTCAGTCGCCCCTGTTCTCTTTGTAGAATATCTACCTTGTCCTGCACTTTTGACAAGGGGTGGAAGACCATTCATCATTCATGTTAATTAAGCATACGGTACCTTTTTGGCTGAGCAGTGGCAGCTGCCGGGGAGAGAGACAGGAACAGGATATAAATTGTCAGAGAGGGAGAGAGGGAGCCTGTGGTGGAGTGGAAGAAGGGGAGGGAAGTGGAGTGGTAACACAGTGCCTGGAAGATCCTGCCACAGACCCCAGCCCCTGGTAATATGACAGGGAGCCCCCACCTAACTCACTGGAAGCTGACAGACTGGTCTTAGTCCATTACTTTAACAACGAGACAGAGAAAGAGAGAGAGAAAGAGAGAGACCTCTTTCCATCTCCCTTCAATTCCCCATGGGATATCTCTGCATACAGTATGAAGGAAGTTAGAGGTAGATTCACCATCAAATCAAATGGTATTTGTCACATGTGCCAAATACAACAGGTACAAATAGAAGACCTTACAGTGAAATGCTTACTTACAAGCCCTTGACCAACAATGCAGTTTTAAGAAAATTACCTAAAAATAAGAAATACAAGTAACAAATTACTAAAGACCAGCAGTCAAATAACAATAGTGAGGCTGTATACAGGGGGTACCGGTACAGAGTCAATGTGCAGGGGAATCAGTTAGTCGAGGTAATACTTTGCTCCGTTCCTCTTTCCCTCAATCCTGACTAGTCTCCCAGTCCCTGCCGCTAAAAAACATCCCCACAGAATGATGCTGCTACCACCATGCTTCCCCGTGGGGATGGTGCCAGGTTATTTGGCATTCAGGCCAAAAATTTCAATCTTGGTTTGATCAGAACAGAGAATCTTCTTTCTCATGGTCTTAGAGTCCTTTACATGCCTTTTGGCAAACTCCAAATGGGCTTTCATGTGCCTTTTACTGAGGAGTGGTGTCGTGTCTTTACTAACATTAACTGAAGACTGATAGTTTTTAATAAAAGATTCTCTGTAATTAGTTATTACGCGATCAACTGATTAATCACGTAACTAATTAACTAGGAAGTCGGGGCAACAAGGAAAAATATTCAGATTACAAAGTTATCATTTCCTAAAATAACTTTTCAGATATTTTATCTGATCAATTAGTCTTCGAATTAATGAATTATTTACTTTACCTCAAGTTAGTCTCATTCCAAACGTTGTAAATTGTTGGTTATCTGCACAAACCCAGTCTTCGCTATGAGTCATCCATACATCAATTGTCTTAAATCATGTATTTATTACTAACTAAGTAATTCACAGAAATGCATAAACAAACAAACAAGGTAAATGTGGTTACATAAAATGATAGGAGAATGTGCCCTAGTGGGCTAAATCGGCATGGCGGCTTGTTCGACAAAATGGGAAGTGGGAGTCGACTAAGAAGTCACTACAGAGTGATAATTGAAATGCTAATCCTTTGCACATGAACGCTCACTCATTCGGGAACAATTGCCATATTTACGCTCAGTGTGTCATCTTGATCGCTGGTGAAAAGTTCATTTATTTTGTAGAATTGTCCGTCTCTCTCCCTCTCTCTCTCGGTTGTGGTTAGAGGGGATGGTTCAGAGTGATAGAATGAATGTTTTGGCGGTTGTTGTTCTTCGCGTTCAATGATACTGTCACGCCCTGGTCGAAGTATAGTATGTTTGTCTTCATTTATTTGGTCAGGCCAGGGTGTGACATGGGGTTTTGTGGTGATTTAATGGCACCTGGGTCAGCGCTCCATACTCGTCCTGAGGTGCGTGTTCGTCGGCTGGTGAAAATTGTGCCAGCCTCACGCACTAGGCCTCCTGTGTACCTACCTAGCCTTGCACGTCCTGTGCCAGTCCTGCTCTCAGGCTCTCCAGTACGCCTTCACGGTCCGGTCCATCCTGTGCCACCTCCACACACCAGTCCTCCGATGGCAGCTCCCCGCACCAGGCTTCCTGTGCGTGTCCTCGGCCCAGTACCACCAGTGCCAGCACCACGCACCAGGCCTTCAGTGCGCCACGCCTGTCTAGCGTTATCAGAGCCTTCCTCCTCTCCAGCGCTGCCGGAGTCTCCCGCCTGTTCAGCGCAGCCAGAGCCTTCCTCCTCTACAGCGCTGCCGGAGCCTCCCGCCTGTTCAGCGCAGCCAGAGCCTTCGTCCTCTACAGCGCTGCTGGAGGCTCCTGCCTGTTCAGCGCAGCCAGAGCTGCCAGCCTGCATGGAGCAGCCTGAGCTGTCAGTCTGCATGGAGCAGCCTGAGCTGTCAGTCTGCATGGAGCAGCCAGAGCTGTTAGTCTGCATGGAGCAGCCAGAGCTGTCAGTCTGCATGGAGCAGCCAGAGATGCCAGTCTGCATGGAGCAGCCAGAGATGCCAGTTTGCATGGAGCAGCCAGAGCTGCCAGTCTGCATAGAGCTGCCAGTCTGCATAGAGCAGCCAGAGCTGCCAGTCTGCATAGAGCTGCCAGTCTGCATAGAGCAGCCAGAGCTGCCAGTCTGCATGGAGCTGCCAGTCTACATAGAGCAGCCAGAGCTGCCAGTCTGCATGGACCTGCCAGTCTGCATGGAGCAGCCAGAGCAGCTAGATCCGCCAGTCAGCCAGGATCCGCCAGTCAGCCAGGATCCGCCAGTCAGCCATGATCTTCCAGATCCGCCAGTCAGCCAAACTCTACCAGATCTGCCAGTCAGCCAGACTCTTCCAGATGGCCAGTCAGCCAGACTCTTCCAGATCCGCCAGCCAGCCAGGATTTGCCGGATCCAACTACCTGCCTGAGCTTCCTCTCAGTGCTGGGCTTCCTCTCAGTGCTGGGCTTCCTCTCAGTGCTGAGCTTCCCCTCAGTGCTGAGCTTCCCCTCAGTCCCGAGCTACCCCTCAGTCCCGAGCTGCCTCAGTCCCGAGCTGCCCCTCAGTCCCGAGCTGCCCCTCAGTCCCGAGCTGCCCCTCAGTCCAGTGGGGTTCTGGGTGAGCACTACTAGGCCAGCTGACTATCCTAGGACGCGAGGGGGAGGAACTAAGACATTGATGGAGTGGGGTCCACGTCCCGAGCCAGAGCCGCCACCATGGACAGACGCACACCCGGACCCTCCCTATTGTTTTGAGGTGCGTCCGGGGGTCCACACCTTGGGGGGGGTTCTGTCACGCCCTAGTCGAAGTATAGTATGTTTGTCTTCATTTATTTGGTCAGGCCAGGGTTTGACATGGGGTTTTGTGGTGCGTTTTTGTCTTGGGGTTTTGTGGGGTGTCTAGCATAGTCTATGGCTGCCTGAGGCGGTTCTCAATCAGAGTCAGGTGATTATCGTTGTCTCTGATTGGGAACCATATTTAGGCAGCTATATTCTTTGAGTATTTCGTGGGTGATTGTTCCTGTCTCTGTGTTAGTTGTCACCAGATAGGCTGTATAGGTTTTCACATTCCGTTTGTTGTTTTTGTATTGTTCGTGTTTTTTCGTCGATTAAAGATGTATCGAACTAACCACGCTGCATTTTGGTCCGACTCTCCTTCGACGGAAGAAAACCGTAACAGATACCAAATCCTAGCTGCAGACTAGTAATTAATATCAAAGACGTGTTCTTATTCTGTTGGTATCGATAGTCTAAGAGTTTAACCACGTGGTATGGTTAAAAGATTCAGCAATGGTCTAAAACCTTTGTCCTCCTAATGGAGAAAAACATGGTCTGCAACCTTTAGCCATCTCGCAATTGAGGTAAGCTCGGTCTGCTGATAATTTCTCAAAGTTGGGTTTTATTCGGAATGGCAGAAAAGGCGCTGTCCCAGGAGGCCTGACCCTAACTGGGCTCAGGGCGGTCCTCTGATTTAGTTCAAATCAAAAGGGAATTGTATTTTTCTTCATTAAACAGTGCAAAATCATATTACACAATTATACAAACAGTATCATACTCACTTATTCCTCTTATAGAACAATTAGATGTAAAACTTCATATCTGAGGCTATTATATAAACAGCATTATGGTAATGTTGCCACACCGTCTCCCATGAGCTTCCCCAAGTTGTAACAAACGGACCAGTTCGTAGCTGGATTCTTCATCGATCTTTTATACTTTCTCCGGAACATGAAATTTGTTCGTACCTCAAGTTCTGTGAGGTGGAAGGATTTCCTTTGTTCTCCATGAAAATCTACTCTCTCTATACTGTGTTTCCATGAGGAGATTCTCAGGAATTTACGATGTCTCTCTGACCACAGCAACCTAGTTGAAGGAGAAAAGGGGAAGGCAGGGAGAGGGGGATGGGCTTGCTATACCCAAAGAGGCCAACGTAATGACAGTGGCTTCTATCGGGCCACTCTACCATAAAGGCGTGAATGGTGGAGTGCTGCAGACATGGTTGTCCTTCTGGAAGGTTCCACCATCTCGACAGACGAACTCTGGAGCTCTGTCTTGGTCACCTCCCTGAGTAAGGCCCTTCTCCCCCGATTGCTCAGTTTGGCCGGATGGCCAGCTCTAGAAAGAGTCTTGGTGGTTCCAAACTTCTTCTATTTAAGAATGATGGAGACCGCGATGTTCTTGGGGAACATCAATGCTGCAGCATTTTTTTTGTACCCTTCCACAGATCTGTGTCTCGACACAATCCTCTCTCGGAGACCTATGGAGAATTCCTACAACCTCATGGCTTGGTTTTTGGTCTAACATGCACTGTCAACTGTGGAACCTTATATAGACAGGTGTGTGCCTTTCAAAGTCATGTACAATCAATTGAATTTACCCCAGGTGGACTCCATTCAAGTTTTAGAAACATCTCATGGATGATCAATGGAAGCACGATGCACCTGAGCTCAATTTCAAGTCACAAAGCAAACAGAACAGTTATGTAAATAATGTATTTCAGTTTTTTTCGGTATTGTGTGTAGATTGATGAGGGGGAAAAAAATATTCAATCCATTTTAGAATATGGCTGTAGCGTAACAAAATCTGGAAAAAAGGAAGGGGTTTTAATACTCTCCAAAGGCACTGCACATACCACGGAAATAGCTGAATGTTGTCAACTTTACCATATCAAAATTGGAGTCGTCTGACTATGAACCATTAACTCTTTGACACCTAGCACTGTTGGCTATGCGTCATCTTATAACAGACACCGAGAGGCAGTATTTAAACTATCTGCCGCCATTGTCGCAACCCTATCACCAGCCTGTTCAACCTCTCTTTCATATCGTCTGAGATCCCCAAGGATTGAAAGCTGCCGCAGTCATCCCCCTCTTCAAAGGAGGAGACACCCTGGACCCAAACTGCTATAGACCTATATCCATCCTGCCCTGCCTATCTAAGGTCTTCGAAAGCCAAGTCAACAAACAGGTCACTGACCATCTCGAATCCCACCGTACCTTCTCCGCTGTGCAATCTGGTTTCCGAGCCGGTCACGGGTGCACCTCAGCCACACTCAAGGTACTAAATGATATCATAACCGCCATCGATAAAAGACAGTACTGTGCAGCCGTCTTCATCGACCTCGCCAAGGCTTTCGACTCTGTCAATCACCAAATTCTTATCGGCAGACTCAACAGCCTCGGTTTTTCGGATGACTGCCTTGCCTGGTTCACCAATTACTTTGCAGACAGAGTTCAGTGTGTCAAATCAGAGGGCATGCTGTCCGGTCCTCTGGCAGTCTCTATGGGGGTGCCACAGGGTTCAATTCTCGGGCCGACTCTTTTCTCTGTATATATCAATGATGTTGCTCTTGCTGCGGGCGATTCCCTGATCCACCTCTACGCAGACGACAATTCTATATACTTTCGGCCCGTCATTGGACACTGTGCTATCAAACCTCCAAACGAGCTTCAATGCCATACAGCACTCCTTCCGTGGCCTCCAACTGCTCTTAAACGCGAGTAAAACCAAATGCATGCTTTTCAACCGATCGCTGCCTGCACCTGCATGCCCGACTAGCATCACCACCCTGGATGGTTCCAACCTTGAATATGTGGACATCTATAAGTACCTAGGTGTCTGGCTAGACTGCAAACTCTCCTTCCAGACTCACATCAAACATCTCCAATCAAAAATCAAATCCAGAGTCGGCTTTCTATTCCGCAACAAAGCCTCCTTCACTCACGCTGCCAAGCTTACCTAGTAAAACTGACTATCCTGATCCTCGACTTGGGCGATGTCATCTACAAAATGGCTTCCAACACTCTACTCAGCAAACTGGATGCAGTCTATCACAGTGCCATCCGTTTTGTCACTAAAGCACCTTATACCACCCACCACTGCGACTTGTATGCTCTATCGGCTGGCCCTCACTACATATCGCCAGACCCACTGGCTCCAGGTCATTTACAAGTCCATGCTAGGTAAAGCTCCGCCTTATCTCAGTTCACTGGTCACGATGGCAACACCCATCCGTAGCACGCGCTCCAGCAGGTGTATCTCACTGATCATCCCTAAAGCCAACACCTCATTTGGCCGCCTTTCGTTCCAGTACTCTGCTGCCTGTGACTGGAACGGAAAAATCGCTGAAGTTGGAGACTTTTATCTCCCTCACCAACTTCAAACAAGCTATCCGAGCAGCTAACCGATCGCTGCAGCTGTACATAGTCTGAATAGGTAAATAGCTCACCCTTATTCACCTGCCTCATTCCCATACTGTTTTTATACTGTTTTTATTTATTTACTTTTCTGCTCTTTGCACACCAATATCACCAATATCTCTACCTGTACATGCCCATCTGATCATTTATCACTCCAGTGTTAATCTGCAAAATTGTATTATTCGCCTACCTCCTCATGCCTTTTGCACACATTGTATATAGATTGCCCATTTTTTTCTACTGTGTTATTGACTAGTTAATTGTTTACTCCATGTGTAACTCTGTGTTGTCTGTTCACACTGCATGCTTTATCTTGGCCAGGTCGCAG
Source organism: Oncorhynchus keta (assembly GCF_023373465.1). Lineage (NCBI taxonomy): Eukaryota > Metazoa > Chordata > Actinopteri > Salmoniformes > Salmonidae > Oncorhynchus > Oncorhynchus keta. The sequence goes on from NC_068454.1 coordinate 28,071,480, forward strand.
GCAAATGAGAACTTGTTCTCAACTAGCCTACCTGGTTAAATAAAGGTGAAATAAATAAAAATAAAATAAACATGTTGCAATGTATGGATAAATATTAAACTAATTGGGACACTGATTTTCTTTACAGATAGCATCAAACAAAAAACGTGGGTACATTTTCAGTTTATTGTGAAACCTGTCATCTTCCCCTTTCAATGCCTTTGAATTGTAAATATTTATACATATTCAGATGGAGTTGTCTTTCTAAAATGTGTATAGTATGATAAGTTATTTAGCTACATGTATTTCCCACCACAGCATGGATAAAGTCAAGAGCAAGTAGTGGAGTGAGGTGGACATGTTCCACGCCATGGAGGACTAAGGGGCAGGGATGGCTATCCACTGGGCTGCAAATGTTAGTGATTGTTTTTAGGAGATTATCACATGTATGTGAATTTCATCTGCTAATTACAATTTTATTTTCTTATTTAAAAAAATAATAATTCACCTTTATTTAACCAGGTAGGCAAGTTGAGAACAAGTTCTCATTTACAATTGCGACCTGGCCAAAATAAAGCAAAGCAGTTCGACAGATATAACGACACAGAGTTACACATGGAGTAAAACAAACATACAGTCAATAATACAGTATAAACAAGTCTATATACAATATGAGCAAATGAGGTGAGAAGGGAGGTAAAGGCAAAAAGGCCATGGTGGCAAAGTTAATACAATATAGCAAGTAAAACACTGGAATGGTAGTTTTGCAATGGAAGAATGTGCAAAGTAGAAATAAAAATAATGGGGTGCAAAGGAGCAAAACAAATAAATTAATTAAATACAGTATGGAAAGAGGTAGTTGTTTGGCCTAAATTATAGGTGGGCTATGTACAGGTGCAGTAATCTGTAAGATGCTCTGACAGTTGGTGCTTAAAGCTAGTGAGGGAGATAAGTGTTTCCAGTTTCAGAGATTTTTGTAGTTCGTTCCAGTCATTGACAGCAGAGAACTGGAAGGAGAGGCGGCCAAAGAAATAATTGGTTTTGGGGGTGACTAGAGAGATATACCTGCTGGAGCGTGTGCTACAGGTGGGAGATGCTATGGTGACCAGCGAGCTGAGATAAGGGGGGACTTTACCTAGCAGGGTCTTGTAGATGACATGGAGCCAGTGGGTTTGGCGATGAGTATGAAGCGAGGGCCAGCCAACGAGAGCGTACAGGTCGCAATGGTGGGTAGTATATGGGGCTTTGGTGACAAAACGGATTGCACTGTGATAGACTGCATCCAATTTGTTGAGTAGGGTATTGGAGGCTATTTTGTAAATGACATCGCCAAAGTCGAGGATTGGTAGGATGGTCAGTTTTACAAGGGTATGTTTGGCAGCATGAGTGAAGGATGCTTTGTTGCGAAATAGGAAGCCAGTTTACAGTCTAACCAGACACCTAAGTATTTGTAGTTGTCCACGTATTCTAAGTCAGAGCCGTCCAGAGTAGTGATGTTGGACAGGCGGGTAGGTGCAGGTAGCGATCGGTTGAAGAGCATGCATTCAGTTTTACTTGTATTTAAGAGCCATTGGAGGCCACGGAAGGAGAGTTGTATGGCATTGAAGCTGGCCTGGAGAGTTGTTGACACAGTGTCCAAAGAAGGGTCAGAAGTATACAGAATGGTGTCGTCTGCGTAGAGGTGGATCAGAGACTCACCAGCAGCAAGAGCGACCTCATTGATGTATACAGAGAAGAGAGTCCGTCCAAGAATTGAACCCTGTGGCACCCCCATAGAGACTGCCAGACATCCGGACAGCAGACCCTCCGATTTGACACACTGAATTCTATCAGAGAAGTAGTTGGTGAACCATGCGAGGCAATCATTTGAGAAACCAAGGCTGTCGAGTCTGCCGATGAGGATGTGGTGATTGACAGAGTCGAAAGCCTTGGCCAGATCAATGAATACGGCTGCACAGTAATGTTTCTTATTATCTATCAGGGTGCACAATGTATCTCGGCAGACTCTGTGTGGCCAGGTGACAGATGGTTGTCGCAGTGGACCACCCACATTGCTTGCACCAGAGGATGAAAATGGATTCCCCTTCACCAAACATAAGCTGATGAAATATGCCAACAAAATATGCAGGTATTTGGTGTTCTACAGTATGTGTTTACATATGTAGAATGCTGGACTGACGGTTCTCAATACGTGTGGTGTAAATGTGGATGGTGGTGACAAAATAAACATTTTCATCCTCAATTCTATTGTACGTTTCGGCACCCAGGGGAGACAATCCCACCACTGGGGAAGAGGTGGTGGAAAATGTCAGGGGGAGGCACAAGAACCTGAGCATGAGGAGGCCGGACACCCTGGACAGGGGAGAGCTGAGTGTGCCAATGACAGACACCTTCTTTGCTTCTTATTGGAATCACTTGGAGGAGAGTGGGTTGAGGGGAAAACCCAGACAAATCTATCACTGAGATGAGTCTGGGCTTCATAGCGACAAGAGCAGGCACAAACTGTTGGCTCCCCGGGATGCAAAACACGTGTACCAGTAGGCTCCGGGGACCAAGGAGCACATCACAGAGCTGGCCTGCTTCAACACAGCTGGAGAGGACATCCCCATGTTTATCATCTACCTCAAGTGATTTCCCAGCGGCCACTACACACTGGGAGCCCCCCCTCCCCCATGCCTTATATGGACGGTCCAAAAGTGGCTACATTGACAGGGACCTGTTCAGGAAGTGGCTTCAGCACTCGCCCGCTCCTTCTCCTCTCCGATGGGCACAAGTACCACATGGACCCGGAGGTGCTCGCGGCGACACTAAGGGAAAGGGTTATACTTCTCTGTCTTCCACCACACTGCACCCATATCATGCAGCCGCTGGACGTGGCATACTTTGATAGCAAAGGACCCGAGGCACATCCTTACCGTCCTGAAGTATCGACCAGACCGATACAGAAGACTCCCTCACCGGGAAGGAATACACTCGCCAATGGCAGGAGAGGGGTTAGAAGGACAGGGCCAAGGCAGAGGAGAAAGAGCATCGGGCAGCCCTCAAAACACAGAGGGCATAGGAGAGGGCTGCCATGGATGAGATGATCGACACCATCACATCTGCTGGTCTCCCAGCTAGAACCACTTCTGTTAGCTGCATCACCTGTGCCTCCCAGTATGCAACACCTGTAGCAGCTGCCGGAGCCCCCAGCTACAGAAGAAGGCCACATAGCTGCTCCCTCGGCCACACAATCGTTGGCCCCTGAATCCAACCACTAGCAACACCAGCTCCTCCAAGCCATTGTCAGTGGTTTCGTCAAAATGTGGTGGTGGAGCTAGATTTTTATTGTGATTTCTGTGACAATATAGGGATACAGGTTGAGATGTAATTGTTTGTTTGTTTTGTTTGTTTTCATATGCAATGATTTATTTGTAAAACTATATATTACATGTCTAAAATATAATATATATATATATATATATATATATATATATATATATATATATATATTAACCCATCTTTAACCCATATTTATTCCATTACTTTCCAAGTGCATCTCTGCAACACAAACTCTTCATTGTTTATGTCAATGCACATCACTGAATTTAAAGTTTAATTTGATGTAATTTGAAGTAAATGATTCATTTATACTTTTGGATTAAACGTATCTACTTTTTCTAAATAAGATGAATCTATTCAACAAATTATGACACATTATGTAGGTTACAACATTGAAAAATATATTTGTGAAGAATCATTTTTAAGAGTCCACAGGAGGACTAAGCAATGGAAAGTTGACAGGCAAGTAAATTATTTTCAACCGAAAGGCTAGTCAACTAGTCAATTATCTAGTAAACACTTTGGAGCGAGGTTGGTCTCTCGTTTTTTAACAAAATTAAACGGATATATCTTGTAAGGGAACAAAATAGTAATGTGGCCAACAACTGGGGACCATATGCCAATGATACAGGATGATTATTTTAGCTAAACAGCTTATCAAAAAGCTGCTACAGTAATAGTAGTACTACCACCGAAATGTCAAACATGCTAATTGTTAACCCGTTAGCTAACATTTTGACGACACTAATAATCACAAAACATTGACGGATTGATTACAGGATAACACTGTGCTGGTAATACGGGGTTCCACTCTAGCTGTACCCAAAGACTTCCAGTGTTTGCACTAAGGTAGTTAGCATTGGCTCACAAAACTACCTCTAACATCCTTCATACTGGACGCAGAGACATAAAAATGTAGTTAAGTTAAGTGCCTAAATCCCAAACTATCCCTTTATGTGGTGAAACAGAAATTAAGAGTTCCATTGGCGAATATATATCTACTACTTGTTTTATTGTATTTTCTTTTCTTAACTCCTATTTTTTCTGGGAGTGTATCCTCAAGGGGAGTGAGTGTGCAGCAGGGTGATCTTTGTTGGTCCTCTGTCTCCTCCTTAAGTGCTTTGTCCCTCTCCCTGTTCCTAGAGTCATGTCCTTGACTCCAGCAGCACAACCTTGCCTTTTCAGGAGACAGAATTAATAATATCCTTCACCTACACAACTTCCTTAAACCCTCTCAGCAGTAGAGACCACAATTCAACCGTGCCTTTTCAAAGTCTATATTTTATATCGAATTCCTATTTTCTTTCTCTTAACTAACTCTTCAACCTTCTCAGCAATACCCGAAATAAGGAGCTACAGTCAGTATCAGTATAGTGATTAATAACAAACTGGTCTTAAATGCATCTAAAACTAAAAACATTGTATTTGGTTAAAAACATTATCTAAGACCTAAACCTCAACTGGAGTGTGTGACCATTGAGCAAGTTGACGAAGCTAAACTCCTAGGTATAACATTGGATGCTCAATTATCACGGTCAAGTCATATTGACAAAGTTGATGTGAAGATAGGGAGGGGTATGTCTGTTATAAAAAGACGTTATGCGTCTTTTACACAAAAACCAACTGTTCTAGTTGCACGCCTTGGCCTTAATAAGTGCACATACAGAACTAACATCAACAACATGTATGCCAGTCTTTCTTGTTTGAGGATTGATGAGAGATGAACTGCTTCTCTTATAGTTTTTATGATAATCAAATAACATTCAGCTCAGTCACACATACATACCCCTCAAGACATGGCACCAGGGGTCTCTTCACAGTCCCCAAGTCCAAAATGATTTCTCGGCAACGTACAGTATTATCCAGAGCCAGGATTGCATGGAACGCCCTTCCATTTCCAATTACTCAAGCAAAATTCGAATGACCTTTAATAAAGAACGGATTAAACAACATCTCGTGGAACGGCTAGACTGTGAGGGAACACACACAAACACATGCACACACAGACACACTCTACAATAGAACAACAGAAATTATAGAAACAATACAACAACAACAAAAATGTAGTTGTATCTTTTGTATTTGTTGTAAGTTTTATTGTTTGCGGTGCTTAATTTGTATATCGGGAGGTTTAGGAACAAAAAGTGAGTGCGGAAGGGGATTGACGTGGGGAGCTCTGACGAACGAAAAAGAACCACATTTATAATAAAGTGTTGCATGCATATCATCACATTTGCGTACTGGCATGGAATAGTAGAGTAGAGGCACTTACAGAAGTTGCACATATGAACGAAATATTTTTTTATGCCGCGTTCAATACAACTGGGAACTCGGAACTGGGAAATCTCCGACTTCAGTGACAATTGGGAAATCTGGAAAAATGAGCTCCACTTGGAAAATTACTTTTGAATGGTCATCCAAATTAGAAGTCCAATTTGGGATCTGGCCTCTTTCTAGAGCTCCGACTTTCCGACCTGAAGATCAATGTCGTCATGATTCGACCTCGTAAGTTTCCAGTTGTCTTGAAAGCACCATAATACCGCAAAATGATCGAAAATCCAGGTTACTTTAACACTTCCAAACTGAGAATCTGAGATCAGTGAAAAGGACCTTGTCTTGAATCAATCAAGAGCCTAGGGCTAGGTGTGTGTAGACACATATTGTATGCTATACTTTGAGGATGAAATTATAGTCATAAAAATGCTTCCCAGTTTCACTGACTCAACCAATCATACTTGCTGATGATGGCCTATGCGCTCTTGCCAAAAGCCTCTCTCTCTCGTTTTACTTTGTAAAACAATATTTGGAAGTTGGTCAAATATACATGTATTGGTAGACTACAGCTGACAGATTAGTCTTCTCTTTTCAGCAGGAGACATTTGCTCCCTACCTGTGTTTTCCCGTGGTTGTAGGCTATTTGAAATATTGCGAAAGGCCAGTTTTTTCTGGATGCTGTTTGTTCACTAACATATTTGCCGTGCGTTCCCGACTGTAGGCTATGCGTAGTTATTCGGCTACACTCCACAGCTAGTCTATTTTTAAAATAAGCTATTTATCCTCTCTGGCAACATTGTAGGCTTTCTCATGGTGTAGCAGACTATTCTGAATTATTTAATTTCTGTCTGAACAGACATCAGTAACCATTCGCGCTGCTATGATTCTATAAGGAAATACATGATGAAGTGCAATGCTGGCAAGATGAGAGTTGCAGGCTCATGTGTATCAGATCAGAGGGAGAGAGATCATAGAAAGTGTGTGTGTGTGTGGGGGGGGGGTGGGGGGGGGGGGCAACAAAGAGGCAACGTTTATTATAATTTTTACAATGCAAAAAGTGACAATTATTGTTCATGCAAAAAGGTGTACCGGATCCAGCCAAATAGGTTCCGGAAGGAAACAGTCCAAAACGGAGAGGTGTCGGTTCCTGTTCCGGCAGGATCTGGCTCAAATTAAGCACTGATTGTTTGTTTATAGCATTTTACATTTGTGTGACTGTCCTTGTCTATCAGTGTATCGGTGTTTTGTTACTTGTCATGTTTTGTGTATTTTGTGGACCCCAGGAAGAGTAGCTGCTGCTTCTGCAAAAGCTGATAGGGATCCAAATAAACAAATACCCCAGTGGGCACAGACGTCAATTCAACGTCAACTCCACGTTGGGTCAACGTAATTTCATTGACATGACATGGAAACCATGTTGATTCAACCAGTGTGTGCCCACTGAGTGTACAACACATTATGGACACCTGCCCTTTCCTTGACATAATGTAGACTGATCAAGATAATCCAGTTGAAAGCTATGAGCCCTTATTAAGGTCACTTGTTAAATCCACTTCAATCAATGAAGATGAAGGGGAAGAAACAGGTTAAGTCATTTTGCCACAACTTTGGAAGTATGCTTGGGGTCATTGTCCATTTGGAAGACCCATTTGCGACCAAGCTTTAACTTCCTGACTGATGTCTTGAGAAGTTGTTTCAATATATCCACATAACTGTCCTGCCTCATGATGCCATCTATTTTATGAAGTGCACCAGACCCTCCAGCAGAAAAGCACCCCCACAACATGATGCTGCCACCCCCGTGCTTCAGGGTTGGGATAGTGTCCTTTGGCTTGCAAGCCTCCCCCTTTTTCCTCCTCTATTTTTGTTTCATCAGACCAGAGGACATTTCTCCAAAAAGTACGATCTTTGTCCCCATGTGCAGTTACAAACCGTAGTCTGGCTTTTTTATGGCGGTTTTGGACAAGTGGCTTCTTCCTTGCTGAGCGACCTTTCAGGTTATTTCGATATAGGACTTGTTTTTCTGTGTATACAGATACTTTTGCACCTGTTTCCTCCAGTATCTTCACAAGGTCTTACTTGTGTCATGCACAAAGTGAAACGGATGTCGTCTGGAGATAGAGAGGAGGACCAAAGCGCAGCGTAAATGATGATATTTAATTGAAACAAACTGAGCACTAAAATACAAAACAATAAATGATGTGAACAAAATGAAAACCGAAACAGTACCGTGTGGCCCAAACACTCACACAGAAACAAACACCCACAAACCAAAAGTGAAACCCAGCCTACCTAAGTATGATTCTCAATCAGAGACAACTAAGGACACCTGCCTCTGATTGAGAACCATACTAGGCCGAACACAAAAACCAACATAGAAAAACAAACATAGACTGCCCACCCCAACTCACGCCCTGACCATATGATAACAAAATAATAAAATAACAGAACTATGGTCAGAACGTGACACAAAGTAGATGTTCTTATACTTCCTACCAATGTAATTTGGTATTTTTTATTTTATTTTACAAGGCATGTCAGTTAAGAACAAATTCTTATTTACAATGACACCTGCCCCGGCCAAACCCTAATAACGCTGGGCCAATTGTGCACTGCCCTATGGGACTCCAATTGGATACAGCCTTGAATCAAACCAGGGTCTGTAGTGACTCCTCTAGCACTGAGATGCAGTTCCTTCGACGCTGGTAACATTAGAAAAGGAAATGTACATATTTGAAAGAACACAACATTTTCATTAGTTAATGTTACTGTAGGCTATTTATAAAAATTGAAATCCACAAAAACACAGAATTTCAAGTGTAAAATCAATTTTATTCGTAGAGTGGCCTTGTTACAGTTGTGAAACAAAACGCAAGTGTGTTGAAATACAGTAAAAGTGTATAACATAAATAAATACCCAAACTGCAGCAAGTTCCTCCTTTCCCCTAGTACAGCAGTGCCATCTTACCCAAAACATTATCTGACACTTTCTCATCTGCTGCTCTATATCGATTGTTTCCCAGATATGGAAAGCCGTTCAGCATGAATCAGAATAATAATCAGAGATGTCATGGTCCATTTCTTCCCCGCAATCTGAGTCGTTTTCATTCAGATCTTGTAGCAATGCTAACACAGCATGTGCGTCCATTCGTCTTGGTCTTGTCATTGTAAATTACGCACGCTCTCACTGTGTAGCCAACTCCAAGTAGACCTAGAGTAGACAAATAAGACTGCTTGGATTTGGTGGACTGATATTGGGTAGGGAATACAATAGAATGGTCCTCCCTGTTCTTCATTCACAATCGCTTCCCCTCACCAACTAACCCATTCTCCCCCATCATACTATACTTAGTTTATTTAATATGTTGTTATATGCGTTAAATTAGTCTCGGCATAGTTTAAGTTCAGTTTTGAAGCCATTTACGGGTGATTATGAACTGTGCATCATGGGCATGGCACATTCAATTATCGGAGAAGGAGCAGAGCAGGCCGGGGAAAACCATTCAAAAACTACATGGTTATAACTCCAGATCTGTTTGTGATATTAACATTCTAACAATGACAATGTGTTATATAGACTATTTGGGAAAAGTCAAGGAGGAGGTGGGACATTAAAAATGGCAGAGTAATTAAATATTTAAATTCATTTTGAGTCATTATGATGCTCTGCCTTTCTAGTATTAATATACACAAACACAAATACATCAATTCATATTTAGTTTAGGGAGGTCATAAAAAACATGATACTAGGCAATTTGAATCCCCAATTACTCTGAGGTGCTGACCTGTTGCACCCTCTACAACCACTGTGATTATTATTATTTGACCCTGCTGGTCATCTATTAAGGCTTGAACATCTTGGTCATTTACTGTTATTATCTCCACCCAACACAGCCAGAAGAGGACTGGCCACCCCTCAGAACCTGGTTCCTCTCTAGGTTTCTTCCTAGGTTCCTGCCTGCCTAGGGAGTTTTTTCTAGCCACCGTGCTTCTACATCTGCATTGCTTGCTGTTTGGTGTTTTAGGCTGGGTTTCTGTATAGCACTTTGTGACATCAGCTGATGTAAAAAGGGCTTTATAAATACATTTGATTGTTTTGAATTGTATTTATCTGTGCTTAGTAGCCAAGGCTATGGCTGCCCCATGCCAATCTATGGCTGCCCCATGCAAATCTATGGCTGCCCCATGCCAATCAATGGCTGCCCCATGCCAATCTATGGCTGCCCCATGCCAATCTATGGCTGCCCCATGCCAATCTATGGCTGCCCCATGCCAATCTATGGCTGCCCCATGCCAATCTATGGCTGCCCCATGCCAATCTATGGCTGCCCCATGCCAATCTATGGCTGCCCCATGCCAATCGATGGCTGCCCCATGCCAATCGATGGCTGCCCCATGCCAATCTATGGCTGCCCCATGCCAAACGATGGCTGCCCCATGCCAATCCATGGCTGCCCCATGTCAATCTATGGCTGCCCCATGCCAATCCATGGCTGCCCCATGCCAATCTATGGCTGCTCCATGCCAATAAAATCAACATGTTCATTTAGCAGGCCTTGCCTTACCACACATATTTTACAGTAAGAATGTAATGGAATATCCCAAATGGCTATTGCTGATTGTCACCAATAGCCCACTCACATTAGGAATGTATGGAGCCATGGTTATTATAGGAAACAGTTGTATTTTGATACAATACATGCAATTTGCAGTTATTTGGCAAAAATAGGTTCATTACCAACCTTGGAATCTGCTCTTTCTGATAGGGTATAGCAATCAAAACATCTGGCCTGCATGGACTTCTGTAGGATGATATGGAATAAGTGCTATTTGGTATGCTCCTTGATTCTTTGTCAATATGTGCTGTCAGTGCAGGCTATGCAGGTCATCAGTCTCCTCGTTCTCTATTTGACAATTGATAATATTGTCACCCATCAACTCAATATTAGGAGGATGTACTTAATGTTTTGTACACTCAGTGCATAACTACTGCAGATATGTTATCCTATAACTCTTCTGTCAACTATGGAATTATTACTTAGTATCCTTGGAAATGTTGTTGTGTATAAATATAAGGATCAGAGCCAATTCCAATGGAATTATAAATTTCATTTTTTTTTCGACAATCTTCAATTTATGGCATTGGATTGAATTGGAATTAGACTAACACATATATATATATATATATATATATATATATATATTCAAATACAAATAATTGGAATTTAATTGAATTGGAATTCAACATTTGTACATTTCCCAGTTAATGCAAGTAATGCACTCATTATGAGAAATCGACTGCATGATTTGTTTAAATAATTTCAACTTGTACTTCTATATTTCCAGTTTAGCTAGGCTTTCTGAACAGTGATATGGTCAGCCTTAAATACTGAGCCAATTGAATTCATATTGGAATTTGTGTAATTGTTGGAGATCATACTGAATTGGGAATTGAATTCTTGGAATATACCTAACCTTGGAATTGTGAGGAATGGAATTATCTCTGAATTCAAAGACTGACCTAGAATTTGAATAAAATGGAATGGAATTTACAGGGAGGGGGAATTTAATTATAATTGAATTTGTGGGATTAACCCAAGCCTTATAATTACTGTATACAACCAGTTTTCTTTAAATGCAATGTTAGGAGATTGACTCCTGACTCCGATGTCTTTGATTTCCTGTCACGGAATCCAAACCAAACACACAATGAAGTCAATTTACGGCAGCTGTGAGGGCAATGGATTGTCACAGCATAAGGAAATAACACTAGTGGGGAGGAATAAAAGAATACCCCAGAAATGTTTGGCCCCCCACAGTACTGACAATTAGAATGGACTCCAGAGTGCTAGAACCACCGTCACGATCCGGAACCACGGAATGACCGATGACCGTAATTACCCCCTCAGAACATAAACAAACCCAGCACTCTAAATGAGAACAACCCTCAAAGGAAGACGGGTATTGGGCGAAAGGCAGCCCTCGGGCCAAGGGCTGGGAGGCACAGAGCAGAAAAGATGCAAAACAAAAGAGTCTTGCCATTTGTAATCTGTATGACCACAAGAAAAGAATGTCAGGCTGTAATAGCATGGTATGCCATTTCACACCGTCACAGCTCTCATTTCTGTTAAACTCAGTTTAGCCACAGAGCCACAGTCATTGGCTGCTCTGCCCTGCTCTGCTTGGTTCTTTTGTTGCAAGGCATTACACTGTGACATAGCAGGTCAATGGTGGATTGATGTAGTTTGAAAAGGGAAATATGGTTGTGAATGCAGGTCAGAATTGTGTTTTGAAACAGGGACCCTGGGGCTATAGTCACACCACACTAACCACCTGTATGTATTAACCAGCAACATCACAATAGATTGAATAGCCTGGGACAGGGTTTCATTTATGTATGGGCAGAGTGAGGCTCAAGCCATTTCCATCAATATAATTTTATTCATTCATGTCTGTAGAATATGAGATCAGTATTCTGCCAAACAGCCTCAAATGGAGATTACGCCACCACAGCCGTAAATTGAATTACACACAACAGCACCCCTCCTCTCTCTTGTTCTCTCTCTCTCTCTCTCTCTCTCTCTCTCTCTCTCTCTCTCTCTCTCTCTCTCTCTCTCTCTATACTCTCAATTCCTCACTTTCACTTTTTCGCTCTCTCTCTCACTCACTTTCTTTCTCTCTCTTTCTTCACTCTCTACCTACCTCTCTCTCTATCTCTCCCTCTATCTCTCTCTCGCCACCCTCTCTCTGTCTCTATCTCTCTCCTTATTTTCCCTGGTTTTCTGTCTTTGATTAAATCTAGAACATAATCACACAGCTCGCTGCTGCCACATCTCAGCTCGCTCTGCATCACATTTGAATATTGTACTGTACTTCTCCTCCAACAGAGTAGAGAGAATAGAGAGAGAGTATTACTTTATTAAGTAAGCAGTTCAGCAGCATTCTGCTATCTAAGTCATACAATAATTCCTTCTGCCCTTTGCATAATAGTTTGTTTGAGTCTGAGGTTTCATCAATATGAAGAATCTGCTTTGAAGAATGTGTCTAAACCAATCATTTGGGGCAGAGGGATTCACCATGCATCAGTATGACTGAATAGTATTAAGAAATGACCTTTTAGTGTTGACGTGTATTCATTCATTACCAGGCCTACAATAGGTGGGTGTAATTGTCTACAATTCTGCGTCCAGACGGGATGGGTCCTTAGAATGACAAATATATAATCTGCTCGTCTGTGGGGTTGTGTGGCAGAGTGTGAAATTAATACTTCTCTTTTTTCCTGAGAGTAATAAATAACGCCCTTGGAGAGGAGAGAAAGAAGCCTACGTCACAAATGCCACTCTATTCCTTATATACACTCTATACACGGAAGAAGCCACTGCTCCAGATCCGCCATAAAAAAAGCCATACTACGGTTTGCAATTGCACATGGGGACAAAGATCATCATTTTTGGAGAAATGTCCTCTTGTCTGAATATAACTGTTTGGCCATAATGACCATTGTTATGTTTGGAGGAAAAAGGGGGAGGCTTGTGTCGTGGAAGGATCAGAATATTTTTGGTAACATATGTAAGATGTTTAATATTCATCAAATGTGTGTAAGTTAATTCTCATCAGAATGGTATTTTTGTATAATACTGTGGCGAGGTTGCAGTTATCTGTTCTATGTCAGGACTAAGTTGCATGGGCCACAGAGAGGGGAGAGGTCAAGGGGTCATCATGTGTAAACATATCTTTTCGGTGTGGCAGTGACTCCCTACTTTTCCCATGGGGGGAAAGGAGGGTGGCAGTGTCTGGAATCATTCTATGCTCCCTCTTTGTTGACCTATAGGGTCACTCTCCTCTCCGTGAGTTTGTCCTCTGATTGGTTTGTCCTCTTTGTCCTCTGATTGGTTTTGTCATGTCGTCTAGGAGGGGTGGATCTTTGCTATAAAGGATCCCATTTGCCATTGTGTACTCTCAACTTTTCATTAGAGATACTGAACTGTTGAAAGTCAAAATGCTATTGCAAAAGCTTAATTATTATTAAAGGTGAAGATTAAGCATAACTCTGACTCGTGTGATTTGCTCTCTCATCATTTGGTAATTAAGGAAATTTCCACGACATTCGCAAGCCGAAGAACATCATCACAACCATGAAGCACCGGGGTGGCAGCATCATGTTGTGGGGCTGCTTTGCTGCAGGAGGGACTGGTGCACTTCACAAAATAGATGGCATCATGAGGTAGGAAAATTATGTGGATATATTGAAACAACATCTCAAGACACCAGTCAGGAAGTTAAAGCTTGGTCGCAAATGGGTCTTCCAAATGGACAATGACCCCAAGTATACTTCCAAAGTTGTGGCAAAATGGCTTAAGGACAATGAAGTCAAGGTATTGGAGTGGCCATCACAATGCCCTGACCTCAATTCCAAAGATTTGTGGGCAGAACTGATAAAATGTGTATGAGCAAGGAGGCCTACAATCCTGATCCAATTACACCAGCTCTGTTAGGAGGAATGGGCCAAAATTCACAAAACGTACTGTGGGACGTATGTGGAAGGCTACCTGAAACATTTGACCCAAGTTAAACAATTTAAAGGCAATGCTGCCAAATACTACTATAGTGTACTTCTGACCCACTAGGAATGTGATGAAAGAAATAAAAGCTGAAAGAAATATTTCTCTCTACTATTATTCTGACATTTCACATCCTTATTAAAATGAAGTGGTGATCCTGACTGACCTAAGACAGGGAATTATGTCTAGGATTAAATGTCATGAATTTTGAAAAACTGAATTTTAATGTATTTGGCTAAGGTGTATGTAAACTTCCGACTTCAACTGTAAGTGATTTCGCTTGTCTGGTAGGCTCGTGTCACTGGACAGGTCGGATGTGCTTCCCTTTGTAGTCTGTAATGGTTTGCATGCCCTGCCACATCCGATGATTGTCCCAACCAGTGTAGTACGATTCGATCTTAGTCCTGTATTGGCGCTTTGCCTGTTTGATGGTTCGTCTGAGGGAAGAGCAGGATTTCTTCTAAGCTCCTTCAATATGGCAGTTCTAGCCTTTAGCTCAGTGCAAATGTTGCCTGTAATCCATGGCTTCTGATTGGGGTATATATGTACGGTCACTGTGGGGACAACGTCATCGATGCACTTATTGATAAAGCCAGGGACTGATCTGGTGTACTCCTCAATGATATCGGAAGAATCCCAGAACATATTCCGGTCTGTGCTAGCAAAATAGACCTGTAGTTTAGCATCTGCTTCATCTGACAACTTTTTTATTGACTGAGTCATTGGTGCTTCCTGCTTACATTTTTGCTTGTCAGCAGGAATCAGGAGGATAGAATTATGGTCAGATTTGCCAAATGGAGGGCTATGGAGAGCTTTGTATGCATCTCTGTGTGTTAAGTAAACCTCAAACACATGGAATAAATCAATACAATTACATCATTCTTCTCTCTGTGATACAGAATACTTGGCTGCCTCTGGAAGGTTGATTCATGGCTGTGCCAAAGTTCACACTGATGGTGTTGTGAATGAAAATGTTGATTTGTTTTGCTTCTGAATTATGACTTTCAAGGTCCCTGGCTGACAAAAAATGATTTTGTTTCCATGTCCTCTTTGTGTAATTGTTACATTGTATATAGGGCATGACATTATATTTGTAGAAATAATTTATAAAGTGGGGAATATTACCTGTGAAAGTTAGCTTTTTAATCAGCTCGTTGTTAAAATCAGCCTAATCTACTGTATATAATATAATTTATTGAATTACATTGTCATTCTTCATGCTAATGCTTGATATTAGGCTAATGATATGGACTGGGATGCTGATTGTTGCTGGTTTGGCTGATAATCAATTACAGTGTGAATGGTGCACATAGCCTCCCCATGCTGCACTGAGAGAGAGAGAGAGAGAGAGAGAGAGAGAGAGAGAGAGAGAGAGAGAGAGAGAGAGAGACTCCTCCAGGAACTGTTTACACACAGGCAAATCTAAACTAAACTCTCCCTCGCTCCTGGTGGCCTTTCATTCCTCCATCTTATCCCTCCATCCCTGAAGGAGGAGAGCAGAGGAGGAGAGGAGCAGTATTAACCCACTGAGGTTCTGACATGATAACTACATCGCAGGTTCCGTATTTTTACAGCACCTGCAATAAGGTACAGTCATGGTTAGAATATTTAAACCAAAGTATTCTATCACACAAGCATGATACATGAACACATTTTTTTCAATGAAAATTCAAGCAAGATGAGTATACTGACAGTATGCCTCAGTTAAAACCTTTTGCTCCTACCTGGCACGCAGGCGTCCCATCTAGAGCTCTGGAAATGCAAATGCACTACGCTAAATGCTAATAGTATTAGTTAAAACTCAAAAGTTCATTAAAATACACATGCAGGGTATTGAATTAAAGCTACACTCGTTGTGAATCCAGGCAACAAGTCAGATTTTTAAAATGCTTTTCGGCGAAAGCATGAGAAGCTATTATCTGATAGCATGTAACACCCCAAAAGACCCGCAGGGGACGTAAACAAAATAATTAGCATAGTCGTCGCTACACAAACCGCACAAATAAAATATAAAACATTCATTACCTTTGACCATCTTCTTTGTTGGCACTCCTAGATGTCCCATAATCACTATTGGGTCTTTTTTCGATTAAATCGGTCCATATATAGCCTAGATATCGATCTATGAAGACTGTGTGATAAACGGAAAAAAAAAAAAATTTTTCAAAAAGTCGACGATAAACTTTCACAAAACACTTCGAAATACTTTTGTAATGCAACTTTAGGTATTAGTACACGTTAATAAGCGATACAATTCATCAGGAGGCGATGTCAATTCTATAGGTGTCTGTCTCGAAAAAATGTCTGGAGAGAGCTCGACCAAAACATCCGGTCGGAGACCGGAGGGAATCGGTTCCCTTGATTCGGTATGACCAAGAATCAAAGCTAAATCAAATGACAAGACTCTAGACAACGTGTGGAAGCTGTAGGCACTGCAACCTCGGCCTCATTTAATTTGGTTCACTTTGAACAATTCCTTGAAGTCGCGCATGGATATTTATTTCCATTTTCAGTGATCAGATTTTCCTGCACTTTTCGATGAAACGCACGTTCTGTTATGGTCACAGCCGTGATTTAACCAGTTTTATAAACGTCTGAGTGTTTTCTATCCACACATACTAATCATATGCATATACTATATTCCTGGCCTGAGTAGCAGGGCGCTGAAATGTTGCGCGATTTTTAACAGAATGTTCGAAAAAGTAGAGGGTCGACTTAACAGGTTAATGAGTGAGCTTACAGAAGGTATTTGATAGAACATAATTACAAAAATGTTCTTACCTATTTTGTATCACTTCACAACTATTTTAATAGTAGATACTGTATTAACTCTGTTCAGCTCACCGCTTGTTGACTGATTCTTCATGAAAGCACTAACAACATATCCCCAATGACAATCTGTGTGACAAATCGTTTTCTCCCAAGGTGCATCATATCTACATAACTAATGGAGTGTTACTGTACATCATGACTCATTTACATTATAAAACATCTGCAGATATCTAAGACTGTGGCTACTGAGTCTAATTAGGTAAACGCCCTGCAGTTATTCTACAGAATACCTCACTGAAAAACACACTACAGTTATAGTTTCCTGTCATCCTTTAAAGACATGCTCTGAAACTTTGGAGACTACTATGTATTTTTTTAAAACCTTCTACTTTCTGCTGCATGTGTCAATGTGTAGTTCATACATACATAATTACTGTTTTACCTCAATTAAGGCAGGTCACCCGTGATATAAGCCAGTATTCAACGTTCATCCATATCTGAGGAAGTTGGGAGATGACGTTGCCACTAGGGGCAACAGTGAGTGCTGTTTCCTTGAAGTAGGCTTTTGTTTTGCAAGGGCGTTGTGGACAAGGTTGGCAGATGGGTGTAAGCATGTTGCTCAATTAGCCACGAAATCCCTAGTTTGAAAGCAACTGTTTTTCTGAAAGCTGTGCTGTGCCATTTTCCCTACATTTCTCCCAACATGGGCCTGCCCCCTAGCAATTTGAGTTCAACCAATGAGCTTTAGTCCCTTACCATATGACTAACAGCTAGCATGTTGCACATGATGCACCACAGCAGAGCGAGAGAGTGAGAGCAATGACGTTGTGCACATACAGTATCTGCACATAATTATGTGACTTCGTACGCAATTTTCAGGGACCACTTTTGGCTCGTGAGCATTACTTTCAGAACTACTGGCTAAAAAGTGTTCAAAAGTATCTGAGCATCTCTTTAAGATAGTCATTCTACTGTGAAGACATAATCCCAAGGCTCTTTTCCTAATTCCTAAACATTGTCGCTGGTTATTCTTTTCCTCAAGGCCAATAATATAACCAACACCAACTCCAGACATTACCATTGCCTGTACCAAGATGGTCATTTTGGCTTAGTTCTTTACCTAGTGATCCCATGCATACAATCAGAATCGTACACAAAAATTGCCCAACCATGTAATGAATGGTTGTATTATATGGGCTCCTAGCCTTGTTCCCTTTGTTGTAGCCTACCTTCCATCAGTGGCCCTGAATACTTATGACCAAGCATTGTTTTTACCGCTTTGAACTTGCATTGCATTCATTTGCATGAAAATGAACATGCAAATGATTTCTTAATTCCTATTTTGGCATGGCACGACTCTAGTATTTGTTCTGAATAATTTGGAGCTGAACCATTAGCAGGTAGCCTAATACAAGGTTTGGCTGTGAATGGGGCCCTTTTCTAATGTTTTTAATTCCATTGAAATAAATTACTCCCAGCGCAGTCGGGGCTTTGAATAATGTACAACCTTATCATCACAAAGACTTAAAGCACGCATTCATTGCATAAAAAAAGTAATTTGAGACTAAAAGAATTGTGGTGAATTCACAAGAGATTGATTGATGTTAAAATGCTAAACAATAAGGCTCTATTCACAGTGCCAATGCATATATCATTACAAAGTTATCAGAATGTATATAGAATGCATACGTAAGCTGTTGTGTGATTGTGTGTGTGTGTGTCTATGCATTGTATTTCAACATTTGAAAAAAAAATATTTGAAGGTTTTGGGCTGTTAAAATGATCTATGTGCATAAATTCCCTTTGGTAGTTGCATTTATCTGTGTGCTCGCCCTATATCACTTACAGTAAATGCAAAACCCAGGCTGAATGTGAATCAAATGAGCAGATACCTTACATAACAATCCAGACCACGTTGCTCCTTATTCACAGTACAATTTGTCCTTTAAAAGTGAGACTCTCTCTCTCTCTCTCTCTCTCTCTCTCTCTCTCTCTCTCTCTCTCTCTCTCTCTCTCTCTCTCTCTCTCTCTCTCTCTCTCCTTTAGTTGGGAGCCTGATGTGCAGTTCCATTGAGAAGCTATCTCTCTCTATGAAATACGTATTTTGTTTAGTTAATGCTTTTCAGTCAAATGTACCTTTCAATCTGAGCCGTTGTTAAGCAGCGCTTATCCCTGCACTTACATGAGGCAAGTGAGATGTTATAATGACACTACAAGATACCTCTAGACTGCGTGGATGTTAGACATTTGATGGCTGAATGTCCTCAATTTGACTGTCACAAATGTACTTAGAGTAAGACTTTCTAGTAATGTATTATTTTGGCACACCATTTTCTTCTAAATCTGTTGTTACGTATATTATCAACTAAATATATGCAGCATGGAATATAAAGTACATCCATCTTGATGTTTTGTGACCGTAGAAATTCAACTCCCCAACCTTTCAATCGGATTCATGTAATAAATATAAGGCAGATGAGAAATAAAATTGGATTTTTTCCAACCATGTTTCATTCATTGGCTGTTGCCCTTCCTCTTTCCTCTTTCCCCTGAAACACTATGTGTTAACTTTGAGTTGAGAAACATAGTGCCCCCCGTTCTCTTTCTGTGGCAGCTATCATCGTTTCACTACTTTTCCCACAGAGAGCTGCCAGGCCTAATATAAGCTAAGGCGATGTCCCCTGAACAAGGTATGGAGAAGGTTGCGATTGTTTTCTGGCCAACACACCACACTACTACAAATTAGTGATGGGAAGTTTGGCTCTTTTTACTGACTCAGATCTTTTCAACTTGCTCAGTCAAAAGAATTCATCTTTCGACTCATTTCATTAATTTGAGACAGTAATGCCCAGAGCACGCAGAACCCCCTACTGGTGAACGATGAAGTTCAAGCCTCTCCTCACATGTCGTTCCCAATAAGGGGCTTATTGGAGCTGTCATTTGTAACTAATTTGTAACATTTGTAACTGAGACTTGTAAAAGTGTACTTCAAATAATGTACATTTGTTAATATAGGCATACAAATAATATTATTCCTTGATATATTTGAAACAAGGTCTAGTTGTGGCCGCAACTGGACTAGATTGTGAACGGCTCTTGTCGGAATGCATTGATTGACTCCCATGAGGGTGAAAGTTGCCTACCGTTCACAAACTGCAACCCCCCCCCCCCCCAAACGATTTGTTTTTGAGTTCGAGGTTGTGTATGTTTTGGTTCTACAAAGCTGTGTCCATCGTATCATTCAATAATACATTCATTTCATTAATTCTTGCACCATACGATCAGTTACCAGTTCTAAACATGTATTTTTCTTCTCTATGCTGCCTGCAGCATGATCTATTTTACAATTATTGGTCGGAGCATGTCTTCGGAGACACTGAGCCAGAGGAGCGCGTATTAATCCTGCTGTAGAATTCATTGCGGCCAGCCAGCAGGTCAAACGAACGACTAAAATGAACGAGTCACTCAGAAAAATGAATCATTGCTCTCGAGTCAGTAAAAAGAGTCCTTCAAAAAGAACAAATCGTTCACAAACTGCCCATCACTTCTACAAATGCCTCTGCACCACCACCATTCAACATTTTAACCTCGGGTAAAAGGCACTGAAAACAAACACATTTTTTTGAAAACACATATTGTTCTACTTAAAACTGAATTACTGCAATTGAAAACGCTTTAATTGAAATCGTGTTATCTTTCTTGCCAGTATGATGCATTACTTGATTTCAAGTACTATTTATTGTAAATATTGCTATTCATATATATGGAATATATATACATTTGAAGTCGGAAGTTTACATACACTTAGGCTGGCATCATTAAAACTAGTTTTTCATCCACTCCACACATTTCTTGTTAACAAACTATAGTTTTGGCAAAATGCATGACACAATTCATTTTTCCAACAATTATTTACATACAGATTATTCCACATATAATTCACTATATCAAAATGCCAGTGGGTCAGAAATTTTACATACACTAAGAAAACTATGTCATGGCTTTAGAAGCTTCTGATAGGCTAATTGACATCATTTGAGTCAATTGGAGGTGTAACTGTGGATGCATTTCAAGGCCTACCTTCAAACTCAGTGCCTCTTTGCTTGACATCATGGGAAAATCAAAAGAAATCAGCCAAGACCTCAGAAAAATTATTGTAGACCTCCACAAGTCTGGTTCATCCTTGGGAGCAATTTCCAAACGCCTGAAAGTACCACGTTCATCTGCACAAACAATAGTACGCAAGTATGAACACCATGGGACCACACAGCCGTCATACCGCTCAGGAAGGATACACGTTCTGTCTCCTAGAGATGAACGTCCTTTGGTGCAAAAAGTGCAAATTAATCCCAGAAAAACAGCAAAGGACATTGTGAAGATGTTGGAGGAAACAGCTACAAAAGTATCTATATCCACAGTAAAACAAGACCTATATCGACATAATCTGAAATACCGCTCAGCAAGGAAGAAGCCACTGCTCCAAAACTGCCATAAAAAAAGCCAGACTACGGTTTGCAACTGCACATGGGGACAAATATCGTACTTTTTGGGAGAAATGTCCTCTGGTCTGATGAAATAAAAATAGAACTGTTTGGCCATATTGACCATTGTTATGTTTGGAGGAAAAAGGAGGACGCTTGCAAGCCAAAGAACACCATCCCAACCGTGATTCACGGGGGTGGCAGCATCATGTTGTGGGAGTGCTTTGCTGCAGGAGGGACTGGTTCACTTCACAAAATCGATGGCATCATGAGGTAGGAAAATGATGTGGATACATTGAAGCAACATCTGAAGACATCAGTCAGGAAGTTAAAGCTTGGTCACAAATGAGTCTTCCAAATGGACCATGACCCCAAGCATACTTCCAAAGTTGTGGCAAAATGGCTTAAGGACAACAAAGTCATGGTATTGGAGTGGCCATCCCAAAGCCCTGACCTCAATCTTATAGAACATTTGTGGGCAGAATTGATCAAGCGTGTGCGAGCAAGGAGGCCTACAAACCTGACTCAGTTACACCAGATCTGTCAGGAGGAATGGGCCAAAATTCACCCAATTTATTGTGGGAAGCTTGTGAAAGGCTACCCGACACGTTTGACCCAAGTTAAACAATTTAAAGGCAATGCTACCAAATACTAATTGAGTGTCTGTAAACTTCCGACCTGCTGGGAATGTGAAGAAAGGAATAAAAGCTGAAATAAATAATTCTCAATACTATTATTCTGACATTTCACAATCTGAAAATTAAGTGGTGATCCTAACTGACCTAAAACAGGGAATTTTTACTCTGATTAAATATCAGGAATTGTGAAAAACTGAGTTTAAATGTGTTTGGCTAAGGTGTATGTAAATGTCCGACTTCAACTGCATCAAGAGAGACAGCATTGTTGCTGTTTCCATCCCTTCCCTCTCAGGAGTCAGCCTGGCCTACAGTAGGTGATGACACACCTCATCAATCCAATGATGACACCAGCTATGATATACAATATTGAACTCTCCGCCTGAACCACCAGTCCGCACACAGTAAAGATTCATCTCTGTTGCCCTCACTTCAACAGCAGCCTGTATCCAAACTCAGCCATTTACTGAACTGGAATGAGGGATGCCAAATTGTTGATAACACTTTCATTCCCCAAGACACTCCTGTATACTATAGATGCACTGGTGCTATATCAGGTCTACACTAGTTTCTCTTAAACAGACTGTAAACAGTGCATGCAAGATGTGGTTCTGTGTTCTTAGATCAGGTCCTCCCTGACTTAGTTTAGGGGATCTGATGTACCAGAGAGTGCTTTGCTGGCACTGCTTGTTAGTGTTTGTGTGTGTGTGCGTGTGTGCTCTACTGACACTATGCTTGTTAGTGTTTGTGTGTGTGTGCGTGTGTGCGTGTGTGCTCTACTGACACTATGCTTGTTAGTGTGTGTGTGTGTGTGTGTGTGTGTGTGTGTGTGTGTGTGTGTGTGTGTGTGTGTGTGTGTGTGTGTGTGTGTGTGTGTGTGCGTGCGTGCGTGCGTGCGTGCGTGCGTGCGTGCGTGCGTGCGTGTGTGTGTGTGTGTGTGTGCGTGCATGCGTGTGTGCTCTACTGACACTATGCTTGTTAGTGTGTGTGGATACAGCACCACTTGTAGTCAACACATCTTTAATTTCCTTGTCTAAACACAATGCTAACCCTGTGACTTACAGAGCAGGCTGGAGACAGGCAGAGACAGGCAGAGCAACAAGCCTTGGCCACTGATACCTCTGAACAGTCTCTTCTCTGGGTGAACTCTGAGCCTGTCAGCTCAACTCACACTCCCCGCGATGTTGATACACGCAGACACATTGGCTGCATCTAAATTGCTACCCTATTCCCTACATAGTGCACGACGTTTGACTATGCCTTGATGGAACCTGGTCAAAAGTAGGGCACTATATAGGAAATAGGGTGCCATTTGCAATGCACTTACTGACACTTATCTTCCTCTTGCACAGCTGCTTGTTGTGTTAGGAAACAAAACGTCAAGCTGTAAAATGACAGTCTAGATAACCAGACATTGTAACAAACCTTCCGTACATTTCCTATTCTGTCCCAGACAGAAAAGATAATAAAGACTATGGAAGAAAGGACAACATGAAAACACGTTGAAATATTTCCTTCCACATGCTGAACATTGCCACATTCTTTTTACTCTCTGCAAGGGTGTGAATATCATTAGTTTAACATGAACAACTTATACTAAGAGACAATCAAAGGCTTTGGTTGCAACACAAATGGCAACCTATTTCCCTATGGGCCCTGGTCAAAAGTAGTGGACTGTAGACCTGTGGAAAGTGGAATGTCTTTCAGACTCTCCCACAGACCACAGTAGAGCCCACTTACGAAATAACTCTGAAAGCCTACGCATGGAGCTATTAAGAAAGCATTGTTCCTCATTAAACGAAAACAGAAAGTCTTTAGATGAGTTGTTAACAAGGAGATGCCTAGTGTGATCTGGTACAGATTGAAATGCATTTAATGCAAAGTAACAGTGACTGTTGGGATGGAGTAATGGTAGTGGCCACGGCTTCAGTCCCATCAGCATTAGTTAGAGTGCCTTAAAGTAGCAAAATGGCTGACCCTGAGGGATGGGCCGGACTGGGAGTGTTTTAACGCACACACTAGGACTTTACAGGGTGGAGGGACATGACATGCGCATAGGCCTATCTACCCAATCATGTCAGAGGGAAAGGTATCACAATGATCAAGTCATAGTTTTGATTCAAGTCACATTGTATTTTGTAAATGAATATGCATTAGGAAATGTGACATTGCCGCATGTATCAGACCTTATTCAGCAAAGCTGTGACTTCTATGAAACAGAAACAGCAACAGTGACGTCAGACAGAGATGTCTCATGGGTGACCCATGTGTTAGTAGTCCTGTAAAGTTAGACCAGACGGAGTAGATCTGTGACCTGTAAGAAGCCCGAAGTCTACTAATTAGACTGCATAAACTGACCCCAGGCCTGTCACACAGTAACACTGCTTACACATCCCTTAAACAGCTTGTCTACACACGCCCATGCTTTGGAGGTCAATACTGCAAGTAAATGTGTTCATCCTCTGGAATTACAGTAGTAGTTTACTAAAGTTAGATGAAACCATGATCAGTCACACACAGTAACTAGCTAGTGCTCAATAAATAAATAACAAATGTCTTAATGTCACGCCCTGACCATAGAGAGCCTTTTTATTCTCTTATTCTCTTTGGTTAGATCGGGGTGTGACTAGAGTGGGTAATCTAGGTTGTTTATTTCGATGTTGGCCTGGTATGGTTTCCAATCAGAGGCAGCTGTTTTTTGTTGTCTCTTATTGGAGATCATATTTAGGCAGCCATTTCCCCACTGTGTTTTGTGGGATCTTGTTTATGTGTAGTTGCCTGTGAGCACTTCATTTACTTCACGTTTTGTTCGTTCTTTATTGTTTGTGTGCGTTTCATTCAATAAACATGCAGAACCCATATCACGCTGCGCTTTGGGCCGAATGTTATCACGACGATCGTTCACTTAAAATATGTAGGCAGACTGTATCTTAAAATATGTAGGCAGACTGTATCTTAAAATATGTAGGCAGACTGTATCTTAAAATATGTAGGCAGACTGTATCTTAAAATATGTAGGCAGACTGTATCTTAAAATATGTAGGCAGACAGTATCTTAAAATATGTAGGCAGACTGTATCTTAAAATATGTAGGCAGACTGTATCTTAAAATATGTAGGCAGACTGTATCTTAAAATATGTAGGCAGACTGTATCTTAAAATATGTAGGCAGACTGTATCTTAAAATATGTAGGCAGACTGTATCTTAAAATATGTAGGCAGACTGTATCTTAAAATATGTAGGCAGACTGTATCTTAAAATATGTAGGCAGACTGTATCTTAAAATATGTAGGCAGACTGTATCTTAAAATATGTAGGCAGACTGTATCTTAAAATATGTAGGCAGACTGTATCTTAAAATATGTAGGCAGACTGTATACCTCTAACATTGTTGAGATATGTCATTGTTTCACTTTCGTAATTATAACGGGATGAGGAGAGAAAACGTGTATTTATCGCAAGTGCAGAAATACACATCTAAAACAGGTGGTCCTGTAGCTCAGTTGGTAGAGCATGGCGCTTGTAACGCCAGGGTAGTGGGTTCGATCCCGGGACCACCCATACGTAGAATGTATGCACACATGACTGTAAGTCGCTTTGGATAAAAGCGTCTGCTAAATGGCATATATTATATATTATTATATATTATTAACCACTAAGACAATATCAGACAGAAAGGAGATTGTTTTGTTCACCCATTTTGCTATTTCTACAGTAAATACGGCAGGAACTGGAAGTCTAGTGTTGACAGGCCTGTGTCACAAAGACCGGAAACCTGAAATATGATTGTAGGACCAAATATACTTCTATTTCTAGACGTAGTTTGTAGCGATAGTACCGGAATTGAATAAACCTCAGCATCTATCAAATGACATACCTTTTCGATATGAAGTGGAGTTACCATGCATGTTATTTATTTGTTTGACCAACAATTCAGTCAAACCATTGCCTTTCTAACACTATAAACACTTCTTATCATCGCTATAACTATGGAAATGGACAAATTGCATTGCCACAATTGAGACACTTCCAACATCATTTTATTGACCAAATATTGACGTTAATTCTGGCTTAATTAAAGGTTCAGCATATGTTCAGTACACCAGCTCAATTTGTGGGCGATATTCATTAGATGGTGCAGTTGTGGGAACTTAGAGTCTGTGAAATTGCTTCAATGTGACGAGGGTTTCTCTAAGGGTTTGTTCTATTATTCCCAATATTCTTCTTTATCTACCGCTTCAGTAGGACTGTGAATACTGGGGGATATACAT
This sequence comes from Oncorhynchus keta, assembly GCF_023373465.1. Taxonomy (NCBI): domain Eukaryota; kingdom Metazoa; phylum Chordata; class Actinopteri; order Salmoniformes; family Salmonidae; genus Oncorhynchus; species Oncorhynchus keta. The sequence goes on from NC_068454.1 coordinate 28,097,775, forward strand.
CAGTTTGCTCTGACAATGTATTATCATAGATTCAACTTTCAAATGACATGGAAAAACATTTGCAATATCAAACATCATAGAGTGGGGAGTGGTGGGATGGTAAAGGGAGGGGAGAGGAGGGACTAGGGGATAACCAAGGCTCCCCAATAAAAAGCAATCGCTGCTCAATAAAAAGGCAGTAGTCACATCTTCAGTGTCGGAGATAAATATTCCCCTGTCAGAAACCCGGGAATAGTCCGATCTCTTTAGGATTAATGCCAGTTTTAAAAATACTTCATAAAGCATGGAGTGGAACATGGTGACATCAAGTGAGAGAAGGACATTTTAAACATTGGCATTTTGTTCACGAGGTAAATTCATGGTGTACTGCTAAGAATATTTATTTGAAAGTAGATGAGCACTCTGAGAGTGGAGTGGTAGGCTGTTGGGTAGAGACGAGGAGGAGGAGGAGGAGGAGGACTGAAAAGGAAAGGACTGTCTTCTGGTCTGCTCCTGCCATCATGGAGTAATTAGTTATGTTTAGTGAGGTGAGGGAGCAGTGAGTCAGAGAGACACTTGGAACACTAGAGAATATATCTCCCCTTCCAATCACACACCCTCTTTATTAAGAATATCTGTCCCATTTCCTTTAAAGTTATAATTAATAATGGTGCAATGTTTTTAGCACTTTTCATACAAAACAACACTTTATACTGTATACAGCACATGAATGCAAGATATACCATGTATAACTTTCTCTACACAATGTGTTTGGCACGTTTCAAACAATTAACAACACTTAAGCTACAGTACTGTATATAGGCCACAGAATGTATGAGAGAGCATGCTATATCTCTCTCTACCTTTAGTGACTCTATACGGATATACTGTACCTCTGCACAGAAGGAAGTTAAAGGGAAAACTAAGCCCATGCTGAGACCCAGTATTAGACCCATGACCACCCATAGTGTTGGTGCTGCCCAGTCGGCCCCTCAATCAGCCCTGTGGTACAGAGAGGAGTCAGTGGTGCAGAGAGGTTATACACTAATGGACAGCAACAAGAACAAGAACACTGCTGCTGATTATAGTAGCAGCTCTCTCATAAATTCCTTTATGGCACTCAAAGAAATACTGTAATTTCTTGCTCTCATTCAAGTCTGTAGTTGACTTTCTGCATGACAATAAGCGGTTAGTCGTAAGGACAAATTTCAAAAGCTGTGATATTGAACATGATTAACCACTGTGGTCTGTCCTAATAATACGAGAGGTGAAAAGTGAAAGGATCTAGTGTGTGCTTGTGTGTGTGTGCTTGTATGTGTAGTGTGTGCCTGCCTGTGTGCACGTGTACATGTGAATTACTGTGGCTCCCAATACTAATTGTGAGGGGGGACTACAACAGTGTTTGAAGACATAGTTACCATGATCATCAACTCATGACAGGGAATAGTGTGCAATTTTTCCCCTCCGCGATCAGGGATGGTAGGCCATGCTAGGTCGGTCCCTCTCTTCCTGCCTTCCTCTGCCAGTAGACTAATAATAAAGCTGCCAGATTGATTTAAAGAGCTGGTGGCAGCATTGTGAGACACCATCAGATGTACAATAATTCATAAATCTAAAACAATAAAGGATGAATCAATAGTAGTGTGAGTATAAACCATTTTTCCTTCCTCTTTTCTCTGTGTCAACGCTCAGGAGAAAAGGCACAATTTAATTGTGGAAAAATTGCTGGACACAATATAGAGATTACTCTGAAAGCTCTGGCAGGGTACAGAGGGAGGGGGGCTTCCAGTAATACAATAGAAGTTCTTTGGTAAAGTTTGTAGCATTTCTGAAATATACTGCATGAGAATAGTGATCTCCATACACTCCCAACATTTAGTGGTTTAGCAACTGATTCATGACAACAAACTAATTGTTTTTGTGTTAACAGTTGTAAATGAAAAGATCCATTTTGATTTCAATCACAGAAGAAGTAAAAAAACAGAAGTAGATCCAAAACAGTTGCACACGAAATCCATCAAGCCATTAACTATTCAATACAATGAATTATGATGTGCTGTAAACTGAACTTCTAGAGAGCCTCTTCTCCTCTATTAAAGTGGGAAGTTTACATTTAGCAAAACTGCTGAATATAATTAGAGAGAAGAAAAAATACTGTATCTGGCTCCATCTGTAAAAAACTTCTTGACGGCTGGCTGTCAGAGTGTGTTCATCCCTAATGCATGTATTAATCTCTCTCTGCCTGATTTGGTCTGAAGAAGTGAATGACTCAGTCATCTCATCAGATCCTCTGCAGTCGTTCCTCCTCCTCCCTCTAAACCTCTGCTCTGTACATGTTAATGAGAACCTGCTGTCTGGTTTCATACCACAGACAGACTCCTGGTTTCATACCACAGACACACTCCTGGTTTCATACCACAGACGGACTCCTGGTTTCATACCACAGACAGGCTCCTGGTTTCATACCACAGACAGGCTCCTGGTTTCATACCACAGACAGACTCCTGGTTTCATACCACAGACAGACTCCTCTAGCCATTACGGATGGCTTAAACATGCAATAAACGGGTTCATTGAAAAGCATCAGTTCAATGGATCTATCTACTGTACTATACCTGTACCTTCTGAACATATCACCTTAATCTCAGGCTGCGTCCCAAATGGCATCCTATTCCGTATGGGCTCTGGTCAAACGTACTGTAGTGTACTGTATAGGGTATAGGCTGGCATGTGGGACGCACACCTCAGTGTAGTCTTATTAGAATGTGTAAATCAGGGCTATAGGCTTATAGGAGAATAGGAGGAGAGACGCCATAAAGAAAGATGTACTGCTGGGTGAGAATAAGCAGAGGCAAGGAGACTCAGAGCTACTAAAAGAACACATCAATGTGGAGTAAACACATGGTGACACTCATCATTTCCCCTAATGGAGGACGGAGTGAGGAAAGAGGGACATGAGAGGGAGGGAGAGAAAAAGAGAGATGTGTTTACTTAGTGCCTGCCTCTACTTTAGAAAAGCAAAGTGCTCTGGAAATACAACTTCATCAAAGTCTCATTGTTGCTGTTTATACATGCCATCTCTAATGTCTCATTGTTACTGTTTATACATGCCATCTCTAATGTGTCATTGTTACTGTTTATACATGCCATCTCTAATGTGTCATTGTTACTGTTTATACATGCCATCTCTAATGTCTCATTGTTACTGTTTATACATGCCATCTCTAATGTGTCATTGTTACTGTTTATACATGCCATCTCTAATGTGTCATTGTTACTGTTTATACATGCCATCTCTAATGTGTCATTGTTACTGTTTATACATGCCATCTCTGATGTGTCATTGTTGCTGTTTATACATGCCATCTCTAATGTGTCATTGTTACTGTTTATACATGCCATCTCTAATGTGTCATTGTTACTGTTTATGCATGCCATCTCTAATGTGTCATTGTTACTGTTTATACATGCCATCTCTAATGTGTCATTGTTGCTGTTTATACATGACATCTCTAATGTGTCATTGTTACTGTTTATACATGCCATCTCTAATGTGTCATTGTTACTGTTTATACATGCCATCTCTAATGTGTCATTGTTACTGTTTATACATGCCATCTCTAATGTGTCATTGTTACTGTTTATACATGCCATCTCTAATGTGTCATTGTTGCTGTTTATACATGCCATCTCTAATGTGTCATTGTTACTGTTTATACATGCCATCTCTAATGTGTCATTGTTACTGTTTATGCATGCCATCTCTAATGTGTCATTGTTACTGTTTATACATGCCATCTCTAATGTGTCATTGTTGCTGTTTATACATGCCATCTCTAATGTGTCATTGTTGCTGTTTATACATGCCATCTCTAATGTGTCATTGTTGCTGTTTATACATGCCATCTCTCATGTCTCATTGTTACTGTTTATACATGCCATCTCTCATGTCTCATTGTTGCTGTTTATACATGCCATCTCTAATGTGTCATTGTTGCTGTTTATACATGCCATCTCTAATGTGTCATTGTTACTGTTTATACATGCCATCTCTAATGTGTCATTGTTACTGTTTATGCATGCCATCTCTAATGTGTCATTGTTACTGTTTATACATGCCATCTCTAATGTGTCATTGTTGCTGTTTATACATGCCATCTCTAATGTGTCATTGTTGCTGTTTATACATGCCATCTCTCATGTCTCATTGTTACTGTTTATACATGCCATCTCTAATGTGTCATTGTTGCTGTTTATACATGCCATCTCTCATGTCTCATTGTTGCTGTTTATACATGCCATCTCTAATGTCTCATTGTTACTGTTTCTACATGCCATCTCTCATGTCTCATTGTTGCTGTTTATACATGCCATCTCTAATGTGTCATTGTTACTGTTTATACATGCCATCTCTAATGTGTCATTGTTACTGTTTATACATGCCATCTCTCATGTCTCATTGTTACTGTTTATACATGCCATCTCTAATGTGTCATTGTTACTGTTTATACATGCCATCTCTCATGTCTCATTGTTACTGTTTATACATGCCATCTCTAATGTGTCATTGTTACTGTTTATACATGCCATCTCTCATGTCTCATTGTTACTGTTTATACATGCCATCTCTAATGTGTCATTGTTGCTGTTTATACATGCCATCTCTCATGTCTCATTGTTGCTGTTTATACATGCCATCTCTAATGTCTCATTGTTACTGTTTCTACATGCCATCTCTCATGTCTCATTGTTGCTGTTTATACATGCCATCTCTAATGTGTCATTGTTACTGTTTATACATGCCATCTCTCATGTCTCATTGTTACTGTTTATACATGCCATCTCTAATGTGTCATTGTTACTGTTTATACATGCCATCTCTCATGTCTCATTGTTACTGTTTATACATGCCATCTCTAATGTGTCATTGTTACTGTTTATACATGCCATCTCTAATGTGTCATTGTTACTGTTTATACATGCCATCTCTAATGTGTCATTGTTACTGTTTATACATGCCATCTCTAATGTGTCATTGTTACTGTTTATACATGCCATCTCTAATGTGTCATTGTTACTGTTTATACATGCCATCTCTAATGTGTCATTGTTACTGTTTATACATGCCATCTCTGATGTGTCATTGTTACTGTTTATACATGCCATCTCTAATGTGTCATTGTTACTGTTTATACATGCCATCTCTGATGTGTCATTGTTACTGTTTATACATGCCATCTCTAATGTGTCATTGTTACTGTTTATACATGCCATCTCTAATGTGTCATTGTTGCTGTTTATACATGCCATCTCTAATGTGTCATTGTTACTGTTTATACATGCCATCTCTAATGTGTCATTGTTACTGTTTATACATGCCATCTCTCATGTCTCATTGTTACTGTTTATACATGCCATCTCTAATGTGTCATTGTTACTGTTTATACATGCCATCTCTAATGTGTCATTGTTACTGTTTATACATGCCATCTTTAATGTGTCATTGTTACTGTTTATACATGCCATCTCTAATGTGTCATTGTTACTGTTTATACATGCCATCTCTGATGTGTCATTGTTGCTGTTTATACATGCCATCTCTAATGTCTCATTGTTACTGTTTATACATGCCATCTCTAATGTGTCATTGTTACTGTTTATACATGCCATCTCTAATGTGTCATTGTTACTGTTTATACATGACATCTCTAATGTCTCATTGTTACTGTTTATACATGCCATCTCTAATGTGTCATTGTTACTGTTTATACATGCCATCTCTAATGTGTCATTGTTACTGTTTATACATGCCATCTCTAATGTGTCATTGTTACTGTTTATACATGCCATCTCTAATGTGTCATTGTTACTGTTTATACATGCCATCTCTAATGTGTCATTGTTGCTGTTTATACATGACATCTCTAATGTGTCATTGTTACTGTTTCTACATGCCATCTCTAATGTGTCATTGTTACTGTTTATACATGCCATCTCTAATGTGTCATTGTTGCTGTTTATACATGACATCTCTAATGTGTCATTGTTACTGTTTCTACATGCCATCTCTAATGTGTCATTGTTACTGTTTATACATGCCATCTCTAATGTGTCATTGTTACTGTTTATACATGCCATCTCTAATGTGTCATTGTTACTGTTTATACATGCCATCTCTAATGTGTCATTGTTACTGTTTATACATGCCATCTCTCATGTCTCATTGTTGCTGTTTATACATGCCATCTCTAATGTGTCATTGTTACTGTTTATACATGCCATCTCTAATGTGTCATTGTTACTATTTATACATGCCATCTCTCATGTCTCATTGTTACTGTTTATACATGCCATCTCTAATGTGTCATTGTTACTGTTTATACATGCCATCTCTCATGTCTCATTGTTACTGTTTATACATGCCATCTCTAATGTGTCATTGTTACTGTTTATACATGCCATCTCTCATGTCTCATTGTTACTGTTTATACATGCCATCTCTAATGTGTCATTGTTGCTGTTTATACATGCCATCTCTCATGTCTCATTGTTGCTGTTTATACATGCCATCTCTAATGTCTCATTGTTACTGTTTCTACATGCCATCTCTCATGTCTCATTGTTGCTGTTTATACATGCCATCTCTAATGTGTCATTGTTACTGTTTATACATGCCATCTCTAATGTGTCATTGTTACTGTTTATACATGCCATCTCTAATGTGTCATTGTTACTGTTTATACATGCCATCTCTCATGTCTCATTGTTACTGTTTATACATGCCATCTCTAATGTGTCATTGTTACTGTTTATACATGCCATCTCTAATGTCTCATTGTTACTGTTTCTACATGCCATCTCTCATGTCTCATTGTTACTGTTTATACATGCCATCTCTAATGTGTCATTGTTACTGTTTATACATGCCATCTCTAATGTCTCATTGTTACTGTTTATACATGCCATCTCTCATGTCTCATTGTTACTGTTTATACATGCCATCTCTAATGTCTCATTGTTACTGTTTCTACATGCCATCTCTCATGTCTCATTGTTGCTGTTTATACATGCCATCTCTAATGTGTCATTGTTACTGTTTATACATGCCATCTCTCATGTGTCATTGTTACTGTTTATACATGCCATCTCTAATGTGTCATTGTTACTGTTTATACATGCCATCTCTAATGTCTCATTGTTACTGTTTATACATGCCATCTCTAATGTGTCATTGTTACTGTTTATACATGCCATCTCTAATGTGTCATTGTTACTGTTTATACATGCCATCTCTGATGTGTCATTGTTACTGTTTATACATGCCATCTCTAATGTGTCATTGTTACTGTTTATACATGCCATCTCTGATGTGTCATTGTTACTGTTTATACATGCCATCTCTAATGTGTCATTGTTGCTGTTTATACATGCCATCGCTAATGTGTCATTGTTACTGTTTATACATGCCATCTCTAATGTGTCATTGTTGCTGTTTATACATGCCATCTCTAATGTGTCATTGTTACTGTTTATACATGCCATCTCTCATGTCTCATTGTTACTGTTTATACATGCCATCTCTCATGTCTCATTGTTACTGTTTATACATGCCATCTCTAATGTGTCATTGTTACTGTTTATACATGCCATCTCTAATGTGTCATTGTTACTGTTTATACATGCCATCTTTAATGTGTCATTGTTACTGTTTATACATGCCATCTCTAATGTGTCATTGTTACTGTTTATACATGCCATCTCTGATGTGTCATTGTTGCTGTTTATACATGCCATCTCTAATGTCTCATTGTTACTGTTTATACATGCCATCTCTAATGTGTCATTGTTACTGTTTATACATGCCATCTCTAATGTGTCATTGTTACTGTTTATACATGACATCTCTAATGTCTCATTGTTACTGTTTATACATGCCATCTCTAATGTGTCATTGTTACTGTTTATACATGCCATCTCTAATGTGTCATTGTTACTGTTTATACATGCCATCTCTAATGTGTCATTGTTACTGTTTATACATGCCATCTCTAATGTGTCATTGTTACTGTTTATACATGCCATCTCTAATGTGTCATTGTTGCTGTTTATACATGACATCTCTAATGTGTCATTGTTACTGTTTCTACATGCCATCTCTAATGTGTCATTGTTACTGTTTATACATGCCATCTCTAATGTGTCATTGTTGCTGTTTATACATGACATCTCTAATGTGTCATTGTTACTGTTTTATACATGCCATCTCTAATGTGTCATTGTTACTGTTTATACATGCCATCTCTAATGTGTCATTGTTACTGTTTATACATGCCATCTCTAATGTGTCATTGTTACTGTTTATACATGCCATCTCTAATGTGTCATTGTTACTGTTTATACATGCCATCTCTCATGTCTCATTGTTACTGTTTATACATGCCATCTCTAATGAGTCATTGTTACTGTTTATACATGACATCTCTAATGTCTCATTGTTACTGTTTATACATGCCATCTCTAATGTGTCATTGTTACTGTTTATACATGCCATCTCTCATGTGTCATTGTTACTGTTTATACATGCCATCTCTAATGTGTCATTGTTACTGTTTATACATGCCATCTCTAATGTGTCATTGTTACTGTTTATACATGCCATCTCTAATGTGTCATTGTTGCTGTTTATACATGTCTATCTCTAATGTGTCATTGTTACTGTTTCTACATGCCATCTCTAATGTGTCATTGTTACTGTTTATACATGCCATCTCTAATGTGTCATTGTTACTGTTTATACATGCCATCTCTAATGTGTCATTGTTACTGTTTATACATGCCATCTCTCATGTCTCATTGTTACTGTTTATACATGCCATCTCTAATGTGTCATTGTTACTGTTTATACATGCCATCTCTAATGTGTCATTGTTACTGTTTATACATGCCATCTCTAATGTGTCATTGTTACTGTTTATACATGCCATCTCTAATGTGTCATTGTTACTGTTTATACATGCCATCTCTAATGTGTCATTGTTACTGTTTATACATGCCATCTCTAATGTGTCATTGTTACTGTTTATACATGCCATCTCTCATGTCTCATTGTTACTGTTTATACATGCCATCTCTAATGTGTCATTGTTACTGTTTATACATGCCATCTCTAATGTCTCATTGTTACTGTTTATACATGCCATCTCTAATGTGTCATTGTTACTGTTTATACATGCCATCTCTAATGTCTCATTGTTACTGTTTATACATGCCATCTCTAATGTCTCATTGTTGCTGTTTATACATGCCATCTCTAATGTGTCATTGTTACTGTTTATACATGCCATCTCTAATGTGTCATTGTTGCTGTTTATACATGCCATCTCTGATGTGTCATTGTTACTGTTTATACATGCCATCTCTAATGTGTCATTGTTACTGTTTATACATGCCATCTCTAATGTGTCATTGTTACTGTTTATACATGCCATCTCTAATGTGTCATTGTTACTGTTTATACATGCCATCTCTAATGTGTCATTGTTACTGTTTATACATGCCATCTCTAATGTGTCATTGTTGCTGTTTATACATGACATCTCTAATGTGTCATTGTTACTGTTTCTACATGCCATCTCTAATGTGTCATTGTTACTGTTTATACATGCCATCTCTAATGTGTCATTGTTACTGTTTATACATGCCATCTCTAATGTGTCATTGTTACTGTTTATACATGCCATCTCTAATGTGTCATTGTTACTGTTTATACATGCCATCTCTCATGTCTCATTGTTACTGTTTATACATGCCATCTCTAATGTGTCATTGTTACTGTTTATACATGCCATCTCTAATGTGTCATTGTTACTGTTTATACATGCCATCTCTAATGTGTCATTGTTACTGTTTATACATGCCATCTCTAATGTGTCATTGTTACTGTTTATACATGCCATCTCTAATGTGTCATTGTTGCTGTTTATACATGCCATCTCTAATGTGTCATTGTTACTGTTTCTACATGCCATCTCTAATGTGTCATTGTTACTGTTTATACATGCCATCTCTAATGTGTCATTGTTGCTGTTTATACATGACATCTCTAATGTGTCATTGTTACTGTTTCTACATGCCATCTCTAATGTGTCATTGTTACTGTTTATACATGCCATCTCTAATGTGTCATTGTTACTGTTTATACATGCCATCTCTAATGTGTCATTGTTACTGTTTATACATGCCATCTCTAATGTGTCATTGTTACTGTTTATACATGCCATCTCTCATGTCTCATTGTTACTGTTTATACATGCCATCTCTAATGAGTCATTGTTACTGTTTATACATGACATCTCTAATGTCTCATTGTTACTGTTTATACATGCCATCTCTAATGTGTCATTGTTACTGTTTATACATGCCATCTCTAATGTGTCATTGTTACTGTTTATACATGCCATCTCTAATGTGTCATTGTTACTGTTTATACATGCCATCTCTAATGTGTCATTGTTACTGTTTATACATGCCATCTCTAATGTGTCATTGTTGCTGTTTATACATGACATCTCTAATGTGTCATTGTTACTGTTTCTACATGCCATCTCTAATGTGTCATTGTTACTGTTTATACATGCCATCTCTAATGTGTCATTGTTACTGTTTATACATGCCATCTCTAATGTGTCATTGTTACTGTTTATACATGCCATCTCTAATGTGTCATTGTTACTGTTTATACATGCCATCTCTCATGTCTCATTGTTACTGTTTATACATGCCATCTCTAATGTGTCATTGTTACTGTTTATACATGCCATCTCTAATGTGTCATTGTTACTGTTTATACATGCCATCTCTAATGTGTCATTGTTACTGTTTATACATGCCATCTCTAATGTGTCATTGTTACTGTTTATACATGCCATCTCTAATGTGTCATTGTTACTGTTTATACATGCCATCTCTAATGTGTCATTGTTACTGTTTATACATGCCATCTCTCATGTCTCATTGTTACTGTTTATACATGCCATCTCTAATGTGTCATTGTTACTGTTTATACATGCCATCTCTAATGTGTCATTGTTACTGTTTATACATGCCATCTCTAATGTGTCATTGTTACTGTTTATACATGCCATCTCTAATGTCTCATTGTTACTGTTTATACATGCCATCTCTAATGTCTCATTGTTGCTGTTTATACATGCCATCTCTAATGTGTCATTGTTACTGTTTATACATGCCATCTCTAATGTGTCATTGTTGCTGTTTATACATGCCATCTCTGATGTGTCATTGTTACTGTTTATACATGCCATCTCTAATGTGTCATTGTTACTGTTTATACATGCCATCTCTAATGTGTCATTGTTACTGTTTATACATGCCATCTCTAATGTGTCATTGTTACTGTTTATACATGCCATCTCTAATGTGTCATTGTTACTGTTTATACATGCCATCTCTAATGTGTCATTGTTGCTGTTTATACATGACATCTCTAATGTGTCATTGTTACTGTTTCTACATGCCATCTCTAATGTGTCATTGTTACTGTTTATACATGCCATCTCTAATGTGTCATTGTTACTGTTTATACATGCCATCTCTAATGTGTCATTGTTACTGTTTATACATGCCATCTCTAATGTGTCATTGTTACTGTTTATACATGCCATCTCTCATGTCTCATTGTTACTGTTTATACATGCCATCTCTAATGTGTCATTGTTACTGTTTATACATGCCATCTCTAATGTCTCATTGTTACTGTTTATACATGCCATCTCTAATGTGTCATTGTTACTGTTTATACATGCCATCTCTAATGTCTCATTGTTACTGTTTATACATGCCATCTCTAATGTGTCATTGTTACTGTTTATACATGCCATCTCTAATGTCTCATTGTTACTGTTTATACATGCCATCTCTAATGTCTCATTGTTGCTGTTTATACATGCCATCTCTAATGTGTCATTGTTACTGTTTATACATGCCATCTCTCATGTCTCATTGTTACTGTTTATACATGCCATCTCTAATGTGTCATTGTTACTGTTTATACATGCCATCTCTAATGTGTCATTGTTACTGTTTATACATGCCATCTCTAATGTGTCATTGTTACTGTTTATACATGCCATCTCTAATGTGTCATTGTTACTGTTTATACATGCCATCTCTAATGTGTCATTGTTACTGTTTATACATGCCATCTCTCATGTCTCATTGTTACTGTTTATACATGCCATCTCTAATGTGTCATTGTTACTGTTTATACATGCCATCTCTAATGTCTCATTGTTACTGTTTATACATGCCATCTCTAATGTCTCATTGTTACTGTTTATACATGCCATCTCTAATGTGTCATTGTTACTGTTTATACATGCCATCTCTAATGTCTCATTGTTACTGTTTATACATGCCATCTCTAATGTCTCATTGTTACTGTTTATACATGCCATCTCTAATGTCTCATTGTTGCTGTTTATACATGCCATCTCTAATGTGTCATTGTTACTGTTTATACATGCCATCTCTAATGTGTCATTGTTGCTGTTTATACATGCCATCTCTGTTGTGTCATTGTTACTGTTTATACATGCCATCTCTAATGTGTCATTGTTACTGTTTATACATGCCATCTCTAATGTGTCATTGTTACTGTTTATACATGCCATCTCTAATGTGTCATTGTTACTGTTTATACATGCCATCTCTAATGTGTCATTGTTACTGTTTATACATGCCATCTCTAATGTGTCATTGTTGCTGTTTATACATGACATCTCTAATGTGTCATTGTTACTGTTTCTACATGCCATCTCTAATGTGTCATTGTTACTGTTTATACATGCCATCTCTAATGTGTCATTGTTACTGTTTATACATGCCATCTCTAATGTGTCATTGTTACTGTTTATACATGCCATCTCTAATGTGTCATTGTTACTGTTTATACATGCCATCTCTCATGTCTCATTGTTACTGTTTATACATGCCATCTCTAATGTGTCATTGTTACTGTTTATACATGCCATCTCTAATGTGTCATTGTTACTGTTTATACATGCCATCTCTAATGTGTCATTGTTACTGTTTATACATGCCATCTCTAATGTGTCATTGTTACTGTTTATACATGCCATCTCTAATGTGTCATTGTTACTGTTTATACATGCCATCTCTAATGTGTCATTGTTACTGTTTATACATGCCATCTCTCATGTCTCATTGTTACTGTTTATACATGCCATCTCTAATGTGTCATTGTTACTGTTTATACATGCCATCTCTAATGTCTCATTGTTACTGTTTATACATGCCATCTCTAATGTGTCATTGTTACTGTTTATACATGCCATCTCTAATGTCTCATTGTTACTGTTTATACATGCCATCTCTAATGTCTCATTGTTGCTGTTTATACATGCCATCTCTAATGTGTCATTGTTACTGTTTATACATGCCATCTCTAATGTGTCATTGTTGCTGTTTATACATGCCATCTCTGATGTGTCATTGTTACTGTTTATACATGCCATCTCTAATGTCTCATTGTTACTGTTTATACATGCCATCTCTAATGTCTCATTGTTACTGTTTATACATGCCATCTCTGATGTGTCATTGTTACTGTTTATACATGCCATCTCTAATGTGTCATTGTTACTGTTTATTCATGCCATCTCTAATGTGTCATTGTTGCTGTTTATACATGCCATCTCTAATGTGTCATTGTTACTGTTTATACATGACATCTCTAATGTGTCATTGTTACTGTTTATACATGCCATCTCTGATGTGTCATTGTTACTGTTTATACATGCCATCTCTAATGTGTCATTGTTACTGTTTATTCATGCCATCTCTAATGTGTCATTGTTGCTGTTTATTCATGCCATCTCTAATGTGTCATTGTTGCTGTTTATACATGCCATCTTTAATGTGTCATTGCTACTGTTTATACATGCCATCTCTAATGTGTCATTGTTACTGTTTATACATGCCATCTCTAATGTGTCATTGTTACTGTTTATACATGCCATCTCTAATGTGTCATTGTTGCTGTTTATACATGCCATCTCTAATGTGTCATTGTTGCTGTTTATACATGCCATCTCTAATGTGTCATTGTTACTGTTTCTACATGCCATCTCTAATGTGTCATTGTTACTGTTTATACATGCCATCTCTAATGTGTCATTGTTGCTGTTTATACATGCCATCTCTAATGTGTCATTGTTACTGTTTATACATGCCATCTCTAATGTGTCATTGTTACTGTTTATACATGCCATCTCTAATGTGTCATTGTTACTGTTTATACATGCCATCTCTAATGTGTCATTGTTACTGTTTATACATGCCATCTCTAATGTGTCATTGTTACTGTTTATACATGCCATCTCTAATGTGTCATTGTTACTGTTTATACATGCCATCTTTAATGTGTCATTGTTACTGTTTATACATGCCATCTCTAATGTGTCATTGTTACTGTTTATACATGCCATCTCTAATGTGTCATTGTTACTGTTTCTACATGCCATCTCTAATGTGTCATTGTTGCTGTTTATACATGCCATCTCTAATGTGTCATTGTTACTGTTTCTACATGCCATCTCTAATGTGTCATTGTTACTGTTTATACATGCCATCTCTAATGTGTCATTGTTACTGTTTATACATGCCATCTCTCATGTCTCATTGTTGCTGTTTATACATGCCATCTCTGATGTGTCATTGTTGCTGTTTATACATGCCATCTCTAATGTGTCATTGTTGCTGTTTATACATGCCATCTCTCATGTCTCATTGTTGCTGTTTATATATGACATCTCTAATGTGTCATTGTTACTGTTTATACATGACATCTCTAATGTGTCATTGTTACTGTTTATACATGACATCTCTAATGTGTCATTGTTACTGTTTATACATGCCATCTCTGATGTGTCATTGTTGCTGTTTATACATGCCATCTTTAATGTCTCATTGTTACTGTTTATACATGCCATCTCTAATGTGTCATTGTTACTGTTTATTCATGCCATCTCTAATGTGTCAATGTTGCTGTTTATTCATGCCATCTCTAATGTGTCATTGTTGCTGTTTATACATGCCATCTCTAATGTGTCATTGTTACTGTTTCTACATGCCATCTCTAATGTGTCATTGTTACTGTTTATACATGCCATTTCTAATGTGTAATTGTTACTGTTTATACATGCCATCTCTGATGTGTCATCGTTACTGTTTATACATGCCATCTCTAATGTGTCATTGTTACTGTTTATTTATGCCATCTCTAATGTGTCATTGTTGCTGTTTATACATGCCATCTCTAATGTGTCATTGTTGCTGTTTATACATGCCATCTCTAATGTGTCATTGTTACTGTTTATACATGACATCTCTAATGTGTCATTGTTACTGTTTATACATGCCATCTCTGATGTGTCATTGTTACTGTTTATACATGCCATCTCTAATGTGTCATTGTTACTGTTTATTCATGCCATCTCTAATGTGTCAATGTTGCTGTTTATTCATGCCATCTCTAATGTGTCATTGTTGCTGTTTATACATGCCATCTCTAATGTGTCATTGTTACTGTTTCTACATGCCATCTCTAATGTGTCATTGTTACTGTTTATACATGCCATCTCTAATGTGTCATTGTTGCTGTTTATACATGCCATCTCTAATGTGTCATTGTTACTGTTTATACATGCCATCTCTAATGTGTCATTGTTACTGTTTCTACATGCCATCTCTAATGTGTCATTGTTGCTGTTTATACATGCCATCTCTAATGTGTCATTGTTACTGTTTCTACATGCCATCTCTAATGTGTCATTGTTACTGTTTATACATGCCATCTCTAATGTGTCATTGTTACTGTTTATACATGCCATCTCTCATGTCTCATTGTTGCTGTTTATACATGCCATCTCTGATGTGTCATTGTTGCTGTTTATACATGCCATCTCTAATGTGTCATTGTTGCTGTTTATACATGCCATCTCTAATGTGTCATTGTTGCTGTTTATACATGCCATCTCTGATGTGTCATTGTTGCTGTTTATACATGCCATCTCTAATGTGTCATTGTTGCTCTTTATACATGCCATCTCTAATGTGTCATTGTTGCTGTTTATACATGCCATCTCTAATGTGTCATTGTTGCTGTTTATACATGCCATCTCTAATGTGTCATTGTTACTGTTTATACATGCCATCTCTAATGTGTCATTGTTAGCAGGAGCTCTATTTGTCAGTTGGACTGGATTTCAAGAGAGATTTGAGACATGTCAAAAATAACTATACATATAATATATGGATGGTGCCCAGAAAAAGTGTACACAACAACTTTGTTTGTTAATGTAAAGACATTAGAGAAATGGAATGGTATGTGGGTAATCCTTGTTCTTAATTACAGAACCTTTGATTTGGCAGGATTTGGGGCGGAAACTGGCAACATAACCCTGAGAGATGTGTGGTGAGGCTGCTGTCAGTGTTTAAAACCGTCTAGTGTTGCCAAGTAAGCAGCAGATCTGTCTTCATATAGTAGTATCTCATGGTAATAGTGATGTACTATCTCATCTGCTCTGTCCCAAAGGGCATCCTATTCCCATTACAGTGCATTACTTTTGACCAGGGCCCATAGTTCTCTGGTGAAATGCAGTGCACTTTTTTAGAGAGAATAAGGTGCCATTTGGGACATGCTGAGTAGCTATGCCTGCCTGCTTGGAGGAACAATCAGCCCTCCAGCATTAAAGTGTTGCTCTATTTCCTCCTGCACAAGGATGACAAATAAAGGTGTGTGTGTGTGTGTGTGTGTGTGTGTGTGTGTGTGTGTGTGTGTGTGTGTGTGTGTGTGTGTGTGTGTGTGTGTGTGTGTGTGTGTGTGTGTGTGTGTGTGTGTGTGTGTGTGTTGTATGTGTGTGCTTGTATGTAAAGGTTGGATGTGTGGACAGTCAGTGCAAATGGTCTCCAAGGTGAAGATGGTCTTTAAGGTGTAAATAGTCTTCAAGGTGCAGATAGTCTCTAAAGTGTAGATAGTCTCTAAAGTGCAGATAATCTCTAAAGTGCAAATAGTCTCTAAAGTGCAGATAGTCTCTAAAGTGCAAATAGTCTCTAAAGTGCAGATAGTCTCTAAAGTGCAGATGGTCTCTAAAGTGCAGATAGTCTCTAAAGTGTAGATAGTCTCTAGGGTGCAGATATTCTCTAAGGTACAGATAGTCTCTAAGGTGCAGATAGTCTCTAAAGTGCAGGCCTGTGTAGGGAGGCAGCTAGGGTTAGCTGTTCAGCAGCGTCTAATGGCCTGGTGTTAGAAGAAGCCTCAGAGCCTGTTGGTCCGAGACCGATCCTCTGATACCGCTTGACAGATGGTCCTTGACGATCTTTTGGGCCTTTCTCAAACACCGCCTGGTGTAGATGTCCTGGAATGCAAAGGAGCTTGCCCACGGTGATGTGTTGGGCTGATGAGGGTGGTGCAGTTGCTGTACCAGGCGGTGCCGTACCCGGTGGGGATGCAGGGTGGATGCACCAGTCTTTTCTCATATATAATTCAGTTTATTCCAGGATTATAAGCATTAATAAATGATCTTTAAGCATTTATAATGGCCTATTAATGGATGTTCTGCATTCTGTCTTCTGCACTCTGTCCTATCCTTTCTCTCTCCCACCCCTTAGTCAGAGTGAGTCTGTCTGGACCACTCAATGATTTTCTTTCCCTCCAAGAGAAAATCGCTGCTTTAAAGAGTGTCTCATATTGTGAAAATTGCCTTTAATTTATAGCAATTTTCCATAATCATGGAGAGAGAGCTCTTTTGGCTGATGTGTTTTGTTAAGTGAGCAGAGAAAAAGCCTTATCCAGCCTTTATTATCTTATTTTATTTTATTTATCAGAAAACGAGGCTATAGGGGCCTCCCGAGTGGCGCAGCGGTCTAAAGCACTGCACTAGAGGCATTACTACAGACCCGTGTTCATTCCCGGGTTGTGCCACAACCGACCGTGGCTGGGAGTCCCATAGGACGGTGCACTACTGGCCCAGACTCGTCCCGATTATGGGAGGGTTTGGCTGGTGGGACTTTACTTGGTACATCGCACTCTAGTGTCTCCTTGTGGCGGGCCGAGTCCCTGCAGGCTGACCCCGGTCGCCAGTTGAACAGTGTTCCCTCCGACACATTGGTGCGGCTGGCTTCCGGGTTAAGCTGGCGGGTGTTAAAGAGCGCGTTTAGGGGTTCATGTTTCAGAGGACGCATGACTCAACCTTCGTCTATCCCGAGCCAGTTGGGTAGGTGTAGCGATGAGACAAGATTGGGGAGAGATATAAATATATATAGAAAACTAGGCTAAAGCAAATTAGTTACCAAAGCCTTACTGTATCTTAATAATGCTCAATTAAGTCAAGCCATGAAGGTTGTCTATCTGTAGTTCATTCATATACACATACATTCACTCCTCTCTGTTCCCCTGAAACTGATATGAGCCAAATTGGCACACACTCACACAAAGACAATATAATAGGTCTGTTATTAATTTGCTAGATCTGTTTTAAAGGCTGCTAACATGGTGTATATAACAACTGAATTGGAGTACTGTAGTTGTTTCTGTCTTGATGCATGGTGCATACAGGGTGAACACTGCAGAAGGTAATGGTAACATTAAATAATCATGCCTACAGAGTTACAGCCTCATGTTCAGGCTTTTTTGTACTGAGTGCTGGTGTGCACCATTTCAAGTTCAACAACATATGCTCTCACCAGCATTATAGTGTTCCCAAACCTTCCTCTACATCCAGTAGACTTAGTGCACTCTTTATCTATATATATATATACATATATATATATATATAAAGAAAGAGAGAGAGGGGGGGGAGATTCAAGGAAGAATTCAGATTCCTCCTCCTTTCATGTATTTTCCTCTCTCTCTCTCTCTCTCTCTCTCTCTCTCTCTCTCTCTCTCTCTCATTTATTTGAGAGTTCAGCACTCAGATGACTTCAGAGAGTGTTGCAGACAGAGAACACTTGGGAGGCAGCAGCCATGATGATCGGGGAGGTTCTCTCCGACTCTTAGTTTTGATATGTAGTTGAAGATGGCTGATGAATCATGACATGCTCTAAGGACCCGGGGATGGACGGAACAGATCCGGAGGCCATTTTCTCTGCAGCTGCAGAGTCGCTGTAATTTCAATTATTCTCTTAAAGTAAAGAGTAATTAAGATTCTGATACAGGCACATGCAGCTCTGCTCATTGTGACCCTTGGGCTTATACTTTCTGATATTTTTTGGGGAACAAAAGCATGGATAGATAGCATTTTCTAACTTTGACATGCCCAATAAACCCTTCATCTGTGGAATTTCTATTCCTTTACGAGCATATGGGTATGTATCACAGCCATGGACATAGAAAGAACATTTAAATAAGAGAAATGTGAAAATGTGGTTGAGAGAAAATGCAGAGAAAATGTGCTTGATAAACATGTTGTCATCTGCCAAGCAGCTGAGGGGCAAGAACAGGGAGCATGCCAAACAGGGAGATTACCATTCCTAATCCCTCCCTCTCAGGTGCCATGATCCCTTTCCTCATGGTCTGTCCCCTGCCTATCACACACCAACACTGACACGTCAATGTAGACTATTAGCACCAGCGACAAACAACTCATGAGTCATGACTGAAAAACAAAAGACTGTCACTTTCTCATGATAGCTATACACAAATACCCCACTCAGATAAAATAGTTACTAGTTTTTATTTTAATGTACGGTAGGAGGATTTGCTGTTTAGAATTTGAACGGCTGTAGCCTACACTGGATTGGTTTTGAAGTTAGTCTATAGAGGAGATTTGTAAGTCATTTATTTTATGGTATTAGCACCAACTATGTGATTATGAATGCAACACTACCTTGCATTTGCTGGTAATCACTGGAGGAGATAAACTATCTTGCACCTACCTTTTGTTTATTTCATGCTTGGCTTATAATTCTAGAGGTGCAAACAAACAGACAATTGCTACACATGCTGATGAGAATCCACATTGCACAGAGACAGTGAAAATATCTTTAAAATAAAAAATGTTTTTAAAAAACTATCATCTTCACTTATTACGTTATGCAGACTATTTTCCCTATGTCGTTCAATTTAATTGTAGGATAAGAGCATACGTCCTTTCTGTCGTTTGTTTTATTATGGAAACCTACAGAGCTGTGAATTGGGTTTGAATAAACAACATACCAACGGAAAATATGACTTTGAAAGGTTCAGTTAGCTGTAACGGCTCTCTTCTATTTCCTCCTCTGACGAAGAGGTGGAACAAGGATCGGACCAAAATGCAGCGTGATGATGATTCATGATATATTTTAATGAAGGAAAAATGATACATGCAGAAACTACAAAAATAATGAAATGAAATAATGAAAACCGAAACAGCCCTATCTGGTGCAAACACAAAGACAGGAACAATCACCCACGAAACACTCAAAGAATATGGCTGCCTAAATATGGTTCCCAATCAGAAACAACGAAAATCACCTGCCTCTGATTAAGAACCGCCTCAAGGCTACCATAGACTTTCCGAGACAACCCTACTCAGCCACAATCCCAATACCTACTAAAACCCCAATACAAAAACACACCACAAAATAAACCCATGTCACACCCTGGCCTGACCAAATAAATGAAGACAAACATACATACTTCGACCAGGGCGTGACAGAACCCCCCCCCCCCCTAAGGTGCGGACTCCCGGACGCACATCAAAACAATAGGGAGGGTCCGGGTTTTTGGCGTCTGTCCATGGTGGCGGCTCCGGCTCGGGACGTGGACCCCACTCCATCAATGTCTTAATTCCTCCCCCTCGCGTCCTAGGATAGTCCACCCTCGCCGCCGACCATGACCTAGTAGTCCTCACCCAGAACCCCACTGGACTGAGGGGCAGCTCGGGACTGAGGGGCAGCTCGGGACTGAGGGGCAGCTCGGGACTGAGGGGCAGCTCGGGACTGAGGGGCAGCTCGGGACTGAGGCGCAGCTCGGGACTGAGGCAGCTCGACACTGAGGGGAAGCTCAGCACTGAAGGGAAGCTCAGCACTGAGGGGAAGCCCAGCACTGAGAGGAAGCCCAGCACTGAGAGGAAGCTCAGCACTGAGAGGAAGCTCAGGCAGGTAGTTGGCTCCGGCAGATCCTGGCTGGCTGGCGGATCTGGAAGAGTCTGGTTGACTGGCGGATCTGGAAGTGTCTGGTTGACTGGCAGATCTGGATGAGTCTGGTTGACTGGCAGATCTGGAAGAGTCTGGCTGACTGGCAGATCATGGCTGACTGGCGGATCCTGGCTGACTGGCGGATCTAGCTGCTCTATGCAGACTGACAGCTCTGGCTGCTCCATGCAGACTGGCAGCTCTGGCTGCTCCATGCAGACTGGCAGCTCTGTCTGCTCCATGCAGACTGGCAGCTCTGGCTGCTCCATGCAGACTGGCAGCTCTGGCTGCTCCATGCAGACTGACAGCTCTGGCTGCTCCATGCAGACTGACAGCTCAGGCTGCTCAATGCAGATTGACAGCTCTGGCTGCTCCATGCAGGCTGGCAGCTCTGGCTGCGCTAAACAGGCAGGAGACTCCAGCAGCGCTGTAGACGAGGAAGACTCTGGCAGCGCTGAACAGGCAGGAGACTCCGGCAGCGCTGGAGAGGCGAGTCGCACTGTAGGCCTGATGCGTGGTGATGGCACTGGTGGGACTGGACCGAGAACACGCACAGGACGCCTGGTGCGGGGAGCTGCCACCGGAAGACTGGTGTGTGGAGGTGGCTCTGGATAGACCGGACCGTGCAGGTGCACTGGAGCTCTTGAGCACCGAGCCTGCCCAACCTTACCTGGCTCGATGCCCACTCTAGCCCAGCCAATACGAAGAGCTGGTATGTACCGCACCGGGCTATGCACCCGCACTGGAGACACCGTGCGCTCCATAGCATAACACGGTGCCTGCCCGGTCTCTCTAGCCCCCCGGTAAGCACAGGGAGTTTGCGCAGGTCTCCTACCTGGCATAGCCATACTCCCTGTGAGCCGCCCCCCAATACATTTTTGGGGCTGACTCTCAGGCTTCCATCCGCGTCGCCGTGCTGCCTCCTCATACCAGCGCCTCTCCGCTTTCGCCGCCTCCAGTTCTTCCTTGGGGTGGCGATATTCTCCAGGCTGAGCCCAAGGTCCTTCACCGTCCAGTTTGTCCTCCCATGTCCAGTCCTTCTTTCGCTGCACCTTGGTGCGGCTACACTCCCCTGGTTTAGCCCAGGGTCCTCTCCCGTCGAGGATTTCCTCCCAAGTCCAGAAATTCTTGTCGCGCTGCTCCTGCTGCTGCTGTTGCCTGTTACCACGCCACTTGGTCCTGTTGTGGTGGGTGATTCTGTAACGGCTCTCTTCTATTTCCTCCTCTGACGAAGAGGTGGAACAAGGATCGGACCAAAATGCAGCGTGATGATGATTCATGATATATTTTAATGAAGGAAAAACGATACATGCAGAAACTACAAAAATAATGAAATGAAATAATGAAAACCGAAACAGCCCTATCTGGTGCAAACACAAAGACAGGAACAATCACCCACAAAACACTCAAAGAATATGGCTGCCTAAATATGGTTCCCAATCAGAGACAACGAAAATCACCTGCCTCTGATTAAGAACCGCCTCAAGGCAACCATAGACTTTCCTAGACAACCCTACTCAGCCACAATCCCAATACCTACTAAAACCCCAATACAAAAACACACCACAAAATAAACCCATGTCACACCCTGGCCTGACCAAATAAATGAAGACAAACATACATACTTCGACCAGGGCGTGACATTAACTTTTATCCTTCAAATAAAAGTAGTTTCATCGGTGAGGTCAAGTAGATGGTTTGTGAATAACTGATGTCTTTACACTGTAATGGGAGAGGTACATACTTTTTAAGTGTTTTAGAGAAAATATGAATTAGATTTGGTTGTCAACTCGGATAAAGATATTATTCTATCTAAGTCTACAGAGATGTTTACTTACTCAAGGTTAGCACATGATTCCACCACCATCTCTGGGCTTGACAGGCTCTAGCAATATCTTACATTAGCATGGAGACCAGAGGGCACTGTACTGAACAGCACAGAGAGCCAGTTGAAACATAAAATGGGATTATAAATGAGTATTTACTAAGGGATTAACATATCTATCCGATTCCTCTGTCAATCAAGACAGGGAGTGATTACGTCCATATCCTTTACACCAGACAGAAATAACACTCAGACAAATTAATAATAAAAAAATCTTTATCTTTATCTACTGTAGTATATCCTGAGTTACTAATGTATGTCAGTTATACAAAGAGTTTTGAGCAAGAGTTTGTCCTAAAATATCATAATATTGGATAATGGATTTATTAAATTAGGCAGTATATGCTATATATCTATATACATATATATAAAACGTTGAAGTCAGAAGTTTACATACACCAAATACATTTAAGCTCAGTTTTTTTAAATTCTTGAAATTTAATCAGAGTAAAAATTCCCTGTCTTTGGTCAGTTAGTATCA
Source organism: Oncorhynchus keta (assembly GCF_023373465.1). NCBI lineage: Eukaryota > Metazoa > Chordata > Actinopteri > Salmoniformes > Salmonidae > Oncorhynchus > Oncorhynchus keta. The sequence continues at coordinate 28,121,336 of NC_068454.1, forward strand.
CCACTTTATTTTAAGAATGTGTAATGTCAGAATAATAGCAGAAAGAATTATTCATTTCAGCTTTTATTTATTTCATTACATTCCCAGTGGATCAGAAGTTTACAGACACTCAATTAGTATTTGGTAGCATTGCCTTTAAATTGTTTAACTTGGGTCAAACATGTCGGGTAGCCTTCCACAAGCTTCCCACAATAAGTTGGGTGAATTTTGGCCCATTCCTCCTGACAGATCTGGTGTAACTGAGTCAGGTTTGTAGGCCTCCTTGCTCACACACAATTTTTCAGTTCTGCTCACAAATGTTCTATAGGATTGAGGTCAGGGCTTTGCGATGGCCACTCCAATACCTTGACTTTGTTGTCCTTAAGTCATTTTGCAACAACTCTGGAAGTATGCTTGGGGTCATTGTCCATTTGGAAGACCCATTTGTGACCATGCTTTAACTGATGTCTTGAAATGTTGCTTCAATATATAAACATACTTTTCCTCCCTCATGATGTCATCGATATTGTGAAGTGCACCAGTCCCTCCTGCAGCAAGGCACCCCCACAACATGATGCTGCCACCCCTGTGCTTCGCGGTTGGGATGGTGTTCTTCAGCTTGCAAGCATCCCCCTTTTACCTCCAAACATAACGATGGTCGTTATGGCCAAACAGTTCAATTTTTTTTTTATCAGACCAGAGGACATTTATCCAAAAAGTACAATCTTTGTCCCCATTTGCAGTTGCAAACCGTAGTCTGGCTTTTTTATGGCAGATCTGGAGCAGTGGCTTTCTCCGTGCTGAGCGGCATTTCAGGTTATGTTACTGTGGATATACAGTTGAAGTCATAAGTTTACATTGGAGTCATTAAAGCTTGTTTTTCAACCACTCCACAAATTTCTTGTCAACAAACTATAGTTTTGGCAAGTCGCTTAGGACATCTACTTTGGGTATGACACAATACATTTTTCTAACAATTGTTTACAGACAGATTATTTCACTTATAATTCACTGTATCACAATTCCAGTGGGTCAGAAGTTTACATACACTAAGTTGACTGTGCCTTTAAACAGCTTGGAAAATTCCAGAAAATTATGTCATGGCTTTAGAAGCTTCTGGTAGGCTAATTGACATAATTTGAGTCAATTGGAGGTGTACCTGTGGATGTATTTCAAGGCCTACCTTCAAACTCAGTGCCTCTTTGCTTGACATCATGGGAAAATCTAAAGAAATCAGCCAAGACCAATTGTACACCTCCACAAGTCTGATTCATACTTGGGAGCAATTTCCAAATGCCTTAAGGTACCACGTTCATCTCTACAAACAATAGTACGCAAGTATAAACAGCATGGGATGACAATCACGCAACCTCAAAACAATTGTGATGGTTTAGCATGATTTGGATAGCAGAATGAAGGAGAAGCAGCCAACAAGTGCTCAGCATATGTGGGAACTCCTTCAAGACTGTTGGAATCGCATTCCAGGTGAAGCTGGTTGAGAGAATGCCACGAGTGTGCAAAGCTGTCATCAAAGTAAAGGTTGGCTACTTTGAAGAATCTCAAATCTAACATTTATTTAGATTTGTTTAACACTTTGGTTGCTACATGATTCTATATGTGTTATTTCATAGTTTTGGTGTCTTCACTATTATTCCGCAATGTAAAAAATTGTACAAATAAAGAAAAACTTTGATTGAGAAAAACTTGATTGAGTAGTTGTGTCCAAACGTTTTACTGGTACTGTATATTGTATATATTATATATAACAGTATATGCTCATGTGAGTGGTCTTATCGCCCTTTTGGTTTCTGTGAGAGTTGAAGAACTGAAAGAAATGAAAAATCTTTGAAAGGGGAAACGGACCATAAAATGGTATTTGATGATGATTGATGGTCTTACACTATTTAAGTAGCCTTGATTGGCTGGTGGAGAATATGGATCTGGAATGTAAACAAGCACATATAAGAGATTACTAATTTCTTCACATCATGGTGCCATCTCTCTGAATAGGTCAATGATTGACTCAGATTTAGGCTTCTGCAGAATGAAAAGACCCCAATCAATGGCAGCCATTTTGACCGCAAGGCTACCCAGCTGTGAGGGAATGAAGGACAACCAGAACCGGCCTGTGTGATGGAGGTAATAGTTATGTTAAAAACTCAAGAGAATACAGGTTGGAGAAATATGGTTTTACTGTGCAATAACCATTTATCTTTGTAATTTCTTAGTAAATACCTTGTCATATCTGTATTATAAAAGTAATTATTAACTATTACTTTACCAACAACAGCCACACTATGACCTAGATAATGATGTCTGATCGTCTGATCGTCCAATAGTCTGATCCTCATCATGTTGTTTGGCTCTGTTACTGGCTGTGTTCCTCCTGCATTCTGATCCTCATCCAGGCTTCCTTTCCTCTGTTCCCAGTTCATCATTACAACACTATGATAGAGGAAACTGGTGGGGAAAACGAGTTGCACATGAACCAACTGTGCAGGCTAAATTTGTTTTAAGGGTGTGATGATATGATATTGTGCTTGTATTTGAATGTCTCCAGAAAGCACCAGTCTCTCTCCCTTTCTTTCTGTGTTTCTGTGTTTCTTTGATTATTTCTCTCTTTCTCTCTCATTTATTTGAGTCTCTTTCTCGATGTTGGTTTAGCAATCCCTCCCCGCTCTTGTTCCTGCTTGTCCTCTGCTGATTCCTTGCTGTCCCGCTCTCTTTCTTCACTCTCCTCTCAATCTCTCTCCTCTTCTTTACCAGACAGGTGTTGTTTATGCCAAGCAGACCTCCACACCTCCTCTCAACCTAGACGTCCATCACTCATTCTGTCTCACAGGATTTCAATTGACCCTTTATTCATTGAGGTTACACTTTGCTTGAGTATAAAGAAATCTATTTCCTAGAAAGAAACTATGTGCTTTTCCTTCTGTGCGTTTTAACCTTTGTCCTTGTAGACTAGAACCTTTGCCATTATGTTTTGGATTTAGAGAATTGGCCACCCTAAGGTCAAGTTAGATGGTGCTAGCAGGGGAAACACATTTCTGTGACCTTGATGCTATTACCTTAGTGGTCTGGCTCTCAATTTTGGGTACCTGGCCTTAGAATACTGTTGAGTAGATGTTCAGTGATTGAAGAACTTTTCCATCAAAATAAACAAACAGTCATGGAATACACAAAGTTCCTCCATATCGATTGCTATATAGAATAATATGTTTTCTGTTTTTTCTCAGTACTGTATCTGTAATGATGCAAACAGATGCAAACGTTGTTCAACTAAAGGACAATAAAGGCTAGGGGAGAACAGCCAGAGCAATTCATAGGAGTCACTAACACCACAAGGCAACGTAAAGCAACATAACACTTTATCACTTATTTTATTTTTTTCCAGTTTGCCGCGGTATGGAGGATGTTATGCTCTTTCTGTGTCCATTACTCTGCGTTTGTTTCCGTCCCTGTTATCTGGTGTGGTCAGAGCATGGTGCTGCTGTCTGATCCTCTGGGGAGAGCTGTCTGGCAGTGACTTGCCCTGTGGAGACAGGAGGGACTCGGACTGAGGGGCTGTTTCTAGTAGGTACAGTGGGTGATGACAGTATTGAGACGGTCTGTCTCTAGTCGGTCCTGTGGGTGATGACAGTATTGAGAGGGTCTGTCTCTAGTCGGTTCTGTGGGTGATGACTGTACTGAGAGGAGCTGTCTCTAGTGGGTCCTGTGGGTGATGAGAGTACTGAGAGGGTATGTCTCTAGTGGGTCCTGTGGGTGATGACTGTACTGAGAGGAGCTGTCTCTAGTCGGTTCTGTGGGTGATGACTGTACTGAGAGGAGCTGTATCTAGTGGGTCCTGTGGGTGATGAGAGTACTGAGAGGGTATGTCTCTAGTGGGTCCTGTGGGTGATGACTGTACTGAGAGGAGCTGTCTCTAGTCGGTTCTGTGGGTGATGACTGTACTGAGAGGAGCTGTCTCTAGTGGGTCCTGTGGGTGATGAGAGTACTGAGAGGAGCTGTCTCTAGTGGGTCCTGTGGGTGATGAGAGTACTGAGAGGGTATGTCTCTAATGGGTACAGTGGGTGATGACAGTATTGAGAGGGTCTGTCTCTAGTGGGTCCTGTGGGTGATGACTGTACTGAGAGGAGCTGTCTCTAATGGGTACAGTGGGTGATGACAGTACTGAAAGGATGTGTCTCTAGTTGGTACAGTGGGTTGGTACAGTAGTTGGTACAGTACTAGCTTAAAGTTTCACGTTTTTTAATGTCACATGCACAAGTGCAGTGAAATACCTTTATTGCCAGCTCTAACCCCAACAATGCAATAATCAATAACAATGCAATACTAAAAGTAACAAGATAAAACAAAAACACACAGGATATAAAAATAAGAAGAACACAAAGTTCCAGTAACATGTTTACAATGTGCAGGGATACTGGATTGATAGAGGTAGATATGTACAGGGGTAAGGTGACTAGCCATTAGGATATATGATAAACAGAGTATCAGCAGTGTATATGACGATTGAATGTGAGTGTTTGTGTGTAGAGTCAGTATAAATGTATGTGCATATTATATGTGTTAGCAAATTATGGAGTGAGTGTTTGTATGTGTGCTGGAGTATCAGTGTGAATAGTGTGTAAGGCCCTGACAGTGCAAAACAAATAATAAAATACAAAGATATTCCGTGAAGTCATTGAGTTAGTTATTTACTTAGCTATTTAACGGTCTTTTGTCTAGAGGGTCTGTCTCTAGTGGGTCCTGTGGGTGATGACAGTACTAGAGGGTCTATCTCTAGTGGGTCCTGTGGGTGATCACAGTACTAGAGGGACTGTCTCTAGTGGGTCCTGTGGGTGATGATAGTACTAGAGGGACTGTCTCTAGTGGGTCCTGTGGGTGATGATAGTACTAGAGGGACTGTCTCTAGTGGGTCCTGTGGGTGATGACAGTACTAGAGGGGCTGTCTCTAGTGGGTCCTGTTGGTAATGATAGTGCTAGAGGATCTCTAGTAGGTCCTGTGGGTGATGATAGTACTAGAGGGTCTATCTCTAGTGGGTCCTGTGGGTGATGATAGTACTAGAGGATCTATCTCTAGTGTGTCCTGTGGGTGATGATAGTACTAGAGGGACTGTCTCTAGTGGGTCCTGTGGGTGATGACAGTACTAGAGGGTCTATCTCTAGTGTGTCCTGTGGGTGATGATAGTACTAGAGGGGCTGTCTCTAGTGGGTCCTGTTGGTAATGATAGTGCTAGAGGATCTCTAGTAGGTCCTGTGGGTGATGATAGTACTAGAGGGTCTATCTCTAGTGGGTCCTGTGGGTGATGATAGTACTAGAGGATCTCTAGTGGGTCCTGTGGGTGATGATAGTACTAGAGGGACTGTCTCTAGTTGGTCCTGTGGGTGATGATAGTACTAGAGGGACTGTCTCTAGTGGGTCATGTGGGTGATGATAGTACTAGAGGATCTCTAGTGGGTCCTGTGGGTGATGATAGTACTAGAGGGTCTATCTCTAGTGGGTCCTGTGGGTGATGATAGTACTAGAGGATCTCTAGTGGGTCCTGTGGGTGATGATAGTACTAGAGGGTCTATCTCTAGTGGGTCCTGTGGGTGATGATAGTACTAGAGGATCTCTAGTGGGTCCTGTGGGTGATGATAGTACTAGAGGGTCTATCTCTAGTGGGTCCTGTGGGTGATGATAGTACTAGAGGATCTCTAGTGGGTCCTGTGGGTGATGATAGTACTAGAGGATCTCTAGTGGGTCCTGTGGGTGATGATAGTACTAGAGGGTCTATCTCTAGTGGGTCCTGTGGGTGATGATAGTACTAGAGGATCTCTAGTGGGTCCTGTGGGTGATGATAGTACTAGAGGATCTCTAGTGGGTCCTGTGGGTGATGATAGTACTAGAGGGTCTATCTCTAGTGGGTCCTGTGGGTGATGATAGTACTAGAGGATCTCTAGTGGGTCCTGTGGGTGATGATAGTACTAGAGGGTCTATCTCTAGTGTGTCCTGTGGGTGATGATAGTACTAGAGGGGCTGTCTCTAGTGGGTCCTGTTGGTAATGATAGTGCTAGAGGATCTCTAGTAGGTCCTGTGGGTGATGATAGTACTAGAGGGTCTATCTCTAGTGGGTCCTGTGGGTGATGATAGTACTAGAGGATCTCTAGTGAGTCCTGTGGGTGATGATAGTACTAGAGGGACTGTCTCTAGTTGGTCCTGTGGGTGATGATAGTACTAGAGGGACTGTCTCTAGTGGGTCATGTGGGTGATGATAGTACTAGAGGATCTCTAGTAGGTCCTGTGGGTGATGATATTACTAGAGGATCTCTAGTAGGTCCTGTGGGTGATGATAATACTAGAGGATCTCTAGTGGGTCCTGTGGGTGATGATAGTACTAGAGGATCTCTAGTTGGTCCTGTGGGTGGTGATATTACTAGAGGGTCTATCTCTAGTTGGTCCTGTGGGTGATGATAGTACTAGAGGATCTCTAGTAGGTCCTGTGGGTGATGATAGTACTAGAGGATCTGTAGTAGATCCTGTGGGTGATGATAGTACTAGAGGGTCTATCTCTAGTGGGTCTTGTGGGTGATGATAGTACTAGTAGGTATATAATATATAATATTATTATAGTAGGTATATCTCTAGTGGGTCCTGTGGGTGATGATAGTACTAGAGAGTCTATCTCTAGTGGGTCTTGTGGGTGATTATAGTACTAGAGGGTCTATCTCTAGTGGGTCTTGTGGGTGATGATAGTACTTGTAGGTATATCTCTAGTGGGTCCTGTGGGTGATGATAGTACTAGAGGGTCTATCTCTAGTGGGTCTTGTGGGTGATTATAGTACTTGTAGGTATATCTCTAGTGGGTCCTGTGGGTGATGATAGTACTAGAGAGTCTATCTCTAGTGGGTCTTGTGGGTGATTATAGTACTAGAGGGTCTATCTCTAGTGGGTCTTGTGGGTGATGATAGTACTTGTAGGTATATCTCTAGTGGGTCCTGTGGGTGATGATAGTACTAGAGGGTCTATCTCTAGTGGGTCTTGTGGGTGATGATAGTACTAGTAGGTATATAATATATAATATTATTATAGTAGGTATATCTCTAGTGGGTCCTGTGGGTGATGATAGTACTAGAGAGTCTATCTCTAGTGGGTCTTGTGGGTGATTATAGTACTTGTGGCTCCTCAGCTGATTCATTTAGTCTTAGCTCAGGTATAAGAGAGGAGTGGAAACTGCTTACGAGAAAAACCATTTGCATTATTCTAGTGTTGAGTTTTTCCTTTTTTTTAAACAGAATTGTTTTTGGGTTGTCGACTTTTAGAATTAGGTGAACATTATGATGACAACTGTGTGTACTGTATTCATTGTACATGATCCTTTAGTACTCTTTGGAGTATAGTTCCAGTAAGAGGGCACTCATTCACAAAGTCATCTGGGGACATTTTGATTGCTTTTCTCCCTTTAGCTGAGGCAAGTCTGTTGGCAGTAATGGTCTCTACTCTCTCTCCTGCTCTCTCTCTCTCTCTCCCTTTCTCTCTGTTGCTTCATTAACACTTCTCAGATGTACTGTAGACCTTTCTGAATACTCCAGTAAAAGTGGAGTTGACATGCTGCTGAGCTAAGCCTCTTTAGATATACAGTCAACAAAGTACCACATAATTGGCTAAGCTTTAGCTGGACACACCATGAGGACCGTAGGCTATGAATGTTAATATAATGTCCATTCACAGTCACGTGCGAATTATTGGGCCGAACGTTGTCAAGATCCAGTTTCAGAAAAATCATTTTTGCACTGAATCAGAACTACAATTGAATATGCAATTATTTGTTATTTTCAGAACTCGGTGTGTGGGGGGGGGGGGGGGGGGGGGAGAGAAAGGATAGACACATTATTTCACCTCACCTTCCAAACACTTGCAATGAAATTGACAGTGCTGCTCATCCACTGAACAGCCAGCAGTCACAGGGTCACAGCACCCAGCCAGGGATACTCATACAGATAAACTTTTCAAACCCTGGCCTTCACTTTGACACCAGATTACTTTTTAATTCCGATTTATACGCAAATGGAATAAATGTTTAATAGCAAGGCATTGGGGTTGCATTATATTAATGGTGGATGGCAGTGCATTTGGCCTCATGAATTAGTATTCTGTTCCTCTAGTCTAGGCTCTGTCCTTCTCCTGTCTGCCTAAAAGATGACAGGCCAAACTGCCAAACCCTACTCTATGGGCAGAACTGTCTCTGATGACGATGGGACAATAACATCTCCAAGCTGGCCATTAATTCAACTCATCAACATTATGTTGATCATTTTTATAAACACCTGTCTTTATAGAGCTAGTGGCAACTTGAACAAAACCCTAAAAGTATATTTGTACAAGAACACTTGCCTAACACCAAGCCATCACACAGACAGCACCAGTCAGTCAGCCCATTGCCATATGGACTAGTTTTTCCCACCAATAAAATAGATGAGGAAGACGTTCATTAAAGGTCCTTACCCAAAAGCCTTTCTTTGTGTTATCATCCATCTATAGTAGGAAAGGAAATGGGTATTTTGATACAGTATAATGCACCTCAGTCAAACCTTCAAGAGTGGAACAATAGGCATGACTATCCAATGTGAGCTAATTTCCTCTGGCTTTGTCTCCCCTTACATTAGCCTTGTCTCTTAAGCTCTCTGTCCCTTTTTACATTACTTTGCCATCTAACTCATTCCTCAACCCTTTATAAATTGAGATGAGCTAATAATGAATAATGAACCAATTTAATTGTATGTATTAAGCCAGGAATCATTTTGAAGTGGGTTCATCATGTGACCAATGTAGCCTAGTTAACGCAACAAATGTGTAATTTCATATCCTCCAATACAATGACAGGAGTGTAGATCAATCACTGCCATGGAAGTTTCACAGGATGAATTAGTTCCTCCTAAATTGATTTTACACTGCCTTTGCTTGAACAGCTAGGCTCTTACACCCCATACTCAAAAGGTATCCTGTGTGCCTCACCCAAATTATGTGCTGCGTGTTTCAAATACTAAAGCTACAGTAACTCCCAGCATGTATTTGAAATATCTCAGGAGAATCTCCAGAAGCTGCTGAATTAAAAACAATTTTATTTTAGAGTCCTTGAGTCCCACCCGAAGGAAATATTCAGTCATTCACCTCAAACTCAGACATACACACTCACCCACACACACGAATATGTGCACGCACACACGTGCACACACGTGCACACACACACACACACACACACACACACACACACACACACACACACACACACACACACACACACACACACACACACACACACACACACACACACACACACACACACACACACACACACACACACACACACACACACACACACACACACACACACACACACACACACACACACACACACATCCCACAAGCCTGTCGACACCTGTCATTAATCTAACCTATGATGTGATCTCTGTTCAGGGCTGCAAAACTTTTCAGTAGTGGAGACATCCCGTTAGTTAAGCCAAATTTCAAGTGTATTTTATATAGTGTATTGTATACAGTAGTGTATGTTTAATGGATGCTTTGGAATTCTTGCTCACTCAACTTTTGCAAGGTCAAGGACCCATAAGGGCTCTGGTCAAAAGTAGTGCACTATGTAGGGGGATAGGGTGCCATCCGGGACTCATCCTCAGTGTTTTACTCCACTTTGAAACAATGTCTGTCTGTCTGGTATTGTAGTACAGCTGTTTTTCACAGGAACACATCCTATCACAGCCTATCAATCCCCTAGAAACAAACACAAAACATATATATCCTCAACATGCATTCACACACCATTGCTATTCCACACACAGACCCCTCTGAGAACAAAAGCCCCAGTGTATCTCTCATGAGAGGAGAGAGTAGTAATATGAAAAAGGCAACTGGTTTCTCGGAGGAAGCATTCTAGAACGTCTGTTGGGACTAGAAGATGTCTGCTATGATTCCTCTTATTATGATAACAGGTTCTCCTGAGCTCAGCTCAGAAAACAGGAGGATGGTTTTCTCCCAGGCTGGCAGCAGAAAGCAGAATGGCCATTCGGGCAAATGTTAGATGGGCTGGTCCATTTTCAGTTCAGTGGGACGGTCTAAGTTCGGGTTTTTGCACAGAACTTTAATTATTTGGCTAATAATGGGGACCTCTCAAGTAATATAATGGGCCAGTGTGGGGGTCACTAGGGAAAAAAATGTCCAGTGTGTTAGAAATGCCTTGGCTGATTTCTAGTCCCAGTCCGTCCCTGGCTGGCAGAGAACATCATCCTGTATACTCTCTCTGCATAGTGAATAGGCCAGCCATCTTGTGTTCAGTGCTGACTGGCACTCGGGACACTCCTCTGAGAGAAGAGTTGGCATCCAAACAGCTGTAATCCTTTATGCATTACCCCTGCTCTACTAAACTGACACTGTGGAATGAAGAAAACTAACGGTGAGGTATGAACAGCAATTATGTTTTCTGTATTGTAAATTGCTAAAGAGCACCTGCACATGATGTAAAGTACGTAATTAAGCAAAAACACTTTAAAGTACTACTTAATTAGTTGTTGGGTGTATCTGTACTTTATTTTACTTTACTTTTACTTTGACTTCACTACATTCCAAAATAAAATAATCCATACATTTTCCCTGACACCCAAACATACTCTTACATTTTGAGTGCTTAGCAGGACAGGAAAATGGTCCAATTCACACTCTTATCAAGAGAACATCCCTGGTCAACCCTAATGCCTCTGATCTGGCAGACTCACTAAACACAGATGCTTCATTTGTAAATGATGTCTGAGTGTTGGAGTGTGCCCCTGGCTATCTGTAAATGATGTCTGAGTGTTGGAGTGTGCCCCTGGCTATCTGTAAATGATGTCTGAGTGTTGGAGTGTGCCCCTGGCTATCTGTAAATGATGTCTGAGTGTTGGAGTGTGCCCCTGGCTATCTGTAAATTATGTCTGAGTGTTGGAGTGTGCCCCTGGCTATCTGTAAATGATGTCTGAGTGTTGGAGTGTGCCCCTGGCTATCTGTAAATGATGTCTGAGTGTTGGAGTGTGCCCCTGGCTATCTGTAAATGATGTCTGAGTGTTGGAGTGTGCCCCTGGCTATCTGTAAATGATGTCTGAGTGTTGGAGTGTGACCCTGGCTATCTGTAAATGATGTCTGAGTGTTGGAGTGTGCCCCTGGCTATCTGTAAATGATGTCTGAGTGTTGGAGTGTGCCCCTGGCTATCTGTAATGATGTCTGAGTGTTGGAGTGTGCCCCTGGCTATCTGTAAATGATGTCTGAGTGTTGGAGTGTGCCCCTGGCTATCTGTAAATGATGTCTGAGTGTTGGAGTGTGCCCCTGGCTATCTGTAAATGATGTCTGAGTGTTGGAGTGTGCCCCTGGCTATCTGTAATGATGTCTGAGTGTTGGAGTGTGCCCCTGGCTATCTGTAAATGATGTCTGAGTGTTGGAGTGTGCCCCTGGCTATCTGTAATGATGTCTGAGTGTTGGAGTGTGCCCCTGGCTATCTGTAAATGATGTCTGAGTGTTGGAGTGTGCCCCTGGCTATCTGTAAATGATGTCTGAGTGTTGGAGTGTGCCCCTGGCTATCTGTAATGATGTCTGAGTGTTGGAGTGTGCCCCTGGCTATCCATAAAGAAAATGATGCCATATAGTTTTAATATAAGGAATTTGAAATTATTTATACTTTTACAATTACGTTTGATTCTTAAGTATATTTCAAATCAAATACCTTTAGACTTTTACTCAAGCAGTATTTTACTGGGTGACTTTCGCTTGAGTCATTTTCTATTAAGGTATCTTTACTTTTTCTCAAGTATGACAATTGGGTACTTTTCCTACCACTGTATATTTGATTGTGTAAATAAAACCAAATCTATTTATGTATGTAAGTTGTTATTTACTGTAACTGTAAATATTAATGAGGTCAGGTCTGCTATCTTGTTGCTTGATATTTTATCTAGTATCTTTGTTGTGCAGAACACTGACTGACCGTGTCCATGTTTAGTCGATACCTGAAAGTAAAGACTCCAGAGACCTTGGCTCAGTGAGGCAGCAGCACCATTAATCACAATCAGCAGCTCTCCTCTCCCTATACTAAACACTAAGCACACACTTCACCTGGAAATCACAGGCTTTTGACACCAGGCCTAAATGGGCTGAACACAGATCCACTTCTGGAGAGAAAATTGGCTGGCTAGCCAATGCAGCTAGCTCATCACACAATCCAAAGAAAGCAATATTTCTCTAAACTAGCTCTGCTCTCAACCATTAGAGCTGCTTGCTCATCTCATTGAAGGCCCTAATAGCCTCCTACTTGGGATAGGTGTTCCACAAATTGCTTCCCCTAAATGATTAACGAGTTCAGCTTGGTCTTATATAGGAGCTAGGTGTAAGCCTGCTAAAGGCTGTGTCCCATATGGCACCCTATTCCATTTGTAGTGTAGTACTCTTGATCAGAATCCTATGGGACAGGGCCTATAACAGGACACTAGCGTGTCTGATTAACTGAAGTCTGAATACACATACACACAATCTCTGGGTTATCAAGAAACGCATCTAAATGCTCCAACTCTGAATCAGGGCCCTATTTGTCAGTTATTGAAACTGAAACAGAATTTCAATAACACCTGTATTGACTACCGACATGCCAATTCACTTCACTCTACTGCCTTGAAACAATGTAAAGCATTACACAAAACAATGTCTCGCTTGATATCCCTGTCTTCCACTGACTCCTGGTCTTTCCTGTGTAGGTCATGTTCTGCTGTTCTGTCCAGTAACCCTCTGTTACCCCCTAAAATGTCAGACATCTGCTTTTCTAACAAGGTACCACAGTCTCAGACCATCAACTTCTACACACCTGACTAAAGCCTCTCACATCCCTGTGTGTGTGTGTGTGTGTGTGTGTGTGTGTGTGTGTGTGTGTGTGTGTGTGTGTGTGTGTGTGTGTGTGTGTGTGTGTGTTGCATAGCTAACACTAAGGCTCAAACCCAGGACCTCTTCCTTGCTAGCACACGTGACCGCCCTCCTGAAGCATCTTACCAGTCGTGCCACATGGAAATCTAGCTAGTCTGTTGCGCAAGTGGGGACACTTCAGGCTGAGGAGTACATTTCACACATCCCCATGTGGATCACATAAACATACTAAACATGTGTGCATATGCACTCACCTTACTGTAAGTCGCTCTGGATAGAAGCATTTGCTAGTGGCAAGTTCCACGGCACTATTATTGTATTAGTAGACTGAAAATCCCTTGTATATCCCTCAGTCAACAAAACATTAGGAACACCTGCTCTTTCCATGACATATAGTACATTCGGAAGGTATTCAGACCCCTTGACTTTTTCAACATTTTTAAACATTACATCCTTATTCTAAAATTACATAAATTAAAATCTCATCAAACTACGCACAATACCTCATAATGACAAATTGAAAACAGGTTTTTAGAAATGTTTGCATATTTATTAACATTTAAAAGCAGAAATACCTTATTCATATAAATATTCAGACCCTTTTTAATCATTTTTAAATGGAAGAAGTTTGGAACCATCAATACTCTTTCTAGAGCCAAGCTCGGCAATCAGCGTAGTTAGGGAGGTGACCAAGAACCCAATGGATGCCAAACGGATGCCACTCCTCAGTAAAAGGCCCATGACCGCCTGCTTGGAGTTTGCCAAAAGGCACCTAAAGACCTAAAAACAAGATTCTCTGGCCTGAATGCCAAGCATCACATCTGGAGTTAACCTGGCACCATCTCTACGGTGAAGCATGGTTGTGGTAGCATCATGCTGTGGGAATGTTTTTCAGCGGCAGGGACTGGTAGACTGGTCAGAATCGAGGGAAAGATGAACGGAGCAAAGTACAGAGAGAGTCTCTGAATGTCCTTGAGTGGCCCAGCCAGAACCCGGACTTGAACCTGATTGAACATTTGTGGAGAGACCTGAAAATAGCTGTGCAGTGATGCTCCCCATCCAACCTGTCAGAGCTTGCAAGGATCTGTAGAGAAGAATGGAAGACAGTCCCCAAATACAGATGTGCCAAGCTTGTAGCGTCATACCTATCTGAGCAGCTAACCAATCGCTGCAGCTGTACATAGTCTATCGGTAAATAGCCCACCCATTTTTACCTACCTCATCCCCATACTGTTTTTATTTATTTACTTTTCTGCTCTTTTGCACACCAATATCTCTACCTGTAAATGACCATCTGATCATTTATCACTCCAGTGTTAATCTGCAAAATTGTAATTATTCGCCTACCTCCTCATGCCTTTTGCACACAATGTATATAGACTCCCTTTTCTTTCTTTTTTTTCTTTTTTTCTTCTTCTACTGTGTTATTGACTTGTTAATTGTTTACTCCATGTGTAACTCTGTGTTGTCTGTTCACACTGCTATGCTTTATCTTGGCCAGGTCGCAGTTGCAAATGAGAACTTGTTCTCAACTAGCCTACCTGGTTAAATAAAGGTGAACTAAAACAATAAAAAATACCCAAGAAGACTCAAGGCTGTTATTGCTGCCAAAGGTGCTTCAACCGAGAACTGAGTAAAGGGTCTGAATACTTATGTAAATGTGATATTTGAGTTTTAGATTTTACATAATTGTGCAAAAATTTTGTTTTTTTTAAACTGTTTTTGCTTTCTCATTATGAGGTATTGTGTGTCGATTGATGAGGGGAAACTGTTTTTTAAAATGATTCCAAGAACACAGGATGAGATGTTACTATCCTTTGTGCAAGCACTCCCAAGACTTAATGAACAGTGAGCGTGGTGAAATTTGGGGAGCGCATCGTCAGTAGTGTACCTTTGGTTCGTAGGGTGTTTCGGCCTTTCACACTATACACCCTCCTCAAAGGCGGCCAGCGACAGGGTGATCAATCCTACGCTTGCGTCCCATTCCCAATTAGTCATAGGAGTTTCCTTGTTGTTGATAGCCAACATCATAAAATTCATTTTAGAATAAGGCTGTAAAAAGTCAAGGGGGCTGAATACTTTTCGAATGCACTGCAGATTGAAAAGGGGAATCCAGATGAAAGATATGATCTCTTTTGATGTCATTTGTTAAATCCACTTCAATCAGTGTAGATGAATGGGAGGAGACAGGTTAAAGAGGGAATTTTAAGCCTTGAGACAACTGAGACATGGATTGTGTGTGTGTGCCATTCAGAGGGTGAATGGGCAAGACAAAATACTGAAATGTCTTTTGAGTGTGTCAAGAACTGCAACACTGCTGGATTTTTCACACGTAATAGCTTCCTGTGGGTAACAATAATGGTCCACCATCCAAATGGCATCCAGCCAATTTGACACAACTATGGACAGCATTGGAGTCAACATGGGCCAGCATCCCTAGGGAATGCTTTTGACACCTTGTCCATGCAACAACAAATTGAGGCTATTCTGAAGGCAAAGAGGGTGCAACTCAATGGTAGGAAGATGTTCCTAATGTTTTGTGCATATGAATGTGTTGCTAATGTCAGATATGTTATTTTGATAATGGGTACAAATGCAACGCTTTGTGGTCCTCTGGTGTCTGTATGTGTGTGTGTGTGTGTGTGTGTGTGTGTGTGTGTGTGTGTGTGTGTGTGTGTGTGTGTGTGTGTGTGTGTGTGTGTGTGTGTGTGTGTGTGTGTGTGTGTGTGTGTGTGTGTGTGTGTGTTAGTGGGTAGTGATGAGTATTTACCTTGTCCTTGGGCTGCCAATCAGAAGGTTATGAGTGGTTGCTATGTCAGCTCTTACTGTATTTGTCTGCTCTGGCCCTGGGAAGCTGAGAGACCAACCTAAGTACCTTTGAAGTTTCTCTTAGACACGGTTCGGTTGCCTCATTCAACAAACACAGAGATGAAACACCTTTCTTTCAACCCTCTCATGCAGATTGTGTGTAAGGCATCTGAATGTAGGCTACCTCTGTATTCCCATAACAAGATCCTCTGTGGAAAATGATTTAAACCTGGGTTGCTATGACACTTCAATGAAAAATTATGTATAATGAAGTTGTAGGTGCATAGGGACAGGTAATGGATTATCAAACTCCTTTGTAATCTAACCTGAGTTGGCATTTCACTCAGAAGCCTTTGAGATTCACCTTGCCTGCCTGCCAGTCATCTACCTCACTGTTTGTTCTCCCAATATCTGCCAGGGCTGGAGGGCTGGGGGTTCTGAGCCTTTCAGAGCAGGGTCTGGTCTGGGTGTCTGGGTACATCAAAGGGCTGTCTAGTCTAGTTTGGGACAGTCTGCTGATCAACACTACAGAGACAGACAGACTGGAGAAACACAAAATGGGAGCCAGACACCGTGCCAACGGAGCCACAGTGATCCAGTTTGTCAGTGTTGAGGGGGAAGAGGCTTTGGTAAACAAACAAGCAGGGAGACAGAGGGGCGGGTGAACTCAGGAAAAGGCCCTTTTATTTCTCTCTTTTGATACAATTCCAGAGGGTAAGCTTATTAAGAAGTAATGCTGCCCCTTCTTATGCAATTCTAATGTGCAGCTGTGCTGTGGAGCCCATTATCATTATGGCTAATACACTTTGATGGAATTGTCTTTTTAAAAGCTAAGTAAATGTGCCCCAACTGTGGCTGTTGTGGCTGTTTTGACAGATGACTAGATTTGCATGATCCCTACAGCAAGAAAATACAATAGGTAGAGAAAGAATTGAGAGAGAGAGAGAGAGAGAGAGAGAGAGAGAGAGAGAGAGAGAGAGAGAGAGAGAGAGAGAGAGAGAGAGAGAGAGAGAGAGAGAGGAGAGAGGGGGAGAGAGAGAGAGAGAGAGAGAGAGAGGGGACAAGAGAAAGAAGGAAAGGGAATGAGAGGACAAGACAATGAGAGAACGAGAGAGAGAAAAGACAAAAATTGTGCTGAGAGAGCAATATTAAAGATGAAAGCATCCTCCCCTCCAGCTAGCTCATGAATCCCACACCTGGAGAGAGATGAGAGGTCCCAGGTGTATGACATCTAGAGAGTGGTGCAGGTTTAGGAGTGGCAGTTCATCACTCAATCCACCCTAAGATATTTCTTAGAAGTACAGCAACACGTGCTCTTCATTTCAGTGAAGCGCTGTAGACTGATGGGTTGGCTGCTGTTTTAACAGGAAATCTGGGATTCTAAAAACAACAAAGCAACAAAACAACAACATTGCTTATAAACAATGGAGAAAAACAAGCTTATACTTTGAGTCCTGATGGTGTACCACAGTTGAACTAAGCTCAAGAAGAATTTATATGTTTTCTTCGAGAATCAATATATATAATGAAAGCTATGTGACCAGTTTCTACATATAAATCGGTCTATGGCTGCTTTGACCATGGGGAGCTCTGTTATTGTAGCTATTTTTACTTCCAATAAACCTCATCCCTGGCGTCCAGCCATGAGCCTGAGTGCCTCTGATGAGCAGTTGTCTGAGGGTTTTGTAACTAGATGTGACTGGGTGGCAATTAAATTATTGGAGAATGTGACAATGAACCTTACATTCATTACCTATATTCTCCAACTGATACAGACTGGAGAATGGGACAGACATGTCAGCTGTAATTCATTGGGCTTCCCGAAGCATTTAGGGGTACAATCAGTCTGCTCAAGGCATACATGCTTTTCAAAACAAAGGATTACAGAGTGTAGGTAGTTAATCAAGCACATCACTACAGCATACCACAGCGTCATTGTGGAGTAGGGAGAAGACATGGTCTCAGCCATATAAGAAGAGTGTGCCTAGGTGACATCCAGTCACCCTACCCCTCCATAAGCTGCTTCACAGTAATATCTGTGTGTCAGACGTAATAATGCATGCGAGATCAGTATTCTCTGACTGTATCACCCTCTCAACCCTCTGGCATTTGCAATATAGAACCGCCAGGATAAGTCTGGAGAGAACGAACATGATCAGCACAACAACTCAGTCACAAATGAGATCATTTTAACTGCAGATTTATTGTCAGGTCTTCTCTGCACAAAAACAGGAAAATGCCCACAGATAGTAGCAGAAAGTAAAACTGAAATGGAAGTCACTGGCTGGTGCTAACATATCCAGATGACCACACAGATGACCATCTTTGTGTCCTTTTCTACCTGATGCAACATAACCGTAGCCATCAAAGGTTTAACTAGTTGGTTGCTTAGCAGGCATTTTTTTGTTTAACACTAGGGGCAGCAGGTAGCCTAGTGGTTAGAGCTTTGGACTAGTAGCCGAAAGGTTGCAAGAGCTGACAAGGTCAAATCTATCGTTCTGCTCCTGTCATTGAAAATAAGAATTTGTTCATAACTGACTTGCCTAATTAAAAAAAATATTTCACTGTTATTTTTTCTTCACTTGTGTCAGTGCAGTAACCATGATGTTGATCTAATCCCAGACTGTGTCTGTGCACTCTCTCTGCCAGTGGCAGTCAATGCTGTATATATAGAGAGAGAGGCACGGAAATAAAGATAGCAAGAGTGAGAGATAAACAGAGAAAGACAGAGATTTAGAGAGATAGAGAGACAGAGCGAGGTGTCTCCCAGTTGAGGATTGAGACGGTGATGTGCCAGAGAGGCCAGACACCTGGGGTAGGGCCCCTGTCTGCTCCCAATTGTCAAGTGAAAGAGTGGGTGGAAACATACACGGCCCTGGGGGCTTCTGGTCTATTAAACTACATCCACAAAAACACAACCCGTTGTAACTCTAAACCACTGAAGTCCCTCTGAAACACATCCACGTCCAGATCACTTCATTTGCTTTGTGGGGGAAAGTGTCCATCCAGGGTTTCATACATTTACTGCAAGACCTTGAGAACAATGTGACCAATCCATAGACTACATCCAACTCCCTCCAGTACCTTTTAGGAAAACATCATATAAAATGTAAATTGTATATTGGACCCTGATGAAGATGGAACTGAAATAAACAGCATTCTAAAACAGTCAAATTAACTGTGCCTGGGAGATATTAGTTGAAATAGTAGTTAAACACCAACATCATTTGCATCTACTTTACTTTGTCTTTGAGTGGCTTTCCACACTATTTAATATTAACTGATAGTAATTTGTCGACTTTAAGTAGAATTACCATACCATTGTTTGTTTGCACAGTCAGAAAAAAACAACTTCAATTATCCGATAATAAGCTAAGGAAAAGTAGGATGTACCTAATTGGGCTAGAAATCTTAATGTACCCAGCAGGATGGTACTAATAAGTAAAATGTATGGGGCTGGAATGAAGTCTAGAAAATAAATCTACAGGGATGATTTATCTTTATTTCAAGTCAGTATAAGGTAGAGCATTTGTGTAACAAAACACGTGACACTAAACACTCCTAAACAATAATTGTGCACTATAATATCTGATCGTTCAGGTCATTTCCAGGTTTCCAGTGGTTTTGGTGCCTCTACATTACTTATAGCTCGCTGTGAAGTTACTTTACACTTGTCGTATTGTTCATCATAAAACAGTTACCTCGTCTTACTTCATTGAGACTACTGTTAGAATATATACAAATCTAGAATGCATAAAATGTGTTGTTTGAATTATGACCGTTGTTTCATTACATATGACTCATTAGCTATAATTAGTAACATAATTTCAAGAGAGTTGCATTCACCCTAAGTGGGATCCATGATAAACAATGATGTGACAAATACACAGTTGCCTTTTGTATTTCAACCATGACACAGCACTCTATTTGCTGCTGGAACCAACAGCACTTGGACCAGGAAGTGTTTCCTACATTCATGGAGTGTGTCCAATACAAAGGCAGCCTGCTCAGCAAAGTCTAAAACCTGCAGTGTCATGCCTGGCATGCTGAAGAGTTTTTAGAAAACATAGTTACATAAATAACTGATACTGGTATACGAAGATGGATATTCATTATTCATACTGTATGCTAATGTGGCTACTTAGAAGGGCACTCTCACGGGAAGGAAGCCAAACATTAAAGCCCAAAATATGACAATCATGCTAAGACTCGGATGGGATCACTTTTATCAAACAGAGCTGGTGTGTTCCCTTCACATAGAGTGCACATCAGGATGGACCAAATGTTACAGTCACTATGGACATACACAGGCACTGTAACTTCCAAAATAAAGGAAACACCAACATAAAGTATCTAATAGGGCGTTGGGCCACCATGAGCCACCAGAACAGTTTTAATGCAGCTTGGCATAGATTCTACAAGTGTCTGGAACTCTATTGGACGGATGTGACACCATTCTTCCACGATAAATTTCATAATTTTGTGTTTTGTTGATGTTGGTGGAAAATGTTGTCTCAGGCCACTCATTGATCTCCCATAAGTGTTCAATTGGGTTGAAACACACCCTTTAAATCCCCTATGCTCCTTTGAGGACCCTCGTTCAAAGTCCCTGAGATCTCATCTTCTAGCCATGGTAGTCATAATAATGGGCAACTAAGCATGATGGGATGTTAATTGCTTAATTAACTCAGGAACCACACCTGTGCGGAAGCACCTGCTTTCAAAAATACTGTACTTTGTAGCCCTCATTTACTCACGTGTTTCCATTATTTTTTCAGTTACTTTTAGATTGAATGACTAAGTTGAGCATAACTTGTTTGAAAAACCTAGCTTTTGAACTCTGATATTGTGTTCAGAATAAATCAGATCCATATTGTTGAAGAGATTGCTATAATGACGTAACCTTTTTCTTGTAACTCACTGAATCCTCTATTTTTGTTACACGGGTTGGAAGCTACTACGTTGATGACATCAGCCCAGCATACCCTCTCAACCAACGTTCCCTGAATTGAAGTCACAGGTAATACTGGAAGCTATATACATTGAAAGAATAAAACTCATGGAAACACAGCTAAGTGCACTCCCTACAAATGTAAAAACCTTTCGAAAATGACTTCTGCTTTCATAGACTGTGCTTGTGTTTTTGTTTACATCTTGGTACAGCTGTGCTCATTCCACAGTGTAGAGAGGCAAGGCTGATGTAATGCTAATCAGCAGTAGTTGTTTTCTGCGAAACAGCCGTGACTGAGATGAAAATGCGTGTTGTTAATTTAAGCCAGCTGGAACCTAAATCGATGTGTCATGGACTATGTGAGGTCACAGAGGAAGACTCGTTTGGAGTGGTTTGATTATTCAATTAGCTGAGGCTTGTGAGCTGAGCAGGTGACAGGTGGGACTCTGCCTCAACACACTGCAAACATGGTCTGTATCCCAAATGGCACCCTATTCCCTTCATAGTAGGACTACACTACAGTTGTGCGATTATGCTGCAGGACTTTTAGAGGTAATTGGTGGTTTAGTACGGTACCCTGCGTCACTACTTCATTGCTCCAGATCAGCGCAAGGGGGAATTAAAACACTGATTATGCTTTTGGGTCCCAAGGTGCTACTGTGTCTCCAAAAACACACTTAATAAGGTGCCATTTGGGACGCATCTATAGAATCTACGGTACAAAATACACAGGACCGCCAAAGACTTTCACGAATATCATGTTTGTTACTCACACAATTTAACAAAAGTGATAGCTGTCTGGTACCCAAAGGTAGGTAGACCTATGTAGTACAAAATAACAAGAAACAAGCTGAATAGCAAAGGAATTCATATAGTCCTCTGGTGGTTCTTTGTAGGTCAGTTGCTAGAGCATGGTGCTTGTAATGCCAGGGTAGTGGGATCCATTCCCAGGACCACCCATACCATACTATTAACTGTATGCATGTGTGACTATAAGTCGCTTTGGTGTCTGCTAAATGACTTATATTATTATTTATATTATTAACATATTATTAACATGAATCATTAGATAATGATTATGTAAATAAGTCATTGCCTTTCAAGCCGGAGACCCGATTTCTCTTCCTGCTCCCACTATTCGCTACAATATCATTATAAATACCAAGTAAATAGTGGACTGTGAATTCAAGTATAACAAGAAAATCCAAAGCTTAGTTATGATTACCCACCTAAAATATATACTGTGCATAAAGCATTTAATAAGCATGAGTGAGATTGATGGCTGCAGTGTTGCTAAAAACATAAGGATGAGATATTGAATTATGGATAATATGATGGATAAGCTAAAATTACAGTCTCTCAATGTCTTCTGCTTAAACTAAACTCAATGACAAGACTAATGAACTGCTAACTTTAATTTTAATTGCAGCCTCAACAACACTAAACAATACATTAATTTCACTATCACGGTGACAAACGGTGACCGCAAACTGTTAGGGCCTACATAAAGCTGTCCCAACAGCAGAGTCCCAACAGCAGTCCCAACACCTTACCACTGCTACATTTGGCTATCAGCAGAGCATTGTCTGGCAGCGAAATAGTTAATTCAGCCTCATTTACCACCTTTAAAAAAAACATAGCTTTAAAAAAAAAACTAACTTGCTTAAACAAATGTGGTTTCTACTGACAATTGAGATGTACAAACTATGGCATAAGGGGACGACATGCGGATAAGAGGCAATCCGTAATTTCGATTAAGACATTAATGAGTGAGCTAGGACGGACTTAGTGAAAATAACTATTTGTTCAGCACTTTTGAAGTGTACAGCAAAATAATTCAGAACATGGCCTGTTCTTACAGTGATCTCCATGTACACCAAGTCAGAACTGTAGGATAAATAACGGGGGCATATAAGCAGACAATGAAAGCTCTTACAATATTTGATGATTACATTTAAAAAAAAAAAACAGGTTATAGGCTACATGTGCACCACCAAGTCAGAACAGTAGGTAAAATTAAGAGGTGAAAATAGACCAAATTATTAGGGTGAGGCACATGGGCAACTAACAGTTTACTACACAACATACACTTAGTATTACTTCGTGGGCAAATTTTGTCATCAAACTTTGTCATCAAAGTCTGGCATTCTCTGGATTTATTGTGATTTCAAGACAACTAGGAACTCTGAATCATAATGACATCAGTGATCTTCAGATCGTAGCTCTAGAAAGAGGCCCATGTTCCGAATATACAATTCAGAGTTGGATGAAAGTTTTTCCCAGTCGTAGCTTGTTTTTCCTGAGTTCTCGGTTGTCTTGAACTCACTTAGTCAGATTTTGCAGTTCCGAGTTACTGGTTGTTTTGAGCGCGGCACAAATCATGCTTGGCCAATGTTGAATGTTTATAATTTTAAACTAGGAAAAGAGACCCTTAATCTGAGACTTGGAACCACACAGCCACTCCACTGAATAACAGGCTAATGATGGCATTGCAATGTTTTCAGTTAGCCACTGATTCCTTGCAACTTGTTATGTAATGTTTATGTCCAATGGCCGCTGAGCACAGATACATTTTATCTATAATTTCCCTTCATATGACAAGGATTAAATAGGATTTGTCAGTAGATTGTCGACTTGATCCATGATGATGACTGCTAGCTATTGTTGACAGGTGATGATGTCCTAATATGGATACCGTACAGCTAACAGCTGCTCTGATCCTCAGCACCCAAATGTCTCAGTGTGAATAACCAGCATGCACCATTCCCCCACCACCAAACGCCAGGCAGCAGGCAGTCTGAGTGACATTGAGCTGAAGACAGAAACAAGGACATACTCTCTCAGTGGCCCCTGGATGACCATAAGAACAGCTGGCCACGAGAAGGAGCCCAACTAATAGCTTTCACAGGGAGTCATTTAGAACATGTCCATCAGTGGGCCTCTGAGAACAAAACACGTAGCATAAGGCTAATCTGCCTCTAATGACTAATTATGGATATTTTATAAGATCAGTTTTTAAACACGTTATATATTATTTAAAAGTAAAGTTCCAGTCTAGAGAAGTGGTCCAATGGTGTAGCGGGGTATTTTATTAATCACGAAAGGTTGACACATAAATTAAGTAGGTGTTTGAATAGTCACTACAGTGAATGGGGTAGATACTCTCAATGGATGATATCATAAAATCTAAATCAAATTGAATCAAATTTTATTTGTCACATGGGGGGTGTCAATGTAAATAGTCTGGGTGGCCATTTGATTAATTGTTCAGCAGTCTTATGGCTTGGAAGTATAAGCTGTTAATGATCCTTTTGAACCAAGACTTGGCCCTCTCGTACCGCTTGTCGTGCGGTAGCAGAGAGAACAGTCTATGACTTAGTTGACTGGAGTCTTTGACAATTCTTTGGCCCTTCCTCTGAAAATATAGGTCCTGGATGGCAGGAAGCTTGGCCCCAGTGATGTACTGGGCCGTATGCATTACCCTCTGCCTTATGGTCGGATAACCTCTTCACGACTGTCTTGGTGTGTTTGGACCATGACATTTTGTTGGTGATGTGGACACCAAGGAACTTGAAACTCTCGACCTGATCCACTACAGCACTGTCGATGTTAATGGGGACCTGTTTGGCCAGCCTTTTCCTGTAGTCCACGATGAGCTCCTTTGTCTTGCTCACAATGTGGGAGAGGTTGTTGTCTTTGCACAACACTGCCAGGTCTCTGACCTCCTCTCTATAGGCTGTCCCATCACTGTCGGTGATCAGGCCTACCACTGTTGTCTCGTCAGCAAACGTAATGATGGTGTTGGAGTCATGTATATCCACATAATTTTCCTTTCCTCATGATGCCATCTATTTTGTGAAGTGCACCAGTCCCTCCTGCAGCAAAGCACCCCCACAACATAATGCTCTGTGCTTCATGATTGGGATGGTATTCTATCAATCAAATGTATTTATAAAGCTCTTCTTCCCTCAGCTGATGTCACAAAGTGCTGTAAAAAAAGCCTACAACCCCAAACAGCAAGCAATTTATGTGTAGAAGCACGGTGGCTAGGAAAAACTCCCTAGAAAGGCCAGAACCTAGGAAGAAACCTAGAGAGGAATATATAACCCCACCCACCTCCAACCACCAACCTAACATCCTGAGACAAGGCTGAGTATAGCCCACGAAGATCTCCCCCATGGCACAACCCAAGGGGTGGAGCCAACCCGGACAGGAAGGTCACGTTAGTGACTCAACCCACTCAAGTGACACACCCCTCCCAGGGATGGCATGGAAGAGCACCAGTAAGCCAGTGACTCAGCCCCTGTAATATGGTTTGAGAAGCAGTGGCTTCTACCTTGCTGAGCAGCCTTTCAGGTTATGTCGATCTAGGACTCATTTTTACAGTGGATATATATACTTCTGTACCTGTTTCCTCCGGCATTTTCACAAGGTCCTTTGCTGTTGTTCTGGGCTTGATTTGCACTTTTCACACCTGAGCGTTATGATGGCTGCATTGTCCCATGGCGTACTATTGTTTGTACAGATGAACGTGGTACTTTGAGGCATTTGGAAATTGCTCCCAAGGATGAACCAGACTTGTGGAGGTCTACAATCTTTTTCTGAGGTCTTGGCTGATTTATTTTGATTTCCTGATTCATGATGTCAAGCAAAGAGGCACTGAGTTTGAAGCTAGGCCTTGAAATACATCCACAGGTACACCTCCAATTGACTCAAATGATGTCAATTAGCCTACCAGAAGCTTCTAAAGCCAAGACATCATTTTCTGGAATTTTCCAAGCTGTTTAAAGGCACAGTCAACTTAGTGTATGTAAGTTAAATAATAAGTTAATAATAAGTGTATAAGTGAAATAATCTGTCTATAAACAATTGTTGGAAAAGGTACTTGTGTCATGGACAAAGTACGACTTGATTAGTCTAGTGTTAGCTAGCTACATAGCTGTCTTTGTTTCCAAGATAATTGTGTAGTTTAGTGTGTGTAGCCTTGGAGTGATTATCTTAATTCACTGAGGTTCGCTAGCCAGCTATTTGTCGTCCTTAACGTAGGAGACTCTGCTAGCTAGCCAACAGCTAACAGCTAGCCAACGTCTACTGTTTCGAATTCAATCACCGGTCAGGTAGTATCACATTTTCATTTCATTTCATTACAGTACAACGGTTTGATTTGTTTGATCGTAGCTAGCTACATAGCCTTCTTTGTTTCAAAGATAATTGTGTAGTCTAGAGCGATTTCCTAGGTTAGCTAGCCAGCTATTGTCGTTCTTTTAACGCAACGTAACGTAAACAACACTGCTAGCTAGCCAGCTAGCCCCCGAATAGTAGCACTGTAGAAACTATTACACTCAACGGAACGACTTGATTAGTGTAGTGTCAACAACGCAGCCACTGCCAGCTAGCCTACTTTAGCAGTACTGTATCATTTTAATCATTTTAGTCAATAAGATTATTGCTACGTAAGCTTAACTTTCTGAACATTCGAGACGTGTAGTCCACTTGTCATTCCAATCTCCTTGCATTAGCGTAGCCTTTTCTGTAGCCTGTCAACTATGTGTCTGTCTATCCCTGTTCTCTCCTCTCTGCACAGACCATACAAACGTTCCACACCGCGTGGCCGCGACCACCCTAATCTGGTGGTCCCAGCGCGTACGACCCACGTGGAGTTCCAGGTCTCCGGTAGCCTCTGGAACTGCCGATCTGCGGCCAACAAGGCAGAGTTCATCTCAGCCTATGCCTCCCTCCAGTCCCTTGACTTCTTGGCAGTGACGGAAACATGGATCACCACAGATAACACTGCTACTCCTACTGCTCTCTCCTCGTCCGTCCACGTGTTCTCGCACACCCCGAGAGCTTCTGGTCAGCGGGGTGGTGGCACCGGGATCCTCATCTCTCCCAAGTGGTCTTTCTCTCTTTCTCCCCTTACCCATCTGTCTATCGCCTCCTTTGAATTCCATGCTGTCACAGTTACCAGCCCTTTCAAGCTTAACATCCTTATCATTTATCGCCCTCCAGGTTCCCTCGGAGAGTTCATCAATGAGCTTGATGCCTTGATAAGCTCCTTTCCTGAGGACGGCTCACCTCTCACAGTTCTGGGCGACTTTAACCTCCCCACGTCTACCTTTGACTCATTCCTCTCTGCCTCCTTCTTTCCACTCCTCTCCTTTTGACCTCACCCTCTCACCTTCCCCCTACTCACAAGGCAGGCAATACGCTTGACCTCATCTTTACTAGATGCTGTTCTTCCACTAACCTCATTGCAACTCCCCTCCAAGTCTCCGACCACTACCTTGTATCCTTTTCCCTCTCGCTCTCATCCAACACTTCCCACACTGCCCCTACTCGGATGGTATCGCGCCGTCCCAACCTTCGCTCTCTCTCCCCCGCTACTCTCTCCTCTTCCATCCTATCATCTCTTCCCTCTGCTCAAACTTTCTCCAACCTATCTCCTGATTCTGCCTCCTCAACCCTCCTCTCCTCCCTTACTGCATCCTTTGACTCCCTATGTCCCCTATCCTCCAGGCCGGCTCGGTCCTCCCCTCCCGCCTCCGTGGCTCGACGACTCATTGCGAGCTCACAGAACAGGGCTCCGGGCAGCCGAGCGGAAATGGAGGAAAACTCGCCTCCCTGCGGACCTGACATCCTTTCACTCCCTCCTCTCTACATTTTCCTCCTCTGTCTCTGCTGCTAAAGCCACTTTCTACCATTCTAAATTCCAAGCATCTGCCTCTAACCCTAGGAAGCTCTTTGCCACCTTCTCCTCCCTCCTGAATCCCCCCTCCTCCCTCTCTGCAGATGACTTCGTCAACCATTTTGAAAAGAAGGTCGACGACATCCGATCCTCGTTTGCTAAGTCAAACGACACCGCTGGTTCTGCTCACACTGCCCTACCCTATGCTCTGACCTCTTTCTCCCCTCTCTCTCCAGATGAAATCTCGCGTCTTGTGACGGCCGGCCGCCCAACAACCTGCCCGCTTGACCCTATCCCCTCCTCTCTTCTCCAGACCATTTCCGGAGACCCTCTCCCTTACCTCACCTCGCTCATCAACTCATCCCTGACCGCTGGCTACGTCCCTCCCGTCTTCAAGAGAGCGAGAGTTGCACCCCTTCTGAAAAAACCTACACTCGATCCCTCCGATGTCAACAACTACAGACCAGTATCCCTTCTCTCTTTTCTCTCCAAAACTCTTGAGCGTGCCGTCCTTGGCCAGCTCTACCGCTATCTCTCTCAGAATGACCTTCTTGATCCAAATCAGTCAGGTTTCAAGACTAGTCATTCAACTGAGACTGCTCTTCTCTGTATCACGGAGGCGCTCCGCACTGCTAAAGCTAACTCTCTCTCTCCTCTGCTCTCATCCTTCTAGACCTATCGGCTGCCTTCGATACTGTGAACCATCAGATCCTCCTCTCCACCCTCTCCGAGTTGGGCATCTCCGGTGCGGCCCACGCTTGGATTGCGTCCTACCTGACAGGTCGCTCCTACCAGGTGGCGTGGCGAGAATCTGTCTCCTCACCACGCGCTCTCACCACTGGTGTCCCCCAGGGCTCTGTTCTAGGCCCTCTCTTATTCTCGCTATACACCAAGTCACTTGGCTCTGTCATAACCTCACATGGTCTCTCCTATCATTGCTATGCAGACGACACACAACTAATCTTCTCCTTTCCCCCTTCTGATGACCAGGTGGCGAATCGCATCTCTGCATGTCTGGCAGACATATCAGTGTGGATGACGGATCACCACCTCAAGCTGAACCTCAGCAAGACGGAGCTCCTCTTCCTCCCGGGGAAGGACTGCCCGTTCCATGATCTCGCCATCACGGTTGACAACTCCATTGTGTCCTCCTCCCAGAGCGCTAAGAACCTTGGCGTGATACTGGACAACACCCTGACGTTCTCAACTAACATCAAGGCGGTGTCCCGTTCCTGTAGGTTCATGCTCTACAACATCCGCAGAGTACGACCCTGCCTCACACAGGAAGCGGCGCAGGTCCTAATCCAGGCACTTGTCATCTCCCGTCTTGATTACTGCAACTCGCTGTTGGCTGGGCTCCCTGCCTGTGCCATTAAACCCCTACAACTCATCCAGAACGCTGCAGCCCGTCTGGTGTTCAACCTTCCCAAGTTCTCTCACGTCACCCCGCTCCTCCGCTCTCTCCACTGGCTTCCAGTTGAAGCTCGCATCCGCTACAAGACCATGGTGCTTGCCTACGGAGCTGTGAGGGGAACGGCACCTCAGTACCTCCAGGCTCTGATCAGGCCCTACACCCAAACAAGGGCACTGCGTTCATCCACCTCTGGCCTGCTCGCCTCCCTACCACTGAGGAAGTACAGTTCCCGCTCAGCCCAGTCAAAACTGTTCGCTGCTCTGGCCCCCCAATGGTGGAACAAACTCCCTCACGACGCCAGGACAGCGGAGTCAATCACCACCTTCCGGAGACACCTGAAACCCCACCTCTTCAAGGAATACCTAGGATAGGGTAAGTAAGGGTAAGTAATCCTTCTCACCCCCCAAAAAAAAAAAAAAAAAAAAAAAGATTTAGATGCAAGTGGCTGTTCCACTGGATGTCATTAGGTGTATGCACCAATTTGTAAGTCGCTCTGGATAAGAGCGTCTGCTAAATGACTTAAATGTAGATGTCCTAACCGACTTGCCAAAACTATAGTTTGTTAACAAGAAATTTGTGGATTGGTTGAAAAATGAGTTTTAATGACTCCAACCGACTTTAGCTGTAAATGCCTGGTATATTTACATTTTGGAGAATCTCTTATACATTGGGTTAAAGTTATGTATAGTAAAGCTAGGTGTAAAATAGTAAATGATGTCTACTTCTCAGATAGTATTAAACTGTCAAGCAGTGTAAAACAAGGTTGTCCACTATCATCATATCTATTTATTATGGCCATCGAAATGTTAACTATTAAAATCATGTCCAACAATAATATCAAGGGGCTAGAAATCCAGGGCTTAAAAAAAATATGTCATTGTACCTCCATAGCCTCATATCAGACCTAGATAATTGTTCTAACTGCTCTGGATTACAATCAAGTTAAGTGTACTATATTAGGTATTAGACAAAAAATACAGCTGATACATTTCAGTGTAGTTTACCAATAAAATGGTATGACGGTGAAGTGGACATACTAGGTATTCATATCCCGAAATAAATAAACGATCTCACTAAAATACATTTCAATAGAAAGTTTTTAAAAATAGATAATATCTTGTTACCATCTTGTTACCATTTAGTCATATCCCAATTGACCTATTTATTTATGGCCCTGCCTAACCTAACGGCTTGTCTTTTAAATTATATGAGAAAAACGTATTCCATTTTATTTTAAAATGGCAAGCCAGACAAAATTTAATGGGCCTATCTATATATTGAATAAGATTTCAGAGAGCAGAAATGATTAAATATTAAAGTATTATGCCTCTCACTTCAGTCATACACAAACTATACTGCAATCCAAGCAGATTAGTAAGAATGGCTCACCCAGTTTTCGAGAATCGATATTTTCCCTTTATTCAGATTATAACATCTCACTTTCGGTTATTTGAAAATTAAATAATCTCTAAAATATCAATATTTTTAAAACAAGCCATGGAAAATGTGTTATTTCAGTTTAATCCACCAGAAAAAAACAGAATAAATATTACCACAAATATTATGGTTAATCTCAAATATACTAATTGATTTTAAAAAATACATTATTAATGGAGATTTGTTTTTTAAACGTTATGATCTTTGTAAATAATATCATAAATAGTACTGGAGTTATGTCACACATCCAGCTAACAAAAATGTATTCAAATGTCTGCTTTATTCAAAATTATAAGAAACTAATTGCAGCATTACTGCAAAAATGCAAGGGCAAGTGTATTACAGACCAAAATTGGTTAAACAAAATGGTGATGAATAAAAAAGTATAGCAGTTTAATTTTAGGACCAAAAGTTTCCAGCTGTGCTATGCAGTTTGCAAAATTGTTCCATGGCACAAAGGGTGGGTCAAAAGTAACAGTCAGTATCTCGTGTGGCCACCAGCTGCATTAAGTACTGCAGTGCATCTCCTCCACATAGACCGCACCAGATTTGCCAGGTCTTGCTGTGAGATGTTACCCCACTCTTCCACCAAGGCACCTGCAATGTTCTTGACATTTCTAAGCCCTCACCCTCTGGTACAGTAGGTCCCAGACGTGCTCAATGGGATTGAGATCCGGGCTCTCGCTGGCCATGGCAACACTGACATTCCTGTCTTGCAGGAAATCACACACAGAACGAGCAGTAT
The DNA here is from genome assembly GCF_023373465.1 of Oncorhynchus keta. NCBI lineage: Eukaryota > Metazoa > Chordata > Actinopteri > Salmoniformes > Salmonidae > Oncorhynchus > Oncorhynchus keta. Next base: position 28,152,286 of record NC_068454.1, read on the forward strand.
GACTGGTGGAATTGTCATGCTGTTGAGTAATGTCAAGATGAGCATGCAGGAACGGTAACACAAGAGGGAGGAAAATGTCTTTCCTGTAACACACGTTGAGATTGCTTGCAATGACAACAAGCTCAGACCATGATGGACCCTCCACCTCCAACTCTATCCCGCTCGAGAGTACAGGCCTCGGTGTAACGTTCATTCCTTTGACGATAAACGCAAATCCGACCATCACCCCGGGTGAGACAAAAAACGCAACTCGTTAGTGAAGAGCACTTTTTGACAGTCCTGTCTGGTCCAGTGACTGTGGGTTTGTACCCATAGGCAATGTTGTTGCCGGTGATGTCTGGTGAGGATCTGCCTTACAACAGTCCTACAAGTCCTCAGTCCAGCCTCGCTCAGCCTATTGTGGACAGTCTGATCACTGAAGGAGGGATTGTGCGTTTCTGGTGTAACTCGTACAGTTGTTCTTGCCATCCTGTACCTGTCCCGTAGGTGTGATGTTCGAATGTACCAATCCTGTGCAGGTGTTGGTACAAGTGGTCTGCCACTGCTAGGACAATCAGCTGTCCGTCCTGTCTCTCTGTAGTGCTGTCTTGGGCGCCTCACAGTACGAACATTGCAATTTATTGCCTGGCCACATCTGCAGTCCTCATGCCTCCTTGCAGCCTTCCTAAGGCACGTTCACGCAGATGAGCAGGGACCCTGGGCATCTTTCTTTTTGTGTTTTTCAGAGTCAGTAGAAAGGCCTCTTTAGTGGCCTAAGTTTTCATAACTGTGACCTTAGTTGCCTACCATCTGTAAGCTGTTAGTGTCAGTTCCACAGGTGCATGTTCATTATTATTTTTTTCACCTTTATTTAACCAGGTAGGCTAGTTGAGAACAAGTTCTCATTTGCAACTGCAACCTGGCAAATATAAAGCAAAGTAGTTCGACACATACAACAACACAGAGTTACACATGGAATAAACAAACATACAATCAATAATACAGTAGAGAAATATATATACAGCATGTGCACATGAGGTAGGATAAGCGAGGTAAGGCAATAAATATAGCAATTAAACACTGGAATGGTAGGATGAGCAGAAGATGAATGTGCAAGTTGAGATACTGGGGTACAAGGGAGCAAAATCAATCAATAAATAAATACAGTATTGGGATGAGGTAGATTGGATGGGCTATTTACAGATGAGCTATGTACAGGTGCAGTGATCTGAGAGCTGCTCTGACAGCTGGTGCTTAAAGCTAGTGAGGGAGGTAAGAGTCTCCAGCTTCAGAGATTTTTGCAGTTCGTTCCAGTCATTGGCAGCAGAGAACTGTAAGGAGAGGCGGCCAAAGAATAATTGGCTTTGGGGGTGACCAGTGAGATATACCTTCTGGAGCGCGTGCTACGGGTGGGTGCAGCTATGGTGACCAGTGAGCTGAGATAAGGTGGGGCTTTACCTAGCAGAGACTTGTAGATGACCTGGAGCCAGTGGGTTTGGGGACGAGTATGAAGCGAGGGCCAGCCAACGAGATCATACAGGTCGCAGTGGTGGGTAGTATATGGGGCTTTGGTGACAAAACGGATGGCACTGTGATAGACTGCATCCAATTTGTTGAGTAGAGTGTTGGAGGCTATTTTGTAAATGACATTGCCAAAGTCGAGGATCGGTAGGATGGTCAGTTTTACGAGGCTATGTTTGGCAGCAGGATTGAAGGATGCTTTGTTTGCGAAATAGGAAGCCGATTCTAGATTTAATTTTGGATTGGAGATGCTTAATGTGAGTCTGGAAGGAGAGTTTACAGTCTAACCAGACACCTAGGTATTTGTAGTTGTCCACATATTCTAAGTCAGAACCGTCCAGAGTAGGGATGCTGGACAGGCGGGTAGGTGCGGGCAGCGATCGGTTGAAGAACATGCATTTAGTTTTACTTGCATTTAAGAGCAGTTGGAGCCCACGGAAGGAGAGTTGTATGGCATTGAAGCTCATTTGGAGGTTAGTTAACACAGTGTCCAACGAAGGGCCAGAGGTACAGTATACAGAATGGTTTTGTCTGCGTAGAGGTGGATCAAAGAATCACCAGCAGCGAGAGCGACATCATTGATGTATACAGAGAAGAGAGTCGGCCCGAAAATTGAACCCTGTGGCACCCCCATAGAGACTGCCAGAGGTCCGAACAACAGGCCCTCCGATTTAACATACTGAACTCTAACTCTGTATGTTCATGGTTCATTGAACAAGCATGAGAAACAGTGTTTAAACCCTTTACAATGAAGATCTGTGATGTTATTTGGATTTTTACTAATTATTTTTGAAATACAGGGTCCTGAAAAAGGGACGTTTCTTTTTTTGATGAGTTTATATATTAAAAATATATATTTACCAAAACATATAAGGGGGATTGGAAACAATGCAGACAATTAGATTGATAGAAGCCACAATCTAACTGCAATATTAAAGCTGATATACCCCTTAAACAAATACAAAATAAAAAGTTTAATTTGAGATGGTTCACTTTCAATACTTTCAATATTGACTTTCACTACTATAAAATGTGGGAGTATGACCAAATGTGAGCATCTCAAAATTGTAAGGGTGAAATGGTTGTAAAAGGGAAAAATACAAGTGCCTGTCCTTGTTTCTCTCTTCCTCTTGGTATGATTGTTTCTTTCTCTTCGGAGAGAGCTGGTCGGGGCTCATAACTATAAATTGAATGTGCAGACAAAGTGCAGACATCTATGGTGGAATATGTCCCTCAATGGCTCCTTGACAGCTCCCAGTTGACAGTTTACAAACCTACAGACACACACAGAGAATATTCAGTAGTTCTGAGAAAAGAAGCATCATCGCCTTGCTTTCAGATTTCCCTGGGAATCATGCTACTCTCCACTGCACAGCGTTTGATTTTACAAGCCTCCCGAGACATGAAAAGCCTTGGGGGATTGACAAGATCTCAGCAATGAGATGCTAAATTCATATTGAAAATCAAACCAATTTTAACCACAATACTCTGCTCTGGTGAAAGAATTGATTTCAATCATTTATAATAATCCCACACCTAAAAGTTACTTCTCGTTTTTTTTTTTTTTTTTCATTGTGCACCTTTTTATCCCTGGAGTTTAGCTCCTGGAGAGAATCAAAGGTAGGTCACAAAATCAATTACACTCACAACAGTGTGTCCTCAAAAGACAGCCTGCCTTTAAAAGACATCACACAGAGGATTTACTTTAAGCTTTGAGTTCTTTGTAGCCATTTGTCACAAAACCATTTTCATTATTTCACTAGAATGTGGCAAAGGCATAACGCAGCAAATCCTGTGATGATGACTTTTAATAATAACGACTTAATAAAACCACCTCAGATATATAATAATTCAATAACTGAACACACTTCCTCTGCATATCATTCAAGTTCTTAACTCTACATTACACACATTCCATGTCACATTTTTGAGTTTGCATCGCACAAACCAAAATTCAAGGTATGGTTCTACTATTCACCATAGATATTAAAAGGATGCATTGGAAAATGTAATATAAGTACATCCAATAGCATGAATCTAACTCTAATGGAATTGATTGCTAGAAGCAAAACAAAATAGTAGATTACTGGAGGATGATGCAATACGTAGGAAATTAGGCATTGTGAAGTGGGTTGTATTAATTACAGAAATATATGCAGCAGTCTAAGGCACTGGATCTCAGTGCAAGAGGCGTCTGTCACGCCCTGGTCTTAGTATTTTGTGTTTTCTTTATTATTTTGGTCAGGCCAGGGTGTGACATGGGTTTTTTATGTGGTGTGTTTTGTCTTGGGGTTTTAGTAGGTATTGGGATTGTGGCTTAGTAGGGTTGTCTAGAAAAGTCTGGTTGCCTGAGGCGGTTCTCAATCAGAGGCAGGTGATTATCGTTGTCTCTGATTGGGAACCATATTTAGGCAGCCATATTCTTTTAGTGTTTCGTGGGTGATTGTTCCTGTCTCTGTGTTTGTTTTCACAAGATAGGCTCAGTCACTTTGGTTTTTCTTTTTTCCTTGTTTTGGAAGAGAAGAGAACGAGCGCCATTCTCCTTGCGGAGATGGTGCTAAATACATCAACACGGTCGGTCCCTGGGATTGGGCAGGCCAACACGATTCAGTTTGCTTGGAAGGAAAAGAAGTTGGAGCCTTTAGGACGGGAAACTTTTGGAAGGATAATATTGATGGGGATTCTAAAGCTTACGGTGAAGGACGTGTTTTGTTTCCAAGGCAACTCGTTGGAGGGAGCATATGACGTGGCACTATATACAGAGGAGAAACGCGATGATATCCTGAGAAGGGCAAGAGCAGTGGGAGGTGAGAGGCCGATGAGCCACTATGAAATAACAAGCCTGGCGAAGAATAACTTTAGGGTTGTAACTGTCAACATTTACAACCCTTACGTTAAGGACGAAGAGGTAAGGGCTTTTCTGGGGAGATACATGGATAACGTCTCCTCAGCAAGGCACCTCAAAGACTCCCTTGGGTTTTGGTATGGGAGGAGAGGCTTCCAGGCCCTCCTCAGAGAGGACCCAAAGGGACATGGTGGCTACCTCCATCCTCCTGCTATGTTCACCCTAGGGGCTGACAGGGGGACGTTGTTTTATGCACGTCAGCCCCCATTTTGCAGGCGTTGTATGGCCTACGGACACATATTCGCCTCGTGGAGCACAAGAAAATGCAGATTTTGTGGATCTGAGGAACACGAGGCGAGGGATTGTGACAAGCCTAAGGCGTGCCACGGGTGTGGCTCGTCAGCACACCTGTGGCGGGGGTGCCCGGCTCGTCAGAGGTCATATGCGTCTGCGGCTGGGGGGGGAGCAGGAGCGGGGGATGGGGGAAGAAGAGGAGGGGAAGGAAGCACACCTCATGACCAGAGTACAGGTCCAGAGGGGAAGGCCGCAAGGAAGGAGGAGGAGCAAGAAGCGGCGGATGGAAGAGAGAAGGAAACGGAAGGCACGGGAGTAGGAGAACCAGGAAAAGCGGTGGAAGAAGGCAACCGAGTGGAGGTGCATGAGAGAGAAGAAAGCGAGGGAGGAGTGTCGGAGAAGGAGACAGTGGAAGAGCAAGTGGACTGGAGGGAAAGTGCCCTGGTGGAAGAGATGAGGGGTATTGTGGAGGAGCTGGCAGGGGGAGGGTGGTATCTCTCCACTGCCGCCATCACCAAAGAAGAGAATGAAGAGGAGGGTGCGATTGGCCGACAGTGAGAGGGAGGGGATGGCCAAGAGAGTGATGGGGGTGGGAGAAACCTCTGGGTCGCTGCTGGTTTTCCCAGGCCCTCAACTTCTGTTGGGTGGGGACACACCTAACAAGACTCAGGACTGGGTACAGGAGGAGGTGGGGAGTTTTTTGTTTGGGGACTCAGCCTCCCCGATTTTTTTCCAAACCAGCTGCAGCACTGGGGAAGGGGAGGAGTGTGGGGGTAGACCCAGGGTGCAGGGCACCCCGGAGCCAAACACAATTCCTGGTGTTCTCACCGGTAGATATGGAGCAGGGGAGCATCGGGTGAGTCTCCTGTTTTTGTTTTTTTTCTGTCTGGGTTTAGAATTTGAGTGTATTACATGTTTTTATTTTATTTTTTCATGGGGTCTAATTTTACTTTTGTTAGTTTAAATGTAAGGGGTTTAAGGGATTTTGTTAAGAGGAGGGTGGTTTTTAGTTATTTGGAGGGTGTGGGGTTTGATTTTTGTTTTTTACAGGAGGTTCACCTGAGAGATGGAGGGGATGTTAGTAGGTTTAAGAGGGAGTGGGACAAGGGGGAGTCGGTTTGGGGTATTGGGGGGGTGCACTCATCGGGGGTAGTGATTTTGTGTGGGCACAGGGAGGTAAAAGTGGAGGATTCTTTTGTGGTAATGCAGGGGATGGTTATAGGGGTGGATGTCACAATAAGGGATTGTAAATTTAGATTAGTGGTGGTGTATGGGCCACAGGTGGTGGCAGACAGGAGGGAGATGCTTGACTGTCTGACGCCCCTGTGTGTCACAAATAGGAAATTAGTGATAGGGGGGGATTTTAATACAGATTTAGGAATAGGGGGGGATAGCAGTGCAGGCGCCATTGCCGGGCTAATGGCTTGCCATGGTCTGGTAGATGGTGGCCTGCACACTACTCCGAAAATGGCTGGTCCTACATGGCGCAACTCCAGGGGGGTTGAGCGGAGGCTCGACTATATTTTTGTACCCAGGTCTTTGGGTAAGTTGTCTGGGCGTCTGTTGCCTGTTTTCTTTTCGGATCACGACGGGGTGCTCCTGCAGGTGGGGTCGCCAGACTGCCTCTTTGGTAGGGGGTACTGGAAGCGAGATCGGGATGTGCTGGAGTAGCAGGCTTTTGTTGACGGGTTTTATGGTTTCTTTTGGAGGCTTGAAGGCCTCCGGTCCATGTGCGAGGGGGTGTTAGAGTGGTGGGAATTAGTTAAGGTGAGGCTTTTATAATAGGGTATTGCAAGAGGGAAAAAAGGGAGGAGAGGAGGGAGGTGGATCGTATCCAAAGGTTAATTGAACTCGAGTACGAGGCAGGCAACCTCGGCGGGTCGTTTGACTGGGAGAGATCCGCAACCCTAAAGGCGCAGCTCAGGGAGTTGCAGGAGCGGAAGGCTCAAGCTTTCCTGGAGCGTGCGCATAGTGGCTTTCTAGAACATAATGAGACTTGTTCTGCTATGTTCTTTAAGTCGGTTAGGGCCAGACAGAGTAGGAAGGTAATGCATGGCGTTAGGGAAGAAAATGGTAGTATAGTTAGAGAACCAGAGGATATGGTCAGGGTGACAACTGATCATTTCCAAGGTTTATTTAAGGAAAGGGAAATAGATGTAGAGCAGGGAAATGTGTTTTTAGAACACTTGTCCAGGCGGTTGCCGGAGGACATTAGAGAATTGATGGAGGCCCAGATCTCACTAGAAGAGGTTGAGAGCGCTCTTAGGAGGATGGGAAAAGGGAAGGTGCCTGGGATGGATGGGCTGCCGGCTGAGTTTTATCTCAAGTTTTGGGGTATACTTGGACCAGTGGTCCTCGAAGTCTTGAAGGCCATCCTTGAGACGGGGGTCCCGGGGGATCAATGGCTCTTGGTGTGCTGTCACTTTTATATAAGAAGGGGGAAGTAACAGACCTTGGCAACTGGCGGCCGTTGACCATGCTGTGTGTAGATTACAAGCTACTTGCAAAGGTTTTATCAGACCGGTTGCGCACAGCCCTTCCCTACGTCGTCCATGAGGATCAGACGTGTGGGGTAGAGGGCCGCTCCATTAGATGGAACCTACAGTTAATCAGGGACTCCATCGCTTGGGTTGAGGATAGAGGACTGCCTTTAATGGTAGCAGCGCTAGATCAGGCGAAAGCCTTTGATCGCGTGAATAGATCCTTTTTATTCAGAGTGTTAGGTCGATTAGGAGTTTGGGGAGAAGTTCAGTCTAGGTAAATGCTCACCCTTTTCACCTACCTCATTTACTGTTTTTATACTGTTTTTATTATTTACTTTTCTGCTCTTTTGCACACCAATATCTCTACCTGTACATGCCCATCTGATCATTTATCACTCCAGTGTTAATCTGCAAAATTGTATTATTCGCCTACCTCCTCATGCCTTTTGCACACATTGTATATAGACTGTAAATATTCACTCTGGGTGACGTTTTTGTTAAATAAAGGTGAAATAAAAAAAAAAAAAAAAAAATGTCGGACCTGTAAATAGTCACTTGGGTGAGTTTTTGACCTCTCGTCTGGGGTCAGGCAGGGGTGCCCACTCTCGGCTCTCCTCTTCGTTCTGTACATGGAGCCTCTGGGGGCTGCCATTAGGGCAGACACAGGGGTGGAAGGCTTGTTGATCCCTGGAAGTGATGGGCTGCGTGTTAAGATGACGCAGTACGCCGACGACACTTCCTTGCTGCTGTGCAAGGACTCATGCCTGACAAGGTCGCTTGCCATCTTTGGGGATTTCACCCGAGCGTCGGGAGCAGTTCTGAACCATGCAAAGTCTTCCGTCAAGTTTTTCGGAAGATGGCGCAGTAGAACGGATGTGCCTGGGGGGTTATCTCTCTGTGAGGGGGCCCTGAGGATTCTCAGGGTCCATTTTGAGACCTCAGGCTCAGCGACGCTAAACTGGAACATGCGTATCGCAGTGGTACAGAGGAAGCTAGCAATGTGGAAGGCTAGGTATTTGTCTTTTATGGGCAAAGTCCTGGTCCTAAAGGTGGATGTGTTGCCGTCTCTTTTGTATTTGGCATACATCTACCCATTGCCGGCTTGTCTGAGGAGGCCTCTAGTGAGGCTTGTGTTTCAGTTTATGTGGAGTGGCAGGTGCGAGTGGGTCGCCAGGGCACGCATGATCTGTCCCATCGGGGAGGGAGGTAGGGGGGTACCACATTTCCCCCTCAAGCTGGACACAATGGAGCTTGCTCATCCAGTGATACACCCGTCCGGTTACCTCCTGCGGGTGTTCTTCTCGTATCAGGCGAGAAGCGTAATGGTGTGGTCTAACACGGGTCCTCGGGCGGAACAGCTGCCGTGGCACTTTGGTCATGCGGCCAAGTGGCTGCGTGCGCACCCTGAGATTGAAGTTGCCCGAGTAGGTTTAGATCACAGGCACCTGTACGAGGAGGTCAGAAAGGCAGGGAGTCCGGCGCCTGTAGTGGGCATCTCGGAAGTGGTCTGGGAGGGAGTGCAGGCGCGGGGTCTGGACAACAGGCTCAAGGACCTGAATTGGTTGAGCCTCCATAAGTGCTTGCCGGTACGTTCCATCATGTACCGGTATAGTTTGGTGCAATCCCCCACCTGTCCAAGATCCTCTTGTGGCAGGGAGGAGACTGTGCGCCATGTCTTTTGGGACTGTGCCTTTGCCGGAGTAGTATGGGCTAGGGCACGGGTGTTGTTAGGTTTGGTAAGGGGGGATTTTGTATTGACGTGGGCCAGATTAGAGAGGGGTGTAGGGAGAGCGAGAGGGACAATTAGGGACAGGTTTCTGCTCTGGCTTCTCATGAGTCTCTTTAAACGGGGGCTGTGGGAAGCAAGGCAGAACATGGTGAAGACAGGGAGAGATTGGGGGTGGAAGGGATAGTGAGGAGGGTGGAAGGAGATTTGAGGGGGAGGATGAAGAGGGAGGAGAGGAAGCGGGGGCAGCATGCTGCTCGGGAGAGGTGGAAGGGGGGTTTAGGGCTGGGTGTCATTTAGATTTGTAAGGGGATAGATTAGGGACGGGGAGATAGGGAAAGGTATTTTGTAGGGTGACGGGGAGGGAAGATGCTCCCCTGAGGTTTTGTTTGGGGTTTATGTTTAGTTTAATTAGTTTAATTAAAATACCATTATTTGAGTATGTATGAAAATTATGTGTTGTAAAGAATGAATGGTATTGAAGATGATAAATTATTTTGTATTTTTTTTAAATAGGCTGTATAGGTTTTTACATTCCGTTTGTTGTTTTTGTATTGTTCGTTTTTCATCATTATTAAACATGTATGAAAAATACCACGCTGCATTTTGATCTGACTCTCCTTCTCCGCAAGAAAACCGTAACAGCGTCACTACAGTCCCTGGTTCAAATCCAGGCTATATCACATCCGGCCGTGATTGGGAGTCCCATAGGGTGGCGCACAGTTGGCCAGGGTTGGCCGTTATGGTAAATTAGAATTTGTTCTTAATGTTCTTAACTGACTTGCCTAGTTAAATATAGGTTTCCCTGATAGCAACAGGAAGGTAGTAAACAAGAATAATGAGTTAGATTTGTCACAGAAAGAAATCTATTTTAAAAAAGCAGTATTGAAATGAAGAGACCAACAACTTTTCGTATTTTAATTAGATGTGATTAAAGGTTCTAACAGAGAGAGACAAATAATACTCTTGCATGAGATCTTGACTGTGATCTTGGATTAATTGTGCAATTATCTCCCAGCCCGGTAGAGACTCCTAGGCATAATCACAGGGACCATTCATTCTGCCTTCTGTCACTAGAGCTTGAGTCATTTATAGCCTCTGTTGTTTTCCAACAAATTAGGATGACATATGGTTTTAGTCCATCCACAGTCCTGAAACGATGTTTATACCATTGGGGAAGATGGAGGAGCTTATTGTCAATTTGAATTAGGAGCAGCTGCAATGGATGAAAGATGAAAACTGTGAGACATTTGGCTGCCATTCATTAGATGGAACATTTTGAGTATGATGAAATGTTTTTATTTGTTAATTCATCCCAGGCAATGTTGTTTGGAATGTTGTTGATATTAGAGCTAAAACCTGGGGGTTTAAAGCTCATCTCCTAACTTTGTTTTAACGTGTCAGCAAAGATCAGGGTAAGCAAACAGCAAATAGAAATGACAGAGAGGCGGATTTGCTCTACCTGCTCATTAAGTCTCTCATTCCTCTCATCCTTCCAGCTCTGGGTCTCTCTCGCTTCCCTTCTCATCCTCCCAGCTCTGGGTCTCTCTCTCTCTTCCCCTCTCATCCTTTCAGCTCTGGGTCTGTATTTCTCTTCCTCCCTCTGCCCGCTGGTAGTTTCTAGCCGTAGGGTCTACGCTTCATTTGGAGCGAATGACTACAGATCTCTCTGAAGATTTTCAAGGGCATCCATAGATCACAAAGACACTGAGGCTGAGCAGGGATTAGATGAGTACAGAAAGCAGGTGAGACACATTGAACAGTCATATAGACGTTTTTCCATATTAAGAGGTGTTTTTGGTTTAATTTGCTTTGCTATGAATGTATGAGTATAGTACCATGAAGTGTCAAGGGTATAAAGTAACATATACAAGGCTTAAAAGGCATATAGGTAACTGCCAAAATGAAAGAAACACCAACATAAAGTGTCTTAATAGGGTGTTGGGCAACCATGAGCCAGAACAGCTTCAATGCACCTTGTCATAGATTTTACAAGTGTCTGGAACTCTATTAGAGGTATGCCACAAAATTATTCCATCAGACATTCCATCATTTGGTGGTTCGTTGATGGTAGTGTAAAATGCTGCCTCAGGTGCCACTCCAGAATCTCAATTGGGTTTAGATCTGGTGACTGAGTTGGCCATAGCACATGGTTTACATTGTCTTCATGCTCATCAAACCATTCAGTGACTCTACACTGTGGATGGGGGCATTGACATCTTATGGGGGAATAGCCATTGTAGCCAAAATAATTACCCCCAAAAATTGCCTGCCCAGCATTTTTACACAAAACATCATGGATTTTTAATTGCTTAATTAACTTAGGAACCACACCTGTGTGGGAGCATCTCCTTTCAATATACTTTTTATCACTCTTTTACTCAAGTGTTTCCATTATTTTCTCTTAGAATTAAGAATGTATTACTAACCATCATGCAGTTGTTGCAGCAGATTGACAGTGCATTGTCATCTATTGATAAAATAAAAGTCTATTTCCTGTTGATGCCAGCAGAAGTGAATGCATCTGTGAACATTACCAAGTGTAACCAATGTAATTCTCTGAGCCCTTAGGTCGAGACATTCTCCACGGTCTTCTTTAAATACAGGTTTGCTGTGACTGTTTGTTATGGACAAGGACATCTATTTAGATTTCTATCAATATGGCAATTTACATAGGTAGCAGAATCGTTATTAATTAGCACAAATAGCATGTTTATGTTAAACATACCCTGACCATGACTAAAACTCAAACAATGAATTCATACTGTGTGTTCGTGATGTTCCAAGATGTTTAGTTTATGCATTTACATTTAACCAGTACGATGTAGAAAAATGCCTTTCTTTGAATGAAATGTCAAAATGTTAATGGAACTCATGGACTTTTTAACGTTTATCTTTCCTGAAATGAGTGACACTACAATGGGTCTGGTTCCAAAACTGAAAGCCAATATATGTTCTGTCAGAATCCTTTTAATAACGGAAGAGCGAGCAATAGCAGGATGGCCTGTCCCAAGGACCTTCAGGATATATTCAAATATTAACCTTATCAGAGCAAACAGAAATTTCCACTCATGCTGGGACATGAACACGATGTCTAAAAGCTTGTGTAATTCCCTAGGTTCAACAGGTTACTGTATGTCAGGTCTCTGCCATTTTAATAAGTACCATAGGAGTAAAAAATTAGTACCTACACGGTTATTCTTTAATAGATTTGAATGATTTAGTGTAGAAGATATAAGACAGCCTATTAGGAGATAGGAAAGTGACAGGCACTTTTGAACATAGGTCAGAAATACATTTTGCTAAGGGAAAAGGGCAATGTAAATGAGTGAATACAGCAATGTCCTTAAACAATGTCAGGGAGTATTATCTTAATTTCATCTTGTACCTCAACATAACCTCACAGTAAAGTTAGGTATTTATGCACTTTTCACAACAATTACCATGTTTTTTTTTTGTAAATGTTAAATCCTCTAAAGACTTTTATTTTGATGTGTAGTTTGTGCCACACATGCCCATCCAGTAACTCTCTATAGACAGCGACCTTTAAGTCAAAGTTGTCATCCAGCCTTCACTAATTAGCAGCTGTGATTGACATTCAGGTTCTAATGGCATGTCATGACAAGGTCAGTGGCATTTCCTCGACTATCTTGGGAGCTACATTGGCATTTTAGAGAGAGGCCACTTCTAACATAATCTGAACAGCTAGCGCCCCTCCCCCTCCTGGGTGACTGACAAGCTGAATCTCAGAGGCTTGCGTCTCAAATGGCACCCTAGTTCCTATGCAGTGCACTACTTTTGAACAGGGCCCATAAGGCACACAGGGTGCCAATAACACAGTCAGATACCTTCTGGATGTATTAATGAAGATCTGTCAACTGCTTTCAGACACTGAGGTGCGGAGATATCAGGGCTGAACACTCAAAGCCTGTGCATGGCGACATATTTTTGAAAACAGTGTGTAATAGACATATAGTATTCATGTATGGAAATATCAGCTGTATCGGGGCATTATCAAATACGTATCTGAAAATGTTCAATGACTCTAAGATCTTGAACCTCAAACCACTGTTACAAAAAATCTGCTTTGATTTCCAGCTGGAATTGGCATGGCAGGGTCGCCTTCTAGATATTATCATTCCACTAATGTTTTGCCATGACGGTCTGCCATATCTCTCTACCTCTACCTGTAGCAGACTAATCAATGTGATATCTCCATCCAATTCAAAAACCTCGTTTATTCATAGGTTTTTGGTCATAATTAATTGGAAATGTTACCGGCTGCATTCAAGTTTCAATATCCACTAAGCATGCAATGATCCACTAATATATGCAATGATATTTCTTTAATGGCAACTGGGAGGAGAACATTTTTTTTCTACAGCTGCAGTTATTTAAAACCTGCTTCTCTGAAGGACCAAATTAAATGTCAAAAGAATCACATTCAAGCTAAAGCCGCTGCATTGATAAGGGAAGCCCTTCCCTCAGAATTACCCTATAAATTAAAATGCTTTTGAATAGTCCACCAAAGAGCCGTCTCCCTGTGGTTCTTTATGGTGCTTTAAAAGTCATCATTCCCTCTCAACCTCCAGTTCATCCAGTCCATTGGGCGGCGCAGGCAAACACCGATTCATCTATCAGCCAAGAAATAGCTTATTTATCTTTGTTGGTCTATGTCCCAAATGGTACCTGTTAGAGCTAATTTGGACATATTTGTATAAAAGACAGAACACACAGAGCTCCATGCACGTTTGTGTAAATATATTAAATATGAATGTATATGAAGAACTATTAGGTACATAGCTTTATGATTTATATTTCCCTGATTGAGATATATTCCTTTGTTATTAGTTTAACTTAGTTTTTGCCACCCCCTCTTACCCATTCATTGTACTGCGGTAAGTGTGTTAGGATAAAGGCAGGAAGTTGGGCCTTCGGGGGGACGAGTCCTCGCTAGACACAGGAGAGGTATAGTCTTTTGACCATACAGACATACAAACAGGTCATATTATGTATTTTTCACGTCAAGTAATCTATGCTTTAAACTGATTGGAGAATAATTTTTTTGTTAGATTAAAGAAGAATAAACCTTTTTGTTGCACCATATCCCTGGATCTCATTGAATGTTTTGGCCGTTTGGAAACCTTGAATTTGCGCTGTATGTGTACAAAACAACCCCGTTTTCAGGCTAGGGCAGGGGCTATGATAAAGAGGAAAGGAAGCCACTACACTACCCTATTCCCTTTATAGTCCACTACTTTTGACCAGGGCCCATTGGACTCGGGACATAAGTAGTGCATTATATTGGGAATAAGGTGCCATTTAAACATGTAGTGTATTTAAGTTTTATAAAGGCTACTAAAGTTTATTATTTCCAATTTGAAATTTCAGACTTGATTTGCCCTAACAGAAAATGTATCAACCCCTACCCACAAAAATGTCCATTAATTATATTCCGCACAATAATTCACATTTCCTGTTGCTGCAGAATTATTTAACTGCTGTAGCAAACTGGCTCAAATTAAGCGACTATAACTGTAGAAGCAGAGTAATCAAAAGTAGCATGGACATGAAAGTTTAATGTTTACTGTACATTTACACAATTACTGTAATTGACGATCATGAATTCTCTACTTTCTCTCTCCTACATTATACTGTATCTCGGCTTCACCCATTGTATTAGTAGCCTAGTGTGCAATGCAGGTCTCAGTATGAGACTTGGTCAGAGCTACATGTATTAATGCCGGCTTAATCGACTGAGTGTTGGGAGCAAGGCTAGCCTGAGGTGATGGGCTGATTCATACAGAAATGTATCATCTATCTTCCCCCTTTGTATATAAACGCCTTCTCTTGCTAGTTGCCATTCAGAGCAGGCTGCATATATGTATTTTGTAAAGAGACATTTACCAGACCGCTCGCTGTATGGAGTGTCAAGGCATGGCGGTGCAGTATTCTGTTTGATTATGTGGTTCTAATACAATTATACTACAGCGTAGTGTTGAAAATGGAGAGACGGCAGACTTTAAAGAGTTCACAGTGAAACCAGAATAGAGCACTGTGTCTGAATACTTCCTTTGGACTCTTTTCTGAGGTGGGAGATTATAAGAGTGCGTCTCAAATAATAATAACACATGGGACTTATATAGAGCTTTTCAAGGACCGAAAGTAAATGTACAATTATAGAAAGTAAAAAGAAAAAGAACAAAACAGGAGTCAAAACAAAACATGAATAAAGAGAGGGGTGGGCTCAAATAAAGGGAAAGATTGTGATGTATCGGTGTATTAGGGTGGGGTTGGGATTTGGATACAAACCCGGTTTAGGTTGGGATTTGGATACGAACCCAAATAGCACCATGCTTCCTATGTGCCCTTGTGAAAATAAATGTACTGTTTAGGGAAGAGGGTGCCATTTGAGATGTAACCAGAGTATGCATTCATGTGCTAGTGAACGCTGCACATGAATATCATGGTATAATTGTGTCTGCATGTATGACATGTATTGGTAATTCCAGTACACAACTTTATTAATCTCAACATATTGACCTTAACATATTCAACATATTCAGTGGTACTCGTGTTGTCCATTATTGAAATAGAGACTTCAGCACAAGGGTCTATTTCAACTGCAGTTAGTCTAGTCTACCACAATGTTAATAATAATAATAATAATAATATATGCCATTTAGCGGACGCTTTTATCCAAAGCGACTTACAGTCATGTGTGCATACATTCTACGTATGGGTGGTCCCGGGAATTGAACCCACTACCCTGGCGTTACAAGCGCCATGCTCTACCAACTGAGCTACAGAAGGACCATGTTCCACATGATCAAATAAAATCAAACTGTATTCGTCATATGGGCTGAATACAATAGGTATTTCACCTTACAGTGAAATGCTTAGTTACTAGCCCTTAACCAACAATGCAGTTTTAAGAAAATACACCCCAAAAAATTAAGAGATAAGAATAACAAATAATTAAAGAGCGACAGTAAATAACATTATAGAGTACTGGTACAGAGTCGATGTGCGAGGGCACCGGTTAGTCAAGGTAATTGAGGTAATACGTTCATAAAGGTGGAGTTATTAAAGTGACTATGCATTGATAATAACAGAGAGTAGCAGCAGCATGGGGGGGAGGACAGTGCAAATAGTCCGTGTAGCCATTTGATTAGCTGTTCAGGAGTCTTATGGCTTAAGGTTAGGAGATGTTTAGAAGCCTCTTGGACCTAGACTTGGCGCTCCGGTACCACCTGCCGTGCGGTAGCAGGGAGAACAGTCTATGACCAGGGTGGCTGGAGTCTTTTGACCATTTTTAGGGCCTTCCTCTGACACGCCTGGTATAGAGGTCCTGGATGGCAGGAAGCTTGACCCCAGTGATGTACTGGGCCGTACTCAATACCCTCTGTAGTGCCTTGCGGTCAGAGGCCAAGCAGTTGCCATACCAGGTAGTGATGCAACCCGTCAGGATGCTCTCGATGGTGCAGCTGTAAAAACTTTTGAGGATCTGAGGACCCATGCCAAATCTTTTCAGTCTCCTGAGGGGGAATAGGTTTTGCACCACATGGTCAGGTCTCTTACCTCCTCCCTATAGGCTGTCTCGTTGTTGGTGGAGATCAGGCCTACCACTATTGTGTCATCGGCAAACTTAAATGAGGGCATTGAAGTCGTGCCTGGCCATGCAGTCATGAGTGAACAGGGAGTACAGGAGGGGACTTCTCATGCATCCCTGAGGGGCCCCTGTGTTGAGGATCAGTGTGGCAGATGTGTTGTTAGGGGGCCCCACCTGGGGCAGCCCGTCAGGAAGTCCAGGATCCAGTTGCAGAGGGAGGTGTCTAGTCCCACGGTCCTTAGCTTAGTGATGAGCTTTGAGGGCACTATGGTGTTGAACACTGAGCTGTAGTCAATGAAAAGCATTTTCACGTAGGTGTTCCTTTTGTCCAGGTGGGAAAGGGCAGGGTTGAGTGCAATAGAGATTGCATCATCTGTGGATCTGTTGGTGCGGTATGCAAATTGAAGAGAGTCTAGGGTTTCTGGTATAATGATGTTGATGTGACCAGCCTTTCAAAGCATTTCATGGCTCCAGACATGAGTGCTACGGGTCTGTAGTTATTGAGGCAGGTTACCTTAGTGTTCTAGGGCACAGGGTCTATGGTGGTCTGCTTGAAACATGTTGGTTTTACAGACTGAGAGAGGTTGAAAATGTCATTGTAGATACGTCAGGCCTTGTGAATGTTGATCTGTTTAAAGGTCTTACTCACATCGGCTGTGGAGAGCGTGATCACACAGTCGTCCGGAACAGCTGATGCTCTCATGCCTGTTTCAGTGCTACTTGCCTCGAAGTGAGCATAGAAGTTATTTAACTTGTCTGGCAAGGCTTGTGTCACTGGGCAGCACTCGGCTGTGCTTCCCTTTGTAGTCTGTAATAGTTTGCGAGCCCTGCCACATCCGACGAGCGTCAGAGCCAGTGTAGTACGATTAATACATTAAGTACGAATAGTACGAATAATACATTCATTATAAACTAGGGGGGAGCATTTGGCCTCCAACTCCAATGTCCCATCCCATTCCCCCAACTACACCCAGCCAACATGTCTCCATCCAACCCCCCACAACCAGAAACAATTTTTCATGGCCAAAAGTTTTGAGAAAGACACAAATATACATGTTCACAAAGTTTGCTGCTTCAGTGTCTTTAGATATTTTTCTCAGATGTTGGAATATACTGAAGTATAATTACAAGCATTTCATAAGTGTCAAAGGCTTTTATTGACAATTACATGAAGTTGATGCACAGAGTCAATATTTACAGTGTTGACTCTTCTTTTTCAAGACCTCTGCAATCCGCCCTGGCATGCTGTCAGTTAACTTCTGGGCCACATCCTGACTGATGGCAGCCCATTTTTGCATAATCAATGCTTGGAGTTTGTGGGTTTTTGTTTGTCCACCCGCCTCTTGAGGATTTACCACAAGTTCTCAATGGAATTAAGGTCTGGGGAGATTCCTGGCCATGGACCCAAAATATAGATGTTTTGTTCCTCGAGCCACTTAGTTATCACAATTTCCTTATGGCAATGTGCTCCATCATGCTGGAAAAAGCATTGTTCGTCACCAATCTGTTCCTGGATGTTTGGGAGAAGTTGCTCTCGGAGGATGTGTTGGTACCATTCTTTATTCATGGCTGTGTTCTTAGGCTCACCTTGTCTTCTCCGGACAAGCTTTTTTCCGGATGCACCAAACAATCGGAAAGGGGATTCATCAGAGAAAATGACTTTACCCCAGTCTTCAGCAGTCCAATCCCTGTACCTTTTGCAGAATATCAGTCTGTCCCTGATGTTTTTCCTGGAGAGAAGTGTTTTTGTTGCTGCCCTTCTTGACACCATGCCATCCTCCAAAAGTCTTCACCTCACTGTGCGTGCAGATGCACGCACACCTGCCTGCTGCCATTCCTGAGCAAGCTCTGTACTGGTGGTGCCCCGATCCCGCAGCGGAAGCAACTTTATGAGACGGTCCTGGCACTTGCAGGACTTTCTTGGGCGCCCTGAAGCCTTCTTCCCAACAATTGAACCGCTCTCCTTGAAGTTCTTGATGATCCAATAAATGGTTGATTTAGGTGCAATCTTACTGGCAGCAATAGCCTTGCCTGTGAAGCCCTTTTGTGCAAAGCAATGATGACGGCATGTGTTTCCTTGCAGTTAACCATGACTGACAGAAGAAGAACAATGATTCCAAGCACCATCCTCCTTTTGAAGCTTCCAGTGTGTTATAAGAAATCAATCAGCATGACAGAGTGATCTCCAGCCTTGTCCTCGTCAACACTCACACCTGTGTTAACGAGAGAATCACTGACATGATGTCAACTGATCCTTTTGTGGCAGGGCTGAAATGCAGTGGAAATTTATTTTGGGGATTCAGTTCATTTGCATGGGAAAGAGGGACTTTGCAATTAATTGCAATTAATCTGATCACTCTTCATAACATTCTGGAGTATATGCAAATTGCCATCATACAAACTGAGGCAGCAGACTTTGTGAAAATTAATATTTGTGTCATTCTCAAAACTTTTGGCCACAAAATACCCCATAATGACAAAACCAAAACAGGTTTTTAGACAATTTTGCCAATCTATTAACAATAAAAACTGAAATATCACATTTACATAAGTATTCAGACACTCTACTCAGTACTTTGTTGAAGCATCTTTGGCAGCGATTACCGCCTCAAGTGTTCTTGGGTATGACGCTAGAAGCTTGGCACACCTGTATTAGGGGAGTTTCTCTCATTCTTCTCTGTAGATCCTCTCAAGCTCTGTCAGGTTGGATAGGGAGCGTTGCTGAACAGCTAGGACATTAAGAGACTTGTCCCGAAGCCACTCCTGTGTTGTCTTGGCTGTGTGCTTAGGGTCATTGTCCTGTTGGATGGTGAACCTTCAACCACAGTCTGAGTTCCTTAGTGCTCTGGAGCAAGTTTTCATCAAGGATCTATCTGTACTTTGTTTTGTTTATCTTTCCCTCGTTCCTGACAGGTCTCCCAGTCCCTGCTGCTGAAAAACATCCACAGAGCATGATGCTGTCACCTCCATGCTTCACTGTAGGATGGTGCCAGGCCAGGTCTTCTCCAGAAGTGACAGTTGACATTCAGGCCAAAGAGTTCAATCTTGGTTTCATCAGACCAGATAATCTTGTTTCTCATGGTCTGAGATTCCTTCAGGTGCCACCTGGCAAACTCCAAGCAGCCTGTCATGTGCCTTTTACTGAGGAGTGGCTTCCGTCTGGCCACTCTACCATAAAGGCCTGATTGGTGGAGTGCTGCAAAGATGGTTGTCCTTCTGGAAGTTTCTCCCATCTCCACAAAGGAACTCTAGAGCTTTGTCAGAGTGACCAACGGGTTCTTGGTCAACTCCCCGACCAAGGCCATTCTCCACTGATTGCTCAGTTTGGCCGAGCAGCCACCTCAACCACCTCAACTGTGGGACCTTAGATAGACAGGTGTGTGCCTTTCCAAATCATGTCCAATAAATTGAATTTACCACAGGTGGACTCCAATCAATTTGAAGAAACATCAAGAATGAATAACTGAAACAGGATGCACTTGAGCTCAATTTCGAGTCTCATAGCAAAAGGTATGAAAACTTACTTAAATAAGGTATTTCTGTTTTTTATATTTAATAAATTTGCAAACATTTCTAAAATAATGTTTTCATTTTGTCGTTATGGGTTATTGTGTGTAGATTGATGAGGAAAAATGTTGATTTAATACATTTTTAGAAAAAAGCTGTAATGTAACAACATTTGTAAAAAGGGTCTGAAAACTTTCCAAATCCAATGTATATTATATATATATGTTTATATAGATATACAGTGCCTTGCGAAAGTATTCAGCCCCCTTGAACTTTGCGACCTTTTGCCACATTTCAGGCTTCAAACATAAAGATATAAAACGGTATTGTTTTGTGAAGAATCAACAACAAGTGGGACACAATCATGAAGTGGAACGACATTTATTGGATATTTCAAACTTTTTTAACAAATCAAAACCTGAAAATTTGGCGTCCAAAATTATTCAGCCCCTTTACTTTCAGTGCAGCAAACTCTCTCCAGAAGTTCAGTGAGGATCTCTGAATGATCCAATGTTGACCTAAATGACTAATGATGATAAATACAATCCACCTGTGTGTAATCAATTCTCCGTATAAATGCACCTGTGCACTGTGATAGTCTCAGAGGTCAGTTAAAAGCGCAGAGAGCATCATGAATTTGTAAGTCGCTCTGGATAAGAGTGTCTGCTAAATGACTTAAATGTAAATGTAAATGTAAGAACAAGGAACACACCAGGCAGGTCCGAGATACTGTTGTGAAGAAGTTTAAAGCCGGATTTGGATACAAATACAAAATGGATGTGGATACAAATGGATACAAAAGATTTCCCAAGCTTTAAACATCCCAAGGAGCACTGTGCAAGCGATAATATTGAAATGGAAGGAGTATCAGACCACTGCAAATCTACCAAGACCTGGCCGTCCCTCTAAACTTTCAGCTCATACAAGGAGAAGACTGATCAGAGATGCAGCCAAGAGGCCCATGATCACTCTGGATGAACTGCAGTGATCTACAGCTGAGGTGGGAGACTCTGTCCATAGGACAACAATCAGTCGTATATTGCACAAATCTGGCCTTTATGGAAGAGTGGCAAGAAGAAAGATATCCATAAAAAGTGTTGTTTAAAGTTTGCCACAAGCCACCTGGGAGACACACCAAACATGTGGAAGAAGGTGCTCTGGTCAGATGAAACCAAAATTGAACTTTTTGGCAACAATGCAAAACCTTATGTTTGGCGTAAAAGCAACACAGCTCATCACCCTGAACACACCATCCCCACTGTCAAACATGGTGGTGGCAGCATCATGGTTTGGGCCTGCTTTTCTTCAGCAGGGACAGGGAAGATGGTTAAAATTGATGGGAAGATGGATGGAGCCAAATACAGGACCATTCTGGAAGAAAACCTGATGGAGTCTGCAAAAGACCTGAGACTGGGACGGAGATTTGTCTTCCAACAAGACAATGATCCAAAACATAAAGCAAAATCTACAATGGAATGGTTCAAAAATAAACATATCCAGGTGTTAGAATGGCCAAGTCAAAGTCCAGACCTGAATCCAATCGAGAATCTGTGGAATGAACTGAAAACTGCTGTTCACAAATGCTCTCCATCCAACCTCACTGAGCTCGAGCTGTTTTGCAAGGAGGAATGGGAAAAAATGTCAGTCTCTCGATGTGCAAAACTGATAGAGACATACCCCAAGCGACTTACAGCTGTAATCGCAGCAAAAGGTGGCGCTACAAAGTATTAACTTAAGGGGGCTGAATAATTTTTCAGTTTTTGATTTGTTAAAAAAGTTTGAAATATCCAATAAATGTCGTTCCACTTCATGATTATGTCCCACTTGTTGTTGATTCTTCACAAAAAAATACAGTTTTATATCTTTATGTTTGAAGCCTGAAATGTGGCAAAAGGTCGCAAAGTTCAAGGGGGCCGAATACTTTCGCAAGGCACTGTATATATACAGTACAAGTCAAAAGTTTGGACACATATACTCATTCAATGGTTTTTCTTATTTTTTTATGTTTTCTATTTTCTACATTGTAGAAACATTGTAATAACATCACAACTATGATTTAACACATATGGAAACATGTAGTAAGCAAAAAAGTGTTAAACAGATTAGATTTTAGATTCTTCAAAGTAGCCACCCTTTGCCTTGATGACAGCTTTGAATATTCTTGGCATTCTCCCTACCAGCTTAACCTGGAATGTTTTTCCAACAGTCTTGAAGGAGTTTGCACATATGCTGAGCACTTGTTGGCTACTTTTCCTTCACTCTACGGTCCAACTCATCCCAAACCATCACAATTGGTTGGATGATTGTGGATGATTGTGGAATTGAGCTAAGTTTGGGTTATTGTGGAGGCCAGGTCATCTGATGCAGCACTCCATCCCACTCCTTCTTGGTCAAATAGCCCTTACAGAGCCTGGAGGTGTGTTGGGTCATTATCCTGTTGAAAAACAAATGATAGTCCCACTAAGCGCAAACTAGATGGGATGGCTTATCGCTGCAGAATGATGTGGTAGGAATGCTGGTTAAGTGCGTCTTGAATTCTAAATAAATCACAGACATTGTCACCAGCAAAGCACACCAACACCATCACACCTCCACATCACCTCCTCCTCGATGCTTCACGGTGGGAACTACTACGCATGTCGAGATAATTTGTTCACCTACTCTGCGTCTCACAAAGACAAGGTGGTTGGAACCAAAAATCTCAAATTGGGACTCATCAGACCAAAGGACAGATTTCCACCGGTCTAGTGTCCATTGCTCATGTTTCATGGCCCAAGCAAGTCTCTTCTTATTATTGGTGTCCTTTAGTAGTTGTTTCTTTGCAGCAATTTGACCATGAAGGCCTGATTCACACATGCTCCTCTGAAAGGTTGATGTGGAGATATGTCTGTCACTTGAACTCTGTGAAACATTTAATTGGGCCGCAATTTCTGAGGCTGGTAACTCTAATGAACTTATCTTCTGCAGCAGAAGTAACTCTGGCGGTTTTCATGAGAGCCAGTTGCATCATAGCGCTTGATGGTTTTTGCAACTGTACTTGAATACATTTTCCTGATTGACTGACCTTTATGTCTTAAAGTAATGATGGACTAAAATATTAATATTTTTTGCTTACTACATGTTTCCATACATGTCATTTCATAATTTTGATGTCTTCACTGTTATTCGACGATGTTTAAAATAGTCAAAATAAAGAAAAAAACTTAGTAGGTGTATATATATATATATATATATATACACACACACACACACACAGAGTTTTTTAGATAGAGAGAGAAAGAGAGAGAGAGAGACTCTTTATTGAAGCTACCAGTTGAGGACTTGTGAGGTGTCTTTTTCTCAAACTAGACACTCTAATGTACTTGTCCTCCCACTCCTATTTCTATTCTGGTTAGAGCCAGTTTGCGCTATTCTGTGAAGGGAGTAGTACACAGTGTTGTACCAGATCTTCAGTTTCTTGGCAATTTCTAGTGGGGAATAGCCTTCATTTCTCAGAACAAGAATAGACTAACGACTTTCAGAAGAAAGGTCTTTTTGTTTCTATGAAACTGATGAAACAAAAATAGAACTGTTTGGTCATAATGACCATCATCATGTTTGGAGGAAAAAAGGGAGGCTGCAAGCAGAAGAACCCCATCCCAATCGTGAAGCACGGGGGTGGCAGCATCATGTTGTGGGGGTGCTTTGCTACAGGGGGGACTGCTGCACTTCACAAAATAGATGGCATCATAAGGCAGAAAAATTGATGTGGATATATTGAAGCAACCTCTAAAGACATCAGACAGGAAGTTAAAGCTTGGTCGCAAATGGGTCTTCCAAATGGACAATGACCCCAAGCATACTTCCAAAGTTGTGGCAAAATGGCTTATTAAGGACAACAAAGTCAAGGTATTGGAGTGACCATCACAAAGCCCTGACCTCAATCCTATGGAAAATTTGTGGGCAGAACTGAAAAAGCGTGTGCGAGAAAGGAGGCTTTACAAACTTGATTCAGTTACACCAGCTCTGTTAGGGGGAATGGGCCAAAATTCACCCAACTTATTGTGGGAAGCTTGTGGAAAGCTACCCTAAACCTTTGACCCAAGTTAAACAATTTAAAGGCAGTGCTACCAAATACTAATTGAGTGTTTGTGAACTTCTGACCCACTGGGAATGTGATGAAAGAAATAAAAGCTCAAATAAATCACTCTCTACTATTATTCTGACATTTCACATTCTTAAAATAAAGTGGTGATCCTAACTGACCTATGACAGGGAATTGTTACTAGGACTAAATGTCAGGAATTGTGAAAAACTGTGTTTAAATGTATTTGGCTAAGGTGTATGTAAACTTCCAACTTCAACTGTATATGTATACTATTTCCATATTGCCCAGAATATGGAATGGATTGTTTATTTGTATTTGTTGGGCTTTAGCTGTGATTATTCTTCACAGAGTCAAGTACATTTGTCCATGCTTCACTTATGCCTTGACCAGCACCATTCATTCTTGCTGTCGATAATTTGAATGTTATAACTTCTAATAGTAGCTGTATCCACTGGTGAATTGGGAGAGAGTGAGGTGATTGCCTTCTAAGAGCCATAATATTTTTTTTTGCGGCAGTGCTGCCTGCCAGCAGTAATTGTCACTGATTTACTTGAGAGATTCAAGGAGATATCATCGTTAAGTAACATAATATATGCAAAGCTCTGAATATTTGCATTTATACACTTCAAAATGAATTTTGTTACTTTGCCTTAGAATAATTTAATTGTGCCTACACTACCATACCTACTTCCACACAGCATGCGCACAGATAGGGCTCTCCCTGTTCAGAGTACATGCCCCTTCCAGTCTACAAAGTGCCCTTTTAAGTGGTGGTATAAATTCCCATAAAATATATGTGTTTTCATATAGGCCTACTCTGTTTATGCAGGGAAAAACTGGAGAAAATTCTGGTCACTAGTCTACATATGCGTGCCTGCCTTTGCATGCTAATACTGATGACTGGTCATTGGTCAACAATATAAATGTTGGTGTTGTTGTTCTGTACACACTGCCCGCAAGTCGTCGTTAAATTCTCATCTATGCTTCAGAACCAAAACGTTGCTCATCTTTATTGTTGACCAATGACCAGTCATCAGCATTGGCGCGCAAAGTCAGGCTCACATATCCAGATTAATGACCAGAATTTCCTCCAGTTTTGCCTGGCATAAACAGAGTAGGCCTATGTTTATCTATATAATGTTCATCTATATAAAAATATATAGTTTAGCAATCTACCACTGACTCCTATTTGCCAGAACAATTGGCTTCCTGGTGATTTGATTGACAATGTTGTATTTGTTCATACCTAGTTTGGGTGGCTCCAGGCTATGTCTACAGATTAAAAACTGCAGCTGTAACATCGCACTGCCTTCAATATTATGGGATGAAGATGTAACATATTCTGGGAAATTTATAAAAATAGGAAGTACAGGGCTACTCGGCAGCCAACAAGTACTCTGCAGGCAGGCTGCCCTCCAAACCCAGCTAGCAATGAGGATTCAGCCCAGAAGTGTCCCTCTTCCACGGTGCCAGAACTGATTGAATCGGCCCGGACTCGGCCTGGAATCAAAATAAATGACTGCCCAGAATCGTCTGTTTCCGTCTACCGGAATTCAGCCGACTTTGCCGCCATCTTACCAGGATCCCCCCCAGAAACATCCCAATGCAAATTTAAATGAATGTATATCAAATTACCCGATTTAGTCATTTTAAATATTACGATTATACATTTTATGCATACAAATAATACCAATCCACCCCCCAAAAAATTATGTCGGCGGAAATACTGTACACCTGGTGACCATGTCAGCATGCATGCGTTTGGCCTGCCACAGGAGTCGCTACAGTGTGAGGGTACAAGCACATCCCGGCTGGCCAAACCCTCCCATAACTCGGACGACGCTGGGCCAATTGTGCATCGCTTCATAGGTCTCCCGGTCGCTGCTGACACAGGTATCAAACTAGCATCTGTAGTAGCAGTTCACACTGCGATGCAGTGTCTTAGACTGCTGCACCACTCGGGAAGCTCCATCCAAACATTTTAAAGCCTATCAATTGCCTTGCACAAAGTTTCAAATACTAAAATATTACTTAAACAGGACTGTTAAAGAATTTAATTTAATTGTATTTTTGATCACAGAAACAATGAGAAAATATGGGGGGGGGGGGAATAAATAATAAATGTTATATAAAGCAGCCAGAGTTATCATCTGCCAGAGAGTAGCCCCAATCAGCCTGAGACCCAGTAATACATTTGGGCCACATGACACTGGACTCGGCCCAAGCCCCAAGTTATACATTTGGGCCAGATAACTCACACTGGACTCGGCCCAAGCCCCAAGTAATACATTTGGGCCAAATAACTCACACTGGACTCGGCCCGAGCTCAATCCCCGCATCCTAGCCATAAGTTATACTGCCTAGGGTGGCCCAGGTCCAGGCCACATGATGTCGGCCGAGTCGGACTCTCAGCCGAGTGCCTCAACTCTCAACTCTCAGCCAGGATCTACCCAGATCTACTGTGCTAGCTGGGAAGTGATGGCGCTTTGCTGACAGAACATGCTTTCCATACAATAATCCAACCTCTGCTACAAGTAGGCGTTATGATTTTGTTTACTGGGACTCCAGAAGAGTGACATGATATATCACTATTTGATATTGGCTGCTAACATGAACGATTTCAAGCTCAAAAGGCAGGTGTAAAACGCAGTTTATCTTTGTAGCCTATCTTGCATTTTGAAAATGCATCAAAATTTATGGATGTAAATGACAGGCTACATTTACCCAACAATTGTGTATTCATGTTTACATTTGCATGCCCAGGGGTTCGCATGTTTTATACCACTCCTTCTTGGGAGTCGTGGGTCAAAAAGTTGGAAAACCACTGGGATACATGATAGTGGCAACAAATAGAGCTAGGTTGGATATAAGTACTGGTAGGCTACAGTATTTCTTACAATATTTTATTTGGACTGGAATTATGTTTGTCATTGTTCGTGCAGCATTTATTCCAGTTGCGGGAATTTTTTTATGGGGTCCCCATGTGTTTGTTTGAGCACTTGCCTCCCAAAAGGTCTGAAAAATCGTATGATGGAATGTGCCTATCTGATTTAGGGGACACATTGAACAGTTGGGAGTTGGGGCCAATTTCATTGTAAAATGTTTCCTTGGTGTTAAATACAGCCTGTGAACAAACTTAAAATGTATAAATTGATGGTTCGGATTACCACATGCCAAGGTCATATTTTTCCATATTCGGTTCCAGTTGAAGGGTTTTCAGATTCAATTAGATCGACGGACCATGTAACGGATAAACACCTCCGTTCTGTACATTACCTTGGAAATAATGGACGACGCAGCATCACTTTGCAGAGTTTATTTTTCCAAGGTAATGTACAGAATGGAGGCGTTTATCACTCCTTTACCACAGTTGCTAAAGAAAACAATATGAAAGCACACATTTACCGGTAGAAATCAAAATTATTGTTGATATTGACATTTTTATAAGCAAATTCATAATTTCTCATCTTCTGGTTGCTGGAGAGAAGACCCAGTTTTTTGTTTTTTATGTTCCTGGCAACATTATTGTAATGACCTGACTAGATCATAAATGAACAATTGTCCAGACAGAGGCTTGAGTTTGCGCATTGACGGTTTATTAAACCAACTTTACACAGGCTACTGTTTGGGCCGTAGCACACGCCAAATAGATGACAGATAACCCACAAGCCAAACGTGACCTTCTCTTGTGAAGCCCAGACGTAAGAGAGAGAGAACAAAGGCTGAACCTGGTCTTAACTTCCAATGCTCCACCCCCCTGCCCAACCCCCCTCCACACCACTCCGCCAACCACCAGGATGCCCGGCATCAGAACATTCCAGGCATTCCCGTGATTGGCAGATAGCAGGTTGATTGACATGTCGGACCCCGCGAACACCGGGTACTGGTCAGTACAACACAACCACCTCCTAGCCTAACACATAACACACAGCTGTCTGTGCGGGTCGCTACACAATTATCCTTTGCTTGCTTCTAGTTAGCCTACAAGCAATGACTCCACAGTCACTACCTCTGCAGCCAGAGGTAGTTTATGTCGCTTTTTTTATATACAAAAAATATATATATATTATGTTATTGACTGTATGTTTGTTTATTCCATGTGTAACTCTGTGTTGTTGTTTGTGTCGCACTGCTTTGCTTCATCTTGGTCAGGTCGCAGTTGTAAATGAGAACTTGTTCTCAACTAGCCTACCTGGTTAAATAAAGGTGAAATTAAAAACATTTATAAAAATATTACAGTTGCAAAGGACAACATTACTACGCACACATTTACCAGTAGATTAATTTATATAAGCAAATTCATACTTTCTCATATTTTGGTTGCTAGAGACACGACCCAGTCGTTTGTTTGATTAGCTCGATGTTTATGGAAGTGACCCAGTCGTTCGTTATTTATGTTGCATTGCCATGCTTGTTGACAACGTTCTTCTCCCTTGCTTGCAAGCTAGCCAGCTAGCTACGGCTAACACAATTATGACTTCAGCAACCAGAATAACAGCAACAATAAGTAGCTGTTTTCTATTGACATTCATTTGGATACATCCATAACAATGAGCTGATAATGCCCGATCTTGCATGGCACAGCTAGAAAAGTGTGTCTTCTCGTCAGGACACTCATCAACACTGACTGTTAATTATAGATTGCATTGCAAGCACTAGGCTATAAGCTAGCTAAATAGTTTGCTGCTAGCAAACCTGCCAATATGACGACCAAATAAGTTGCTGAAAACAGCTGGTCAAACTAGGAACATATGGGAGGATTTGACAGCTTTAGCAGCGGAAGAGACAGGAGAAATGCATGTACATCATTAGGTCATCAGATGCTCCAAAAATATATGTCTCTGCAAAAACAAATCAATGCTAGCTAGCTACGTTTTTTCCTCAGAGGATCTGTGTTTACAATGTATCCAATTTCAGTTTGTGGTTGTTGATTTAGCTTTCTGTATCTTTGTAGCAAGTACGGTCTGCATGTGTAGGCACTTACTGGGTCAAGATTGCAAGGTGTCCCAATATCATTTCCAAGTGTCCTGTTATCTGGTTTTAATGTTCATTCTAGCTAATCCAAAACGAGTATTCAGCAATTATGTGGTATTAAACTTTTTTTAATTGCCAGCTCAGAACAGGAGCTTTCCAAAAGTAGTTTATATACCTTTCGGGAGCCCAGATCATTTATACAGTGGGGAGAACAAGTATTTGATACACTGCCAATTTTGCAGGTTTTCCTACTTACAAAGCATGTAGAAGTCTGTCATTTTTATCATAGGTACACTTCAACTGTGAGAGACGGAATCTAAAACAAAAATCCAGAAAATCACATTGTATGATTTTTAAGTAATTAATTAGCATGTTATTGCATGACAAAAGTATTTGATACATCAGAAAAGCAGAACTTAATATTTGGTACAGAAACATTTGTTTGCAATTACAGAGATCATACGTTTCCTGTAGTTCTTGACCAGGTTTGCACACACTGCAGCAGGGATTTTGGCCCACTCCTCCATAC
The DNA here is from genome assembly GCF_023373465.1 of Oncorhynchus keta. Taxonomy (NCBI): domain Eukaryota; kingdom Metazoa; phylum Chordata; class Actinopteri; order Salmoniformes; family Salmonidae; genus Oncorhynchus; species Oncorhynchus keta. The sequence continues at coordinate 28,181,843 of NC_068454.1, forward strand.
AGGATTTCTCCAGATCCTTCAGGGCTGTTGCTGGGCAATACAGTCTTTCAGCTCCCTTAAAAGATTTTCTATTGGGTTCAGGTCTGGAGACTGGCTAGGCCACTCCATGACCTTGAGATACTTCTTACGGAGCCACTCCTTAGTTGCCCTGGTTGTGTGTTTTGGGTCTTTGTCATGCTGGAAGACCCAGCCATCTTCAATGCTCTTACTGAGGGAAGGAGGTTGTTGGCCAAGATCTCATGAAACATGGCCCCATCCATCCTCCCCTTAATACGGTGCAGTCGTCCTGTCCCCTTTGCAGAAAAGCAGCCCCAAAGAATGATGTTTCCACCTCCATGCTTCACGGTTGGGATGGTGTTCTTGGGGTTGTACTCATCCTTCTTCTTCCTCCAAACACGGCGAGTGGAGCTTAGACCAAAAAGCTCTATTTTTGTCTCATCAGACCACATGACCTTCTCCCATTCCTCCTCTGGGTCATCCAGATGGTCATTTACAAACTTCAGACGGGTCTGGACATGCGCTGGCTTGAGCAGGGGGACCTTGCGTGCGCTGCAGGATTTTAATCCATGACGGCGTAGTGTTATTAATGGTTTTCTTTGAGACTGTGGTCCCAGCTCTCTTCAGGTCATTCACCAGGTCCTGCCGTGTAGTTCTGGGCTGATCCCTCACCTTCCTCATGATCATTGATGCCCCACGTGGTGAGATCTTGTATGGAGCCCCAGACCGAGGGTGATTGACCTTCATCTTGAACTTCTTCTATTTTCTAATAATTGCGCCAACAGTTGTTGCCTTCTCACCAAGCTGCTTGCCTATTGTCCTGTTGCCCATCCCAGCCTTGTGCAGATCTATAATTTTATCCCTGATGTCCTTTCACAGCTCTCTGGTCTTGGCCATTGTGGAGAAGTTGGAGTCTGTTTGATTGAGTGTGTGGAAAGGTGTCTTTTATACAGATAACGAGTTCAAACAGGTGCAGTTAATACAGGTAATGAGTGGAGAACAGCAGGGCTTCTTAAAGAAAAACTAACAGGTCTGTGAGAGCCGGAATTATTACTGGTTGGTAGGTGATCAAATACGTATGTCATGCAGTAAAATGCTAATTAATTACTTAAAAATCATGCAATGTGATTTTATGGATTCCGTCTCTCACAGTTGAAGTGTACCTATGATAAAAATTACAGACCTCTACATGCTTTGTAAGTAGGAAAACCTGCAAAATTGGCAGTGTATCAAATACTTGTTCTCCCCACTGTATATAAATCCCATCATTTGATGGTTCGGTAGTTGGGTTTCCCAAGGGAATCCGTAGGTCTGTATAAGTTGTAAATATATAAAAAAGGAGTTACCTGGTAATGTGTATGCATCTGTCAAATCTTGGAATGTTCTCAAATCATTACTGTCCATGATATAGACCTAGTCTGTATTAGATAGAATGTCACAACCCTGCCCGACTGTGGGGAAAAAAACCAGTGGTTACCTAGGTTACCCAATTGGCTCAGAGCAAAAACAGCAAGAACTTGACCTTTTCCAACAATTTCCTTGTTGCCTGCTTGTTTTAGTCAACTACAAAACTACATTTAAGAAAAGTACAACATGTATATAGAGGACTTTTCAACATTGCCTGCTCCCAAGGTATTCACACTACTCACTACTAGGGGTGGCAGGTAGCCTAGTGGTTTGAGCGTTGGACTAGTAACTGGAAGGTTGCAAGATTGAATCCCCAAGCTGACAAGGTCATCCGTCATTCTTCCTCTGAACAAGGTAGTTAACCCACCATTCCTAGGACATCATTGAAAATAAGAATTTGTTCTTGACTAACTTGCCTAGTTATTTAGAAAAACATAATATTGTATTTCTTCCCTCATGCCCCTTTTCATGACAATGCTAGCAGCCACTAGAGCGAGTGAGTGCTAGTTAGCTACCAATGGGCACATGAAGCTATCCATGACCAACAACACAAACAAACAGACTAAGCAGTAACAAGTAGTGAATGGAGTTACAAACTGATTGGACTAAACAAGTTAAATGTCTTACCTGATTAAATGTTTTTCACACACACAGCTAAGTGTAGCCTACTCCGACACCACGTCCACGATTTATGACCTGGCTACATTTACATTGAACAACACAGCAGCTTTTCGCCATGTTTTCTTTTAACAAAACATTTACGACGACGTTGCTTCTTTTACAATGGGGGTCAATAGGTAAGAATATTGGTTTTCCCCAATTTGTGGGTGTGGATGAGGGGAATTCCTTATTATTACGTGAATACTGACTGGGACTATTGGCATGACTATTTAAATTTTGCACCAAATAGAAATTGTGTGAGCAATAATAGGACCAAAGAGTAGTTTACATTGTTTAAGGGATACAGTGCCTTTGGAAGTGTTCAGACCCATTGACCTTTGACAAATGATGTTACGTTACAACCTTATTCTAAAATTGATTAAATTGTTTTTCTCCTCATCAATCTACACACAATACCCCATAATTACAAAGCAAAAACAGGTTTTGGGGAGTTTCTCCCATTCTTCTCTGCAGATCCTCTCAAGCTCTGTCAGGTTGGATGTGGAGTGTCGCTGCACAGATATTTGCAGGTTTCTCCAGAGATGTTAGATCGGGTTCAAGTCCGGGCTCTGGCTGTGCCACTCACGGTCATTCAGAGACTTGTCCCAAAGCCACACCTGCATTGTCATGGCTGTGTACTTAGGGTCGTTGTCCTGTTGGAAGGTGAACCGTTACCTCAGTCTGAGGTCTTGACTGCTCTGCATCAGGTTTTCATCAAGGATCTCTCTGTACTTTGCTCCGTTCATCTTTGCCTTGATCCTGACAAGTGTCCAAGTCCCTGCTGCTGAAAAACATCCCCACAGCAACAATGGTTGTACTTCTGGAAGATTCACCATCGGGTGCTTGGTCACCTCCCTGACGAAGGCCCTTCTCCCCCGATTGATCAGTTTGGCCGAAATGCCAGCTCTAGGAAGAGTCTTTATGGTTCCAAACTTCTTCCGTTTAAGAATGATGGAGGCCACTGTGTTCTTGGGGACCTTCAATGCTGCATAAATGTTTTGGTACCCTTCCCCAGAAAAAGATCAGAGCCAGTCTCTCAACATTGACAATGCAGTTCTTACAAATGTTAGGCAAATGTTAGGCAACAGGAGACTATTTCTCATTACTCAGCCAGGGGGCAGAATAATCATGTCTAAACCAAATTATTATGGGGTGAAATGCTAGTGCATGGAAATACAAATTAAAGTTTGGAACGGATAGTCCTACGCCAAAGATACAAAATTTCTCATGTGGAATGTGTTTTGTTCTATAGCAGTTAAGAGTGTTGGAGCAGTAACTGAAAGTCCACTAATTCAAATCCCAGAGCCAGCAAGGTGGAAAAATCTGACATTTTGCCCTTGAGCAAGGCAGTTAACCCCCAACAGCAACTGCTCCCCGGGCGCCTATGACGACGATTACGGGAGCCCCCCACACCTCTTTGATTAAGAGGGTTAAATGCAGAAGACACATTTCAGTTGAATGCATTCAGTTTAGCAACTACATGTATATACAGGTGTCACAATCGTCATATGGAGGAGAACAAGGCGCAGCGGGATATGAATACATAGTTATTTTAATGAAGAATAAACACTGAACAAACTATACAAAACTAACCGTGAAGCTAATATGGCTAGTGCAGACAGGCAACTAAACAAAGAATAACAACCAACAAAGTACCCAAGGAATGTGGCTACCTAAATATGGTCCCCAATCAGAGACAACGATAAACAGCTGCCTCTGATTGAGAACCAATCTAGGCAACCATAGACATATGAACACCTAAACCAGGAAACCCCCTAGAGATACTAAAACCCCTAGACAATACAAAAACTAAACAAATCACCCCCCCCAAAGGTGCAGACTCCCGGCCGCAAACCTAAACCTATATGGGAGGGTCTGAGTGGACATCTAACCTCAGTGGCGGCTCTGGTTCTGGATGCCGCCCCCCTTCTTTACACTGAGTCCGCTCTTGTAGCACTGATCCGTGGATTATCGCCGGAGGCTCTGGACTGCGGATCCTCACCGTAGGCCCCGGGCTGGGGGCCTTCGCGGCGTGGATCATCGCCGGATTTTCTGGACTGGGGACCGTCGCTGGAGACCCCGGACCATCGCTGGAGGCCCCGGGCTGTGGCGCGTCGTGGGAGGTTCCGGACTGTGGCCCATCGTTGGAGGTTCCGGACTGTGGCCCGTCGTTGGAGGTTCCGGACTGTGGCCCATCGCCGGACCCTCTGGACTGGGTACTGTCGCCGGACGCTCTGGACTGGGTACTGTCGCCGGACGCTCTGGACTGGGTACTATCGACGGACGATCTGGACTGGGTACTGTCGCCGGACGCTATGGACTGGGTACTGTCGCCGGACTCTATGGACTGCCGAGGCGCACTGTAGGCCTGGTGTGTGGTGCCAGCACTGGTGGTACCGGGCTGGGGATACGCACCTCAGAGCGAGTGCGAGGAGCAGGAACAGGGTGTACTGGACCCTGGAGGCGCACTGAAGGCCTGGTGCGTGGTGCCAGCACTGGTTGTACTGAGCTGGTGACACGCACCTCAGGGCGAGTGCGGGGAGCAGGCACAGGACGTACTGGACTGTGGAGGCGCACTGTAGGCCTGGTGCGTGGTGCCGGCACTGGTTGTACCGGGCTGGAGACACGCACATTTCAGGGCGAGTGCGGGGAGGAGGAACAGGGCTTACTGGACCCTGGAGGCGCACTGAAGGCCTGGTGCATGGTGCCGGCACTGGTGATACTGAGTTGGTGACACGCACCTCAGGGCGAGTGTGGGGAGCAGGCACAGGACGCACTGGGCTGTGCAGACTCACCGGAGACCTAGTACGCAGAGCCGGCACAGGATATCCTGGTCCAAGGAGGTACACTGGAGACCAGGAGCACTGATCTGGAATAAAGCACACCGGGCTAGAATAGCGTACTGGAAACTGTGCGTTCCACCACTTAACACAGTGCCTGACCAGTAACATGCTCCCCACAGTAAGCACGAGGAGTTGGCTCAGGTCTCCGACCTGACTCATGCAATCTCCTCTTGTGCCCCCCCAAAAAAAATATTGGGGCTGCCTCTCGGGCTTCCGTGCTAGCCATGTACCCTCATATTTATTTCAGCTTTTATTTATTTCATCACATTCCCAGTGGAGCAGAAGTTTACGTACACTCAATTAGTATTTGGGAGCATTGCCTTCAAATTGTTTAACTTGGGTCAAATGTTTCGGGTAGCCTTCCACAACCTTCCCACAATAAGTTGGGTGAATTTAGGCCCATTCCTCCTGACAGAACTGGTGTAACTGAGTCAGGTTTGTAGGCCTCCTTACTCACGCTTTTTCAGTTCTGCCCACAAATGTTCTATAGGATTGAGGTCAGGGCTTTGTGATGGCCACTCCAATAGCTTGACTTTGTTGTCTTTAAGCCATTTTGACACAACTTTGGAAGTATGCTTGGGTCATTGTCTATTTAGAAGACCCATTTGCGACCATGCTTTAACTGATGTCTTGAGATGTTGCTTCAATATATTCACATATTTTTTTCTTTTCCCCCATGACGCCATCTATTTTGTGAAGTGCATCAGTCCCTCCTGCAGCAAAGCACCCCCACAACATGATGCTGCCACCCCCGTGCTTCACGGTTGGGATGGTGTTCTTCGGCTTGCAAGCCTCCCCCTTTTTCCTCCAAACATAACGATGGTCATTATGGCCAAACAGTTATATTTTTGTTTCATCAGACCAGAGGACATTTCTCCAAAAAGTATGATCTTTGTCCCCGTGTGCAGTTGCAAACCTTAGTCTGGCTTTTCTATGGCGGTTTTGGAGCAGTGGCTTCTTCCTTGCTGAGCGGCCTTTCAGGTTATGTTGATATAGGATTCGTTTTACTGTGGATATAGATACTTTTGTAGCCGTTTCCTCCAGCATCTTCACAAGGTCCTTTGCTGTTGTTCTGAGATTGATTTGCACTTTTCACACCAAGGTACGTTAATTACTAGGAGACAGAACACGTCTCCTTCCTGAGTGGTATGATGGCTGCATGTTCCCATGGTGATTATACTTGTGTACTATTGTTGGTACAGATGAACATGGTACCTTCAGGCATTTGGAAATTGCTCCCAAGGATGAACCAGACTTGTTGAGGTCTACAATTTTTTTCTGAGGTCTTGGCTGATTTCTTTCGATTTTCCCATGATATCAAGCAGAGGCACTGAGTTTGAAGGTAGGCCTTGAAATTCATCCAAAGGTACACCTCCAATTGACTCAAATGTAAATTAGCCTTTCAGAAGCTTCTAAAGCCAGGACATAATTTTCTGGAATTTTCCGAGCTGTTTAAAGGCACAGTCAACTTAGTTTATGTAAACTTCTGACCCACTGGAATTGTGATACATTGAATTATAAGTGAAATAATCTGTCTGGAAACAATTGTTGGAAAAATGACTTGTGTCATGCACAAAGTAGATGTCCTAACCGACTTGCCAAAACTATAGTTTGTTAACATGAAATTTGTGGAGTGTTTGAAAAATGAGTTTTAATGACTCCAACCTAAGTGTATGTAAAGGTCCAACTTCAACTGTAGGTATCCCCTTTCTCGTGAGCTCCCCTGAAACTCCAACGGTCTTCACCGTATGCAACCTTTACAGAAATTAAAAGAACAATAAAACATTGTATTTGCACATTTAACAGCCCAAGATTGTATACATTGTATTTAGATTTGCAGATTTTTATCAGGACATAAATAATTATGTACTTAAGCCGTAACTCATCTCGAGCCCTTGTGGTTCAGTGAAGGGTTGTAATAGGGTTACAACAGATGCAGTTGAAAGTGTTTAATTCTCAGAGCATCTGATTGCAGCCTCAGCCAGACAGCTCTGCCACTCCTGTAGTCCTCCGGGCTGACAGGGAGGTTACTTGGGATGCACCGCTGGAATCTGACGGCTGTCTGGTCTGTGGCATCTCCCATCGCCTCTCCCCTTTCCTCTTCCCTCTCCTCTCCTCTTCTCTTCTCCCCTTTTCTTTACCCCTCATCTTATCATCCCCTTACATCTCCTCTTCCGCTCTCCCAGTGATGGTCTGCTTGCGCACGGCAAAAGAACGTGCTTCTCATCAGTCTGTTTGGGAAAATGGAGGTGCGTGCGTTCAAGCATCAGGGGAGACGGATGGAACAAAGATACTAACAGCTAAAGATAAAGAGATGTACAGACATGCTGAGAATAGCAAAACTGAGTTGTGGTGTCAGACATACACAGAATGGCAGATCTGTGGACTTTTGTATAACAGAGAAGGTAATGGAGTTGATGATAACAGCACAGTATTATAAAAGGATGATGGAAGTCAACAGACAAACAAAATACATACAATGTTGTCTGAGGCTACACAGTGCTATACTGTTAGAGCAACAGTTCAATTTGTGTAGAAACATACCTACAGTTATGAACATACAGTACCATACCTACAGATAGCAGTTTCTCTCAATCCTTCTCTCACACCGTCAGAGCATCCACAAGTCCCTGCCATCCACCCCACTGACATCTGACCTCTGACCTGTACCTGTACCCGGCCTTCAGAAAATATGTGTGCAGGATGTGGGTGTGTTAGGGGTGGCGCTTAGTTGAGTACTCTAGCATTGGCTGTATTCTGTAGGAATGAATGTTCACATGTCAAGTGCTTGTACAATACAACACTACTTGCCACAAAGCTCATCGTGTCTGCCTGACATTTATAAGAGCTGCATTGTGAATGTTGAGAGACTGTCTCTGATCCTTTTTTTACATTGAGAAAAGACATGCAGCTGATGAACTACTTCATGTGTTTCTCATTCTGACTGTCTGGAACTAATCTTGTCAACCACTGTAATTCAGCGTTATGCATGACTCTGTTCTGGTGTGTTCCTGGTGTGAGTTGAAGGGATTATGGCTTGAATCACATTTTCATATCTGGGTGATTTTAGCAGGTGTCTCTATTATTCTCCTTGTATCAGGTACCAAGGTAAGACTCAAGTGCAGACTGTGTGAAGTAACAATGTCTATTGTAACAACAGGGGCAGGCAAATGACATGTCAAGGCAGGGAGGGGTCAGTAATCCAGAGGTGGAGCAAAGGTACAGGATGGCAGGCAAGCTCAGGGTCAGGTGGGCGGGTACAGGGTCAGGACAGGCAAGGGTCAAAAACCAGGAGGACGAGAAAAGAGAAACTGGGAAAGCATGAGCTGAGACACAAAACACTGGTAGCCTTGAACAAACAACACGAACCGGCAACAGACAAACAGAAAACACAGGTTTAAATACCCAGGGGATAATGGGGAAGATAAGCGACACCTGGAAGGGGGTGGAAACAATCGCAAAGGCAGGTGAAACAGATCAGGGTGAGACAGACACCTTGTGAATCTTACTTTTCAATAGATCTCCTTTTGTGTTTGTATTTTGTATTATTCATCTCTTGGAATTCATGCTCTCTGTATTACTTGGAGGTCCCATCTGTTCTTTATTGCATGTGAAGCTAGTATTCATTGTACATGAGAGTAGTGGGCTTGGACTGTGGACTGTGGGCTGTGTATGCAATTGAATTCCTTTCCTCCGGCTGCTTGTGCATGAAACATAGGGTGGTTAGGACAAGGCAACTAAAGACCAATTCTGGGCATTTCAAAAGGAATATGTCTACCGCTGTTAAAGCTTAAACCCCAGATAGTGTAAGACATGTGGGGGTAACTATTCTATAATTAACTCATTGGGTGTGCCCGAAATAGCATCATGTTCCCTATATAGTTCAGTACTTTTGACCAGGGTCCATAGGGCTCTTGTCCAAAGTAGAGCACTATGTAGAAAAAGGGATGCCATTTTAGATGCACAAATGCATCCAAATACTCTAACTTATCTTTGGGCAATAACTAAGGATACACCTCAAATGTGTAAACTCAGACTTCATTTTGGTAAAAGGTGTGCAGTGGAGGTTGCTTGCTACCGTGTGATTGCATATATCACCTGTACTGGTGCAGGATCCAAATTCTTTCATTATACGGTATGTCACCTGCGCTGCATAATATGTGAAAATAATCTAATTGTGTTGTTTTTTTTACCCGATATTGTGATTTGCGATTGACTTGTAATATACATATACATGTAGGTCAAAACACTTGAGTGAACTGTTGGAATCATGGAAATATAATGGTTATTCAAGCAAATAATATAATGGTTATTCAAGCAAATTTGTTTGGAATTACAGAGGGCACTTCAAATACAGTGTTGTTTGGCATGACAATGAATAAAAGGGAATGCAGAGAACTTGGAACGGCAAGTCTGTGCTCCTTGAGTGACAGGGGACGGGGGTTTGGTTTGTGTGGGAAGCAGCATGCAGCAGAAGAGAGGGAGATAGACGAGTCAAGAAGCAAACGGAATAAAATGGACGCTACACGCAGCAGAGTGGAGTTTCAAAATATTGCAGATTTGCAGACTCTTGCGATTTGGATACTGCACGTTAACAACGCAATTTTGATCAGAATTAGATGAATCATGCAGCCCAAATATCCTCACTGTCCTCGTTTATCAGTGCCTGTGTCCCAAATGGCACTATGGGCCTTGGTCAAAGTACACTATTAGAAAAAAAAGGTGCTATCTAGAACCTAAAAGGGTTATTTGGCTGTCCTCACTGGAAAAAGCATGCCCTTGTTGGTTCCAAGTAGAACCCTTTTGGTTCCAAGTAGAACCATTTTGGATTCCGTGTAGAACCCTTTCCCCAGAGGAACCCAAAATTGTTCAACCGAGAACCAAAATGGGTTTTACCTTGAACAAAAAAGGGTTCTCCTACCACTAGTCCTTTATTTTATTTATTTCTTAGTATGTATAGTTCTTATGAACGTCAGACTCTAGTCTTAGTCAGTATAATTAGGCAGCTTCATCTCAGCACAGCTCCTCGGGGGTAGAGAGAGAGAGAGAGAGAGAGAGAGAGAGAGAGAGAGAGAGAGAGAGAGAGAGAGAGAGAGAGAGAGAGAGAGAGAGAGAGAGAGAGAGAGAGAGAGAGAGAGAGAGAGAGAGAGAGAGAGAGAGAGAGAGAGAGAGAGAGAGAGAGAGAGAGAGAGAGAGAGAGAGAGAGAGAGAGAGAGAGAGAGAGAGAGAGAGAGAGAGAGAGAGAGAGAGAAAACCACATTGGATTCAGGTGAAAGTATGATCCCTTATTGATGTCCCCTGCTAAATCCACTTCAATCAGTATAGATGAAGGGGAGGAGACAGGTTAAAGAATGATTATCAAGCCTTGAGATAATTGGAACATGGATTGTGTATGTGAGCCATTCAGTGGGTGAATGGTCAAAATAAAATATTTAAGTACCTTTGAACGGGGTATGGTAGTAGGTGCCAGGTGCACCGGTTTGAGTGTGTCAAGAACGGCAACGCTGCTGGGTATTTCATGCTCAACAGTTTCCCGTATACAGTACCAGTCAAAAGTTTGGACACTTATTCAAGGGTTTTCTTTATTTTTACTGTTTTATACCATTGTAGAATATTAGTGAAGTCATCAACACTATGAAATAACACATGGAATCATATAGTAACCAAAAAAGTGATAAACAAATCATATTAGATTATATATTTGAGATTCTTCAAAGTAGCCATCCTTTGCCTTTATGACAGCTTTGCACACTCATGGCATTCTCTCAACCAGCTTCATGAGGTAGTCACCTGGAATTTATTTCAATTAACAGGTGAACCTTGTTAAAAGTTAATTTGTGGATTTTAATGCATTTGAGCCAATGGGTTAATTTGAGCGCTATTTGGTAAAAGACCAAGTCCATATTATGGCAAGATCAGCTCAAATAAGCAAGGAGAAATGACAGTCCATCATTACTTTAAGACATGAAAGTCAGTCAATGTGGAAAATGTCAAGAACTTTTAACGTTTCTTGAAGTGCTGTCACAAAAACCATCAAGTGCTATGATGAAAATGGCTCTCATGACGACCGCCACAGGAAAGGAAGACCCAGACTTACTTCTGCTGCAGAGGACAAGTTCATTAGAGTTAACTGCATATCCGATTGCAGCCCAAATAAATGCTTCACAGAGATCAAGTAACAGACATATCTCAATATCAATTATTCCGAGGGGACCGCGTGAATCAGGCCTTCATGGTCGAATTGCTGCAAAACCACTACTAAAGGACACCAATAAGAAGAGTCTTGCTTGGACCAAGAAACACGAACAATGGACGTTAGACTGGTGGAAAATTTGAGATTTGAGATTTTTCGTTCCATCTGCCAATGTCTTTGTGAGACGCAGAGTAGGTGAATGGATGAAATCAGCATGTACGGTTCCCACCGTGAAGCATGGAGGAGGAGGTGTGATGGTGTTTGGGTGATTTGCTGGTGACACTGTCTGTGATTTATTTAGAATTCAAGGCACACTTAACCAGTATGGCTTACACAGCATTCTGCAGAGATACACCATCCCATCTGCTTTGCGCTTAGTGGGACTATCACTTGTTTTTAAACAGGACAATGACTCAACACACCTCCAGGCTGTGAAAGGGCTATTTGACCAAGAAGGAGAGTTATGGAGTGCTGCATCAGATGGCTTGGCCTCCACAATCATCCGACTTTAACCCAAGATGGTTTGGGATGAGTTGGACCGCAGAGGGAAGGAAAAGCACCCAATAAGTGCTCAGCATATGTGGGAACTCCTTCAAGACTGTTGGAAAAGCATTCTAGGTGAAGCTGGTTGAGAGAATGCCAAGAGTGTCATACTTTGAAGAATCTCAAATATAAAATATATTTTGATTTAACACTGTTTTGGTTATTACATGATTCCATATGTGTTATTTCATAGTTTTGATGCCTTCACTATTTTTCTACAATGTAGAAAATAGTAAAAATAAAGAAAAACCCTTGAGTAAGTAGGTGTGTCCAAACTTTTGACTGGTATTGTTTATCACGAATGGTCCACCACTGAAAGGACATCCGGCCAACTTGACACAAATATGGTAATCATTGGAGTCAACATGGGCCGACATCTTGTAGAGCCCATATCACGACGAATTGAGGCTGTTCTGAGGGCAAATGGGTGTGCAACTCAATATTAGGAAGGTGTTTTGTACTCTCAGTGTATACCTACTCTATACCCATACAGTATCTAGTCTACTGGGTACCCACTCTCAACCTCTCTCCTCATGGACTTGTCTACAGATATCTTCAATTCCCCTGAGGTGAAAACGAGTGGAAGAGTTCCACTACTGCAAAGCCTGCCTTCATACTCTCACTTACTTCCTATGCATTCATTCCCTCCTTCTCTCCATCTATCTGGGCATCTGTATATTTTCTGTGTTTACTACTCCTGTTCTGTTTCAGCTGTTTGGGTTATGTATAGGAAGCACCGTTTACTTTTTACATAGGTGTATTATCAAATAAAACAGAGGTTCCTCTTTCTCTGCTTCCTCCAATCCTTTGTTAAAATTCTTTCATCATGCCAATAGTTGCTGCTCCATGCTATTAGTCTTCCTATAACTTCTCTATCTTTAAAACATACATCCAGGGAGAGAGAGAGAGAGAAAGAGAGAGAGAGAGAGCACTTTGAACTCTTAGGCTGCCAAAGCACGCATGAAAATTTAAACAGCCCAGTTATTTTTCTTTCACTTTTTCTAAGTGTACGGTCATTTCTATGCAGCCCATTTTCTGACAGAACACCATATTAACCCTCCTGCTGTGTTCCGGTCGAATTGGACCGATTTACAAGTTCTCTCTGAAAAATGTAGTTCATTTAATCTGATTCTCATAAGGTTCCATGACTTAGCCCACACAGGGCATCTGGACAATAGTTGCTGCTCCATGCTATTAGTCTTCAATCTCAACCACACTGCACACTGCCCTAACCCATCTGGACAAGAGGAATACCTACGTGAGAATGCTGTTCATCGACTACAGCTCGGCATTCAACACCATAGTACCCTCCAAGCTCGTCATCAAGCTCGAGACCCTGGGTCTCGACCCCGCCCTGTGCAACTGGGTGCTGGACTTCCTGACGGGCCGCCCCCAGGTGGTGAGGGTAGGCAACAACATCTCCACCCCACTGATCCTCAACACTGGGGCCCCACAAGGGTGCGTTCTGAGCCCTCTCCTGTACTCCCTGTTCACCCACGACTGCGTGGCCACGCACGCCTCCAACTCAATCATCAAGTTTGCGGACGACACAACAGTGGTAGGCTTGATTACCAACAACGACGAGACGGCCTACAGGGAGGAGGTGAGGGCCCTCGGAGTGTGGTGTCAGGAAAATAACCTCACACTCAACGTCAACAAAACTAAGGAAACAGCAGAGGGAACACCCCCCTATCCACATCGATGGAACAGTAGTGGAGAGGGTAGCAAGTTTTAAGTTCCTCGGCATACACATCACAGACAAACTGAATTGGTCCACTCACACAGACAGCATCGTGAAGAAGGCGCAGCAGCGCCTCTTCAACCTCAGGAGGCTGAAGAAATTCGGCTTGTCACCAAAAGCACTCACAAACTTCTACAGATGCACAATCGAGAGCATCCTGGCGGGCTGTATCACTGCCTGGTACGGAAACTGCTCTGCCCTCAACCGTAAGGCTCTCCAGAGGGTAGTGAGGTCTGCACAACGCATCACCGGGGGCAAACTACCTGCCCTCCAGGACACCTACACCACCCGATGTTACAGGAAGGCCATAAAGATCATCAAGGACAACAACCACCCGAGCCACTGCCTGTTCACCCCGGTATCATCCAGAAGGCGAGGTCAGTACAGGTGCATCAAAGCTGGGACCGAGAGACTGAAAAACAGCTTCTATCTCAAGGCCATCAGACTGTTAAACAGCCACCACTAACATTGAGTGGCTGCTGCCAACACACTGACACTGACACTGACTCAACTCCAGCAACTTTAATAATGGGAATTGATGGGAAATTATGTAAATATATCACGAGCCACTTTAAACAATGCTACCTTATATAATGTTACATACCCTACATTACCGTGCTTTTACACCTGCATTGTTTGCTGTTTGGGGTTTTAGGCTGGGTTTCTGTACAGCACTTTGAGATATCAGCTGATGTACGAAGGGCTATATAAATAAATTTGATTTGATTTGATTTGATTATTCATCTCATATGCATACGTATATACTGTACTCTATATCATCGACTGCATCCTTATGTAATACATGTATCACTAGCCACTTTAACTATGCCACTTTGTTTACATACTCATCTCATATGTATATACTGTACTCGATACCATCTACTGTATCTTGCCTATGCTGCTCTGTACCATCACTCATTCATATATCTTTATGTACATATTCTTTATCCTCTTACACTGTGTATAAGACAGTAGTTTTGGAATTGTTAGTTAGATTACTTGTTGGTTATTACTGCATTGTCGGAACTAGAAGCACAAGCATTTCGCTACACTCGCATTAACATCTGCTAACCATGTATATGTGACAAATAAAATTTGATTTGATTTGAATACATTTTGATAATTTACATAAAAAAGTGGGTGTTCTTTTTAACTTTTGTACACCTGTGGTGTTCCCGGTAAAAAAATGAATGGGTGAGACTACAGTTAGTGTATATTGAGATCAGGCACATGCCCATTCATAAGATGGACACACTTCCTCTCCCAGACCCCCACATTAATGTGTGTTTGAGCACACCTTACTCCCCTTCTTGGCTTCCATGGAACCCCCCACAGAAATCTTTCGCCAATAGAATCTTTCCCCCACGGGAACCACACCTGTTGGCATTCTCACAAACAATCGCAACATATTTCCAATAATATATAAACATTTTCTCGCAGCTCTGGTATATAAAGCTTTTTTGAGGCATTGCTCACAATTCATTCTGTGGCAGCACAATGACCAAACAATATAATGTATGTGAGGCTCTTGATCAAATCTTTGATCATGACACTGGTGAGGAGAGAGTCCTGGTCAAACTTTGACACAAAGTAGTCTGTGATTAATATCACAATATCGTTTAATCTGAGTATTTGTTATAGTCAATATAATCCATACATTATGATTTTTTTTACTCAAAAAACGAGTTGTATGAGCTCAGGTCAATGAGGCCTACAGGCCATAACTAGCAAATAGAAGTTCGAAACTTGTAATGTCCACGATAACTTACGTTTACAAAAAGATCTTAACACAACATTAGGGGATAATATATGTATTATTATGGATTCATTATCAGCTAAAATCGGGCGGTCCTTAACAGGGTTAAAGTATGCACACAACCTAACAAATCAGAGGTGAGCGAGACTAACATTGAATGTAAATAAACTAAGCAAAAAAAGAAACGTCCTCTCACCGTCAACTGTGTTTATTTTCAGCAAACATAACATGTGTAAATATTCGTATGAACATAACAAGATTCAACAACTGAGACAAACACTGAACTAGTTTCACATACAGTACATGTGACTAACAGAAATTGAATAACGTGTCCCTCAACAAAGGGAAAGGGCCACAAGCTGCATTAAGTACTGCAGTGCACCTCCTCCTCTTGGAGTGCACCGGATTTGCCAGTTCTTGCTGTGAGATGTTACCCCACTCTTCCACCAAGGCACCTGCAAGTTCCCGGACATTTCTGGGGGGGGAATGGCCCTAGCCCTCACCCTCCGATTTAACAGGTCCCAGACGTGCTCAATGGGATTGAGATATGGGTTCTTCACTGGCCATGGCAGAACACTGACATTCCTGTCTTGCAGGAAATCACGCACAGAACAAGCAGTATGGCTGGTTGCATTGTCATGCTGGAGGGTCATATCAGGATGAGCCTGCAAGAAGGGTACCACATGAGGGAGGATGATGTCTTCTCTTTAACACACAGCATTGAGATTGTTTGCAATGACAACAAGCTCAAGTCCGATGATGCTGTGACACACCACCCCAGACCATGAAGGACCCTCCACTTCCAAATCGATCCCACTCCAGAGTACAGGCCTCGTGAAACACGCATTCCTTCGACGATAAATGCGAATCTGACCATCACCCCTGGTGAGACAAAACCGCGACTCGTCAGTGAAGAGCACTTTTTGCCAGTCCTGTCTGGTCCAGCGACAGTGGGTTTGTGCCCATAGCCGACGTTGTTGCCGGTGATGTCTGGTGAGGACCTGCCTTACAACAGAACTACAAGCCCTCAGTCCAGTCTCTCTCACCATATTGCAGGCAGTCTGAGCACTGATGGAGGGTTTGTGTGTTCCTGGTGTAACTCAGGAAGTTGTTTCCATCCTGTACCTGTCGTGTAGGTGTGATGTTTGGATGTACCGATCCTGTGCAGGTGTTGTTACATGTGGTCTGCCACTGTGAGGATGATCACCTGTCCATCGTGTCTCCCTGTAGCACTGTCTTAGGTGACTCACAGTACGGACATTGCAATTTATTGCCTTGGCCACATCTGCAGTCCTCATGCCTCCTTGCAGCATGCCTAAGGCACGTTCACGCAGATGAGCAGGGACCCTGGGCATCTTTCTTTTGGTGTTTTTCAGAATCAGTAGAAAGGCCTCTTTAGTGTCCTACATTTTCATAACTGTGACCTTATTTGCCTACCATCTGTAAGCTGTTAGTGTCTTAATGACCATTCCACAGGTGCATGTTCATTAATTGTTTATGGTTCATTGAACAAGCATGGGAAACCGTGTTTAAACCCTTTACAATGAAGAACTGTGAAGTTCTTTGGATTATTACGAAATATCTTTGAAAGACAGGGTCCTGAAAAAAACGTTTCTTTTTTTGCAGGGTTTAATATCATCCACATACAGTGGCTTGCGAAAGTATTCAACACCCCTTGTCAGTTTTCCTATGATGAGAGGTGTTAGGTTTGCGCCAGACAACGTTTCCCTTGATGGCCAAAAAGCTACAGTTTAGTCTCATCTGACCAGAGTACCTTCTTCCATATGTTTGGGGAGTCTCCCACATGCCTTTTGCCAAGCACCAAACATGCTTGCTTATTTTTTTCTGCCCACTCTTCCGTAAAGCTCAGCTCTGTGGAGTGTACGGCTTACAGTGGTCCTATTGCAGCTCCTTCAGGGTTATCTTTGGTCTCTTTGTTGCCTCTCTGATTAATGCCCTCCTTGCCTGGTCCGTGAGTTTTGGTGGGCGGCCCTCTCTTGGCAGGTTTGTTGTGGTGCCATATTCTTTCCATTTTTTTATAATGGATTTAATGGTGCTCCGTGGGATGTTCAACGTTTCAGATCTTTTTTTATAACCCAACCCTGATCTGTACTTCTCCACAACTTTGTCCCTGACCTGTTTGGAGAGCTCCTTGGTCTTCATGGTGCCGCTTCCTTGGTGGTGCCTCTTGCTTAGTGGTGTTGCAGACTCTTGGGCCTTTCAGAACAGGTGTATATTCTGAGATCATGTGACAGATCATTTGACACTTAAATAAAGTAAACTTGTGTGCAATCTAACTAATTATTTGACTTCAGAAGGTAATTAGTTGCACCAGATATTCTTTAGGGGCTTCATAGCAAAGGGGGTGAATACATATGCGAACGCACCACTTTTCTATTTTTTTTAATTTTTTAAACAAGTTTTTTTTTTCATTTCAATTCACCAATTTGAACTAATTTCTGTAAAAATCTATTTAAATTACAAGTTACTGTCACACCTTGGTCTTAGTATTTTGTGTTTTCTTTATTATTTGTTCAGGCCAGGGTGTGACATGGGTTTATTGTATTGTCGTATTGGGTTTTTTGTAGGCATTGGGATTGTGGTTGATTAGGGGTGTGTCTAGTATAGGCTTGGCTGCCTGAGGCGGTTCTCAATCAGAGTCAGGTGATTCTTGTTGTCTCTGATGGGGAACCGTATTTAGGTAGCCTGGGTTTCACTTTGTATTTCGTGGGTGATTGTTCCTGTCTCTGTGTAGTGTTCACCAAATAGGCTGTTATTAGATTTCACGTTCCGTTTGTTGTTTTGTATTTGTAGAAGTAATTTCATGTATCGCGATTGTTTCATTAAAGACATGAGTAACCACCACGCTGCATTTCGGTCCGACTCTCTTTCAACAAACGAAGAACGCCGTTACAGTTACAAGCAACAAAATAGGAAATATGCCAAGGGGGGTGAATACTTTTGCAAGGCACTGTTTCTATTAATTTATTGATCAAAAGTGTACAGTATCATAGGCTAGTGATTGACTTGCCTAGTTAAATAAAGGTAAATACATTTTTTTTAATAAAAAAGAGTACCAATGAAATTAAACTAATGAAGTTAGAGCCATTCAGTGCAGATTTGTAATGAAACATATGGTATGTGTCCCAAATGTCACCATATTCCCTATGTAGTGCACTACTTTTGACCAGAGCAAAGTGGGCCCTGATCAAAAGATGTGCACTACTGTATATATGGAATAGGTTGCCATTTGGGACGCAGGCAATATGACCTTGACTAGCTTCCCTTCTCCCGCTGTGCCTCAGTGTGTCACAACTAGTGTTTTATTACTGGACAGGGTGGTTCTTTATCAGCCGCCATGACATCACTTTTATGTATTTTAACCAATCTCATTAGGCTGCTATTGCTGCAAGGTTTGAATTCTGACAAAGAGAAATGCTAGTGTTTGTGTGCTTGTGTGAGCACAGTGCAGATGACAAAGAACATTTAGTTCCTAACGACAAAGAACATTTAGTCCATAAGACTTTGAAGGTATGCTTACAAATGGATTACAAACATAACCTTTTATTAAGTTAAGCGATGGATCCTGGAAAAGCAGATTCATGAAATGCTCTAAAGCTGCAAAGTTTCTTTTCTCCAACTACTTTAATAATATGTACCTCCACATTGTCTGCATAAGTAATAACCTACCCGAGTCAGATTTGAATAGCTTTAGGGCTTTTCTTAATAATTCACCAACCATCTACCTATTTCCCTTTTGGAGACTTTCAATGAGCAGCAGTACCAGTACAGCACTGATCAACGACAGATTAAGCATCTGAATGGGGACAGACATACGGAGAGACAAACAGGCAGGCAGGCAGGCAGACCGGAAATTCCTCCCTCCCTCTCTCTCTACAACATCCTCAATAACCTTTAGCAGCAGCCCTTGGGGAATCTCCCCAAGGAGAGATAGTACACAGAATAGAACAGAATGGTGGTCGACTGGGGCTGGGAGGGGAAAGATTACACCGTACTGGCGGGCGTAACTCTTTGAAACTTAATTTACACTAATCCTTCCATGTTTTCCCACCGATGCCCCAGGCCGTGCAAGACCTTTTAATTCTGCCATGGGCACCTGGGTCCGTGCCAGTGGTGGCTCTCCTCTCCTCCTTCTCTTCTGCTTTCTACTGCAGGGAAAGGAGCTAGCCTGCCACCAGCCTGCCATCCGGCAAGCCATCCAGCCACCCAACAAACAGCCAGCCAGCTGTTAACTCCCCTCATTATCCATACAACCCGTTCTCCCCATTCCTTCAGATGGAACCAAATAAAATATATCTCTCTCAGCATCTCTCTCTTAGCCCCCCCCCCTCTCTCTTGCTCTCTCACTCAGCATGTCTCTCTTTCTATTTCTCTCTCTGCCTCCCCTCTTGCCCCCCTCTCTCCCAGCAACTTTCTTTACATAGAGGGCCCATGCCTCCAGCTCTCCTCCTGCCCCATCTCCCCCTAATTAGTCATTCAATAAATAAATAGCTAGCTCTATTACCATGGTTATTATAGCCAGTAAAGGCCTGAGGCGTTGGCCAATCTCATGCCCTTGATGTTTATCTGCTTTCCTTTGTATGTGGAGTTACAGAGGATATACTGCACTTGAGAGATGTATGTTGATATACTGCACTTGAGAGATATATGTTGATATACTGCACTTGAGAGATGTATGTTGATATACTGCACTTGAGAGATGTATGTTGATATACTGCACTTGAGAGATGTATGTTGATATACTGCACTTGAGAGATGTATGTTGATATACTGCACTTGAGAGATATATGTTGTTGTTGTTAGAGACATACAGCCTCTATGGTGACTCATGTCTGTGTTGTCTCACCTGTTATCGTGCCAATGTTTACTTGAGAACAAGATAGCTGGTATACATTATGGGGTGGTTTCCCTGGGCCTAGTCCTGGACTAAAAAGCATTTTCCATGGAGATTCAGTCCAGGACTAAGTTTAAGAAATGCTTTTTAGAGAGTTTTTGAGAAACAGGCATAAGTATTTCCCCTGTTTTGTTTTTTTTCTATTCATAAATACCTTTCAGAAGATGGTGGTCAAAGTTCAGGTAATATACCTTACAATATATGATCCTTATTCACTGTACAACTCTAAGAGAAAATTTAAAAAATATATATTTTCTTGTTCAATTCTCTTAAACTGGGAAGGGTAAGTAAGTGTAGAGTCATTGTATGGCAGCTCTTATAAGGAGGTTTGACACTATTATCCCTGTGAAGAACAGATAAAAGAATAGAAAGCATTCAGAGCACTTTGGGTTGATTGCGTTTGACAAACAATTCCATCTTTGCCTTCTATGTTCCCACGTGAGGGGGTGCTCTCAGTAGGACAGAACAAAGAGGAGGGATTCACAGCCTCGACACGCACGCACACACACACACGCACGCACGCGCGCGCACACACACACACACACACACACACACACACACACGCGCACACACACACATATGAATCTTCAAACTCTACAATGGGCAGGGTGGTATTAGGGAGAGAGAGAATGTCCTACTTTGATCCTTGTGCTGATTATTCTTATGCTTGTTACTGAAGGAAGGTTGGGAGTGTAATGATTGTTTTTATATGAATTTGCATGTAAAACGGTGGGAGAAAAATCATAATAAATCGGATGTTTCTGGATGTGTACCATAACATTGACCATATATGGCAGTCACTAGCGTATTTATCTAAAGAAGTAGTATGCATGAATTATCATACTGGTCAATAGCATGATACTACTAGACTATACCACCTTCTCATGTGTAAAACAAATCTACATAACCATTCATATGTGTTTGTATCTGAGGCTATGGCATATTATGGCACATAGTGCGTCACAGTATTCATCTAAGATCACGACACAGAAGGTCAGGGCCAAAACCATCCATTTCTCAGCAACTACACATTCATGAACCGACCAACCAGCTGATAACTGCTTTTAATTCAATGTCAGTCTTATAATTGTATTTTCATGACATGCCATGTGTATTTTTTTCTCTCACTTAAGTGTTCAGCCACACATTACATTTCAATCCTAGCACTAAGAACCAGTCACAGACTACATCTCAAATGCCCCATAGTCACAACCAGGGCCCTGATCAAAAGTAGTGTTATAAAGTAAATAGGGTGCCATTTGGCCCATTTGGGACAAAACCACAGTCTTTTATTGTAAAGGAAGCTCCCATTAAAGGCTGGTCCATCTCATTAGTATGTGAGTAGCTAAAGACCCAAGAGATGTGAGAGGCATGAATCACATCACAGCCATGGATGTGTCCCAAATTCACCTATGACCAAAGCCTATTGGGTTCTGGTCAAAAGTAGTTTACTATGTAAGTAATAGGGTGCCATTTGGGAAGCAGACATAGCCATATGAGCAGAACAAAAACAAATTCAAGATTCCTCTCCATTCCTTTACTTTAAATCAATACCTGAATCCTGGATGTTTCTTTTTTTCTCAACCCAATCCAAGGTAAAGTAAGGCTTTAATACCCTCACTAAAGAAATATAATGGCCCTTGGCTTAGGAATGGTAAATGATCATATCTCCCGATGTTCCTCCCTTGACATCTTTTATTCTTTCTATTTGTATATGTGCTTCATTTTTTTTCATTTATTTTTTTCTCAAATAATGTTTCAGTGTGGATACATTTGCATTGAGATGGTATTGGCAGACGTTGTTGGACAGCTGGACAGTGTCGTTACCGAGACACCCTCCCGTCCCTGACCGGGAGCCATAATAGCTCCTGTTTCAAATAGAATTAGAAAGAGTCCCTAAAGCTAGAAACACACCAGTGCTAACCTGAAATGAACCAAGGCTTTGTTCATTTATGTCCGTCAGCCACTGGACAGTGGTTGTCTAGTTGTTGTTGTTTGTTTTTTATAGACGTAGTGGTGACTTATTATTCCTCTCCCTTGCTCAATCAGTTACATTCGTACAACTGATATA
Source organism: Oncorhynchus keta (assembly GCF_023373465.1). NCBI lineage: Eukaryota > Metazoa > Chordata > Actinopteri > Salmoniformes > Salmonidae > Oncorhynchus > Oncorhynchus keta. Next base: position 28,203,969 of record NC_068454.1, read on the forward strand.
TGATTCTTTAATAACATGTTATCGCCTCTCTAAGGTCTAGCTCTGTGTTTGTTTACCATGCTTTAGGTAAGTCATTGGACCATCTAATGCCCCTGTCTGTATGGTCTGCCGGTAAACTAATCCTCCACGCTGCATTATTAGACTAGTGTTTGTGCCCAATCCTGTGTATGTGAGTTTATGTGTGTGTGTGTGTGTGTGTGTGTGTGTGTGTGTGTGTGTGTGTGTGTGTGTGTGTGTGTGTGTGTGTGTGTGTGTGTGTGTGTGTGTGTGTGTGTGTGTGTGTGTGTGTGTGTGTGTGTGTGTGTGTGTGTGTGTGTGTGCGCCTTCAATTCAATCATCTGTATTCATCAATACATCCCTGCCTCAATTAGGTGCTCTGGGAAACAAGGCAGACAGAGAAGGGGTTCAGTGATAGTATCAAGTCCTGTCAGTGCCTGCATCTCCAATGGCAACCTATTCTCTTCTGGCCAAAAGTAGTGCACTATATAGGGAACAGTTTGTGATTTAGGGGACACACTCATTGGGGAGTCAGACCCAGCCAATCAGAAAAAAAGTTTTCCTCACAAAAGGGAATTATTACAGACAGAAATACAGACAGACGATCCCGTAGGTGAAGAAGCCGGATGTAGAGTCCTGGGCTGGCGTGGTTACACGTGGTCTGTGGTTGTGAGGCCAGTTTGACGTACTGTCAAATTCTCTAAAACGACGTTGGCGGCGGCTTATGGTAGAGAAATTAACACTAAATTCTCTAGCAACAACTCTAGCTTGCCACTTGCACGCTTCCTCAAAACGGTCTCTCAAAACATCTGTGGCATTGTGTTGTGTGACAAAACTGCACAGCACAAGGTGCACCTGTGTAATGATCAAGCTGTTTAATCAGCTTGATATGATTTTCTTGATATACCTGTCAGGTATATATATGGATTATCTTGGCAAAGGAGAAATGCTAACTAACAGGGAAGTAAACAAATTTGTGAACAAAATCTGAGATAAACAAGCTTCTTGTGTGTATGGAAAATATCTGGGCTCTTATATCAGCGAATTAATTATGGGACCAACACTTTAAATGTTGCGTTTATATTTTTGTTCAGTATATTTCATACATACAGTACATGACCAAAAGTATGTGGACACCTGCTCATTGAACATCTCATTCCAAAATCATGGGCATTAGTATGGACTTGGTCCCCCTTTTCTGATCTAACAGCCTGCACTCTTCTGGGAAGGCTTTCCACAAGATGTTGGAACATTGCTGCAGGAACTTGCTTCCCATTCAGCCAAAATAGCATTACTGAGGTCGGACACTGAGGTGGGGCAATTAGCCCTGGCAAGCAGTCTGTGTTTCAATTCATCCCAAAGTTTTTTGATTGAGTTGAGGTCAGGGCTCTGTGCAGGCTATCAAGTTCTTCCACTCTCATCTCGACAAACCATTTCTGCATGTACCTCGCTTGGTGCACGGGGGCATCGTCATGCTGAAACAGTAAAGGGCCTTTCCCAAACTTTTGCCACAAAGTTGGAAGCACGAGATCATCTAGAATGTCATTGTATGCTGTAGCATTAACATTTCCCTTCACTGGAACTAAGGGGCCTAGCCCGGACCATGAAAAACAGCCCCAGACCATTATTCTTCCTCCACCAAACTTTACAGTTGGCACTATGCATTGGGGCAGGTAGCGTTCTCCTGGCATCTGCCAAACCCGTCCGTTGAACTGCCAGATGGTGAAGCGTGATTCATCACTCATTTCCACTGCTCCAGAGTCCAATGACATTGCGCATGGTGATATATTGCACAATGTTTGTCTATGGAGATAGCATGGCTGTATGCAAAATTGTATACACCTGTCAGCAACGGGTGTGGTTGAAATAGCTGAATCCACTCATTTGAAGGGGTGTCCACATACTTTTGCATATGTAGATTATGTATAGAATAAGCTCCAGACATCTGTTGAATGGATAATGTCTAAATTTCATGATGTGGAGTTGAACTAAAGGACAATCTACACCCCTACTATGCAGGGCCATCTTTACTTTACAGTCATATGTGTATCTCCTATTTAAGCTTTGTCCCAAATGGCACCCTATTCCCATAGAGCACTGGTCAAATGTATTCCACTATATAGGGAAAGGGTTGAGATTTTTGACGTTACCGAAGCCAATCTCCTATTTACTGTCTGTCTAAAATGGCTGATTCAAGTTCCCTTCATTTCCTTTTATATTCAAACAGTGTCAGTGTGACCCATCAGTGGACGCATACAGAGAATGACAGCCCATCACGTCCTGTCAATCAGCCCCAGGCAGCAGCGAGATATGTGTCAGTCAACTCTGGTAGACCAGGCCTGGGGGACACCAGAGCACGCAAATGCACGCATGCATGCACATGCACAGACGACATATACACACACAAGAGCGACTCCGCTCTGACAGCAGGGGGCACTGAGCAGGTTAGGCTGCTCTCAAATCAAATCAAATCCAATTGTATTTGTCACATACACATGGTTAGCAGATGTTAGTGCGAGTGTAGCGAAATGCTTGTGCTTCTAGTTCCGACAATGCAGTAATAACCAACAAGTAATCTAGCTAACAATTCCAAAACTACTACCTTATAGACATAAGTATAAGGGGATAAAGAATTTGTACATAAAGATATATGAATGAGTGATGGTACAGAGCGGCATAGGCAAGATACAGTAGATGGTATTGAGTGCAGTATATACATATGAGATGAGTATGTAAACAAAGTGGCATAGTTAAAGTGGCTACTGATACATGTATTACATAAGGATGCAGTAGATGATATAGAGTACAGTATACATATGAGATGAATAATGTAGGGAATGTAAACATTATATTAGGTAGCATTGTTTAAAGTGGCTGGAGTTGAGTCAGTGTGTTGGCAGCAGCCACTCAATGTTAGTGGTGGCTGTTTAACAGTCTGATGGCCTTGAGATAGAAGCTGTTTTTCAGTCTCTCGGGCCCAGCTTTGATGCACCTGTACTGACCTCGCCTTCTGGATGATAGCGGGGTGAACAGGCAGTGGCTCGGGTGGTTGTTGTCCTTGATGATCTTTATGGCCTTCCTGTGACATCGGGTGGTGTAGGTGTCCTCGAGGGCAGGTAGTTTGCCACCGGTGATGCGTTGTGCAGACCTCACTACCCTCTGGAGAGCCTTACGGTTGTGGGCGGAGCAGTTGCCATACCAGGCGGTGATACAGCCGGACAGGATGTTCTCGATTGTGCATCTGTAGAAGTTTGTGAGTGCTTTTGGTGACAAGCCGAATTTCTTCAGCCTCCTGAGGTTGAAGAGGCGCTGCTGCGCCTTCTTCACGGTGCTGTCTGTGTGGGTGGACCAATTCAGTTTGTCTGTGATGTGTACGCCGAGAAACTTAAAACTTACTACCCTCTCCACTACGGTTCCATCGATGTGGATAGGGGGATGTTCCCTCTGCTGTTTCCTGAAGTCCACAATCATCTCCTTAGTTTTGTTGACGTTGAGTGTGAGGTTATTTTCCTGACACCACACTCCGAGGGCCCTCACCTCCTCCCTGTAGGCCGTCTCATCGTTGTTGGTAATCAAGCCTACCACTGTTGTGTCGTCCGCAAACTTGATGATTGAGTTGGAGGCGTGCGTGGCCACGCAGTCATGGGTGAACAGGGAGTACAAGAGAGGGCTTAGAACGCACCCTTGTGGGGCCCCAGTGTTGAGGATCAGTGGGGTGGAGATGTTGTTGCCTACCCTCACCACCTGGGGGGCGGCCCGTCAGGAAGTCCAGTACCCAGTTGCACAGGGCGGGGTCGAGACCCAGGGTCTCGAGCTTGATGACGAGCTTGGAGGGCACTATGGTGTTAAATGCCGAGCTGTAGTCGATGAACAGCATTCTCACATAGGTATTCCTCTTGTACAGATGGGTTAGGGCAGTGTGCAGTGTGGTTGAGATTGCATCATCTGTGGACCTATTTGGGCGGTAAGCAAATTGGAGTGGGTCTAGGGTGTCAGGTAGGGTGGAGGTGATATGGTCCTTGACTAGTCTCTCAAAGCACTTCATGATGACGGAAGTGAGTGCTAAGGGGCGGTAGTCGTTTAGCTCAGTTACCTTAGCTTTCTTGGGAACAGGAACAATGGTGGCCCTCTTGAAGCATGTGGGAACAACAGACTGGGATCGGGATTGATTGAATATGTCCGTAAACACACCAGCCAACTGGTCTGCGCATGCTCTGAGGGCGCGGCTGGGGATGCCATCTGGGCCTGCAGCCTTGCGAGGGTTGACACATTTAAATGTTTTCCTCACGTCGGCTGCAGTGAAGGAGAGTCCGCATGTTTTAGTTGCGGGCAGTGTCAGTGGCACTGTATTGTCCTCAAAGCGGGCAAAAAAGTTAATTAGTCTGCCTGGGAGCAAGACATCCTGGTCCGTGACGTTGCTGGTTTTCTTTTTGTAATCCGTGATTGACTGTAGACCCTGCCACATACCTCTTGTGTCTGAGCCGTTGAATTGAGATTCTACTTTGTCTCTATACTGACGCTTAGCTTGTTTGATTGCCTTGCGGAGGGAATAGTTACACTGTTTTTATTCGGTCATGTTTCCAGTCACCTTGCCCTGATTAAAAGCAGTGGTTCGCGCTTTCAGTTTCACGCGAATGCTGCCATCAATCCACGGTTTCTGGTTTGGGAATGTTTTAATCGTTGCTATGGGAACGACATCTTCAACGCACGTTCTAATGAACTCGCACACCGAATCAGAGTATTCGCCAATGTTGTCGTCTGACGCAATACGGAACATATCCCAGTCCACGTGATGGAAGCAGTCTTGGAGTGTGGAATCAGATTGGTCGGACCAGCGTTGAACAGACCTTAGCGCGGGAGCTTCTTGTTTTAGTTTCTGTCTGTAGGCAGGGATCAACAAAATGGAGTCGTGGTCAGCTTTTCCGAAAGGAGGGCGGGGCAGGGTCTTATATGCGTCGCGGAAGTTGGAATAGCAATGATCCAAGGTTTTTCCAGCCCTGGTTGCGCAATCGATATGCTGATAAAATTTAGGGAGTCTTGTTTTCAGATTAGCCTTGTTAAAATCCCCAGCTACAATGAATGCAGCCTCCGGATATATGGATTCCATTTTGCAAAGAGTCAAATAAAGTTCGTTCAGAGCCATCGATGTGTCTGCTTGGGGGGGAATATATACGGCTGTGATTATAATCTAAGAGAATTCCCTTGGTAGATAATGCGGTCTACATTTGATTGTGAGGAATTCTAAATCAGGTGAACAGAAGGACTTGAGTTCCTGTATGTTGTTGTTGCCACACCACGTCACGTTAACCATAAAGCATACGCCCCCGCCCCTCTGTTTGTTTCTGTCGGCGCGATGCGTGGAGAAACCACTGTCTCCGATAGCGTCTCTCCAGTGAGCCATGTTTCCGTGAAGCAAAGAACGTTACAGTCTCTGATGTCCCTCTGGAATGCTACCCTTGCTCGGATTTCATCAACCTTGTTGTCAAGAGACTGGACATTGTCAAGGAGAATGCTAGGGAGTGGTGCACGTTGTGCCCGTCTCCGGAGTCTGACCAGAAAACCGCTTCGTTTTCCCCTTTTTCGAAGTCGTTTTTTGGGGTCACCGGCTGGGATCCATTCCGTTGTCCTGGGTGAAAGGCAGAACACAGGATCCTCTTCGCGAAAGTCATATTCTTGGTCGTACTGATGGTGAGTTGACGCTGCTCTTATGTTCAGTAGTTATTCTCGACTGTATGTAATGAACCCTAAGATGACCTGGGGTACCAATGTAAGAAATAACACGTAAAAAAAAAACTGCATAGTTTCCTAGGAACGTGAAGCGAGGCGGCCATCTCTGTCTCCTACCGTTGGTCCTTGAGTAAACACTAAAACATTCACACATACACACGCAGACCTTCGGTAAATACTGAACTCCCTCTGTTGTCACCTCAGCCAACAGTTCTCCATTTTCTGATACACTGTATGGCTTTTACTCTACGATAAGGCCACCCAAACGGAATCCTGGGAAGTAGGATTCTTCTTCTTCTTCTTCTTCTTCTTGATTATAAAGACAATGTTAACACACTGTATGACTGACTATATGTTGAATATTCAGCTTGTACTTAACTATGGAGACTCCAGGGCTCGGAAAGATCTGTCTTTCTTCCATTTTGGTGCATACAGAGCACATTAATAGAATGTCATTAACCTGACAGTGATCAAGCTCTTCATTAGCATCGCGGAATGCTTCCATATTTTCAGACTTTCCAGAGCATACCAGACTGTGTGAGGATCCATCTGCTGAGTAATCGATGAGAGACGTTGTGCTATAAAGCACAGTCATTTCTAACTCCCTGTATACCCCTATAAGAAATACAACGACGGTTTTCAGAATTGACTCAGAATCTGACAAATGTCAGTGTATCAGTCATTGTAGTTTATAATTTAATTCAGGCAGATGATTTGTGTTGTTAAGTCTAAGCATGCAGCCGTTCGGTCCCCCCATAGGGCTCTGGTCAAATGTATCACATTGTATTAGGAATAGGCTGCCATTTTGGACACAGAGGGGTTAGTTTGGGCTGATCTACTATAGATTTACTATGAATCACGAGAAGGCAACTAGGCCAGTTGAAATTGTTTGTAATATTTTTCAGCAGAGGATTGATCAATCAACTGTGGTTAAATGACGAATCACTACCAATAACAAATGATTTATCTGTTTTCATTGTTCCTGTAGTTTTGAGTCCAAAATATTTGAAGCTTTACTCCAATCCACAGAATGAGAAAGTAAGTTATTCTTACTTCTAAATATGCTTTCCTGGTTGCCAATGTCAAATGTAATGATATACAGTACCACTTTCACTAAAAGCTAAAATTACATTTCGAACAGGCGTATAAATCATGTGGAGACTGCCATATTGGTCAACCTAATGCGCCTCATCAGTACAACTGGACACCCACATCAAATGGTCCGAACGAAGCATTTAGTGATGTTCTCTATAATTGTGCAGATGTTTCTGACTTCTTTTGGTAGAGAACCAGGTGAAAGGTAGCCCACACATAGTTCATGTCCCAAAGGCACCCTGTTCCATTTGTAGTGCACTGCTTTTGACCAGGGCCCACATGGCTTACAATAGAGAATAGGGTGCCATTTGGGACATAATCATACACTGCTTATTCTGGTCCCTGATGAGACTGTTTATCGGTAAGTACACCAAGGTTTATACAACAATTTTAGCAAATCCTTCCATGTCCTGAAGAAAATGTGTGTGCTTGCTTCAACCTGTATTGGTATCATAGTGAAAAAAGTTATTCCTGAATTCTTATAAATATAAATTATAGTTGTTTTATTTCACATTTTTCCCCATTTCATCCGGCTCCTATGATGTGCTAATGAGAAAGAAAATAAGATAAAAAAAGAGAGATCTTTTTAATTACATGTGTTGTGTCTTGGCTATCATTAATGTGATGGCGATTGTTTTATCAAATCAATTAACTGTGCTTAATAAATACGATGATTAAATCACTCATGTAACAATTATTAAAGTAGTTATCTTGGGGCACCACGGGAAAAAAATATTTAACGAGTTACCATTTTCCGAATTAACTCTTAAAGACATAAATATCTCTTACATGTCAGTCATCAATCAGTCATTAATTAATTGTTTACCTTCTATCAGTTTCATTCTGAATGTTGCAAAATCCTTGGATACCTGCATGAACCCTAGCATAAATGATGAATCGGTGATATACAAATTGGCTTAATTTTTTATTTACTAACTCACTAAATAATCACACAGAATTACATAAACACAAACAGAATAGTTATTGGTTACTAACACAATGCAATGAAAAGTCCCTAGTGGACTAAACCGATATATAACAGCTTTGTAGACAATGGAAAGGGGTGGGGACAGATAAAGAACGGGAAAGACAGAATGGACCCACAACACACAGTTGATAACTATGCTCATTGAAATGTTAATACTTTGCCCATGAACGGCTGAAAAATTCTAAAAGAATTGCAATGTGCATATTTACGTGTGCATATCTTTGCTGTCTCTCTGTTGAAAACACTCAATTCATCTGGGGAGTAATTCGACAGAAAGTCCCTGGTTTGTCCAACAGAGATCAAAGTTTTTCATAGTTGTAGCTTGTTCTCTTTGTTCTGGAAGTGAATGTTATAATTGTTATGTTAGACGTACCAACGGTCGTTCGATAGGGAAATGTTCTCGTCTTTGTTCGAGTTTCATAGATTATTTTACATATACAGCTGCAGATTGTGAATGTGTAGTCTTTAGTTTTGTAGATTTCTTAAACATTTGCGATGTCCGGTTTACACTGTCCGCCTGCTTGGTCTGTATTTAAATTGCCAACCATTTCAACATGTAGCTACAGCTCCATGCTCTCTGATCTATAGAGTAGTAGCCCTTTCAACTTGGGGACTCCCTTCCCTGTGTTTTCTTGACTAAATGTAAAGTTTTTCACGAGTGCTATTTAAGCACTCAGGGAAAGGGCAGGCTTTTGTCATAATGCCTGTGCTCACCTGGGCGTGGCCACTGACTTGGTTAAGACTTCATATGAAAAACAATTCTCTCATTTAGAAGGCGAACATCAGGTTACATCTTCTCACAAATAGTTTCATATTTAATCATATCAGTTCGCCAACATTTGGATGTGAATCTGATCACTGAGAACTATACACATTGAGATACAGTTATGTTGTTCTACTGTCCTTAGTTACATTGCAAATTATAAACAAATTCAGCAGGATTGTTCTTTAAGTGCCCACGGACCCTGCCAACTGGTTGGAATACAGAAATATTGCTTAATTATTCAACCTTTTTATGTTACATTTTCTCTCTATGTGTTCCACTGTCAGACATTCCACTCAATATTGCAAAGCCCAAAAGCAGAGTTTTTACGACCGGTCATGAAACTAGTGGGAGAGAGAGTAAGAGAAAGAGCGAGAGAGGGAGGGGGGAGGAAAATCTGGCACCTATAATCCTCTCTCAACAGGGCAAGTCATGACACATGTAACCCCCACTGAGTCTCTATTGAAATCCCAAACTATCACATCAAGACCGCATGGATATTATAGTTTATTTTACTTTATGATTTATTGAATGCCATAACTTTTACTAGCCTTCCTAGACTCTCATCATATTTCACCTTGAAACTTTGCAGTCTGTCCTGCTTGCATCGTTGGTTATGAGATTTCTATACATTATTATTCGTCCAGTGATAGTAGAACATCCCGTATCTTCTGCCTATACATTGTCTGTGTGTTTATGGAGCTGAACTATCCAAACCCTGGTTCTGTTTGTAAGGATACTTTTCGTCAATGAAGGGAAAAGAAGAGCCTTGTTTGACAATGAAAGGTTGTGACCGAGTGTGTCTCTGTCTGGTAAATACACAAACAAGAATAAAAGACAAACATGCAAACAGTTTCAAATGTAGTGTACGCACATCCAACAACTTGTAGGTGCCGGGTACAAAAAATAGACTAAGTAAAATGCTTAAGAGTCTATTGACACACCCTTGTAACGTAATAAAAAAGTACCCATCAAAATCTGTCAGTTTAATTAAGAGATATGTGTTTTTTGCATTGGCTGCATCTCAATCATTCACAACCACCTATGCCGGCCTTCTGCATCTGCGGTGGAAGGTGGCCCAGCTACAGTGGTGTTTGTCAGACCATGAGACATCCCGAAAATCAGTAGGTAGCATCCGAACGGTTTGGCGTATAAGCTAATGTGACCATTCTTTGGATAGATTAGACTCTCGCATGTGTCACTTGACTCATTTGAATGTAACCCATACAAACAAATGGAAAAATATTTTGTGAGCGTTCTTATGTCTCCTAGATATAGAACAGACTTCAAAACTGTATTTTTTATACCAAAAGGGGTCAAAAACAATTCCATATGTTAGCTTAGACTTGTATTAAATAAATAATAGATCCCCCACACACTGATGAATGTTCTCACAGTTTATTGTACATAATAAATCAATGGGAGTATTCGTCAGAGTGCGGCTGGGTATCTATCCTTTATTTCAAACACACATTACCACAATGGCAAGACTGCCCATCAACAGACACATAGCCAGGTTTTACCAATACCCTGACAGTCGTTGTACATGTATATCAGTCATGTCTCTCTGGTCTTCCATAATTATTCTCTGGGGTCTGAGATCAGAAGTGACCCTTAGTTCGTTATCTTTTCACAGGGCAGAGTAGTGACCACAGAATAACTCTATGGTCACGTCCCAAATGCAACCGTATTCTATACATACCCTATGCACTACTATGCAGGAAATCGGGTGCCATTTGCGACTTGACCTAGGGTAAGACGCAGATGGTTGTAGCTCACTTCAGCTCTGGTTGAGTCATGATGTTATTAATAACTCACCACTAGGTCATCGTAAAGCCAAGCCTTCATAGACAAGGTCATCTTCAGAGAACAAGGTCATCTTGTCTGTGAATCATAACTGAGCATTATGATTACATTATGCTTTGTTAATGATCAAAATGCCAAACAGTCAGGTTACTGACTGAACTAAAACTGTAAGAAGGTTGGAGGAAAATAATGAATGCGTTTTGGTATCAATTCTGATCTGCTATACTCTGTGATAATAAAGGTTCTATTATATTATTCCAGACTTTTAGAATTTGAATAAACCATGGTTGTGTCAGAGCAAGAGTCTTCACTTTTGTGCAGATACGGGATATACATTTTAAAATTAAAATATATAGTTTGTTTATTCATGATGGAACGGTAGCCATCACAGAAAGGTAAACGTGGTCAGAGACCCACTAAAGCAGCACCATCCTCTCAAAAGTCTGAGCCTGCCTGGCAGGGTAGGTCCAAAAACCAATGCCCCTGGATGGGTGAGCATAATATACAAGGATTTTCTCAAAGCTGCTAATGAGAACCTTGATGATTGGGAATTTTGGTGGAGTACTGCACCCTCACCGGCTGACAACATGGTAAAGACTGGACCGGAAACGACTACGAGTAATGAGAGCACAGCACAAGAGAACACCACAGCAACTGTCACAAGTTCTGCTGTAACAGCGGGCCACAAACAGATGCAGGTATGTGTCTGTGGTTGGAGGAAAGTTACATCACACCATGGGTTGAGGATGCACCAGTAGAAGAAGGGGTGTTTGGGTAAAGAAAGACAGAGGCCTCGCATTGATTACTTTCTGCGAAAGCGATCAAATCAGTCAAATGAAGCACAGCAACTGGACGCAAACTATAGTTTGCAATGCATCAGTACCACTGTCATGGAGGACGTAAACTCAAGCACCGAAGTAACAACTGAGGAACCAACTACAGGAGTGGAACTCACCCAGCCTCCCAGACCTGCAGTCGAGCGCAGACTACCAGGGCACAGACCGTATGTGAAGTGGCCTGGCGCCAGTGACAAGATGTTGTGGGAAACAGTGAATACTGACCTTACCTTGACCCTTGAGAAACTTTGAGGCACAGTGGAGAAGAAATTGGAGAGGATGGGGGACATCATCTATGAGTACGGGGCAGAAAGCTTTGGAGTGCAAGAGGCAAAAGGCGGGTGAAAGGTTCCAACCCCACCAGTTTCCAGGAGGCAACAAGAAATCGAGCGCCTCGTTCAAGAAAGGAGACTGCTTAAGAAACCGTGGAAGAAGGCCTCGGAAGTGGAAAAGGAGGGCATAGAGGCACTTCAGGCTGACGTAAAAACCCGGTTGGCATCCCTCCATAGTGCAGAGAACCTACGGAAACGCAGAAGGAAGAAAGAACAAACTAGAACTCGATTCTATAAAGATCCCTTCAAGTTCCTTAAAAGTCTCTTCCCGAAGGAAAAATGAGACCGATGCTATGGTGAAGATCCGGACTGTGCCCTCTATTCCATGCCAGCCAACCTCAGGCACATTCTCACAGGGTGTAAATCAAGCCTCACCCAAGGACGCTACACTTGGAGTCACAACCAAGTCCTTAAAAACCTTGCGTCCGCCCTGGGGGACAAGCGAGCTGCCACCAACTCCCTACCACCCCCAGCAGCATCACACCCCTTAAGGACGACCTTTGTCCGCGAAGGGGCTAAACCACCGAAGAGCGGCTCTACACCATTAGAGCGAGACCAGCTGCGCTTGGCCCGCGACTGGAAAATGCTAGCTGACATTGGCCGGCAACTTGTGTTTCCTCCGGAGATCGCAACCACCACCCTAAGACCTGACATGGTGCTCTGGTCCGGTTCGCTCAAGAAGGTCTTCATCATTGAGCTCACAGTACCCTGGGAGGACTCAGTTGATGAGGCTTATGAGCGAAAACATCTGCGCTATGCTGATCTACCTGCCGAAGCACGGCATCATGGCTGGAACACAGAAGTCCGACCAGTGGAGGTGGGTTGCAGAGATTGTGGCAACATCTACAACCAGACTGCTTAGAGACCTGGGAATTAAGGGCCAGAGCCAGCGTTCGGCAATCATAGCTGTATCAGAGGCGGCAGAAGGCAGCAGTCAGTGGCTCTGGATGAAGAGGAAAGACCCCAGCTGGGCCCCGAAGTGAGAGGGCCAGGAGGTATGCGGTCAACAATGCTTGACTCGGGGAGGAGGACGCCCCTGCATGCATAGTCCCATGGGATGTTGGCTATCAACAAAAAGGCAACTCCTATGACTAATTGGGAATGGGACACAAGCGTAGGTTTGATTACCCTGTCGATGGTCGCCTTTGGGGAGGGTGTATAGTGTGAAAGGCCGAAACACCCTAGGAACCAAAGGTACACTACTGACGATGCGCTCCCCAAATTTCACCAGGCTCACTGTTCATGAACTCTTGGAAGTGCTTGCACAAAGGATAGTAACATGTCATCCTGTGTTCTTGGAATCCCAGGTAGTGGTAGTGCAAGCAACACTGACTGCAGTAACCCATGGGGAGGGAATCCCACTCGGACAATCAGAGAGGGTGCATATTATTGTGGCCCTGGCGGCACTGAATAATCAAATGGTCTGATTGCACAGAGGTGCTTGGCAAGATGGGTCACAAAGAGGATCAGAGTGTGTGGGTGTTGGGGGGAAGGGCGGTATACGAGCTACATTAGCTAGGACTAGATATTAGTTAATCAAATCCTCCTGCTCAATTTGGCAAGCCTTCTTAAACAGCCAAACTTTACACGCATTCACACATCAAGTCTTCTCTTGAGTTGTGCTCGGGATGGAACATTTGAGTGTGTGTGTGTGTGTGTGTGTGTGTGTGTGTGTGTGTGTGTGTGTGTGTGTGTGTGTGTGTGTGTGTGTGTGTGTGTGTGTGTGTGTGTGTGTGTGTGTGTGTGTGTGGGTGGGGCGGGGGGTGTAGGTCGATGTATGGGTGGAAGGTAAGAGAGGGGCAGAGGTGTTTGTTTGGGAGGCGTCTGGTGAGTGAGTGTATGCATCCCACTTCTGTTTACAAAAATATAGAATTTCTACTGCGAGCCCTTGTTATAGGTAACAATCCTTTGTAGAAGTGCTTAACCCTTGTGGGCTGTTCATGTTTTTGTTACTCACCCAATGTTCGCAGGTCTGATGGACCCATAACATTATTGGATTTTTAAAACAGTACAGCCATGACATTTTTCGTAAAACTACTTAATACTTAGATGTTGACTTCGTACAATCTAGTACAATCAAGACATGGGTGGAATAAATCATGTTTATCTTGAACAAATATAAATGAAGCAAAGTTTTCACCACTATTGATGCCTTGGTTTCTCAATTCTCGGGCCGACTCTTTTCTCTGTATATTTCAACGATGCTGCGGGTGCTTCCCTGAACCACCACTTCGCAGACGACACTATTCTGTATACATCTGGCCCTTCTTTGGACACTGTGTTAACCAACCTCCAAACGAGCTTCAATGCCATTCAACACTCCTTCCGTGGCCTCCAACTGCTCTTCAACGCTAGTAAAAACCAAATGCATGCTTTTCAACCGTTCGCTACCCGCACCCTCTGCCCGACTAGCATCACTACTCTGGATGGTTATGACTTAGAATATGTGGACAACTACAAATACCTAGGTGTCTGGCTAGACTGTAAACTCTCCTTCCAGACTCATATTAAACATCTCCAATCCAAAATTAAATCAAGATTCGGTTTCCTATTTTGCAACAAAGCCTCCTTCATTCACACTGCCAAATATAGCCTCGTAAAACTGACTATCCTACCGATCCTCGACTTCGGCGATGTAATTTACAAAATAGCTTCCAATATTCTACTCAGCAAACTGGATGCAGTCTATCACAGTGCCATCTGTTTTGTCTCCAAAGCCCCTTATACCACCCACCACTGCGACCTGTATGCTCTAGTCGACTGGCCCTCGCTACATATTCGTTGCCAGACCCACTGGCTCCAGGTCATCTATAAGTCTATGCTAGGTAAAGCTCCACCTTATCTCAGATTACTGGTCACGATAGCAACACCCATCCGTAGGACGCGCTCCAGCAGGTATATCTCACTGGTCATCCCCAAAGCCAACACCTGCTTTGACTGCCTTTGCTTCAAGTTCTCTGCTGCCAATGACTGGAACGAATTGCAAAAATCACTGAAGCTGGAGATTTATATTTCCCTCACTAACTTTAAACATCAGCTATCTGAGCAGCTAACCGGTCTCTGCAGCTGTACATAGCCCATGTGTAAATAGCCCACCCAATCTACCTACCTCATCCCCATATTGTTTTTATTTACTTTTCTGCTCTTTTGGACACAAGTATTTCTACTTGCACATCATCATCTGCTCAACTATCACTCCAGTGTTCATTTTCTAAATTGTAATTACTTCGCTACTATGGCCTATTTATTGCCTGACCTCCTCATGCCATTTGCACACACTGTATATAGGCTTTTTTTCTATTGTATTATTGACTGTGTGCTTGTTTATTCCATGTGTAACTCTGTGTTGTTGTTTGTGTCACACTGCTTTGCTTTATCTTGGCCAGGTCGCAGTTGTAAATGAGAATTTGTTCTCAATTAGCTTAACTGGTTAAATAAAATGTCGATATAGGATTCCTTTTACTATGGATATAGATACTTCTGTACCTGTTTCCTCCAGCATCTTCACAAGGTCCTCTGCTGTCGTTCTGGGATTGATTTGCACTTTTCATACCAAAGTACGTTAATCTCTTGGAGACAGAATGCGTGTCCTTCCTGAGCGGTATGACGGCTGCGTGGTCCCATGGTGTTTATACTTGCGTACTATTGTTTGTACAGATGAACGTGGTACCTTCAGGTGTTTGGAAATTGTTCCCAAGGATGTTTGCTAAATGACTTAAATGTAAATGTAAATGTAATGAACCAGACTCGTGGAGGTCTACCATTTTTTTCCTGAGGTCTTGGCTGATTTCTTTTGATTTTCCAATGATGTCAAGCAAAGAGGCACTGAGTTTGGAGGTAAGCCTTGAAATACATCCACAGGTACACCTCCAATTGACTCAAATTATGTCAATTAGCCTATCAGAAGCTTCTAAAGTCATGACATCATTTTTGGAAATTCTCCAAGCTGTTTTTCAACCACTCCACAAATATCTTGATAATAATCTATAGTTTTGGCAAGTCAGTTAGGACATCTGCTTTGTGCATGAAAACCTACCTCCAAGCAGTCAACTTAGTGTATGTAAACTTCTGACCCACTGGAATTGTGATACAGTGAATTATAAGTGAAATAATATGTCTGTAAACAAAAATGACTTGTGTCATGCACAAAGAAGATGTCCTAACTGACTTGCCCAAAACTATAGTTTGTTAGTAAGATATTTGTGGAGTGGTTGAAAAACTTAAGTGTATGTGAACTTCCAACTTCAACATATGGGGGTTACAACCATTCCAGCTCTGCAGAATTTGCTGCAAAGATACAGAATCATTAGATCATTTGTTTTGGTACTGTCCATATGCAGCTTGTTTGTGGTCGCATGTTTAACAATGACTGAAGACTTGCAACATTTACCCTGAGCTAACTCTGCAAATATCACTGCTGGGTGATTTCGAAAGTCCTAGTCAATCAATCAATAATATAATAATACTCTAAGCAAAAAATGTGTCTTTAATTTACAATATTTTGAAACTATGAAAATAGAAAGGTTCAGGTATTTTGTGAAACAGCACAGTTACATTTGATGGCAAATAGAAACTGGATGGTGTTCAGAGATACAGTGCCTTGCGAAAGTATTCGGCCCCCTTGAACTTTGCGACCTTTTGCCACATTTTAGGCTTCAAACATAAAGATATAAAACTGTATTTTTTTGTGAAGAATCAACAACAAGTGGGACACAATCATGAAGTGGAACGACATTTATTGGATATTTCAAACAATTTTAACAAATCAAAAACTGAAAAAGTTGGGTGTGCAAAATTTATCAGCCCCCTTAATTTAATACTTTGTAGTGCCACCTTTTGCTGCGATTACAGCTGTAAGTCACTTGGGGTATGTCTCTATCAGTTTTGCACATCGAGAGACTGACATTTTCTCCCATTCCTCCTTGCAAAACAGCTCGAGCTCAGTGAGGTTGGATGGAGAGCATTTGTGAACAGCAGTTTTCAGTTCATTCCACAGATTCTCGATTGGATTCAGGTCTGGACTTTGTAGATTTTGCTTTATGTTTTGGATCATTGTCTTGTTGGAAGACAAATCTCCGTCCCAGTCTCAGGTCTTTTGCAGACTCCATCAGGTTTTCTTCCAGAATGGTCCTGTATTTGGCTCCATCCATCTTCCCATCAATTTTAACCATCTTCCCTGTCCCTGCTGAAGAAAAGCAGGCCCAAACCATGATGCTGCCACCACCATGTTTGACAGTGGGGATGGTGTGTTCAGGGGTATGAGCTGTGTTGCTTTTACGCCAAACATAACGTTTTGCATTGTTGCCAAAAAGTTCAATTTTGGTTTCATCTGACCAGAGCACCTTCTTCCACATGTTTGGTGTGTCTCCCAGGTGGCTTGTGGCAAACTTTAAACAACACTTTTTATGGATATCTTTCTTCTTGCCACTCTTCCATAAAGGCCAGATTTGTGCAATATACGACTGATTGTTGTCCTATGGACAGAGTCTCCCACCTCAGCTGTAGAGCTCTGCAGTTCATCCAGAGTGATCATGGGCCTCTTGGCTGCATCTCTGATCAGTCTTCTCCTTGTATGAGCTGAAAGTTTAGAGGGACGGCCAGGTCTTGGTAGATTTGCAGTGGTCTGATACTCCTTCCATTTCAATATTACCGCTTGCACAGTGCTCCTTGGGATGTTTAAAGCTTGGGAAATCTTTTTGTATCCAAATCCGGCTTTAAACTTCTTTACATAATAGTATCTCGGACCTGCCTGGTGTGTTCCTTGTTCTTCATGATGCTCTCTGCACTTTTAATGGACCTCTGAGACTATCACAGTGCAGGTGCATTTATACGGAGACTTGATTACACACAGGTAGATTGTATTTATCATCATTAGTCATTTAGGTCAACATTGGATCATTCAGAGATCCTCACTGAACTTCTGGAGAGAGTTTGCTGCACTGAAAGTAAAGGGGCTGAATAATTTTGCACGCCCAATTTCTTATTTCCTTATTTCTATTTCAGCATATTGGATGACTGTCATTCATATTCCATTCACCCATTTCTATAACGACACTGGCAAGAACCAGACGTAGACACGGGAGGCAGGTGGTTTGAGCTCTGATATTTATTATAGTCCAAGGGAAGACTTCATAACCAGATCAGAGTCCAAAACGGTACAGGGCAGCAGGCAGGCTCGAGAACAGGGGCATGCAGAAAGGTCAGGGAGGTGGGCACAGAGTCAGGACAGGCAAGGGTCATAGACTGGGAAAAACAGGAGCTAGGAGAAAACTGCTGTTTGACTTGGCAAACAAGACCAACTGGCACAGACAGACAGAAAACACAGGTATAAATACACAGGGGATAATGGGGAAGATGGGCGACACCTGGAGGGGGTGGAGACAAGCACAATGACAGGTGAAACAGATCAGGGTGTGACAATGTCAACGTAACAGTGACAGGTTTAGGCTACTACATGATACTCAAATTGTCCTTTTACCCATCATGAGGTTGCTACAACCTAGCCTATGAAGGAAAATTTACAATGTAGGTGCACACAGGTCGAGAGACACATTTGAGGTGACAAACAGTGACAGATGGACAGACAGTGACATTTAATACCACCTTGCACACTCTTGCCTGCATCTAGCTGATATAGTATGTAATAATTCGTCGAACAGTTGCAAACAGGTTTCTATTGGACAAATTCAAGTATGTTTATCACTGTTTTGTTCTGTTTGCTTTTTCAACAGAATCGGAAGAATGAATACCCCCATGATTATGCGTAAACACACAGCCATGTTGTATTCCCGCTCACATCCATGCACAACACATCAGCTGTAAGTGAACAAGGTCAACGAAACCTTTCCAAGCCAAACTGCTACACACAGCCTACATTGCATCGTTGTCACCATATTAGCTAAAGTAACGTCATAGTCAGCATAGCTAATATAACTAACACAATAGTACACCTGCTACAATCATGCAGTAAAGTTACAGTATACAGTCAGCGAGCAGTTACAGCGGCAGGCCCCTGTGGCAATAAATCTGCAAAACCAAAATCTTACCTTGACTTGGAAGAGTTCCAGTGTTGTGTTGGATATTGTCATAGCCAGCTAGCTAACATAGCATCCCTCTGTTTGAGCAGGATGTTTTAGTAGACTAAACTAACCAGCTGCATTTTCTAGCGAAGTAAGTGAAACTGAGAAAAATTACATTCTCTCTATATACACTACCGTTCAAAAGTTTGGGGTCACATAGAAATGTCATTGTTTTCCATGAAAACATACATGAAACTCGTTGCAAAATGAATAGGAAATATAGTCAAGACGTCGACAAGGTTATAAATAATGATTTTTAATTGAAATAATAATTTTGTCCCTCAAACTTTGCCTTCGTCAAAAAATCCTCCATTTGCGGCAATTACAGCCTTTACAGACCTTTGGCATTCTAGTTGTTCATTAGATGAGGTAATCTGGTAATCTGAAGAGAGATCCGGTGACTGTGGTGGCCACTCTATTATAGACAGAATACCAGTTGACTGCTTTTTCCCTAAATAATTATTGCGTAAGTCCTTTGTGTCATTGTCCTGTTGTACGAGGAAATTGGCTCCAATTAAGCGCTGTCCACAGGGCGTTGAGAATGGAGTGATAGCTTTCCTTCTTCAAGATCCTTTTCACCCTTTACAAATCTCCCACTTTACCACCACCAAAGCACCCCTTGACCATCACATTGACTCCACTATGCTTGACAGATGGCGTCAAGCACTCCTCCAGCATCTTTTAATTGTTTCTGCATCTCATGAATGTTTGTGATCCCAACACCTCAAACTTAGATTCGGCTGTCCATAACACTTTTTTCCAATCTTCCTCTGTACAGTGGCTGTGTTCTTTTGCCCATCTTCATCTTTTCTTTTTATTGGCCAGTCTGAGATATGGCTTTTACTTTGCAACTCTGCCTAGCTGGCCAGCCTCCTGGAGTCGCCTCTTCACTGTTGACATTGAGACTGCTGTTGTACAGGTACTATTTAATGAAGCTGCTAGTTGAGGACTTGTGAGGCGTCTGTTTCTCAAACTAGACACTCTAATGTACTTGTCCTCTTGCTCAGTTGTGCCCTGCGGCCTCCCACTCCTCTTTCTATTCTGTTTAGAGCCAGTTTACGCTGTTCTGTGAAGGGAGTAGTACACAGAATTGTATGAGATCTTCAGTTTCTTGGCAATTTCTCGCCTTCATTTCTCAGAACAAGAACAGACTGACGAGTTTCAGAAGAAATTATTTGTTTCTGGCCATTTTGAGTCTGTAATCGAACTCACAAATGCTGATGCTCCAGATACTCAACTAATCTAAAGAAGGTTTTATTGCTTCTTTAATCAAAACAACAGTTTTCAGCTGTGCTAACATAATTGCAAAAGGGTTTTCTAATGATCGATTAGCATTTTAAATTGATAAACTTGGATTAGCTAACACAGCATGCCATTGGAACACAGGAGTGATATTTGCTGATAATGGGCCTCTGTACACCTATGTAGATATTCCATTAAAAATCTGCTGTTTACAGCTACAATAGCCATTTACAATATGAACAATGTCTACACTGTATTTCTGATCAATTTTATGTTATTTTAATGGATTAAAAATGTACTTTTCTTTCAAAAACAAGGACATTTCTAAGTGACCCCAAACTTTTGAATGGTCGTGTACATTTCTCTCTTCCTTCTCCTTCATTTTGGAAGAAATTAGTTTGTTCAAAACTATTGTCTTTCTCTCTCTTTGAGTCAACTACTCGACACATGTTATGCACTGCAGCGATCGCTAGCTATAGTTTATGCTTTCAGTACTAAAATAATTATCTGATCCTTGGACAGCATGTCAGTTCATGCTGCAAGAGTTCTGATAGATTGGAGGACATTCTCCCAGAAGTTGTCATAAGTACTGTGTAAGTCTATGGAAGGGGGTGAGAACCATAAGCCTCCTAGGTTTTGCATTGACGTCAATGTACCCAGAGGAGGATGGAAGTTAGCTGTCCTCCGGCTACACCATGGTGCTACCCTACAGAATGCTGTTGAGGCTACTGTAGACCTTCTTTGCTAAATAGTGTGTTTTAATTCATGATTATTTGGTGACATAATTATATTTAGTATAGTTTTATCTAAAAAGTACAACTTTTAAATGTTTTAACATTTTTAAATGAAAATACCCTGGGGAGGATGGTCCTCCCCCTCCTCCTCTGAGGAGCCTCCACTGATGTAGGTAGAGTTAAAGTGACTATGCATAGATTGTAAACAGAGAGTTTCGTCTGGGTAGCCCATTGAGTCTTATGGCTTGGGGGTAGAAGCTGTTAAGAAGCCTTTTGGACCTAGACTTGACGCTCCGGTACCGCTTGTCATGCGGTAGCAGAGGGAACAGTCTATGCCTAGCGTGGCTGGAGTCTTTGACAATTTTTAAGGCCTTCCTCTGACACCGCCTGGTGTAGAGGTCCTGGATGGCAGGAAGCTTGGCCCATGTGATGTACTGGGCCCTATGCACTACCCTCTGTAGTGCCTTGCGGTCGGAGGCCGAGCAGCTGCCATACCAGGTAGTGATGGAACCAGACAGTATGCTCTCAATGGTGCAGCTGTAGAACCTTTTGAGGATCTGAGGAACACATGCCAAATCTTTTCAGTCTCCTGAGGGGAAATAGGCTTGTCGTGCCCTCATCACAACTGTCTTGGTGTGTTTAGACCGTGATAGTTTGTTGGTGATGTGGACACCAAAGAACTTGAAGCTCTCAAGCCTTTCCACTACAGCCTCATCGATGAGAATGGGGGCATGCTCAGTCCTCCTTTTCCTGTAGTCCACAATCATCTCATTTGTCTTTATCAGGTTGAGGTCAGAGGTTGATGCCCTGGCACCACACGGCCAGGTCTCTGACCGCCTCCCTTAAGACTGTCTCATTGTTGTTGGTGATCAAACCTACCACTGTTGTGTCATCGGCAAACTTGTTGATGGTTTTGGAGTCGTGCCTGGCCATGCAGTCATGAGTGAACAGGGAGTACAGGAGGGGACTGAGCACGCACCCCTGAGGGGCCAACGTGTTGAGGATCAGCGTGGAGGATGTGTTGTTACCTACACTTACCACCTGGTGGAGGCCCGTCAGGAAGTCCAGGATCCAGTTGCAGAGGAAGGTGTTAAGTCCCAGGATCCTTAGCTTACTGATGAGCTTTGAAAGCACTATGGTGTTGAACGCTGTGCTGTAGTAAATGAATAGCATTCTCACATACTGTAGGTGTTCCTTTTGTCCAGATGGGTAGGGTAGTGTTGAGTGCAATAAAGATTGCATCATCTGTGGATCTGTTTGGGCGGTATGCAAATTGGAGTCGGTCTAGGGTCTCTGGGATAATGGTGTTGATGTGAGCAATGACCAGCCTTTCAAAAAACTTCATGGCTACAGAGTGCTACAGGCCGGTAGTCATTTATGCAGGTTACCTTAGTGTTATTGGGCACAGGGGCTATTGTGGTATGCTTGAAACATGTTGGTATTACAGACTCAGTTGGTTGAAAATGGTTGAAAATGTCAGTGAAGACACTTGTCAGTTGGTCAGCGCATACTCGGAGTACACGTCCTGGTAATCCTTCTGGCCTTGCGGCCTTGTGAATGTTGACCTGTTTAAAGGTCTTACTCACATTGGCATCGAAGAGAGTGATCACACTGCTGTCCGGAACAGCTGGTGCTCTCATTAATGTTTCAGTGTTACTTGCCTCGAAGCAAGCATAGAAGTAATTTAGCTTGTCTGGTAGGTTCGTGTCACTGGGCAGCTCACGGCTGTGCTTCCCTTTGTAGTCTGTAATAGTTTGCAAGCCCTGCCACATCCGACGAGCATTGGAGCCGGTGTAGTGTGATTCAATCTTAGTCTTGTATTGACCCTTTGCTTGTTTGATGGTTCTTCAGGGTATAGCGGGATTTCTTCAGGTTAGAGTCCCGGCTCCTTGAAAGCGGCAGCTCTAGCGTTTAGCTCAGTGCGGATGTTGCCTGTAATCCATGGCTTCTGGTTGGTTTATGTACGTACAGTAACTGTGGGGACGACGTCATTGATGCACTTATTGATGAAGCCAATGACTGATGTGGTGAACTCCTCGATGCCATTGGAAGAATCATGGAACATATTCCGGTCTGTGCTAGCAAAACAGTCCTGTAGCTTAGCATCCGCTTCATCTGACCACTTTTTTGCTGACCGAGTCACTGGTGCTTCCTGCTTTAGTTTTTGCTTGTCAACAGGAATCAGGAGGATGGAATTATGGTAAGAGTAGCCAAATTGAGGGCGAGGGAGAGCTTTGTACATGTGTGTGGAATCAACGTGGTCTAGTTTTTTTCCCTCTGGTTGGACATTTAACATGCTGGTAGAGATCAGGAAAAACGGATTTCAGTTTCCCTGTATTAAAGTCCCCGGCCACTAGGAGCGCCACCTCTGTCTGAGCGTCTTCCTGTTTGCTTGTTGCCGTATACAGCTCATTGAGTGCATTTTTAGTGCCAGCATTGATCTGCGGTGGTATATAGACAGCTACAAAAAATATACTTTAGATGTAAGCTCTCTTGGTAAATAGTGTGGTCAACAGCTTATAATGAGATACTCTTCGTCAGGCGAGCAAAACCTCGAGACTTTTTTAGATTTCGTGCACCAGCTGTTGTTTACAAATATGCATAGGCCGCCACCGCCCCTTGTCTTACCAGAGGCCACTGTTCTATCCTGCCGAAAAAGCTTAAAACCCACCAGCTGTATGTTAATCATGTCGCCGTTCAGCCACGACTCGGTGAAACATAAGATATTACCGTTTTAAATGTCCCATTGGTAGGATATACATGCTCGTAGTTCATCTATTTTATCATTGATTGATTGTACGTTGGCTAATAAGATTGATGGTAAAGGTAGATTACCCTCTAGGGGACAGATCCTTACAAGGCACGCGGATCATTGTCCACAATGTCTCTGTCTTTTCCTCCTGCAAATGGCGGGGATGAAGGCCCTGTCGGGGGTCCAAAGTAAATCCTTCCCGTCCGACAGCGTGGGACTGCAACTGTACTGAAGGCAACAATTTATGCTTTTTTGCCAACGTTTCTGACACCTGCCATATTCAATGGGTGTTGAGCGTTCGTATATTCATCAGTTATTCTGTGCTCTGACACATTCTGACCAGAGTGCTCTAAAATCAGAGTAGATAGCTAGAGCAAATTTACCAATCGTAGTAACATTCTATTGAAATGGTTACTTGCATAGTGGAGTCTTTTGTTAAGACATGTAGTTAGCTAGCTAGGTAAAGAATGAACCATACACCCAACTCATGATGTTACTAGCCTGCATGAATCTGCAGGTAGCTAACCATCTGGTTCAATGTTAGCAAATCAAATCTAATTTTATTTGTCACATACACATGGTTAGCAGATGTTAATGCGAGTGTAGGGAAATGCTTGTGCTTCTAGTTCCGACCATGCAGTAATATCTAACAAGTAATCTAACAATTTCACAACAACTACCTTATACACACAAGTGTAAAGGAATTAATAAGAATATGTACATAAAAATACATGGATGAGCGATGGCCAAACGGCATAGGCAAGATG
Source organism: Oncorhynchus keta (assembly GCF_023373465.1). Lineage (NCBI taxonomy): Eukaryota > Metazoa > Chordata > Actinopteri > Salmoniformes > Salmonidae > Oncorhynchus > Oncorhynchus keta. The sequence goes on from NC_068454.1 coordinate 28,228,087, forward strand.
CAGTAGATGGTATAGAGTACAGTATAGACATACGAGATGAGTAATGTAGGATATGTAAACATTATATAAAGTGTCATTGTTTAAAAGTGGCTAGTGATACATTTATTGCATCCAATTTTTTTATTATTAAAGTGGCTAGAGATGAGTCAGTATGTTGGCAGAAGCCACTCAATGTTAGTGATGGCTGTTTAACAGTCTGATGGCCTTGAGATAGAGGCTGTTTTTCAGTCTCTCAGGCCCCGCTTTGGTGCACCTGTACTGACCTCGCCTTCTGGATGATAGCGGGGTGAACAGGCAGTGGCTCGGGTGGTTGTTGTCCTTGATGATCTTTTTGGCCTTCCTGTGACATCGGGTGGTGTTGGTGTCCTGGAGGGCAGGTAGTTTGCCCCTGGTGATGCGTTGTGCAGGCCTCACTACCCTCTGGAGAGACTTACGGTTGTGGGAGGAGCAGTTGCCGTACCAGGCGGTGATACAGCCCGACAGGATGCTCTCGATTGTGCATCTGTAAAGGTTTGTGAGTGTTTTTGGTGCCAAGCCAAATTTCTTCAGCCCCTGAGGTTGAAGAGGCGCTGCCTTCTTCACCATGTTGGCTGTGTGGGTGAACCATTTCAGTTTGTCCGTGATGTGTACGTTGAGGAACTTAAAACTTTCCACCTTCTCCATTACTGTCCCGTCGATGTGGATAGGGGGCTGCTCCCTCTGCTGTTTCCTGAAGTCCACGATCATCCCCTTTGTTTTGTTGACATTGAGTGTGAGGTTATTTTCCTGACACCACACTCCGAGGGCTCTCACCTCCTCCCTGTAGGCCGTCTGGTCGTTGTTGGTAATCAAGCCTACCACTGTAGTGTCATCTGCAAACTTGATGATTGAGTTGGAGGCGTGCATGGCCACACAGTCATGGGTGAACAGGGAGTACGGGAGAGGGCTGAGAACGCACCCTTGTGGGTCCCCAGTGTTGAGGATCAGCGGGGTGGAGATGTTGTTTCCTACCCTCACCACCTGGGGGTGGCCCGTTAGGAAGTCCAGGACCCAGTTGCACAGAGCGGGGTCGAGACCCAGGGACGAGTTTGAAGGGTACTATGGTGTTAAATGCTGAGCTGTTGTCGATGAAAAATATTCTTACATAGGTATTCCTCTTGTCCAGATAGGTTAGGGCAGTGTACAGTGTGATTGTGATTGCTTTGTCTGTGGACCTATTGGGGCGGTACACAGATTGGAGTGGGTCTAGGGTGTCAGGTAGGATGGAGGTGATATGGTCCTTGACTTGACTCTCAAGGCACTTCAAGATGATGCTTAGCTAGCTAACATTAGGCTATAACTAGCAAAGTAAATGGCTCTGAGATACGAATAATATTACTACACAGATCATAGACCTAACGTTAGCTAGCTGACCTAACAACAGCAGTCAAGCACCCAACTTATTGGCTAATGTTGGCTAGCTACTTCCAGAGAACAGCTCACTGACCCTTTTACTCGCCCTATTGAAATGGACACTTGCATAGTGGAGTATTTTGATAAGCGATGTAGGTAGCTAGCTAAAAAATGAACCATAATACCAACTCATGATGTTACTACCCTGCATGAATCAGCATTTAGCTTACCAACCAGGTTCAATGTTAGCAAGCTAACATTAGGCTATAACTAGCAAAGCAAATGGCTCTGAGATATGAATAATATTACTACACAGATCATACACGTAATGTTAGCTAGCTAGCTAACCCTACACTTTAACATGAAATGAAAACAACTTTCTGACAAAATTAGAAACGTGTAATATCTGAATAAGTAGCTTGCTAGACTGTCTTACTCGTTCGTATACATTGAACGCATCTCCCTGTCACAAATACCATGGTTAACCTTGCTTAGTTTGAAGATGTAATCCGGAGACAGGTGTTTTATCCATCTCCTTAGCTATCATACTCTAATTCCACTTGATTTCAAAACTCAGTCCTCCAGAAAGTGGAGAGGAACACTTATGCAGTTCTACTACGTGATATATATATTTTTAAACCCTTTAGACAGGATTACCTACACATACTGACCAGCTTAAATAGACAGAAGTGTGCTACATGGCAGACCAATCCGATCTCGTCTCTCAGCATGTCCAGCCCACTCATTATCTCAGCCAATCATTGCTAGCGGGAAGGTTGCTGACTTTTTCTCTGGTTAAACCAACAGGGCTCGTAATTCAACAATTGTATTCATATTTACAGATGACTTACAAGTTTTTTATGAAGGAACATGAAAGTTCACATGTTCCAGAAGGCATTTCTGCCAAAAAAAAACGCATATTGATAACACAAAAAGTTTACTTTCAAATGCCGCTCCTGTGAAGGTTCCTGAAACGAGTCACATTTGTTTTGTTTAAATGCGTGTATACATGTGAGTGTGTGAGAGTTTGGCTATGTGGAGGAGATTACTGAATAGTTTGGTTCATCAGGCGGACCCCAGGGTTTGCTTGAAGTTATTGAGGGATGAAGATGATTGACGTACATTAATGTCATAAATAGACAAGATATTGAGTTTCTTAAAAAAAGATGCAGATGGAAGGAGGTAATTAGAGGAGGTGACTAGTCTTGCAAATGCATTTTGTATGATGAGTCATTTGTGTATGTTGGAGGAATATGTACTGGCCCAGACAATATTACAGTAAATGAGATATGGGTAAACTATGGTATAGAGTTTGGAAGCAGGCCTGATTAACCAAACCACTAATATTGCTGATGATACCAAAATATTTCAGCACTTTGGCTGCAGACAAATTGAACATGATCTTTCCCGGATAACTTTTCATCAGTTAGAACTCAGAGGAATCTTGTTCAATTTAATTCCCACCAATTGAGATTCTGGCTCTGTTTACAATATTTCTTATTGTTATTCTTATTCTTACTTGTGAATACAAGAAAGTAAAAAAAAATACATTTAATGGAAATTTGTTTATCTGGAACATTCAGAAAATGTGGCCATGCCTGAGTTGGCTTCATTAATTAGTGAATCAAAAGTATTGTGTGATAAAATCAAATTGGTATCATCAGCAAAGAGAACGAGAAGTATGGTAGAAGCAAGTGTAACAGTGTAACTTTAGACCGTCCCCTCACCCATACCCGGGCGCGAACCAGGGACCCTCTGCACACATGAACAACAGTCACCCATGAAGCATCGTTACCCATCGCTCCACAGAGCAAGGGAAACTACTACTTCAAGGTCTCAGAGCAAGTGATGTCACCGATTGAAACGCTATTTAGCGCGCACCACCACTAACTAAGCTAGCTGTTTCACATCCGTTACACAAGGTCATTGATATAGATTAGGAATTACAAAGGTTCAATTATCGAACCATGTGGCACGCCACAGTATATCTTGGCCCTGGTAAATGCACAGCCATTTGCATAAACAAATAGTTCTCTATCAAAAACATAACTATATAACCAATTATATGTATAATCACGAAAGCCATAATTCAATTCAGAAAGTAATATTTCATGATCAAGAGTGTATTCATTGTTCTTAAGGGTTACAAAAGAGACATACAGTATACAGTGGGGCAAAAAAGTATTTAGTCAGCCACCAATCGTGCAAGTTCTCCCACTTACAAAGATGAGAGAGGCCTGTATATTTTCATCATAGGTACACTTCAACTATGACGGACAAAATGAGAAAACAAATCCAGAAAATCACATTGTAGGATTTTTAATGCATTTATTTGCAAATTATGGTGTAAAATAAGTATTTGGTCACCAACAAATAAGCAAGATTTATGGCTCTCACAGACCTGTAACTTCTTCTTTAAGAGGCTCCTCTGTCCTCCACTCGTTACCTGTATTAATGACACCTGTTTGAACTTGTTATCAGTATAAAGGACACCTGTCCACAACCTCAAACAGTTACACTCCAAACAGAATACAGAATTGAAAGATGTGAGAAAAGTCTGGTTAGCAGACTCCACATCGACCTGATTAAAAAAATGTTCCCATAAATATCATATATCAACATCTTAAAGCGCTCACAATTACTTTTGTTAAATATTCTACGTGTAATGCTACTAATCAATCCCTCTGTTCATTTCCAGCTTTCAAAGAGAAGTGGAAAATTGGAAAAGGGTCAGAAATGTCAGTTTAAAGTATACCTGTATTAGCCACATTATTCAAATAATTTGTACAAATATTATCAATAAGGGTGACAGATGAACTGGTCACTCTTGTGGTCTTATAGATGAGGGGAAACAGATGGAGTATAAAGTATTCAAAAAGTCAGATATCAGTGAGTGGTTTTCACTTTTAAATACGTTTAAGTAGTAATCACCCAAATAGAAAACAATTGTTATCTTCATTATTCAGCCAATCCAAGGTTGATGCAATGATATCAATTAAACTTCCAATGTCAGAATCGGGTGGCCGAAAGATGCATCCAATTACCACTTTTTTTATCACCCAACACTGAACAGGAGGGAATTCCTATGAAAATAAGTTCAACAACAACGTTATCAGATGTAAGTGCGTGATCTTCCCTTACAAAGAATCAAAAATGTTTATGAACAAAAATCTATAAACCTCCTCTTCCAGCTCTTGATGTTCTACAGTGGTGAACAGGTTCAGAACTTTTGTGAAACATCACAGCCCAGTGGGAAAATATATATCAGCTCGAAATCAGAGATAAATGGGAGGGGTTGAGAATAGCTGAAGGCTGGGATTCAAACATGAAAAAGAAGAAAAAAAACAAAGCTAACGTAAAATGTAAAATATACTGTCCGTCAAATATTATTATTATTATTATTATTATTATGTATGTAGCATGTATTAGCTGGAAGTGGAAGCCTAAGTATTGTTGTCCAAACGTTTACTCCAATTAGTGGGTGGTACGGTTAGGGGAAAATAATAAAGACAGAAAACATTTTTTTTTTAAATGTATATATATTTAAAATAATATACAGTGAATTCGGAAAGTATTCAGACCCCTTGACTTTTTCCACATTTTGTTACGTTACAGCCTTATTCTAAAATGTATTAAACTGTTTTTTACCCTCATTAATCTACACACAATACCCCATAATGACAAAGCAAAAACTGTTTTTTAGACATTTTTGCAAATGTATATATTACATTTACATAAGTATTCAGACCCTTTAATCAGTACTTTGTTGAAGCACCTTTGGCAGTGATTATAGACTCGAGTCTTCTTGGGTATGACGCTACAAGCTTGACACCTGTATTTGGGGAGTTTCTCCCATTCTTCTCTGCAGATCCTCTCAAGCTTTGTCAAGTTGGATGGGGAGCGTTGCTGCGCAGCTATTTTGGTATTTGGTATTTTATTAGGATCCCCATTAGCTGTTGCAAAAGCAGCAGCTACTCTTACTGGGGTCCACACAAAACATGAAACATTACACGTGGTCCTTCTGTAGCTCAGTTGGTAGAGCATGGCGCTTGTAACGCCAGGGTAGTGGGTTCGATTCCCGGGACCACCCATTCGTAGAATGTATGCACACATGACTGTAAGTCGCTTTGGATAAAAGCGTCTGCTAAATGGCATATATATACAGAACTACATTTTTTAAGTGTACATGTAGCATACATCTTTTTTAAAGTGTACATATCAATGCATACACACAAACTATCTAGGTCAAATAGGGGAGAGGCGTTTTGAGAGAGGAGGTGTTGCTTTATCTTTTTTTTAAACCAGGTTTGCTATTTATTTGAGAAATATGCGATGGAAGGAATTTCCATGCATTATGGGCTCTATATAGTACTGTACTTTCTTGAATTTGTTCTGGATTTGGGGACTGTGAAAAGACCCCTGGTGGCATGCCTGGTGGGGTAAGTGTGTGTGTCAGAGCTGTGTGTAAGTTACTTATGCAAACAATTTGGGATTTCCAACATTAATGTTTCTTATAAAAAGAAGTGATTGATTCTCTCCTAAACTCAAGAGAGAATGGCATGCATATTATTTATATCAGCCCTCTGATTACAGTGAAGAGCAAAAAGTGTGGCTCTGTTCTGGGCCAGCTGCGTTGTTATCATTTCCTGCCTAAGTTTGCCCACTTTGCCAATGAAGTAATCATTGAAATAATTGGGCATGTCAAATGGTTTTGTGATGAATAAGCCATCTGATTCGATGAAAGGTGTAGTTAAATTTGTCTTTCTTCCCATCATTTCAAAGTTTAATGTTTTATATAATTGATCTTGGCTTCATAATACAGTTTCTTCTTCTTTTTGTTGAGTTTAGTCACATCATTTCTCAATTTGCAGTAAGTCAGCCAGTCAAATGTGACTTATTAGCCACTCCTTTACCACATCCATTTCAACCATACAGTCTTTCAATTCCTCATCAATCCATGGAGGCTTAACAGTTCTAACAGTCAGTTACTTAACAGGTGCATGTTTATTATTAATTGGAAAAAGCAATTTAACTTTAAGGTCTCTCCAGAGATGTTGGATCGGGTTCAAGTCCGGCCTATGGCTTGGCCACTCAATGACATTCCTAAACTTGTCCCGTAGCCAATCCTGCGTTGTCTTGGCTGTGGGCTTAGGGTCGTTGTCCTGTTGGAAGGTGAACCTTTGTCCCAGTCTGAGGTCCTTAGGGCTCTGGAGCAGGTTTTCACCAAGGATCTCTGTACTTTGCTCTGTTCATCTTTGCCTTGATCCTGACTAGTCTCCCAGTCCCTGCCATTGAAAAACATCCACACAGCATGATGCGGCCACAACCATGCTTCAAAGTAGGGATGGTGCCAGGTTTCCTTCAGACATGACGCTTGGCATTCAGGCCAAAGAGTTCAATGTTGGTTTCATCAGACCAGAGAATCTTGTTTCTCATGGTGTCATGACTGCCCTGTGAGGATTCAAATGGGTGAGATCAGCTTGGCAATGTATGACAATAAGCGAATACTGGAAAAATACTCCTAACAGAGAATGTGGGGAATGGTCAGAAATTAGCTAAATAATAATAATGTCATATGGGTTATTATTTTGTGATGTCATTAAAAGTGTTTTGTATGACAATAACCAGACACGAATTCAGAGATCCTCACTGAACTTCTGGAGAGAGTTTGCTGCACTGAAAGTAAAGGAGCTGAATAATTTTGCACGGCCAATTTTTCAGTTTTTGATTTGTTAAAAAAGTTTGAAATATCCAATAAATGTCGTTCCACTTCATGATTGTGTCCCACTTGTTGTTGATTCTTCACAAAAAAAATACAGTTTTATATCTTTATGTTTGAAGCCTGAAATGTGGCAAAAGGTCGCAAAGTTCAAGGGGGCCGAATACTTTCGCAAGGCACTGTATACTAAGTCTCCATCCTTACCATTTTATGTGAAATATGAAAAATCATGAGAGTAAATTTGTTAAGACAGGAATGTGGTTTTAGGAGTCATAAGAGAGAATCTGTGTCCTATAAATGTTGCACAATAAGTAGCCATGCCCCGAGTGAGGTCAGCCTGATGGAACCGTCCCTTTCGACCTGAGTGCATAAAAGGATTGGTAAAGAAATTAACATTCAGACCAGAACATTACCAGGTTGCAGCTGCGCGTGTAAAGTGGTTTGAATCCTGAATATCAACATGAGTTGTAGGCGAGAAGCTCACCTCCCAGACAGCTGTCCTAAGTCAAATATCTAGAAAAGCTCATTTAAGTTGAACCATTCTACTACTCTTCAAACCATCCTATCCTACCAGTCATTTCAAATCACAGTATTCCACCACCCTCATCACCCAATGGGAACCATTGACACGGCTGGCTAGCCTATCTTCAAATGAGCATTGTCCAGAGTGAACAACAGTTGAAGAGACAGGTCAAAACCCCTTTCCGTCAATCTGAGGCTTACAAGCGTGCCGCTGAAAGGCCCATCACCCTTCCTAAGGAGGGCTGGTTCCAACAGAGATCCACAGCAAACAAAGGCAAATAAATACATTCATGATTTGCTACTCCAAACGCGTGGTGGTTCGTGTGCAAAGTATATGATTACTGTGAGAATAGTTCATAAAGTGTATAAACGATAAGTGTCTCTTTTTCTCTCTCTCTCTCCTTCCCTCTCCATCATATTGTGTCAGTCTGCTAGGGACATTTTCTCATGTATTAAGTGTATGTTTAACCTGTATTATCATTTAGTGAGCTAGTAAATAAATAATTAAACCAATTTGGGTAGTACTGAATTATAAGTAGGGCTGGGGTCGTTGCATATGCAAGAGGTTACAACTGTTCGGAATGAAGATATGATACAAGGTCATGATTAATACATTGACTGTTTTATGGATGTGATGCAATGTCTTGCAAAAGTATTCATCCCCCTTGGCGTTTTTCCTATTTTGTTCAATTACAACCTGTAATTTGAACAGATTTCTATTTGGATTTCATATAATGGACATACACAAAAAGTCAAAATTGGTGAAGTGAAATTCAAAAAATAACTTCTTAAAAAATGTCTGAAAATTTTAAAAAAAATGGAAAAGCCCCTAAATAAGATCTGGTGCAACTAATTACCTTCAGAAGTCACAGCTAAATAATGTCTACCTGTGTGCAATCTAAGTGTCACATGATCTGTCACATGATCTCAGTATATATACACCTGCTCTGAAAGGCCCCAGAGTCTGCAACACCACTAAGCAAGGGGCTCCACCAAGCAAGCGGCACCATGAAGACCAAGGAGCTCTCCAAAACAGGTCATGGACAAAGTTGTGGAGAAGTAGAGATCAGGGTAGGGTTATAAAAAATATCTGAAACTTTGAACATCCCACGAAGCACCATTAAATTCATTATTAAAAAATAGAAAGAATATGGCACCACAACAAAGCTATCAAGAGAGCACCGCCCACCAAAACTCACAGACCAGGCAAGGAGGGCATTAATCAGGGAGGCAACAAAGAGACTAAAGATAACCCTGAAGGAGCTTCAAAGCTCCACAGCAGAGATTGGAGTATCTGTCCATAGGACCACTTAAAGCCGTACACTCCACAGAGCTGGGCTTTACTGAATAATTGCAAGAAACAAAACCATTGCTTAAAGAAAAAAATAAGCAAACACATTTGGTGTTCGCCAAAAGGCATGTGGGAGATTCCCCAAACATATGGAAGAAGGTACTCGGGTCAAATGACACTAAAATTGATATTTTGGGCCATAAAGAAAAATGCTATGTCTGGCACAAATCCAACACCTCCCATCACCCTGAGAACACCATCCCCACAGTAAAGCATGGTGGTGGCAGCATCATGCTGTGGGGATGTTTATCATTGGCAGGGACTGGGAACCTGGACAGAATTTAAGGAATGATGGATGGCGCTAAATACAGGGATATTCTTGAGGGAAACCTGTTTCAGTCATCCAGAGATTTGAGACTGGGACGGAGGTTCACCTTCCAGCAGGACAATGGCCCTAAGCATACTGCTGAAGCAACAATTTAGTGGTTTAAGGGGAAACATTTAAATGTCTTGAAATGGCCTAGTCAAAGCCCAGACCTCAATCCAATTGAGAATCTGTGGTATGACTTAAAGATTGCTGTACACCTGTGGAACCCATCCAAATTGAATGAGCTGGAGCAGTTTTTCCTTGAAGAATGGGCAAAAATCCCAGTGGCTAGATGTACCAATCTTATAGAGACATACCCCAAGAGACTTTCAGCTGTAATTGCTGCAAAAGGTGGCTCAACAAAGTATTAACGTTGGTTGGGTGAATAGTTATGCACACTCAAGTTCTGTTTTTTTTTACATTATTTCTTGTTTGTCTCACAATAGAAAATATTTTGCATCTTCAAAGTGGTAGGCATGTTGTGTAAATCAAATGATTTAATAATCAATAATTCCAGGTTGTAAGGCAACAAAATAGGAAAAATGCCAAGGGGGTGAATACTTTCGCAAGCCCCTGTAGGTAAAGACCTTAAGAGTTTAATTCGGGAGATGGTAACTCTTTAAACAACTGCTCTCGTGGTGCCCCAAATTCCTAATGAGTTAATTGTTACATGATTAATTTAACTGAGTAACAGTTAAACATAGTTAGTTGATTCAATAAATAACAGTCATCAAGTTAATGAAAGCAAAGTCACAACAATGGTCTGAGAGTCTTTAGGTGCCCTTTGGCAAACTCCAAGCAGGCTGTCATGTGCCTTTTACTGAGGAGTGGCTTCCTTCTGGCCACTCTACCATAAAGGCCTTGTTGGTGGAGTGCTGCAGAGATGGTTGTCCTTCTGCAAGGTTCTCCCATCTCTGCAGAGGAACTCTAGAGCTCTGCCAGAGTAACCATCGGGTGCTTGGTCACCTCCCTAAACAAGGCCCTTCTCCCCCAATTGCTCAGTTTGGCCAGTCGGCCAGCTCTAGGAAGAGTCTTGGTGGTTCCAAACTTCTTCCATTTAAGAATGATGGAGGCCACTGTGTTCTTGGGGACCTTCAATGCTGCAGAATGTTTTTGGTACCCTTCCCCAGATCTGTGCCTCGACACAATTCTGTCACGGAGCTCTAGGGACAATTCCTTCGATATCATGGCTTGGTTTTTGCTCTGACATGTGCTGTCAACTGTGGGACCTTATACAGACAGGTGTGCCTTTCCAAATCTTGTCCAATCAATTGAATTTACCACAGGTGGACTCCAATCAAGTTGTAGAAACATCTCAAGGATGATTAATGGGAACAGGATGTACCGGAGCTCAATTTTGAGTCTCGTAGCAAAGGGTCTGATTACTTATGTAAATACTTTTTTTGCAACCATTTCTAAAAACCTGTTTTCATTTTGTCATTATGGGGTATTGTGTGTAGATTGCTGAGGAAAATGTTTTATTTAATCAATTTTAGAATAAGGCTGTAACGTAACAAAATGTGAAAAAAGTCAAGGGGCCTGAATACTTTCTGAAGTTACTGTATATATTTACTAATAAAAAATATATGTGGGATTGGAAATGATGCAGATATTTACATTAATAGAAGCCACAATCTATGCAATATTAGAGCTGATCTATCCCCTAAAACAGAATAAAAAATTAAAAACGTAGAATGCTTGTCAAATTACACCCTATCTACTATTCATTATTTAGGTCTCTGGTCAAAATTAGTGCACTATATAAGGAATAGGGTGTCATATGGGACGTAGAGTGATCTCCTCTGGTGAACACATGTCACTGTCGTGACCAAATTACCACAGAGTCGTGCTGTGACTCAGGAGAGAACACTCATCATAGTCATGCAGTAGCTGACTGTATAAGGTTAGGACTGAAGCACCACAAAAAAAAAATTCTCTGGTCCACTGCACAGCTCTTTTCCTGCGTCACACGTCACACTCTAATTCCAGTGTCTCCTTCATGGTTTCTGTTGGCCAATGGCCAGGGGTGGGTGAGAGAGAGAGAGAGAGAGAGAGAGAGAGAGAGAGAGAGAGAGAGAGAGAGAGAGAGAGAGAGAGAGAGAGAGACAGAGAGACAGAGAGACAGAGAGAGGGTGAGAGGTAGAAAGACAGAGCCAAAGAGACAGAGCCATAGAAAAAGGAAGAGACAGACAGAGATAAAGAAAGAGAGAGCGAGAAAGAGAGAGCACTCCCCCATTCTCAGTAGCAGCAGAGTGAGTGACTGATAAAAGGCTTTTGTGGCTGTGAAGAGTGCAGGCCGCAGCATCAAACCCTGGCCTCCCAAAGGAATAGCATGTCGGCACAGAACCCTTCCTCTATGTCACATTACATTACACTCTAGACCTCAGCTCAACTCATCTTTTCAATGGAACCATTTTGCTGCCTCGCCTGTCCGAGGTTTTGGGGTCATACTCATTATTCCTTAAATTTTTGATGGAGTGTACTGTATAGTGAGGACATGCATGTTCTATGATTCTGAGAATATATAGTATGTAGTGTGAAACGTTTTCATTAATATGGCTTTATGATGTGATTGGAATATTATAGAGAACTTTGCACTTCCCAATACAAAGATCAGAATTATAAATACACTTTCATGTAGAGTAGAATGTATGCTTAATGAAATTCTCTGTGGATTGGCAGCTACCCGCAATATAAAAATGGTCAGGCACATATGGGCCATGCAGCTGCATCTAAATAAGTCTTACTCTTAAAGGGATACTTCAGAATTTTGGCAATGATGCCCTTTATCGACTTCCCCAGAGTCAGATAAACTGGTGGATACAATTTTTTTGTCTCTGTGTCCAGTATGAAGGAAGTTGGAGGTAGTTTCGCGAGCCAATGCTAACTAGCGTTAGCACAATGACTGGAAGTCTATTGGTATCTACTAGCATGCTTTAAATGTTGAAAACCAGTATGGGCCCTTGTGGTTTCCCGTTTATTAGAATACTGATTATAATGTAAGTAATGGCTTTCTGCCAGTTGTCTATTTTGGTGCTCTGAGCCATAGCACAATGCAGCCCGATGCTCCATGGCCTTTCTCAATGCCACAATGTCTAATGGATTGGCTTGATTAATCAATAACATTAGTGATCCATATACGTACATAAAGTAGGCTGGGACAGCACATGCAAGACCTTCCACTTTATAGGAGTATTCAACCTTTCCAGCTGTGTTGTCAGATATGTTTGGTTCAAGAGAAAACATTGGCTTGAAGAGCTGATAGTTCAGAGGAACATCAACTATAAGGATAAATATGACTAGACAGAGACGGCATATAGGAGCTGATAAACGTTACTTTTTTCTCTGCAAGCAAGCACCATCTTAAACATTTCTACGATGGAAAATCATTTATACACTCTTAGAAAAAAAGGTGCTATCTAAAACCTAAAAGGATTCTTCGACTGTCCCATAGGAAAACCCTCTGACGAACCATTTTTGGTTCCATGTAGAACCATTTTGGTTCCAGCTAGGACAATTTTGGGTTCCACAGAGGGTTCTACATGGAACCCAAAAGTGTTCTACCTGGACCCAAAAAGGGTTCTTCCTGGAACCAAGAAGGGTTCTCCTATGGGGACAGCTGAAGAACCCTTTTGGAACAGCTGAAGAACCCTTTTAGTGTAGGCACTTGTCAGGCATCACTAATTAGTAAATTAATCATCATCATACATTTTCCAAACTTAAAATACAGTAAGTGTTGTGCTCGGGTGTGGACAGCATTTGTGTACACAAGTTTGTGTCCCTGGGAAGTTGGGAGCTGTCACTCAACTTCCTATTGTAGTGGTGAAATAAGTGCACCCCTCCTCACCGACTGATTGTGATATTTGACTAAGCAACTATTTTCACAAAAACAGTCAATGTACAACAAAGCATGTCTTCCAAGGCCATCCAGTATGCCATTCAGTTAGCGTCTTATCCAACGTTCATTCATCTTCAGGGACGTGTGTCAACAAACACGTTCTCATCCTTCCGTCTCCTCTAAACATTTAGTATATGATAGAGACATAACCCTGACTGCAGCTCCAGCGTCCTCTGTCCTGTCAATCAGCCACATAGCATTATCCTTTTTCCCTCTTCCCTTGACTCCCCTGCACTTTAATCATTTATTAATTTCCCCCGTGGTCCATTGGAATAGGCATCATGGTCTGCATTTAAAGAGCAGAGATCAGAGGAGTGGAGTGACACTAGCTCATATGAGAAAATAATAGGGGAATGTGCTTTTTCTGGCATCTCCGTTGTAGCAATCAACTGAAAACTAACCCACACCAAAAACCATTAGTGTGTAGAAAGAAGTGTGTTAGTGTAAAGGTATTTACCATACAGTCATAGAAATAGAATCCATGGATTGTAATTCTATGCGTATAACCGTGGGAAGAAAGGTCAGTAGACATATTCAGGAAACACCAAAGAAGCTGACTCCTGAGCCAGCCTTTAAAACCCCTCTCCCACAGCATTACAGCTTTGCCCACTGTGCACTCCTATTATCAACATGACCCGTTGGGGTCTCCAGAAAATGCCATTTTCATTACAAGGGAAGTTGTCAATACATTAAGGATTAAGTGTTGACTGTTACCCTGTCTGACTCTCTCTTCAATTATCGGCTGCTGCATCTCACACATCAACAGCATAGGCAGGAGGCTGCATGTAACAGACCAACAGGCAGGAGGCTGAATATAACCCATCAACAGTAGGCGAAGGATGCACCGAGGGGATATGAGGTCAAATGACATGCACAAATATCCTTCAGGGAAGAGGAATTCTCATATACCTCCATGACCAGAGAAATGGCAGTGGAATTGCATCCTGACACATTAATCATCATTTTTGAGAATGTTTTATTCATGGTTTACTGTCCGTGCTTGAGAATATTAAGCGAAAAGCCTGTGTATGTGCTGTTTTACATGCCGTTTTACATGAGACTCTCAACAGCGCTATTTTTCTGTCTTTCATGGAAAATACTGAACTTTGTGTGGGAAATTCAAAGCAAATTGCCTCTCAGTAACGATTTGCAATACAGGCCAATAATGTGGATATTGTTTGTCTAATACAGTATATTAAATCAGAAAAGCTGAGGTGTATGATTTCAGGCATCTACAATATAACGATACTGTATATTCCACATATCCATTCATACAAAGATATAAAAATGGACTGATTGCAGTGTGCAGCTGTATAACACCTTGAAAATCTATTTGTTATGCTTGACTAACTGCTGCTGTGAACCTTTGTTAAGAATCTGAGTGAAATTTTTATGTAAAAAAATTCATTAAAATAATTGTTGATCTTGTGTATGGGAAATGGCCACTCATAGTGCTGGTGCTGGCCTCCAATTATCCCAATGTAACAGCGAAGTGTTCTAGAGAGGAAGTGAAGCAGAAAGGTTACAGTCTGATGGGCAGGAGAACACTGCCTCTATCTGCTACAAGAGCCCTTTACAACACTCAAAGACACAATTAGCCTCAATGAGCCAAAGAGCCTCATCCCCATCCTCTAATTCAATTTATAACCAGCAAATATGATTGCTATGCTGATTTCAGAGAGAAAGATTCCCTGTTTGATTGTTTTCCTGTTGAAATGGAATCACAGTTGACGACCTGTACTGTCCTCCCCCTAGGCTCTATGGCTATCAACTGAGGTTACTTACTGCCTCTAGCCTGGTTCCAGATCTGTTTGTACTGTGTAGCTAAACATTTTTGGGACCAGGCTATCCTGCCACTGGCTCTGAATGACAAACACATTTTACATTGTCAGGTAAATTTTATCAATTTTGATGGATGTCACATTTCATGAAGTGTTTTCAAATAGTATTTGAACCCAGGACTGGTAGCGAACACTTTCTGAAACAAGGGTTTGTGAGTACAATACCAGTTTGGAAAGAGGGCACAGGGCTGATCAGACAACCCAACTGCGCCCCAAATGACACCCTATTCCCTATGAGCCGTGTTCAAAAGAAGTTCACTATAAAGAGAATAGGGTGCCATTCGGGGCTCAGCCACTATCTCCTACTATCTCTCTCACTGCCCGTGCCTGTAGAAGAAACTCATCAGAATATTTAATCACACAGGAAATTTCCATTTATCGTTTTTTCCGTAAGAGCACATCATATGATCACTACTGTTGAAATATCTTCAGGAGGTGCAGTTAGTTCTTCTACTCCAGGCTTGCATTACTGAATGCTAAATACTGACTCCTACTAGTGATAGAGATGCATGTTCTGTACAGTACATAGAAGTATACAGAAGTGTATTGAAACAAATCAATCTATTGCCAGCTAAAACAAATGGTTAGTTTATAGTTAGAACACTGCTGATAGGATAGAAAGGGCTGGATGTTTCGTTTTGTCTACGTCCCATATGACACCCTAATTCCTAGTGCAATTTAAGGAATAGGGTGCCATTTGGGACTCGCATTTTTCCTGTATTAGGTTGGGGCGTGATTAATTAAGATAAACAGATGTTAGGTGAAGCTGACAGAGTAATGTGTTTATGTTCCATCGTTCTTAACACACAAACACACACACACAAAAACAATGTTGCCTTTCCATTTGTCACTGTGTGACTGCAAGAGTATTTAGATGATTTTAAAGGATGTGTTACGTCAACCTGAGTCTAGGATGGAAACTGTGCTCTGGTCCTGTTCCCACCCCTTGGTAAATTAACTTTTCATGTGGTCGACCGTTATTGATGACTCTAGCACTTCCTCCAGTCTGACTTCATTATAATATATGTGTCCCAAATGGCACCCTCTTCCCTATATAGTGCACTAATTTTGACTAGTGCCCATTGTAGTGCATGTAGGGAATAGGGTGCCATTTTGGGATGCAACAAGTACCTTTTTAAAGCTCATGCCTAGTACTGTATAAGCGTGTCAGGAAGGCCATTTTAGTCATGCAAAAGTAGTCTATTAAGGTTCTAGAGAGGACTGGATATGTTTCTCCTGCCAATGCATTGAATGATACCTGGGCCTGTCGTCAGTCAAAACTGCTAAACTGGTTTTGTATGGGGAAAAAATGGTTCATTAAATTCCTCTTGTGCCGTAAACTGGGCATGTTTAAAACATTATCCAGTTGGGTTTCTTTTTTTTTCTCACAAGGTTGTCATTGTTATATTACATAAAACCACACATACATTCTCAGAGCTCAAGAAAAACATTTTTGTCGTATACAAAAAAAATTGATGTCAGGATAGGCTATTCTTAGTCCGGGACCCATACTCTTGGGAAAAAAGGTGCTACCTAGAACCTAAAGGTGCTCTTCGGCTGTCCTCATAGGAGAACCGTTTGAAGAACCCTTTAGGGTTCCATGTAGAACCCTGTTACATGGAATCCAAAAGGTTTTAACCTGGAACCAAAAAGGGTTCTCCATGGAATCTAAAAAGGTTCTCCTATGGGGACAACCAAAGAACCCTTTTGGAACATTTTTCTAAGACTGCACCCAAGCTATCAAATACTAGCCCATCCTAAAATTCAGAATACAGCTCACACACATCTTGTTATTAAATGAATTATCATAGTCTATTCCTACCAACACCATGTTATTCAGAGTGGCATATCTTTCTAGTGTAATATTCTACAGAATGGTGTTTTCTTCTAAAGTATTATGCTGGTTCCATCCCAAATGGTAACCTATTCCTTGTAGCAACCCCTACTACTAGCCTTTCCAACCTCTCTTTCGTATCGTCTGAGATCCCCAAAGATTGGAAAGCTGCCGCGGTTATCCCCATCTTCAAAGGGGGAGACACTCTAGACCCAAACTGCTACAGACCTAAATCTATCCTACCCTGCCTTCCAAGTAAACAAACAGATCACAGACCATTTCGAATCCCACCGTACCTTCTCCGCTATGCAATCTGGTTTCAGAGCTGGACATGGGTACACCTCAGCCACGCTCAAGGTCCTAAACGATATCATAACTGCCATCGATAAGAGACAATACTGTGCAGCTGTGTTCATCGACCTGGCCAAGGCTTTCGACTGTCAATCACCACATTCTTATCGGCAGACTCAATAGCCTTGGTTTCTCAAATTACTGCCTTGCCTGGTTCACCAACTATTTCTCAGACCGGATTCAGTATGTCAAATCGGAGGGCCTGTTGTCCAGTCCTCTAGCAGTCTCTATGGGGGTGCCACAGGGTTCAATTCTCGGGCCGACTCTTTTCTCTGTGTACATCAATGATGTCGCTCTTGCTGCTGGTGATTCTCTGATCTACCTCTACACAGACGAAACCATTCTGTATACTTCTGGCCCTTTTTTGGAAACTGTGTTAACTAACCTCCAGACGAGCTTCAATTCCATACAACTCTCCTTCCGTGGCCTCCAACTGCTCTTAAATGCAAGTAAAACTAAATACATGCTCTTCAACCAATCGCTGCCCGCACCTGCATACCCATCCAGCATCACCACTCTGGACGGTTCTGACGTGGAATATGTGGACAACTACAAATACCTAGGTGTCTGGTTAGACTGTAAACTCTTCTTCCAGACTCACATTAAGCATCTCCAATCCAAAATTAAATCTAGAATCAGCATCTTATTTCGCAACAAAGCATCCTTCACTCATGCTGCCAAACGTACCCTCGTAAAACTGACTATCCTGCCGATCCTTGACTTCGTTGATGTCATTTACAAAATAGCCTCCAACACTCTACTCAGCAAATTGGATGCAGTCTATCACATTGCCATCCATTTTTGTCACCAAAGCCCCATATACCACCCAACACTGCGATCTGTATGCTCTCGTTGGCTGGCCCTCGCTTCATATTTGTTGCCAAACCCACTGGCTCCAGGTCATCTATAAGTCTTTGCTAGGTTAAGCCCTGCCTTATCTCAGCTCACTGGTCACCATAGCAGCAACCACCCGTAACACGCGTCAATTCTTATTGGCCGCCTTTCCTTCCAGTTCTCTGCTGCAATGACTGAAACTAATTGCAAAAATCACTGAAGCTGGAGACCCATATCTCCCTCACTAACTTTAAACACCAGCTGTCAGAGCAGCTCACAGATCACTGCACCTGTACATAGCCCATCTGTAAATAGCCCATCCAACTACCTCATCCCGATACTGTTATTTATTTGTTTGTCCTTTGCACCCCAGTATCTCTACATGCACATTCATCTTCTGCAAATCTATCACTCCAGTGTTTAATTGCTAAATTGTAATTATTCCACCACTATGGCCTATTTTTTGCCTTACCTCCCTTATCTTACCTCATTTGCACACACTGTATATATACTTTTTTTCTCCATTGTTTTATTTACTGAATGTTTGTTTATTCCATGTGTAACTCTGTGTTGTTGTTTGTGTCCTGACTAGAACCCAAAGAATTGAACATATTACACCAGTGCTAGCCTCCCTACACTGGCTTCCTGTCAAGGCAAGGGCTGATTTCAAGGTGTCACTGCTAACCTACAAAGCATTACATGGGCTTGCTCCTACCTATCTCTTTGATTTGGTCCTGCCGTACATACCTACACGTACGCTACGGTCACAAGACGCAGGCCTCCTAATTGTCCCTAGAATTTCTAAGCAAACAGCTGGAGGCAGGACTTTCTCCTATAGAGCTCAATTTTTATGGAATGGTCTGCCTACCCATGTGAGAGACGCAAACTCGGTCTCAACCTTTAAGTCTTTACTGAAGACTCATCTCTTCAGTGGGTCATATGATTGAGTGTAGTCTGGCCCAGGAGTGTGAAGGTGAACGGAAAGGCTCTGGAGCAACGAACCGCCCTTGCTGTCTCTGCCTGGCCGATTCCCCTCTTTCCACTGGGATTCTCTGCCTCTAACCCTATAACAGGAGCTGAGTCACTGGCTTACAGGGCTCTTTCATACCGTCCCTAGGAGGGGTGCGTCACTTGAGTGGGTTGAGTCAGTGAGGTGATCTTCCTGTCTGGGTTAACGCCCTCCCTTGGGTTGTGCCGTGGCAGAGATCTTTGTGGGCTATACTCGGCCTTGTCTCAGGATGGTAAGTTGGTGGTTGAAGATATCCCTCTAGTGGTGTGGGGGCTGTGCTTTGGCAAAGTGGGTGGGGTTATATCCTTCCTGTTTGGCCCTGTCCGGGGGTGTCATCGGATGGGGCCACAGTGTCTCCTGACCCCTCCTGTCTCAGCCTCCAGTATTTATGCTCCAGTAGTTTATGTGTCGGGGGGCTAGGGTCAGTTTGTTATATCTGGAGTACTTCTCCTGTTCTATCCGGTGTCCTGTGTGAATTTAAGTATGCTCTCTCTAATTCTCTCTTTCTCTCTTTCTTTCTCTCTCTCGGAGGACCTGAGCCCTAGGACCATGCCTCAGGACTACCTGACATGATGACTCCTTGCTGTCCCCAGTCCACCTGGCCGTGCTGCTGCTCCAGTTTCAACTGTTCTGCCTATGATTATTACTATTTCACCATGCTGGTCATTTATGAACATTTGAACATCTTGGCCATGTTCTGTTATAATCTTCACCCGGCACAGCCAGAAGAGGACTGGCCACCCCACATAGCCTGGTTCCTCTCTAGGTTTCTTCCTAGGTTTTGGCCTTTCTAGGGAGTTTTTCCTAGCCACTGTGCTTCTACACCTGCAATGCTTGCTCTTTGGGGTTTTAGGCTGGGTTTCTGTACAGCACTTTGAGATATCAGCTGATGTACAATGGGCTATATAAATACATTTGATTTGATTTGAGTAGGGTGCCATTTGGGATGTAGACTGTTCTCTGTAGGAGTCTACCAGTTTGTTTTTATTCATCCATCCCTTTAAAGACAGGGAACAAAAGGAAACTGCTGCAATGAAAGGTACCCATGAAAAACTGAAAACCAATAAGGGGGAGAAAATATAGCTAGTAGACTATAGAGATTGTATCTCCATTCTCCATTGTCTTTATCTTTATGTTGCTGGAACACTGCTCCCTCAGATGGTCATTATGACAGATACCTAAAACAAATGATCAAATGATAATAAGTACGAAGAAATAGGAGTGAGTATAAAATCAAATCAAATTTTATTGGTCACATACACAGATCTTAATGCAAGTGTAGCGAAATGCTTGTGCTTCTAGTTCCGACCATGCAGTAATATCTAACTGTCACGCCCTGACCTGAGTATTCTTTGTTTTCTTTATATATTTTGGTTAGGTCAGGGTGTGACATGGGTGATGTACTGTATGTGTTTTTGTACTGTCTAGGGGTTTTGTAGGTTTATGGAGTTGTGTACCATCTAGGTGTTTATGTATGTCTATGGTTGCCTAGATTGGTTCTCAATTAGAGGCAGCTGTTTATCGTTGTCTCTGATTGGGAACCATATTTAGGCAACCATCTTCTTTGCGTATTTCATGGGTTATTGTCTATGTGATGTTGCATGTTAGCACTCAGTTTCGATAGCGGTCATTTTGTTTGTTTAGTGTACTTTGTGTTTTTCCGTCATTAAGTATGTATTCACACAACGCTGCGCTTTGGTCTCCTCACTACGACGATCGTGACACTAACAAGTAATCTAACAATGTCACAACAACAAAGGAATTAATAAGAATATGTACATATAAATATATGGATGAGCGATGGCCGAACGGCATAGGCAAGATGCAGTAGATGGTGTAGAGTACAGTATGTACATATGAGATGAGTAATGTAGGGTATGTAAACATTATATAAAGTGGCATTGTTTAAAGTGACTAGTGATACATTTATTACATCCAATTTTTTATTATTAAAGTGACTAGAGATTTGAGTCAGTATGTTGGCAGGAGCCACTCAATGTTAGTCAATGTGTATAGGGGGGTGCTCCCTCTGCTGTTTCCTGAAGTCCATAATAATTTCCTTAATTTTGTTGACCTTGAGTGTGAGGTTATTTTCCGGACACCACACTCCGAGGACTCTCACCTCCTCCCTGTAGGCCGTCTGGTCGTTGTTGGTAATCAAGCCTACCACTGTAGTGTCGTCTGCAAACTTGACGATTGAGTTGGAGGCGTACATGGCCACACAGTCGTGGGTGAACAGGGAGTACAGGAGAGGGCTCAGAATGCACCCTTGTTGGTCCCCAGTGTTGAGGATCAGCATGTTGGAGATGTTGTTTCCTACCCTCACCACCTGGGGGTGGCCCGTCAGGAAGTCCAGGACCCAGTTGCACAAGACTGGGTCGAGACCCAGCTTAATGACGAGTTTGGAGGGTACTATGGTGTTAAATGCTGAGCTGTAGTCGATGAACAGCATTCTTACATAGGTATTCCTCTTGTCCAGATGGGTAAGGGCAGTGTGTATTGTGATTGCGTGGTCTGTGGATCTGTTGGGGCGGTAAGCAAATTGGAGTTGGCCTAGGGTGTCATGTAAGGTGGAGGTGATATGATCCTTGACTAGTCTCTCAAATCACTTCATGATGACGGAGTGAGTGCTACGGGGTGATAGTCATTTAGCTCAGTTACCTTAGCTTTCTTGGGAACAGAAATGGTGGCTATCTTGAAGCATGTGGGAACAGCAGACTGGGATAGGGATTGATTGAATATTTCCGTAAACACACCAGCCAGCTGGTCTTCGCATGCTCTGAGGACACGGCTAGGGATGCCGTCTGGGCCGGCAGCTTTGCGAGGGTTAATGCGTTTAAATGTTTTACTTACATTGGTGAAGGAGAACCCGCAGGTTTTGGTAGCGGGCCGTGTCGGTGGCACTGTATTGGCCTCAAAGCGAGCAAGGAAGATTGTGTGAAAAAGTTGCACTAAATCATAATGGGAAAACTGATTTTCTGTGTAGGAATGAATTACATTTTATTTTTGTGTCAAATCGTCAATTGGGAACCCATCCCTTCTGGGATTAATTGACACAAACCAACATTACAATAATTCACTGCGGTAATTCAATTATAATTCTTCTTCTGGTGTTCTCTGCATTACCCATCGCATAAAGAGTGAAAATTTAAGGTACTGTAAAAATCAGTAAAAAATAGTAAATTAGATTATCCAAACAATAATTATATCCCTAGAGCAGTAAAATAATATACATACTGTACATGATATAACACAACTTATACAGATAAATAAATAAATACATACAGAAAAAAAGAAACAAAGGCATTTGAACGCAATATGGCTCAAAACCAAAGGTATATCCCAAATGGCATCCTATTCCCTATATCATAAACTACTTTAGTAGGGTCAAAAGTAATGCACTATGTTGTGAACAGGGTGCCATTTGGAACACAGTGAAGAGACCAACCAAGCTTTTGAGAAAATTGCTCAACCCCCCTCCCCCTGCTTCCTTCCTGTAATTCAAGGTCAGAGGTGAGGTCTCCCTGGTCCGGCAGTTTGCTTTGTTGCAACAGAGTAATTTATTTCTGTAGTTACAACATACGTTTTTTTTAAACCAGTGAATTCCATTAATTCTTGGACCTCCTTAGTATTCCATTGCATGTGTAGAGGAAGGCATAGAGAACAACAGACATTATGAGGGATGAGGGTATGACACAGTAAGAAATATGGATGTAGATTGGACCAATAAATACTAGTCCAGAGACAGGGAGTGGACAGATGCATTAGTTGAATCCACTTTCAGAAAGGCTGGGAGGCTGGTTGGCTGTGCCAGTAGGCAGAGCCTTCTTTAGGATCCTCCTTGAAAAGAACAGAGGAATATAGAGCAGGATTTAAATGGGGGCTGGTTTATTGTAACAATTACAACTGTCTACAATATGCTACATATTGTCTACAATATGCCTAGGCCCGTATTCATAAAGCATCACAGAGGAGTGCTGACCTAGGATCAGTTGCCACCTATACAGAGAATCTTCAAAGACATTATGATCGAAAAGGCAAAACTGATCCTAGATCAGTACTCCAACTTTAAGACGCTATGGATGTGAATTCTAAATAAAATAGAACAGGAGCATAATGAGTGCAAACTGAGAGTAGCTAACATTCACACATCGTCTATATTCTACTATCTTCTATAATTCTGTGGAATAAGGCTATAGTGTACACTATAGGTGATATGTGATCACTGGCCTGAAAACAACCACTTGACAGAATGATTTAAAACACAAAGCAAGACACAGAATATGGGTTATTCAACACATTACTCACAAAGGTAGGAGAAAAGCAATCAACCATTTTCTTCTGTCAATCAATTTGAGTTTGTCTGTTGGAGAGCAGTTGTCAGAGAGAGAAAGGAAAAATGAAACGTCTTTGGTTCAACATTGAGATTGATGAGTCGGCCATGATAGAAAGTACATTTGTCTTCAGTCTGAGTACCCTGGTCATCTATAAATCTGTTGATGAGGGTTGGATGCATGCAGAGATGGGAGCAATAACATTTACCCATCCACAGAAAAGGCACTGCTACCCTTTCTTCTGATGCAGTGTGCATTGGCAATGCAAAAGGCATCCATCAAACTGGTCTATTCATGGGCATAAAACATTTGTCCTAGGCCAAAGCAATTGCTCTTGGTTTCTGAAGCGATGTTTTTTTTTTTTCATATGGTGAATATTTTTAGTTCACAAAAAACAAACCATTTGCTTGTATTCCTTTTGGAGGTTGCATTGTGTAAATCATATACTTGATCACTTGTTACTGGTATGTGTACTTTATCCTATGGATTTTATATGCCGCTACCTTTTTCCTTTCTATAGCACTGGAGGCTGGTGAGGGGAGTATGCTCATAATAATGTCGGGAATAGAGTGAATGGAATGGCATCTCATCACATGGAAACCATGTGTTTGATACCATTCCATTGATTACTTTCCTGTCATTACTATGAGCCCGTCTTCCCCAATTAAGGTGCAACCAGCCACCTGCGGGTGATAGTAATATTGTCTGCTGTGCTGATTCCCTGGGCAAGCACGTTGAGGGAACGTGACTATAGTGTGTATCAGGACTGGTATGCACAGATAAAGAAGCAGGTAAGAGGGGGTGGGGAGTTTTTTAAAGTTAGATTGGAGTAAAAATATGTTGAACAAATACAGGAGTGTTTTCTATATCAGTTACACCAATAGTAATTTGGCAGTTGTACTTGTGACAAGTTAGTTCGATAAGCCTGCTGATTACCTACCGAGAAGTACAACTTCTAATTACAATTTCCTTTACATTTTAAATGCCATTTAGATGGTACCAGATCCCAGAGGCCATTTTATGTGTGAACATGTGGTCTTTCAGTGTGCATTCCTCCGCTACATTTGGGCACTACTCACTGGGCACAGACATCAAATCAACGTCTATTCCACATTGGTTCAACGTCTATTCCATGTCAGTTCAACGTCTAGTTTTTAACTTTGGTTGAGTTGTCAGGTAATTGTGAATTCAACAACAACTGTCACCAGATTTAGGTTAATACAAGTTCCGTGAGGAAAATACAAAATACCTTTACCTTGATGACTTTTTGAAAATCCAGTTTTACACATTGATTCAACGTCATCACATAGATTTTCTGGTTTGAAATGACGTGGAAACAACATTGATTCAACCAGTGTGTGCCCAGTGGGTAATTGCTTCCCTAAACTTTAAAATGGCTGGATAAATCAAAGGAACAGCTAACAAGACTTGCTTGGCAGATGTGTTATGCAAATCTGTGCACAATCGAGCAGATTGAGGCTTTTTCAATGGCACAGATGGGAAGACATAGAGGGGGAAACAGGAAGCTATACAGTAGCAATGCCAATGCAGGAAACTCTGTCAGTACAAAATCACTGCTCGTTTTGCACAAACATTCTGTTTGAATTCTGCCCCCCCACCCCCGCATGGGCAAAAGTAGTCATTTTATTCAAGGATGGTAGGGATGTTCTCTAAAAAATAAAAAATTCAAAGCAGGAAGGATCACAATACAGGACAGTATGTTGTGATTTTCTATCTTCTCCTATCCCAGTGTCCTGTAATGTATAGCAGTATAGAGGTGCAATAGAGGTGCTCTTCATAAAAAGTTATGAGTAATGAGCAGAGCTACCTTTAGTAGCAACATAAAGAGAGATCAGGTGTATTCTATATGTTGGCATAATATAGTGGTTTTCTGATCATTACAGTTTTAATTACTGTAACACCCCACAATATTCTCCAACAGTCATTTTTTTGAGGTAGCAAGTGTAAGGTTACATTATGGTGAGCCTCCCAAATAGCACCCTATTCCCAATATAGTGCACTAGATTTGACCAGCCCCCCTATGGGCCCTGGAATGGAGTGTATAATGGCACCAGAAGGGATGGCTGCCGTTTTACGGGCTCCTAACCAACTGTGCTATTTGTTTTTTTTGCATTGTTTGTAACTAATTTTGTACATAATGTTGCTGCTACTATCTCTTATGACCGAAAAGAGCTTCTGGACATCAGAACAGCGATTACTTAACTCGAACTGGATGAAGATTTTTTTCTTTAATGATTCCGACACAAAGGATATACTGCTTCGTCAAGTCAAGGCCCAAATCCCCATCAGCGTGAAAAAAAGACGAAGGAAAGGGTGAGAAGGGTGGGATGCCTTCCCTCTCTATTATTGGCCAATGTGCATTCATTGGAAATGGGACATTAAAAAATGTAATATCTCATGTTTTACCAAGATGTGGCTGAACGACTAAACAGATAATATAGAGCTCGCTGGCTTCTCCGTCAACGAGCTCTATAAGGCCATAAGCAAACAAGAAAATGCTCATCCAGTATCAGCGCTCCTAGTGGCCGAGGACATTAATGCAGGCAAACTTAAATCCGTTTTACCTAACTTCTACGAGCATGTCACATGTGAGCCAGAGGTTAAAAAAAACTCTAGGCCACGTTTACTCCACACACAGAGATGCATACAAAGCTCTCCCTCGCCCTCCATTTGGCAAATCTGACCATAATTATATCTTCCTGATTCCTGCTTACAAGCAAAAACTAAAGCAGGAAGTACCAATGACTCGTTCAATACGGAAGTGGTCAGATGACGGGGATGCTAATCTACAGGACTGTTTAGCTAGCACAGACTGGAATATGTTCCGGGATTCATCCAATGAAGGATGAGGAGTTTACCACCTCAGTCATCGGCTTCATCAATAAGTGCATCGACGACGTCGTCCCCACAGTGATGGTACATATATTTCCCAACCCGAAGCCATGGATTACAGGCAACATCCACACCGAGCTAAAGGCTAGAACTACCGCTTTCAAGACGCTTATAAGAAATCCTGCTATGCCCTCAGACGAACCATCAATCAAGCAAAGTGTCAATACAGGACTTAGATTGAATCCTACTACAACGCCTCTGACGCTCGTCGAGCGTGGCAGGGCTTGAAAAATGTTACAGACTACAAAGGGAAACCCAGCCGCGAGCTGCCCAGTGACGTGAGCCTACAGACAAGCAAAATGCCTTTTATGCTCGCTTTGAGGAAAGCAACACTGAGGCATGCATAAGAGTACCAGCTGTTCTGGACGGCTGTGTGATCATGCTCTCGGTAGCCGATGTGAGCAAGACCTTTAAACAGGTCAACATTCACAAAGCCGCAGGGCCAAACGGATTACCAGAACGTGTACTCAAAGCATGCGTGGACCAACTGGCAAGTGTTTTCACTGACATTTTCACTGACATTTTCAACCTCTCCCTGACTGAGTCTGTAACACCTACAAACAACCATAGTCCCTGTGCCCAAGAAATCGAAGGTAACCTCTAAATGATTACCACCCCGTAGCACTCACGTTGGGAGCCATGAAGTGCTTTGAAAGGCTGGTCATGGCTCACCTCAACACCATCATGCCTGGATCCCTAGACACACTCCAATTCGCATACCGGCCCAACAGATCCACAGATGACGTCATCTTAATCGCACTCCACACTGCCCTTTCCCACCTGGAAAAAAGGAACACCCATGTGAGAATGCTGTTCATTGACTACAGCTCAACACCATAGTGCCAACAAAGCTCATCACTAAGCTAAGGACCATGGGACTAAACACCTCTCTCTGCAACTGGATCCTGGACATCCTGACGGGCCGCCCCCAGGTGGTAAGGGTAGGCAACAACACATCTGCCATGGCAATGTGAGCAAGACGAAGGAGCTGATCGTGGACTATAGGAAAAGGAGGGCCGAACAGGCCCCCATTAACATCGACAGGGCTGAAGTAGAGCGTGTCGAGAGTTTCAAGTTCCTTGGTGTCTACATCCCCAACACATTATCATGGTCCAAACACACCAAGACAGTTGTGAAGAGAGCATAACAACACCTTTTCCCCCTCAGGAGACAAATTACATCGCCTAACCTGTACCCCCCGCACACTGACTCGATACCGGTAACCATGTATATAGCCTCGTTATTGTTCTTGTGTTACGTTGAGATTTGTTTTATACATTTTTTGGCTCTAGTTTGTTTAGTAAATATTCTCTTAACTCTATTTCTTGAAGTGCATTGTTGGTTAAGAGCTTGTAAGTAAGCATTTCTGTAATTTACATGCTGGGAGTCAGGAAAAATGTTCAGGGAGTGCATTAATAACAAAATGAACATAGAACAAAACATGAAACACAGATAGCATATAGACATGAACACGAACAGAAATAATAACACCTATGGAAGAACCAAAGGGACTGACATATATAGGGAAGGTAATCAGGCAGGTGATGGGGTCCAGGTGAGTCTGATGAGGTGATGGTGCATGTAACGATGGTGACAGGTATGCGTAATAATGAGCAGCCTGGTGACCTCGAGCGCCGGAGATGGATTATACGTGAGAGTACCTGCTCCAGTCACAAGACGCAGAGCGGCGAGAAGGTCCTGGAGACCAGGAGCGGGCCGGTCACTTCTGCTGAGCCTGTCGAGCTAGTTGAAGCATCCTCGGTAGACTCGGCCACGGACACTTGACGTGCCAACCGGGTCTTGTAAATCTAATGTGCCGGCTGAGGCATGGAAGCCTGATGAGCCAGCTGAGGCCTTTCCGGTTGCTCCAGTAGCGACACCCGCACGTCACATACACTAAAAAAATATATTTAAAAAACACTTCCTGATGCCTCCCTTTGGTGAGGCGTTATTCTGTAACGTGTAGGCTGGGAGTCAGGAAGCAAGTACAAGGAGTGTATTAATAACGAAATGAACATAGAATAAAACCAGAAACACGGATATCATTTAGACATGAACACTGGAGCAGAAACAATAACGCCTAGGAAGGGACTGAAATATATAGGGAAGGTAATCAGGCAGGCGATGGAGTCCAGGTGAGTCTGATGAGGCGCTGGTGTGCGTAACGATTGTGACAGGTGTGCGTAATAATGAGAAGCCTGGTGACCTCGAGCGCCCTAAAGGGATTATTATACGTGACAATTTCACGGTTGTAATACCTGTTGTATTCGGCGAACATGACAAATACAATTTGATTTGATTTGAAAAGTAGTCTAATACGTAGGGAATAGTATGCCATCTTTTGCCCCTCTCCCATCCCTGGAATGATTTATCAGAAGCCCTGGTGTTTGTTGATAAGCCAGAATTGAGTGATATCAGAGCTGGGAAGAGGGAAAGAGGATTTGAATGGCATTTATACTCTTCTGATGGGCATTCCTTAGGGAGCATAGATATAAACTGTTGTTGATTTCAAGGCAACATTTAAAATGCATTTGAATCTGCAGTCGAATGCAGTTTACTCCGTAATTTATGGATGTGGTCCTACTTTAGAGAGTTGGACTAGACTTGCAAGGAGCACAGATTATATCCTTTTACAATCTTACGAGAGTTAGAAGTCAAGCATATCTAAATCACTTAGTTAGAAAGCTGTCCAGTTCCTTTGAAGTAGGCAACATCCCCATAATGTAAACTACTGGATGTACTGCACAAATAAAAATACAAATAAAATACAATTTTTTTTCCTGTGTTTGGTTTTTACACTTGTTTTTGAATAGTCCAAATTACAATTTTATTTGTCTTTGTTTGTTTCACTGGTTTCAAACTTATTAAGGATCGGACCCTTTTTTCAATTTTCGCCTACAATGACATACCCAAATCAAACTGCTTGTAGCTCAGGACCTGAAGCAAGGATATGCATATTCTTGATACCATTTGAAAGGAAATACTTTGACGTTTGTGAAAATGTGAAAGTAATGTAGAAGAATATGGCACATTAGATCTGATAAAAGATAATACAAATAATTATCTGTTCCATGATCTTCAAAATGCAATTGAAAGGTCAGAATGTATTATTGCAGTTTAGGAGCATAGCAGCAGTGTATGTGCAAAATTTTAGACTGATCCAATGACCCATTGCATTTCTGTCCAAAATGTAGTATCAAATCTAGTGTAGTAAATGTAGTATCAAGTCAATAGCATGGTATTATTTTACTGTATAGCTACTCTAAATTGGACAGTGCAGCTAACTTAAATTCTTGTTAATCTTTCTGCCAGATATGTATATGGGCGATCCCAAATATGGGTGATCCCATAGAGGTCCTGTTGCAGTTTGTTTCATTGTCAAGCATAGGTTGCCATGCATTTCCCTGTGACTTTATGAGACTTCATTGCACAAGGTTAGTGTACCTTTTCATATCCAAGGAAAAAAAGCGTGCAGAAAATTGTGACTGTTGAAAAAAAATAGTTCAATAGCTTTTGGTGGCAGGGCACAATTAACATTTATTCAATCTGTTGAATCAACCTTTTAAATCTAAGACAGGGCATTCTGCTCTCCTGTAAGCAGATGATAGTTCAGATGCAACTGCAAAGAATAACGCATAAGGAAAAACTGGTTAATATTCTAATGGTGACTAATCCAAAAACATCTGCCTTTTCTTCTATCATAAATCAACAAGCAAACGAGTGCCACCACACCTGTTGTGTATCTAGACTTGAGCTATGTGATTATGGCAAAAATAATTATGAAATCCGGCAATCTGGACATTTAAATATCAATATTTGCACAATGTTTAACTCTCCGTTGGTCTCAGTAAATGGCCCATGATGCTAACAGTATGCTGCAGATGATATTACCCAGAGGCTTGTATCAGTCCCCACTCTGTTGTTCATAAATCCCAGCTTTAGTGTGATTTATAAAACATCCCCATGGTGTTAGCGGTGCTTATCTCTACGGGAATACAGATGGTAATTAAGCAACAGTGTGCAGATGGCTGCAAATGGCCACAGCCATGGGGGAGACGGATCAGAATGACACTAAGCAAAACAGCTACACAAAATGTGCTTTTATGAGTGGGTGGGAGGATGTCTTAGGCTTGAGTCCCATTGCTGTCTCTAGTAACCCAAAGTCACAATCAACTGAGCATTGGATCTGGCCGTATAGATCTACCAAGTAAGCCAATCAAAATCTACAATGAATCTGTAGAGAAAGCCTCCTAACCTTCTCAGTGGTTTCTCTAGTTTACTGTATCTAGTAGTTGGCAATACACAAGTACGGCTTTCCACTTTGGTTCTTTTTATTTTGTGTCAAATCCGATATAGACTAAGTTGTTTATGAGATAGATATCTTGAACACTTAACTAAATTATTAAGTCACACATTTAGAGGACTATTTAGGGACACAAAAGCTGGGTTAAGTGAAAAAGAAATCTAACATTTCATTCTGAGATTAAAATATGTGTGATGAAAAGGCATGATTAATCATGGTTTATAAATTCTGTGTCAGAAAAAATTTATAACATAACTTTCCCTCAATTATGTTCTGGAACTTTCATCTTCTTCTTCAAAGCTGTTCCATGCCTTACAGCAAGTATTGTACTGTATTTCCCCATCCCTTTTTGCTTGTATTTTTCAACAACATAAAATAACTCGCCCTGAACTGACAACACTGGAGAAAATGAATATGTTTGAGGCCATGTCAGAATAGTCTTTCATAATTCTGACACTTAGGGGATAACAATTCGTTTTCTTTAACGGGTCCAGAGTGAATTTAAAGAGTTTAGCATAAATGGGAACAACCTTAAATTATTTAAATGAAAGGAGATAAATTCAAGGAGAGATTCAAAATTATGTTTTTATATGAATCCTTATCCATTCATTAGCCAAAGGGGGTTGTTGAATTATTTCCAATTGCTGACAGTTAAGTAGTTGATTTTTACGGTTGAGAAAGCATCTCTTTTCATGTTGCACTTCCAAATAAGAGGAGCCCTGGGCTTCGAAAGTCCAGTTCAGATAAAACAGCCTAGACGAGATGGTTTTATGCAGTTTTCGAAAAGAGTTTTCTTGATCTAAACGTTCCAATTCCCTCTCGGTACAACACATCACTATGGGAAGTCACACTCTTGAAACTTTAACTATAGAACTACAATCATGCCTGACAAGGCCAATGAAAATCATGCCTCGCTGGAAGTCCCGCCTTCCACAAGGAATAACATTGAGGCTCTGATTAATTCCTTAAATTTTTCTGCTCTTTTGTTTTCGTAGTTTCCTACCTACAAACCAATTAGTTATTCATCGGGTTGCTTAGCCTGGCTGTAGCAATGTGTAAAATGTCTAACATGACCAAAACAACGAAGGCTATCAATCTAACAAATGTGCTGTCTTGAATGTTTTGGCTTGGTGCATACTCAAGCTGCCCTTACTCAAACTAGTTTGCATGTCCTTTGTCAATGGCTTCTTGGCGTTTACAATAGTGACTATTTTCTCCCGAAGGACTATGTCTCCGCTGAGTCTGAGTTGCAGGACGCGGGATGGATTTGGTCAGATCAAATGTCTCATTTAACCTGGGCTTGGTGCATGCGGAAGCTGCCCTCACCCAACCCAGGTCCTGTGCGTATTGTCGCCGGTCGCGGGAGGCTATTCTCGGTAAAGTAAAGCGTTGCTTGCCTCTCTTCCCAGATGTGGTCAACGTAGGGTCCGGCCTGCCTCGGTGATCTGGTCCTACGAGAGTGTCAAGACCAGGCCAACTAAACACTGCAAAGTATGCTAA
The DNA here is from genome assembly GCF_023373465.1 of Oncorhynchus keta. Lineage (NCBI taxonomy): Eukaryota > Metazoa > Chordata > Actinopteri > Salmoniformes > Salmonidae > Oncorhynchus > Oncorhynchus keta. The sequence goes on from NC_068454.1 coordinate 28,260,174, forward strand.
CCAGGTTAGCTGACTCTCCAAGGTGGGCTAGCTACTGTTACTGGCAACCCCACCCATGTTTCCAACTCCTGGAGTTATAGGAAGTGGATGAAACAAGGCGTGTGTGTGCACCTCCAATAAGGAAACAGCCCCCGGCCATCTAGCTTGAGTAACCCCTGGAGTGAGTGGCTTGTGCCACGGGTCTAGCTCACTGAGTTGCTTGTGTTCCCCTCCACCAAAACATTAACATGACAACAGTGCTCTGTGTTGGTCATGGCCAAATGGAGTACTTCAGCCATTGCGTGAGCCCCCTGCACCCAAAAAGGGGCTGGTTTCAGGAAAGCACAACTTATGTTTGAAGCTTATCCAAGATATTAATGCCCCCTCTGTTCCCCTCTGTTTACAGGTTTCTAGTGGTATTTCTTCCGAGGGGGAATGATAAGACGAGCAATTCTGTCACTGTACACAAGGGGGCTCATTATGGGATTCATTGCTTATGCTGTCTCTGTGGTTCATAAGGAACCCCAAAATGAGCTGTCTGTTTCCAGAAAATGCATTTCATTCCTGGGAATAAGATTGCGTATCGCTAGTCTGTTTTTTGTCAAGGATTTCATAGCCAAGCCTGGCCTGTGGCATGCATGTGCACTAGTCCCTACTGGGTCTGATGATACAAGTTATGGTATTTTAAAGGCAATCGAATTTTGGTAGAAGAGTTAATCTAACTGCACTGTCCATTTTACAGTAGCTATTACAGTGAAAGAATATCATGCTATTGTTTGAGGAGTGCACAATTTTGAACATGAAAAGTTATTAATAAACAAATTAGGCACATTTGGGCAGTCTTGATACAACATTTTGAACAGAAATGTAATGGTTCATTGGATCAGTCTAAAACTTTGCAAATGCACTGCTGCCATCTAGTGGCCAAAATGTAAACTGCACCTGGGCTGGAATAATACATTTTGGCCTTTCTCTTGCATTTCAAATATGATGGTAAAGAAAAATACAAAATAACGGTTGGTTTCTTCTTTGTATTATCTTTTACCAGATCTATTGTGTTATATTCTCCTACATTCCTTTCACATTTCCATAAACTTCAAAGTGATTCCTTTCAAATGGGACCAATAATATGTATATCCTTGCTTCAGGGCATGAGCTAAAGGCAGTTAGATTTGGGTATGTCATTTTAGGCGAAAATTGAAAAAAAGGGGCAGATCCTTAAGCGGTTTTAACAGAACAAGCAGTGCTGAATGCAACCTTGCTGTTTTCCGCACACAGTCTCAGAGGTATGAATTTCCAGATGACACTGCTTCAGTGTCAATGCATTCCCTTCCAGTGGGGTGCGTTGTACGAGGGCGGTTCAGTAGCGGGGTGCGCAGTGCTCACTCCATATCTAATACATGGAACGACGGATGGTGTACTTGGAAATCAGACGACAAGGAGGGACTATTGGAGGGCAGGGCGCGCTCAATGGCCTTGTACTCTATTTTACTCTGACTCAGCCTGCACTGGGGAGGGTATGTCTGGAGAGTTTGTCTTTGTGTCTTGTGGCCCCCCGATGGCTCAAGAAAACGGGACTCACAGTTGCCATTCCCCTGTTGGGCTAAGATCTGTGGTCACTCCCTGGGCACAGGGACTTGTTGTCTCGAGCACAGGGAGTGTGGTAAATGGTGGTGGCAGATCAAGGAAGCAAGCAGTGTTGAACACATGCTGGTGTCCCACACACAGTTCCCTTAAGTTATCTAAACACATTTCATTTCTGGGTGGAATTGTATTCAATGATGAATCACACCTGTCTGTTAGCACAGAGGGTTTCCGTATTACAAAACTGTATGTACCTTTACCAGCTACGTTACAAAGTACATTTTCACCTGTTGTTTTCACACTATGTCTGTTGGGTATGATAATCTTCATGCTAAAAGTGTGCATTCCAGCACTGGTGGCTAGTCAGTCACCTGGACATGGCTTACCACCTAAACCAAATACTATCCCCTTCATGTCCATGACTCCATGGTGAGACTATTTGCTTTGGAGCAGGATGCTCCCAGGGGCCGGATTTATCCCGCGGTATGGGTAAGATGGGGGATGTGCACAGTGACGCAGAACACACTCCATATCTAATAACTGGAAACGCCTGAGGGTGTTTCTAACACACAAAAGACAAGGCTCTCCCTCCTATTGTGGCTCACTCCCTCTTGTTGTGGAGTACGAATCTTTTGGTTGGAGTACAGATCTTTTGGCTAGGGAGGGCCCTCTCCTTCAGGAGTAGTGTCTACATTGTTGTCTGTTCTTCTCAATGGGGGACTTGAGTGCTCCGTTGGGAACGGAGGTGCTGGCCTACAAGTGGCCGCAACATTTTCTTTACGCATTTCCTCCAGTGGGGCTGATTCAGCCCACTCTGGAGGGAGTGCATCTGGAGGGCTTGTCATTGACTCTTGTGGCTGCCTGATGGCTGAAGAAACCATGGTTTGCCATTTCTGTTGCTCAGGGATTTACTGTCTCAGGCAAAATAGTTATTCCTTTTCAAAGTTTTATTGTAAAGAATTCTGATGTTTCTACAGGAGCTTTTGAGCAGGGTCGTTCATTCTCCATTCTGAAAGTGGGCATGGCTGCTATATCTGCATGTCGTGTTGGTGTTGACTGAGTCACGCCGGGAACTCACACCCGGCTCTGGCGCTTCCTAAAGGGTGTCCTCTGGCTTAGATCGGTTTATGAGTTGTAGTTGGAGTTGGTGGATTCGTAAATCCTCTCCTATAAATCTTCCCTGCTCCTGGCTTTAGCTTTGGCTAAGCACGTGGGTGATCTCCGCGCATTATCTTTGCATCCTTCCTGTACTCAGTTGAGGCCTATTTCCTGCAAATCTTTAGCTTTCGAGCTATTCCCCTTTTCGCCTCCTCTGTTTGCATCTAAGGAGCAACGGCGGTTACGTGCCTTGTGTCCAGTACGAGCTTTATGCATGAACATTGAGCGGACCCAAGATTGGGTAACTACGTTTTTGTCTGTTTTGCTAATCTGGCTCAAGGTAGGCTACCTCCCTGGCATGTAGCAGCAAAGGGGCAGGGGTTACCTAATGGTGTACACAGCCACTCCACCAGGGGTCTGGTGGTGTCTTGGGCAATATTTAAAGGGGAGTAGGGGAGTTGGTTGTCACCACACATGTTTGTGAGGTTTTAATGCTTGGATGTCACTGCTCCAAGTGTGGCCCACAGTGTGCTTACAGCTGGGACAGGAGAGGGTCATTAGGCAGTGTGCAGTTTGTACGATACCCAGACTACAAGTTTTTGAGGGCTGGAGGTCTGGGTGGTCTGCCATGGGCCATTTCAATTGGTATCTGTTGGGGGTGGCTTAGGGCTGTATTGCAGTTCCCATAGTGATGTGTTGTACTGAGCGTACAGACTGAATGGGAACGTAAAGTTATGACTATAACTACTGTTCCCTGACAGAGGGAAATGAGGGACAACACCTGTTTGGCCCCACTCCACCAGGTTCTGGGCTCGGTGAAGAGCGTTACTGAATTGAAGGAATGAATCCGAGCGTTAGCATTATCACCTGTGAAATGCAAGGCCTCCGGTGAGGCACGATTTTAATTGGCCTTGTCAGGCGTGATTGTAGTTCTTCAGTTAATGTGGTAAGAATGCAACTCCCCATAGTGATGTGTTGTACCTGGTTTTCCTCCTTCAGGGAGCAGTAGTTATAGTCATAATGTTACGTCACTCTGATAAACACCACTTTTCCCAGCGTATGCTTAAGCATTTTCAACACCTCAAATGGGTCTCCCAGATATTCATCCTTATGGGCTATACTCGGCCTTGTCCCAGGATAGTAAGTTGGTGGTTGAAGATATCCCTCTAGTGGTGTGGGGGCTGTGCTTTGGCAAAGTGGTTGGGGTTATATCCTTCCTGTTTGGCCCTGTCCGGGTATCATCGGATGGGGCCACAGTGTCTCCTGACCCCTCCTGTCTCAGCCTCCAGGATTTTTGCTGCAGTAGTTTATGTGTCGGGGGGGTTGAGGTCAGTTTGTTATATCTGGAGTACTTCTCCTGTTTTATCCGGTGTCCTGTGTGAATTTAAGTATGCTCTCTCTAATTCTCTCTTTCTCTCTTTCGTTCTCTCTCTCGGAGGACCTGAGCCGTAGGACCATACCTCAGGACTACCTGGCATGATGACTCCTTGCTGTCCCCAGTCCACCTGGCCGTGCTGCTGCTCCAGTTTCAACTGTTCTGCCTGCGGCTATGGAATCCTGACCTGTCCCAACCTATTATTTGACCATGCTGGTCATTTATGAACATTTTAACATCTTGGCCATATTCTGTTATAATCTCCACCCGGCACAGCCAGAAGAGGACTGGCCACCCCTCATAGCCTGGTTCCTCTCTAGGTTTCAGCCTTTCTAGGGAGTTTTTCCTAGCCAACGCGCTTCAACACCTGCATTGCTTGCTATTTGGGGTTTTAGGCTGGGTTTCTGTACAGCACTTTGAGATATCAGCTGATGTACGAAGGGCTATATAAATACATTTGATTTGATTTGATTCGACATAAAAACAAATCGTTATATGACATACACGCATCCTCCACTCCATTTTTAGACAATTTCATTTTTGTTCCATTCTTTGACAATACTGTTGTCCATTCATCTCCACCAATTTTGCTTGACGCGCTGCTCGATTAAAATTCGGCATCCACTTCCGCCATCTCTTGCTGATTGGCTAGTTTTATTTGGAGAGGTAATTTAGCATCACATTGACATATATATTTACTGTTGCTTAAAACAAAGGTGCAGCTCATATTCTGCTTTCCTGATGACCGGAACAGCCTAACCCATTCATTTTCGCTATGCTTCTTACAGTACTGGGAGTCACTGGTCATTTATTTTGCTGTAACGGCTTTCTTCATGGGAAGGAGAGGACCAAAGCGCAGCGTGGTGAGTGTTAAATACAGAGAACACTACAAATATACAAAACAATAAATGTGAAAACCGAAACAGTCCTATGTGATGAAACAAACACAGACACGGAAATAACCACCCACAAACCCCAACACAAAACAAGCTACCTAAATATGGTTCCCAATCAGAGACAATGACTAACACCTGCCTCTGATTGAGAACCATATCAGGCCAAAAACACAAACAGACAAACTAGACACACAACATAGAATGCCCACCCAGCTCACGTCCTGACCAACACTAAAACAAGGAAAACACACAAGAACTATGGTCAGAACGTGACATTTGTCTCAGACCTCCTTTGTATTATCGCCGCTGATTCCAGTTATGATGTGATGACTTGAGTCTGTGAGGAATCCTTTCACACATTGGAACTGTGTTAAATCTCCCTCTTCATTATGGATGAAAATTACCTTCTTATTGCCAGTGAATAGGAGAGCCACAGAGTTATAACCCTACTCGGCACTACTACGCTATCATGGTTTGACATGGGGAAAACGTATCACCCATCATCCTATTGCTTTTAATATTTTGACACATAATTATTGAGATTGAGTGAACCATGATTAATTATTTTTTACATGTTGCACTCGGTCGGGAATGCAAAACTCAATAACAATGCACATCTCAACATCACAATATATTGAATTTAAACATGTAAAGACAATGTTGATTATAATGTCATTATCAAACAGTACAGCTGTGCTGCATATGAATTTACATGAATTGGTGAGAAGGCAGAGCAATAAATGGAATATTGGCTGAAAGGAACTAGTTGTGTTGTTTGACGAAGATGTAAGTGAAGAATGCTAAATTAAAGCAAATGTTGAGATGTTGACCATACATATTTGTCAGGGATTTCTAATGTGAGTAGAAATGGATCAACATCACATCATTTCTTTATGGAGAAATTGCCCACGCCATGTAGCTTTTGCTCTTTGCTAAACTGTACAAATCTGCATCCCAACTGTCACTCTATTCCCTACATAGTGCACTACTTTTGACATTAATTAGGCATTCATTCTGAGGGGTTACGTTAAGGGTTAAGGTTTGAGAAAGGCTTGGGGTTTGAAAACGTGACCCCTGGAGCCGGACTCGTTGGCTTAAACAAGATCCCGGAAATGTTCTATTTGCACAAAAAGCTTATTTCTCTCTGTTTACATCCCTGTTAGTGAGCATTTCTCCTTTGCCAAGATGATCCATCCACCAGACAGTTGTGGCATATCAAGAAGCTGATTTAAACCTCTTTGGGATCCCTTAACGCTCCAATCCCATTAGCTGGATAGATTTGACAACTTCCGGTAAAATTGCAGAGCGCCAAATTCAAACTACAGAAATATACCATTTCCTAGCTCGGAGTCTCTAATTTTATCCAATGTAAAAAACACAAATTCAAATTTTGCTACACATTCGGTCACATTGAATCTCATAACCTATTACAAGGTAGGACATAGAAACCCAATAATCTATTAACTATAATCTATAAACTATTGTTTGTCACCATAAAAAGCAAATGGGGGCGTTTTCCAGTGGAGAATTAATGCTTGTTCATGCGCACAGATTTACGACAGGTGGGATTTATAACGGAAACATGCGTATGTACTGTGTGACGTGTGCCAAGGTTATAAATCTCTATATTTTAGTACCCTGAGCAGACTTTTCAGAAATGGCGCTTTAAGAAATGTATACAATGATAATAAATGAGGCCCCTGCTGGGCTATAACTTTTCACATTTCAACACTATGAATTATTAATATATCATCCCAGGCCATTCCATCAGTCTTCTGGTTGTATACAAATGATTACATCTGCCTTCCTGCCAGTAAGTTGAACGTTTGAGACTGACAAAAGTTGCCCTGTTGGACATAGTCAAGTTATTTGCTTTCAACCATGCAAGAACTGTTGACACCTCTGACTAATTTCAACAATCACTGTAGAGTAAATCATACTGTACATTCTGGTCAGGTCTGGTCCTACCCAAAAAGCAACACAAGCGAACCAAAACCTGCTAAGAGCCCCCAAAAGGACAGGGCTAACCCTGATTCTGAATGTATATATAAAATGTCAAATACAAAATAGAAATGTGTAACTTGCAGTTGTGAAAAACAAATGTTCCAGGGTTATGGATATGTTTCTAAAACCTTGAATTTGATGTTAAAAACTCTATAGAAAGAGAAAGTTGGCAGTGGATGTCAGTTCTCTGAATCCCAATGACTAGTTGATCAATGGCTAAATTAGCAGTAGGGTGAAAAAAGGCCAAAATTGTGCTAAAACTGAGGTTAAAACTTCTTAGTGATCCCTTCGCGTGGCAATCCCGTTCACGGGATTGATTTGACAACACCCAGTGAAATAGCATCGTGCCAAATTCAGAAATACTAATAATAATAATTCATAAATCATAGAAGTGTTATACTTCGGTTTAAAGATGAACTTCTTGTTAATCCAGCCACAGTGTCAGATTTTAAAAAGGCTTTACGGCGAAAGCAAACCATGCTATTATCTGAGGATAGCACCCCATCAAACAAACACATGAAAATCATATTTCAAACCGCCAGGCACAACACAAAAGTCAGAAAAAACTATATAATTCATGCCTTACCATTGAATATCTTCTTCTGTTGGCACTCCAATATGTCCATTAAACATCACAAATGGTCCTTTTGTTCGACAAATTCTGTCGTTATATCCCCAAAATGTCAATTTATTTGGCGCGTTTGATTCAGAAAATACACCGGTTCCAACTCGTGCAACATGATTACAAAGTATCTAATAAGTTAGCAAAAACATCAACCAATTTCGAAAGAAATTCTAATGACATCTAGTGGGAGCGATAGGAACTGCAATCAAGTACCTCTACATCCACATAGAAATGTCATTGAAAAGAGAGTGACCTCAAAAAAAACCTGGATGGTTTGTCCTCTGGGTTTCACCTGCCAAATAAGTTCTGTTATACTCACAGACATAATTTAAACAGTTTTAGAAACTTAGAGTGTGTTCTATCCAAATATATATGCATCATCTATATTATATGCATATCCAAGCTTCTGGGCCTGAGTAGCAGGCAGTCTTTGGGCACACTTTTCTTCCGGACGTGAAAATAGTGCCCCCTAGCCTTAAGAAGTTAATTAAGGCTGCCACTTAATAGGCTGAAGGCCCCTGGCCCCACAAAAAAAACTAATTATTTTGGTAAACAGGCTGACTTTGCATGTCTAATACCAGTGCATGCCTTAGCTTATTTTCCTGGAGGATAGCAGCCACTCCAGGGCATCAGCAAACCTCTGCATATTGTTATGATTGCACTCAGAAGTAAAGTCCATCTCCATCCAACACTAGGGCTACGTCCCAAATGGCACCCAATTACCTACATCCCCTATACTCAACTGGCGGGCCGCAGTCCGGATCCGGACCCAAAACCGGGTCAATACGGACCACGGACCTCTGGTATCATATAAACACACATAAGACATGATTTCATTTATTTTTTTTGTAAGAAATCAGCTTTAAAACTGTAAAATAATTCTCTGCCCCATACGAAATATGTACAATTGCGGGAAAAGAGCTTTAAAAATGCCACATAAACAAAATGCCAACAAGGGGTGTGAAAATGCAAAGGCTATCGAACTGCCGTTGATGAAGGTAGTCTTAGCTGAGAGATTTGGCACGCAAGGTTTAAGCTATGCATGAATGAATAAATAAAGTGTTATTTTTACATTTGCTAGATATACGGCAACTACTGTAACAGAGGCCCTCACTACTCTCTTCTGGTGCCAACCTGTCATTCCAAAGTGGCTACCATTAGCATAATATTGCGTAATTCACCCTTGCTAGGGAAAATTTCAATTACAGAGGATAATACACTGCTCAAAAAAATAAAGGGAACACTAAAATAACACATCCTAGATCTGAATGAATGAAATATTCTTATTAAATACTCTTTTCTTTACATAGTTGAATGTGCTCACAACCAAATCGCACACAAAAATTATCAATGGAAATAAAATGTATCAACCCATGGAGGTCTGGATTTGGAGTCACACTCAAATTTAAAGTGGAAAACCACACTATAAGCTGATCCAACTTTGATGTAATGTCCTTAAAACAAGTAAAAATGAGGCTGAGTGGTGTGTGGCCTCCACGTGCCTGTATGACCTCCCTACAATGCCTGGGCATGCTCCTGATAAGGTGGCGGATGGTCTCCTGAGGGATCTCCTCCCAGAACTGGACTAAAGCAGCTAGACATGCTGTCCCAGATGTGCTCAATTGGATTCAGGTCAGGGGTACGGGCGGGCCAGTCCATAGCATCAATGCCTTCCTCTTGCAGGAACTGCTGACACACTCCAGCCACATGAGGTCTAGCATTGTCTTGCATTAGGAGGAACCCAGGGCCAACCACACCAGCATATGGTCTCACAAGGGGTCCGAGGATCTCATCTCGATACCTAATGGCAGTCAGGCTACCTCTGGCGAGCATATGGAGGGCTGTGCGGCCACCAAAGAAATGTCACCCCACACCATGACTGACCCACCGCCAAACCGGTCATGCTGGAGGATGTTGCAGGCAGCAGAACGTTCTCCACGGCGTCTCCAGACTCTGTCACGTCTGTCACATGTGCTCAGTGTGAACCTGCTTTCATCTGTGAAGAGCACATGGCGCCAGTGGCGAATTTGCCAATCTTGGTGTTCTCTGGCAAATGCCAAACGGTGTTGGGCTGTAAGCACAACCCCCACCTGTGGACGTCGGGCCCTCATACCACCCTCATGGAGTCTGTTTCTGACCGTTTGAGCAGACACATTCACATTTGTGGCCTGCTGGAGGTCATTTTGCAGGGCTCTGGCAGTGCACCTCCTGCTCCTCCTTGCACAAAGGCGGAGGTAGTGGTCCTGCTGCTGGGTTGTTGCCCTCCTACGGCCTTCTCCACGTCTCCTGATGTACTGGCCTGTCTCCTGGTAGCGTCTCCATGCTCTGGACACTACGCTGACAGACACAGCAAACCTTCTTGCCACAGCTCGCATTGATGTTCCATTCTGGATGAGCTGCACTACCTGAGCCACTTGTGTGGGTTGTAGACTCCGTCTCATGCTACCACTAGAGTGAAAGCACCGCCAGCATTCAAAAGTGACCAAAACATCTGCCAGGAAGCATAGGAACTGAGAAGTGGTCTGTGGTCACCACCTGCAGAACCACTCCTTTATTGGGGGTGTCTTGCTAAATGCCTATAATTTCCACCTGTTGTCTCTTCCATTTGCACAACAGCATGTGAAATGTATTGTCAATCAGTGTTGCTTCTTAAGTGGACAGTTTGATTTCACAGAAGTGTGATTGACTTGGAGTTACATTGTGTTGTTTAAGTGTTCCCCTTATTTTTTTGAGCAGTTTATATCAGCCTGGAGCATCCCAGCCCTTGACTTCCCAGTTGTGCAGGAAGTTGTGCCAAAAGCTTTTCTGTGGATAAACAGGAGGAATTATTTAACATTTTAGAGTGTGATAAAGCTTTGAAAACCCTCTACAGATCTTTTTCTTTCCTTTGCTTGATCCCTCCCTCTCATTCGCTCTCTCGCTCTCTCTTTCTAATGTCTGATGTCAGGGTAAGGTCTGGAAGTACATTATAATCAGTATAATGTTGCCTTCTTCTTGATTTTCTAGAGCTAGTGTTTCAGCTCTAAAATTGGTACTATGACTGACGTGACTATGACTTGCCTTGCTGTATCCATAGAATATTGCAGCTAATCTGAGGATTACCACGGTTCCTTGCTATTTGCTACTTATTAATACATTGTATTTTAAGCCATAGGGCTTCCATCCACAAGCCCTGCAGTGACAGTATAAGAGAACCTGCTTTTTGATCAAGCCTAAAAGCTAATGACAAACTGAGCCACTGCGTAACTTTGTAGACTTGTTTTGGGTTCTGTATTTATTCATGGTACTGTATTATTATGCAGTACAGCTTTCGCAGTGAGATTCCTATTTGTTGGTTTGGTTCAAGCTGTGAAGCTGAATAGGCACTGTGCTGAATTGCAGCGAGCGACAGAGGCAGAATGGCAGTTGAGTGGAATAAAAAGGATTGTTTTTCCTACATTGCTGATTCTCAAAGACACCGCCTAGAGTTCAACAGCCCCCATGGCTTCCAATTCTCATCACTTCATCATCCAGGGGATAGAGGGGGAGATGGAGGGATGAAAGGCCTCAGGAGAGAGAGAGGTTTGGTTTGATTTGGTTTTCCTTTGTATAAACAGTCCCTGAAGGCGATCTCTCTATCCTCTCTCTCGCTCACTCTCTCTCTTTGTCAGAGTGCAGCGTGGGGAGGCCATGTGCACCACTAACTAACACACTGTAATTGATTATCAGCCAAACCAGGAACAACCAGATGTTCAGCATCCAGTCCACATCATTAGCCTAATATCAAGCATTAGCATGAAGAATGATAACCTGCCACTTACAAACAGAATAACATTAATTACTATTGCTGAGTGATTCTGCTAAACAGATTTTTGATTTTGACAAAGTTTGGTCATTTTCATTTTGACGTAATATATTCCAAGAAAGATTAAACTACACTGGCAATTCCCATCTTAAATTCAGAGTAATGACGATGTACAGTTGTAGATTTCAATTCAGTTTGATAGCAGAGTATGGGTTGTTAAATTAACCTACAGGTTATCTTTTTAACCTTAAGTTATCCTAAAGGGTTCCTTTCGCAACTCTAAATGATCCTGATGGATCTTCAAGGACCATTTATTTTTGGAGTGTGTTGTATGCTAAATGCAAATACAGACTTTCATTAGTGGCTCTAGAAAAAAAATTGTAAAATTGGACCAGTGTCATTAAATGGGGCAGCACAAACGAGAGAAGGGGTATGTAGGGGCTAATGTATTGATTAATAACGTTTTTAATCACATGGAAGTCCAGCCTTCCTGCCAGGGAATCATGTAAACCATTTTGGTTCAATAGACCTAAATAGGATTTACCTGCAGCTGCAGTGACACAATTACACCTTTCTCACTTACACTTTCATAGGAACTCTTTAAGAGTAACTAATATACATTTTTGGACGTTATTTCATTCCATATTTTCATTTTATCCCATTCGCCATTCTGGCATTAATGACAGTGGAAAGAGAAGTCCACTATGTGTCACGCCACAATAATCATTCATTCATATTATACTACCGGTCTGACTGCAGCATCCCCATCGTTACCACAGTAGCATCGTTACAACAGTGACCATCTTCGTGCTGTCTGATATTTTGTCTATGTCCCAAATAGCACCCTATTCCCTATATAGTGACCCATTTTTTTTATACCAGCTCTAGTCACAAATAGTGCACTATATAGAGCATAGGGTGCCTGCCATTTGGGACCTTTCCTCAGTGACATGTTTTAATGAGGTCGTCAGGTCCACCACAGTTTGCTAAACACCATTTCCCTTCAATCCTCCTGCTCACCCATTAATTCCAGTACCAAATCAAATCCGCACTCAGAGCCACATAGATGAACCCCCAGCAAACCCATTAGGGAGCTAGGAGGAGGGATGGAGACGATGGACAGGAGGAGGGAGGGAGGGAGGGGGAGATGGGGGAAGGTGGAAAGGGAGGGGTGGAAATGGAGGGGGCAGAGAGAGACAGAGTTAATGGGGGTCGATGATTACCATGATCATCGACATCCTGATGTATTATGGGAGCCTATGGTTAGATTTGGAATTTTAAATTGTTGACTTCTGACAGACAGCAACACATTGAGGCTTAATCTGTGTCTCAAAAGGCACCCTATTCCCTATATACTGTAGCCACACGATTCCTTATATATTCCCTATAAGGCTCTGACCAAAATTTGTGCACTAAATAGGGAATAATGTGCCATTTGGGATGTAGGCTAAAGCTTAGGATGCATACCCATAAACGGAACTAGTTCTTCCCCTGAATGTTCCCTCGGGGTAGTATGCACAGTGGTGAGAGACAGGCAGAGATATTTTGAATAACACAAAACATGCTTTAAGAAAACAGCTGATTTTGTGACAAATGTCTTGCAATCAAGCACCAGCATCATCTACTTTTCATGGATTTATTGGAGTTATTTGCATGGCCCTTGTCGTAGCTCTCATTAAAGTGAATGGGAGCACAGTAATTGCATTGATTTAACCCACAGCAAGCAGAAACCATGCAGCTGATAGGAAGTTGAAGCCACCATTTCTATTCATTTTGCAAATGTAACAGAAGTTGTTTTGGACCACGCTCATCTGATGAGTAACCATGCCTGAGAGCTGAACAATCGTGTTGCCTCCCCAAGTTAATGACTAATCTAACAGTCTAATGACGTGGGATCTAACCCCAGTCGGACACACAATCCATTTTTATTCAATGATAACCCCACCATTGAAATCCATCATTATGCTATGCAACACTTCCTTGTTTATAACCATAATGACGGGAGCTTTATTTCCCTCTAACCCCCCTCATTATATCCAGTTAGCTTGTTGTGGAAACATCAGGAGCTTGCTGGAGCCTGCTATATTGAAGGCAGGCTATATTGAAGGCTATATCCCTATTCTCAGGGGATGGCATGGTTACATAGAATACATTACACCCATATCCGACACCCTTTGACCCTGCAGGTGGTGATAATCAATCTGATTGGCCCCTGGCAGCCTGTGCAGAGCAGTAGCACAAAGCACACTCTCCCCTCCCACGTGTTGCGATGCTGTTTAAGCTGAGCCTTTGGAGATCTTCTTTCATTCTTTCCTTCTCTTTCTCTTCGCTTCTTTCTCCCTGCTTTCTGCCTTATCAATCAGCTAAAGACGTGAAGCAAATGTCTATGGCGAATCAATCCAAGTCTATCAGATAAGTCGATATCAGATGTTTGAGTCTATACAGTATTGTATTTGCACGACACCAGGATGAGTTCTTTATTATGTACGACAAGGATCAGGTCCCTCCTGTCAATGTAATCTTATTCATTATCATCTAAAAGGCAAAACTAGATCAGTAGTCCTAGATCAACAGTCCTAGATCAGCAGTCCTGCTCTGGGACTTTTTGAATACAGGCTCAGGCCTTTTCTGCAACTTCACCTCTACTGCGGTATTAAAAACAGAGGCTTCATTAAAATCAATGAACGGTGACATGAACTCAACAGCCTTTCTCTGTCTCCTAGCAGCAGTGTGTGGGGTGCTGAATCAGTCTTTGAAGACAGAGCAGCAGACCTGGGTTCAAATACTATTTGAAATCTTTTAGTGTTTGCTTTAACCTAACTGGAGTTTCAGATGGGCGTGGTTTGCACTCCTACAACTATTATATTGGTTCCATTATGGCAGGCAAGCTCAATCAAGTATTAGAAATTATTTCAAGCAGTACCGGTATTTAAACACAGGCCTGATGGAGCACTGCATCAGTCTTCAGAGACCGAGCAGAGCAAAAGGAATACCAGCTCTGCAAAAAGGAGGGATTACAGGGAATAAACAGAACAGAACAGAGGACTACCACAGCTCTTTGGGATAGGAGGCAGAAGGAATAAGAGCTCTTAGCCTAACTCAGTGGAAAATGCCATCACCCACAGGGGAACCGCTACACATAGTCTAGTCGGACTAATAGGTATCAGCGAGAGAGAGACTCTGATCCACTACAGCTGAACACACCCGCACACATACAGATGCACGCATGCACACGCACACACACACACTCTCTGATCCACTACAGCTGAGCTGATACCAGAACATGGATTTCTCCCCAGTCTCTCATTTCTACATTGATGCTGAGTCATCCCAAATCATGTTTACTCTCTGACTGTGTCTGAATTGGCACCATATTCTCTATATGGGGCCTGCTCAAAAGCAGTGCACTATGTAGCAAATAAGTTGGGAAGCAGCCATGCCATGCTGCTTCCCCTCATGCTAGAGAGGAGCTCTTTAAATTCCTGAATCAGTCTCCCATGTAATATGTTAGTAGGGCCATAGGGAAATGGAGAGGGGGAGAGGGGATGAGAGGAGTCAATGTAGCAGGCTATGGGAGACAGGGGCAATGTTGAATTATACAACAGGTGGGTCTAATCCTGAATGCTGATTGGTTAAACCCACATTCCAGCCGGTGTCTATTCCACACTAAATCTATGACATGAAAATGCCTGTTTACTCTATTCCATCTGACTGCTCAATCCAATGTCTCATCAGCCCAGCCAGACAATTTATAAACTTGATCTCCACTATAAAAAGCATCTAGACATTATCTCACATTTCTTTTAGACTAACATTTCATTTTGAAGAGCAGAGATTTGTATAAACCTTGCTGTCTGTTTCTTCAACATTTGCGACATTGTTTCAATATTGAAATTTGATCTCCAGCTGTCCCATAGTAATGATTGTGTCGGGAGTCAGAACGAGACAAACAGGCAGGGATCTTTTCTCAGCAGGTCGAAATCATGAATCAGCTGACGTCATTTTTATGGATATATACAAAGAAATGTCAATAGACAACGGTCAAACTAAAGGAAGTGCAGCTAGTTTGCTGTATTTCCAGCTTCAGTTTGAAGTGATTGTGTTAGCTGTGTTGTTGGCTAGCTCTTCTGAACAACAGTGTATTGATGAGAGAGTACATTATCTATGCCAGGCGAAGTTGTGCCTCATTAGCTCATTGTCATGGATGCATCCAAATAAATGTAATAAGAAAACAGCTTAAACAAATGCAGCTAAATGTTGTTATTCTGGCTGCACTGTTTGACGTGACTGTAAGTTAGCTGTAGTTGGCTAGCTAGCAAGCAAAGGATAAGAAGGTTGCTAGCCAGTATGCCAATGGAACATTTAGAATGAACGACAGGGTCGCGTCCATAGATACAGAGCAAAAAGACTGAACGACTGGGTAGCGTCTCTGGCAACCAAACCGATAGAACAAATGACCAGCCCGGGTAGCAACCCTAGATTTGAGTCGGACTATATATTGTGGAAGGATGAAATAGTATGAATAAATTCATCAAAATAATGTTTTTTTATGAAAATATGTAAATCATTATTTGAATATGTTGGTAACCCGTTGTATAAAAGTGATAACGCCCTCGAAGCCGGTGTTTGGAGGATATATTGGCACAGTTTCCCGGCTATCGACTTCGTCTCAGGCCTAACAACATCCATGCCAATATATCCTCCAAACACTGGCTTCTTGGGCATTATCACTTAACTAATACACTCATTCACAAACATGACTACTGTTAAATCATATTTGAGACGTTTATTAAAATGTAACATATTAACATATTTTATACGTGATCATTAATATCCAGGTCTATGTGTAACGGATGTGAAACGCTAGCCTAGTTAGCGGTGGTGCGCGCTAAATAGTGTTTCAATCGGTGATGCCACTTGCCCTGAGACCTTAAAGTAGTAGTTCCCCTTGCTCTGCAAAAGTTATACTGTTACATATGCTTGCGGTTATATTGAAATGAAAGAAACTGATCACAAAATACACTTGTTATTCACTGAATACAGTATTAATAATATCCATAATAAATGTCCAGGTCTATACACTTTCCGTAATATTGAGATGAAAGACACTGATCACAAAGTACACTTGTCGTTCATTGAATACAATAATGATAATATCCATTTCATTACTATGCAGTATAAAGACATGATAAGATATTGTATGCTCAAGCATTGAATGGTTGAATATACAATATCTAATTGTTGTTCCGCTATTCTTAACAGCGAGGGGATTCCAGCAGCTCTGCCAAGGATTAGATTTGTCACAGTGAAATTATGCTAGGATTAATTTAGGGACAGGGGAAGAATATGACATCGTCAAGAATGACAACCTAGTGGATGGCAAGAATATGACAGAGTCTACTGTACTGGAAAGGAAGAATATAACAGCAAGAAATCTATGTCCCAAATAACACCCTATTCCCTATGTAGTAAAATACTTTTGACCAGGGCCCCTAAGAAATAGGGTCCCATTTTGGACACAACCAGTGTCTACTGGGATGATCATGTCAGCAAGAAGAACAGTCTATTCTACTGGAACTCTACTCTCATGTGAAACTCCCTCCTACAGTACACATCTTTGCAAGAAATACATACTTACAGCCCTGTGACTGTCATGCAAGAGAACAGCTTTTTTCAGTGACTGACATAATAGATACCTCAAGGCTATAGAGCCAGGCCTCACCTAGGTCTTCTGTTGCCACTCTTACTCTGGCATTCAGTTTATTAAGCCAGCGTGAACAACCGTGACTGAATATAAAACTGAGAAAACCTGCTAGCAGTCTATAAATGTAACCCTAATGGCTAAACCATTCTAACATTGTTACAGGCCCTGCCTGGCTGCAGTGTGTGAATGCAGTGCTGGGGAAAAGGAGGAGGAGGAAGCATGCTGCTTCTTCCATTAGCTAATTGAATTGGAATCGTTCCTATTCTGTAGCCTGTGATTTTCTTCCCTTTCGCTTTTTACAGTACGCCAAGCAAGTGCACATATAGGAGCTGCAAATAATTACACTTGTTTTGAAGTAGCTAGAGAAAGAAAAGTTGAGAAATTGGAAAATAAATAAATGTCCACCCAGCAAATGCTAACCTGTGAGATGGAGCTATTTACATGACCTATTTTACTTCTTTCTGCTCGTGTGTACACAACAGTATTTATTATCCGTTGCATGTTTTCCACAAGCCATAGTGAAGGGCTAATAGACCAGTCTTGTTGTAGTGGCGGCAAGTTGTCAAAGGCAACACCCTATATAGCCTACCTTACAATCCAATATGGACCAGTGTGCAGTAGTGTCACTACATCTATAATCCAGTATTCTGGCTTGATGCCCTAATGTCTTCCCAGTTTTCAGACATCTGGAGTCCTGCCTTAAAGGTGGAATCTGGGATCTGGGAATCTCTTTATTGGTCATTTAAAAGGGAAAGTAGCGGGACTACAATTGTACTGAAAAGAAATCCCAGATTGTAGCCTTGAAAACATGGAGAAGGTGAAGAGCAATACAAAACATCAGTGTTTCTAGGTTTCATACAATCATACAACCAGGTCACAGAGAAGTGTATAAGGTTAGAGATGAGAGAGAAGGTAGATGTTGTGATCCAGAACTAAGATGGCACAGCCTGTGACTGTGGCTGTACGCCTGGCGCCATGCCCCGTTGTCATGAAGAGCGGGATCTCATTCAGAACCCACACCAGCCTGTTGGGTCTTGTTAACATCTATAGAGGCTAACACAGAGGGCGATCATGACTCGAAGAGGCAGGAGGAAGGAGGAAGGATTTTGAGGGTGTCTCCTACGCCACATTCCCTGAGAAATACAAGACCAGAGGGAGAAGAAGATCTCATCTTGTCACGCCAATTGGTAACTGCCACATTTAGGGCTTGGTTTCCCAGAAGACTACCCAGCAAACCAAAATTGGCTCTGTGAAAGTTCCCAGAACATTCGTTAGGTCGTGGCAAATGTCTTCATAACACAAAAACTGTCCAGTCATGGTGATATCATTTTTGTTTAAAACATTTGCCTGATGTTGCAATGATGTTCCTCAAACACATTTAGTCTGTTTCTTTAAAAGGTTCCGAGAATGTTTCATTAGCTTGTGGGAACAGTCTGGTGAGAACGCTGTGGGGACAAAAGATATGTTTGCAAAATAACTTCCTGTTGAATGCGGAACGAGGCAGCTCTCGGTTTGTTGTTTTGGAAAATTATCCTGGACTCGAACCAGGATCTCTAGTGGCACAGCTAGCAATGTGATGCAGTGCCATCGACCACTGCGCCACTCCGGAGGCCCCTAGCTACCTACCTTTTGTTTGGATCCTGCGATGTTATTGCCATCAGTTCCTGCGACTGCTGCTATCTGTCCAGGGATCCTGCTGACCAATGAGCTGCTAGCTGGCTATCAAGCTAGCATGGTATCCTTGAGGGATTGAACACACCCGTGACACGGTTAGCCCCTGTGGCTGGGACCGCAAATTGGCCCAGGCTTGTGGCTGTCTGGATCCTTGCTGTTTGTATCTTCCCTGCTACCTGCCCTGTCTGGAACTGTGAGGAGTTACAGCATAGCCTACGTTGCTACCATGACAAAGACCAAAGCTGGTGGGAGTACCATTGAGGACAATGGTGTCTATCACAGGTGAAGGATCTTTTAAACAAATAAAATAGTTATACAAGCAGTTGTTACAATGACAAGGAAATTGCTTCAAGTGTTGTGTCCAAATACCAGTGGAGTTACCTAATAAAAGAATGGACAACCTTGCCAAAGAGGTTCATGAATTGAACAGTTTGCAGTTCTCCCAGGGTCATTGAGAGATGACATCAGTTCTGTATGTTAATCCATGATAACAATGACAGAGAAATCCGATTATGTCAAGGGACAATCAAGGTGGAGCAACGTTATTACGGACGGAATTTCCGAATCTCCACAAAACCTGGACGGAGTCAGAGTGAGGGAAATGATCACAGAGATACTCAAGATGGACCACGGGAAGATTGAGGTGGAGCGTGCCCACAGGACTGGAAAACCCAACATCTGCACAGGACGATAGTGGTCAAATTCCTGAGTTTCAAAGACAAGGTTCAGTTGAAGTTTACATACACCTTAGCCAAATACATGTTTTAACCTTTATTTAACTACGCAAGTCAGTTAAGAACAAATTCTTATTTTTAATGACATCCTAGGAACAGTGGGTTAACTGCCTGTTCAGGTGCAGAATGACAGATTTGTAACTTGTCAGCTCAGGGATTTGAACTTGCAACCTTCCGGTTACTAGTCCAACGCTCTAACCACTAGGCTACCCTACCGTAAACTCTGTTTCACAGTAAAAATTCACTGTCTTGGGTCAGTTAGGATCACCACTTTACGTTAAGAAGGTGAAATGTCAGAATAATAGTAGAGAGAATGATTCATTTCAGCTTTTATTTCTTTCATCACATTCCCAGTGGGTCAGATGTTTACATACACTCAATTAGTATTTGGTAGCATTGCATTTAAATAGTTAATCTTGGGTCAAATGGTTTGGGTAGCCTCCCACAAGCTTCCCACAATACGTTAGGTGAATTTTGGCCCATCCCTCCTGACAGAGCTGGTGTAACTGAGTCAGGTTTGTTGGCCTTCTTGCTCGCACATGCTTTTTCAGTTCTGCCCAAAAATTATGGAATTGAGGTCAGTGCTTTTTGATGGCCACTCCAATACCTTGAGTTTGTTGTCCTTAAGCCATTTTGCCACATCTTTGGAAGTATGATTGGGGTCATTGTCCACTTGGAAGACCCATTTGCGACTAAGCTTTAACTTCCTGACTGATGCCTCGAGATGTTGCTTCAATATATCCACATAATTTTCCTACCTCATGATGCCATCTATTTTGTGCACCAGTCCCTCCTGCAGCAAAGCACCCCCACAACATGATGCTGCCACCTCCGTGCTTCACATTTAAGATTGTGTTCTTCAGCTTGCAAGCCTCCCCCTCACTCGTTTTACTGTCGATATAGATACTTTTGTACTTCCTCCAGCATCTTCACAAGGTCCTTTACTGTTCTGGGATTGATTTGTACTTTTCACACCGAGGTACGTTCATCTGTAGGAGACAGAACGCGTCTCCTTCCTGAGTGGTATGACGGCTGCGTGGTCCCATGGGGTTTATACTTGCGTACTATTGTTTGCAAAGATGAATGTGGTTCCTTCAGGCGTTTGGAAATTGCTCAAGGATGAACCACACTTGTGGAGATCTACAATTTCTTTCTGATATTCTGGCTGATTTATTTTGATTTTCCCATGATGTCAAGCAAAGTCGCACTGAGTTTGAAGGTAGGCCTTGAAATACATCCACAGGTACACCTCCAATTGACTCAAATTATGTCAATTAGCCTATCAGAAGCTTCTAAAGCCATGACATAATTTTCTGTAATTTTCCAAGCTGTTTAAAGGCACAGTCAACTTAGTGTATGTAAACTTCTGACCCACTGGAATTGTGATAAAGTGAATTAAAATTGAAATGAACTATTTCTGTAAACTATTGTTGGAAAAATTACTTGTGTCATGCACAAAGTAGATGTCCTAACTGACTTGACAAAACTATAGTTTGTGGTTGAAAAATGAGTTTTAATGACTCCAACCTCAGTGTTTGTAAACTTCCGACTTCAACTGTAGCTGTTCTGGAAAGAGTCAAGAACTTGAGAGGAACGTACATCTTCCTCAACGAGGACTATCTTGAAGCTGTGTGCCAGAGGAGGAAATAACTTATCCCAGCCATGAAAGCTTCCAAAGTGCATGGGGACATTGATTACATCCAATATGACAGGCTCATTGTCCACCCTCCCTCCCAAAAGCCTTGAAGGGATGAGAGAGCCAAGCCTACGGGATCGTAGCTTCAATCCCGCAGCAGGTGTACTGCTAGATTTCAGTGCAGGCTTTGATATTATTGAGCATAGCCTGCTGTTGTGAAAACGCACACTACCATTCAAAAGTTTGGGGTCACTTAGATATGTCCTTGTTTTTTGCTTAAATCTGATTGTCATAAGGTTCCATGACTTTGTCCATCCATAGTATCTGAACACACTATTTATTTATTTAACTTTTGCACACCTGTGGTGTTCCCGGTCAAAAATGACCGGTCATTAGAAATGAATTGGTGAGACTACAATTAGTGTATCAAATTGAGTTCAGGAACATGCCCATTCATCAGATGGACACACTTCCTCTCCCAGACCCCCACATGCATGTGTTTGAGCACACACACACATACACCTCACTCCCCTTCTTGGCTTCCATGGCATCCCCCACGGGAATCTTTCCCCAATATAATCTTTCCCCCATGGTGAGAATACCTGTTGGTATACCTGTTGGTATTCTCACAAACATTCGCAACATTGTTTCAGAAATGTATAGAAGTTTTCTCGCAGCTTTGGTATATTTGGTATTTTTTGAGGCCTTGCTAACAATAAATTCTGTGGCAGCACAATGACCAAACAATATACTGTATGTGAGGCTCTTGATCATATCTTTGATCATGACACTGGTGAGGAGGAGAGAGTCCTTGTTAAACTTTGACACACAGTAGTCTGAGTATTTGTTATAGTCAAAATAATCTATACATTATGCTTTTTTTTTTTTACTGTGAAACAAACAAGAAATAAGACAAAAAACAGAACTTGAGCGTGCATAACTATTCACCCTCCCCCCCCAAAAGTGAATACTTTGTAGAGCCACCTTTTGCAACAATTACAGCTGCAAGTCTCTTGGAGACTTGTCTCTATAAGCTTGAATCATCTATCCACTGGTATTTTTACCCATTCTTCAAGGCAAAACTGCTCCATCTCCTTCAAGTTGTATGGGTTCCACTGGTGTGAAGCAATCTTTAAGTCATACCACAGATTCTCAATTGGATTGATGTCTGGACTTTGACTAGGCCATTCCAAGACATTTAAATGTTTCCCCCTAAACCACTCATGTGTTGCTTTAGCAGTATGCTTAGGGTCATTGTCCTGTTGGAAGGTGAACCTCAGTCCCAGTCTCAAATCTCTGGAAGACTGAAACAGGTTTCCCTCAAGAGTTTCCCTGTATTAAGCGCCATCCATCATTCCTTCAATTCGGACCAGTTTCAAAGTCCCTACCGATGAAAAACATCCCCACAACATGATGCTGCCACCACCATGCTTCACTGTGGGGATGGTGTTCTCGGGGTGATGAGAGGTGTTGGGTTTGAGACAGACATAGCGTTTTCCTTGATGGCCAAAATATCAATTTTAGTGTCATCTGACTAGAGTACCTTCTTCCATATGTTTGGGGAGTCTCCCACGTGCCTTTTGGCGAACACCAAATGTGTTTGCTAATTTTTGCTTTAAGCAATGGCTTTTTTCTGGACACTCTTCCGTAAAGCCCAGCTCTGTGGAGTGTACGGCTAAAATTCGTCCTATGGACAGATACTCCAATCTCCGCTGTGGAGTTTTGCAGCTCCTTCAGGGTTATCTTTGGTATCTTTCTTGCCTCTCTGAATAATGCCCTCCTTGCCTGGTCTGTGAGTTTTGGTAGGTTTATTGCGTTGCCATATTCTTTCCATTTTTTAAATAATGGATTTAATGGTCTTCCCTGGGATGTTCAAAGTTTCTGATATTTTTTTATAATCCAACCCTGATCTGTACTTCTCCACAACTTTGTCCCTGACCTGTTTGGAGAGCTCCTTGGTCTTCATGGTGTCGCTTACTTGGTGGTCGCCCCTTGCTTAGTAGTGCAGACTCTGGGGCTTTGTCACGGATCCCCCCAGTACAGCTGCTCATTCGGTTCACCAGTTACGGAGGTCAACATCACCGGCCTTCTAGGCTGTACTGAACTGTGTCATTATGCACACCTGGCTCCAATTCCTCACTTATTGTAATTGTTTAAATGTGCCCTTTGCTTCCCCATTGGGCTGTTGATTATTGTTCCCAAGTACGTTGGTCGTGTGAGTACTTATGCGTTGTCTCAGCCTGTGCTGCGTATTTTGTGCTTTGTGTATTACGGGTCTCGTCCCGTGTCGTTCTTTTGTTTGGGTACATCCCAGTGTTTTGTATACATCTCTAAGTGACCCCAAACTTTTGAACGGTAGTGTATGTGCAGTGTCTTTTCAACCTCTCCCATATTGTGGATTCAGAGCTCTCTATCTAATGGAACTCAGAGGGTTTTGTTTAACCTCTTTGGGCTAGGGGGCAATATTTTGACATCCGGATGAAAAGCGTGCCCAAAGTAAACTGCCTGTTACTCAGGCCCAGAAGCTAGGATATGCATATAATTGGTAGATTTGGATAGAGAACCCCTCTAAAGTTTCTAAAACTGTTCAAATAATGTCTGTGAGTATAACAGAACTGATATGGCAGGCGAAACCCAGAGGACAAAGTTTTCTGGACCGAGGGGTTGTTACGCAGTTGAGCCTGGACACTGTTTTGCTCGATTCACCTCTGGATGCCAACACTCTCAATGGAAAGCTAATCTTCCGTGTTTTGGGGAGAACTGTTCCTGTCATCCTGTATCTCTCTGGTAAGCACCAGGAAAAGATCCGTTTCCACATAATCGACTGTTCCCACTCACCTCTGGTTCTGGGCCATCCATGGTTAAAGCTACACAACCCACAGATTGACTGGTCTACCGGAAGGGTCACTACTTGGAGTACATCTTGTCATTCTGATTGTCTACATTCTGCCCTGCCTCCTGCCTTGTCTGCACCCCAGTCCATTACAGAACCCCCAGACCTGTCTTCTGTTCCTCCAGAATATCACGGTCTAGCTCCTGTATTCAGTAAACACTACACCCCATCTCTGCCACCTCATCGGCCATACGACTGTTCTATCGAGCTTCAGCCTGGAGCTCCTCTCCCTAGTAACAGGTTGTATAACCTCTCTCACCACGAGCAAGAAGCCATAGAAGAATACATCCAGGACTCCCTGGCTGTTGGAGATATCAGGCTTTCTTCCTCTCCGGTGGGAACTGGAGTTTTCTTTGTCAAGAAGAAAGAGAGGTCACTGAGGCCATGCATAGACTTCTTTGGGTTGAATAGTGTCACTGTCAGGAACAAGTATCCCTTGCCACTTATCAGTTCTGCTTTAGCCCCCCTCCATGGTGCCACAGTTTTCACTAAACTGGACCTCCGCTATGCTTACCACCTTGTCCGCATCAGAGATTAGGACGAGTGGAAAACGGCGTTCAACACACCACTTGGACATTTCGAGTACCTTGTTATGCTTTTTGGCCTCACTAACGCCCCGGCTGTTTGTCAGAGCCTGGTTAATGATGTCCTGAGGGATGTCACTGGGTGTTTTGTTTTTGTTTATGTGGATGACTTTCTTATTTTTTCGAAGGACCTTGAGGCTCACAAGCAACACGTCTACCAAGTTCTCCAAAAGGCTATTGGAGAATAAGCTATTTGTCAAGGCTGAGAATGTGAGTTTCATGTTTCCTCTGTGTCCTTCTTGGGTTACATTATTGCTTGAGGATAGCTAAGAATGGACCCTGCCAAGGTTAGGGCAGTCACAGAGTGGCCTGTGCACGCAAATCTGAAGCAGTTACCTGGGGTTTGCCAATTTCTATAGACAATTAATCTATGACTACAGTCGTTTGGCAGCTCCTCTCACCTCCTTTGAAGCAGAGGCAGCGTTCCAGGAACTCAAGCACCGCTCCACTTCTGCTCCTATCCTTACCCAGCCAGACCCACCACTCCAGTTCGTCCTCGAGGTGGACGCTTCCGATACCGGGGTAGGTGTAGTCCGGCTCAACGTTCTCCCTCGGAACAGAAGCTCCATCCTTGTGCCTTCTTGTCCCGCAAGCTCTCACCTGCAGAGAGAAATTGACGCAGGCAACTGGGAATGCTTGGCTGTTAAGCTGGCTCTTGAGGAGTGGCGTCACTGGTTAGAGGGTTCAGTCCTTCCCTTTGTTGTGTGGCAGGATCACAAAAATCTAGCCTACATCCAGAACGCCAAATGTCTCAACTCTCGGCAGGCCAGGGGGGCATTGTTTTTTGGAAGACTCAACTTCACGCTCACCTATCACCCCGGATCTAAGAATACCAAGCCTGATGCCCTCTCTCGCCAGTTCACCGTAGACAACACAAGTAGCAAAGCCTGAGACCATTATGCCATCCTCCTGCATCGTTGCTGCTGTCTCCTGGGAGATGGAGTCCTGTGTTCATCACGCTCAGCTGAACCACCTCATCTTAGAAACGGTCCTTGTAAGGCTTTGTTTGTGCCAGATTCAGTTCGTTCTTATGTTCTTCAATGGGCCCATTGCATGAACCGGACAATCGCCTTCCTACATCATCACCCGTCGGGGCCGCGGTTGGCAGTATCTGGTGGACTCAAAGGGATACAGGCCTGAGGAGCGCTGCTGGGTGCCCCGTCGTCACATTCTGGATCCCTCCCTCGTACAGGATTTTTATACCTCACAACCAGACAAACTGGGTTGTGTGCCAGGTGGCGTCCGTAGAGGGAGGGGGTACTGTCACATCTGCTCCTGATATGCCCTCTGGTGGTCATCCAGTGTCCTCTTGACCTGCAGTTCTCTCCCTGTACTCTCTCTCTCTCCCTCTACCTCTCTTTGTGATTGTGTGGTTGGAGACAGGTGTGCTGGAGTCAGAGCAGATCCCTACAAGCTGCAACTCGTCCCATAAATTAAGATCTCTACAAATACTCATTCCTGCCACTACCACTCTGCCAGATCATAATCTCTGTTCAGTCAGTCATTATCCTAGCCTTTTGTTAGTTCTCGAGATCCAGTTGCTCCGCTGTGCTTGTTTCCCTGCCTTACACCGTTTGTCCTCTCTTGCAGTCACCGCTCTGTCTCTGGCTCATGTCTCCTGTTCCACATCTCACCACCTTGCCCTGGATATCACTCACCACCACTACCTTCTCCTCGGGACCTGTTTCCCTGTTCATCTTAGCCAACTCCAACCTCAATCTACACTACTGTAACTCATCTGACCAACCGTGGTTTTGCACTCGATATTTCTCTGTGTACAATAAACATTTTGGATAATTCATCCCGGATTCCTCTTCTGAGTCCGCTCTTGGATTCCCCCGTTTCACTCCGCGTAACATGCTTTGCTTCTTTGACACCACATTCCATAAAAGGTCCTGCCATCTCTAGTTTTATCTTATCTTGATTATTGTCTAGTCATAATTATGGTCAAGTGATGCAAAGAAGGACCAAGGTAGCCCTTTCCTGCATTCAAATTATCTAGCGGCCTCATGGGTGGAATGTTTTGAATATTTTTCTGAATTTCATAATTAATCAACTTTTACTTTTATGCCGGATATCCAGTGTTTCAAATAATGTTTTTCATATTTGAGATTCTTCAAAGTAGCCACCCTTTGCCTTGATTAGAGCTGTGCACACGTTTGGCATTCTCTCAGCCAGCTTCATGAGGTAGTCACCTGGAATGTATTTCAATTAACAGGTGTGCCATAGGTTTTGTGGAATTTATTTCCTTCCTAATGCGTTTGAGCCAATAAGTTGTGTTGTGACAAGTTAGGGGTAGTATACAGAAGATAGCCCTATTTGGTAAAAGACTAACCCTACATTATGGCAAGAACAGCTCAAATAAGCAAAGAGAAATGACAGTCCATCATTAATTTAAGACATGAAGGTCAGTCAATATGGAGCATTTCAAGAACTTTGAAAGTTTCTTTAAGTGCAGTCGCAAAAACCAACAAACAGAAAAGGAAGACCCAGAGTTACCTCTGCTGCAGAGGACAAGTTCATTAGAGTTAACTGCACATCCGATTGCAGCCCAAATTAATGCTTCACAGAGTTCAGGTAACAGACACATCTCAACATCAACTGTTCAGAGGAGACTATGGGAATCAGTGCTTCATGGTCGAATTGCCAAGAAACACACGCTATGGACATTAGACCAGTGGAAATCTGTCCTTTGGTCTGATGAGTCCAAATTTGAGATTTTTGGTTCCAACTGCCATGTCTATGTGAGATGCGGAGTAGGTGAACGGATGATCTCTGCATGTGTGGTTCCCATCGTGAAGTATGGAGGAGTAAGTATGATGGTGTGGGGTTTGCTTTGCCGGTGAAACTGTCAGTGATTTATTTACAATTCAAGGCACACTAACCAGCATGGCTACCACAGCATTCTGCAGCAATATGCCATCCCATCTGATTTGCGCTTAGTGGGACTGTAATTTGTTTTTCAACAGGACAATGACCAAAAACACACCTCCAGGCTGTGTAAGGGCTATTTGACCAAGAAGGAGAGTGATGGAGTGCTGCATCAGATGACCTGGCCTCCACAATCACCCGACTTCAACCCAATTGAGATGGTTTAGGATGAGTTGGACGTCAGAGTGAAGGAAAAGGAGTCAACAGCATATGTGGGAACTCCTTCAAGGCTGTTGAAAAAGCATTCCAGGTGACTACCTCTTGAAGTTGTTTGAGAGAACGCCAAGAGTGTGCAAAGCTGTCATTAAGGCAAAGGGTGGCTACTTTGAAGAATCTAAAATGTAAAATATATTTTGATTTGATTAACACTTTTTCAGTTACTACAATATTCTATGTGGTGCAGCGGTCTAAGGCAGTGCATCTCAGTGCTATAAGCATCACTACAGACACCCTGGTTCAAGTCCAGGCTGTATCACAACTGGCTGGTATTATGAGTCCCATAGGGCAGTGCACAATTGGCCCAGCATTGTCCCGGTTTGGCTGGTGTAGGCCATCTTTGTAAATAACAATGTGTTCTTAACTGACTTGCCTTGCCTTGTTTTGGGAACATATATTTTGTGATCTCCACACAATGTTCACATTAGACTGTTCCCACAACTTAAAGAAACATTCTGGGAACCTTTAAAGAACAGACTAAATGTTTTCTGAGAACGTTTTTGCAACATCAGGCAAATGTTTTCTACAAACATTGTATAATCATCAGCACACTGGACAGTTTTTGTGTTATGAGAACAATTCTGGCTCAGTTGGTAGAGCGTGGCGCTTTGAAAGGCAGGAGTGTGGGTTTGATTCCCGGGACCACTCATATGAAAACATTTATGCATGCATGACAGTAAGTCACTTTCGATAAAAGCCTCTGCTAAATGGCATATATTACCTGGAATCCTAATGACAACTTTTGGGGAATCTTCTGTGGTGGTTGTTACAGATGTTTTGGGTATGTTATTATCCTAATGTTAGATAAAAACCCTAACTTGAACGTAATGGGAATCTTAGCTAATGTTCTGGGAACGTTTCCTGTTTGCTGGCTCAAAAGCAATTTCAGCAGAGATTATCCATTGAGCATGCTTTTTTACCCAGGACTCGGCTTAGTAAACTGTGTCCGGGACCATCGGCTTTGAGGGTGTAGAATAATATTAAAAGATGAGGGATAATGTCAATATACATAACAAAAAATATATATAAATATATTGCCAGTTATCAATGACTGATATCAATGTCTTTTAAACCCTGTTTTTACATGCCGCTAAAATGCGTCCTTCGTCCTGATCTTGTCTGTTTACACTTATATGATCTGCTCAAAATCGGATCACAATGTGTCTTTTAGTCGCCTACACCTGTCTAAAAATGTGGCCAAAATCAGGACAAAGCAGGCATGTTAGAACCAGGTATAAACAGAGCTTCTATGAGAGACAGGGTCAGCACTGGTTCACCATGACAAGGCGCCATCTTGCCAAGGCATCAATGTACTGTACATCTACAGAAAAGGTAAACAAATGCACAATTTATATGGTACATTCAGAAGAAAAACGTTTTATTTTCATCAGTGCAAGTGCAACCTTGTACTTACTTGTTAACATTTCAGCTGACACTTTAATTTGTGCCATATAGATGTGTCACATCATGCACAAAGACGTTGAAAGCACACTTAACTAAGCACCTACTACTTACCATGTTGTGATTGCAAGCCGTGTCTGCATCCGCATCTCACTTATCTGCCACCTAGAGAAATTACCCATCTAGCATTTTAGCAGCAGCGACAGTGCCTCAACTTGGAGTGTGTGTGTACTTGTGTGTGCGTGTGTCTGAGGCTGATTGGCTTAAAGAACATACTGTGCCGATGCTGTTCCTGAAATGAAAAGGGTGACCCATATTTCTATCCAGCCCTATAGTGAAATCCTTCAAAGTGTGTGTGTGCGTTTGCATGCATGCCTGTGTGTGCGTGTGTGAGTTTGTGCCTGCATACAGTACGTGTGTGTGCATATTTGTGTGTGTGACGGGTGAGGGGGTGGGTCAGGAGCCAATTAGAGTGTACATTGCTTTGGGGAGCTAACAGGGAGGGAGCTTACACGTTGCTATTAAAAAAGTGAGAAAACATGCCTGAATTACAGAAGAGCAGGGATATGACATCAACCCAGGGCTCTGTCACGACTGATCCAGATGAGCCCTGATAGGGGTTGGGAGAGCCTGTGTTGTCGTTTATACTCCATTTAAAGGAGCATAGAACTGACACTGACAGAGAGGACATAAGCAAGGCTAGACACTCACAGAGACAATATACACACATGCAGGCAAGCACTCACACGCACACACACACACACACACACACACACACACACACACACACACACACACACACACAGATGCACATACTCATGTCCTAGAGAGCTGAGCTGTGTATTTTCTATTCTCTCTTTTTTTCTCTCCCCACCACTTGAAACCACTTGAAACCATGCAGCACCTCTTTAGGTGTTCAAAACCTTGAATCCCTGATATCTAATATTAATATCAGAATCTTGTATGGTGCAGACATGTCTATTATTGTTTGACCGACAAGTTTTTTCATGGTCGTGTACAGTATGGCACCTTATTCCATATGGGCCCTGGTCAAAAGTAGTGCAATATATGGATAATAGGGTGCGATTTGGGATGCACATCATACTGTATTGATATTTAAAAACATGTATTCTGGTTATAATGTATTGTCCATTCAATTGGGTTACATGTGGTTGGTTCTACTGTACTATTGATCTGGTCAATGAATGACTCTTTGTTTTTGTTTTAACTGGCATATTTATATCTCAAAAGCTATGGACTTTCTACTCATGCAGAAAATTGGGCTATTAAATAGTCTCAAAGTTATTTCTGGAACACAAGTCTTAAGAGAAGCATTGTGGTAACTGGCTTTTAAATGGGTTTCTGCAGGGACCTGGATGAAGTGGGATCAGGTAACCTAGCTACATTGGTCAAATTGATCATGACATCAGCTAGGTTATATTGATGATATAACCTAAGGTGTTCGAGAATACATCTTGACTTCATGGTTTCGTTTTAAAATGTGTTGAATACTCTACGACTCAACAGGGTCTAAAACGTTAAATGATTTCAGCGCGTTCAATGTCAGACTCAGACAGCATAAGGTGAATTTGCGTTACACCGCGACATATGCACAAGATGCATGCAAGACCCACAGCCTTAACTATCTCGTTCCCCATCGTATGTCTAATAATAGCCAAGCCCCGGTAGGCTACAGCATACTCTGCTCCGTTAGTCAAATGCGGGTCAGTGGGGTTCTTTGGATGGATCGCATCTGTTTAATTTAATTCCAGAATATCTATAATGTATTATCTTTGGTTCTGCCTCAATCATCTTTATTTTGACTTTGAATGCAGACTGGCAGTGGCCCCTACGGGCAATCATACCGAGAGCAGATATTATGTGGAATTGTGCAGATCTTAAATACTGTGAAATTACTGTGTAGTCTATTCTGAAAAAAAAACAGAATGTCACATTATGCAACATCCGTTCTCTACAAGTTATACAATTGTGAAGTCTATATTTCGGTTATTTGCTGTAAGAATGGCAATGTGTGTGTGATCACCCAGCTAACATAGAGATCACAGGCTACAGTAGCAGAAATAACCTCTGCACATGGAGAAACTGTGCTCTCTGGTTTTAATGAAATCCGCTCCATGTGATATTTGAGAGTGCAAACCCCATCCAGCTATTTCGTTTGATTCGGTTTTATTGGGAGCATATCGGTAGAATAAAATGCCACTTCAAGTTCCCTGATGAGTTCTCATTTTGCCTTTTCCTTCCTGGTCTGGGGAGCAACGCAAGATGGGAAAACTCTCGAATCTCTGCGTGCTCAGTGGGACCCTCGACTGAACAGCGACAGTGCTGAAGACACCGCTGTCTGCCGCTGCTCCGCTCTGCTGCTGTCCGTGGTCCTGAAGTAGAGTGCGTCGTCTTGCTCACAAGGGTCATGAGAAGCGCCGCTGTTCCTGCATGCTCCTCTAAACTACATTGGCCGTATAGTCGGAGGACTTGAGTCGGTGCTTTTTCGCCTCAACTTATTCAACTAACGAGCATCAAGCTGTGATTGTTACTATGTTCTCAACTTCTTCCCGGTGAGTGCGCACGGAAAAGTGTCGAAGATAAAACGTATATTTTGGCTAACATTTAACTTTCCCTCACGAAAGGAGATGTTAGGTGTAAATGTCGTATCTTTTAGATATTTGTTCTCCTCTTAAAGTTGTATATTCCGGATCTCTGGTCTATTATCTTTCCCATTGCCATGCACGCGCTGCTGGATGTATGCAACAAGACCGAATGGTGTTTTTGATCTGCAGCAATTGGACGTTGATTGAAATGAACCTCACTGCCGTGGACGTCTAGGATCAGCCTATTGACAACAATAGAGGGAATTATAATTTTTCGAGTCTTATTTTTCACACGTGAACTGCCTATTATAGTGTTGTTATCTTAATCTCTGGGAAATAAGGGATAATCATGTATCAGACCGATGTGTGTGTGCATATCACATCGCTCGCGCTGCTCCAAAGGCATCGGTACCGACAATGGTCTAGTATCTAACTGCTTTTACGCACAACAATAGCAACTGAAGGGGGATTATCTTTTTATCTGAAGCCTGGTGGTTTTATCGAATTGTTCATCTGGAAGTTGTTGTGTCCTGTGTTTAATCCGTTCTACCGGTTTGGATCTCTGTTGATCCGGACTCCTACCAGTGGAACCAGGCATTTCAACGCGGTGAGTCAGTCTGTAATGGCCAGTTTATCCACCTTCCCATTTATTGTCAAATCCATTGTAAAACCTCGTCTCCTTTTTCCATTGTCAACACATCTTATTTCTGTTGGAGCTTTCTCTTACTTAAAATACTGACATTCTGCAGTTTATATCATAAATGTAATGATAGGAAATAGGCCTACTTTAGATTGGTATTTGAGGACAACAATATTGTCAAGAAATTTTTCTGTCAATTAAGATTCAGTGAGTCTCTCCCTTGGCAGGAAGGAATATAATGAACAGAGCTCAGTTTCGTCTCGAGGCAAATATAGAATTCCGTTCTTCTAGCTACCATCGCGAGGGGCGAAGCGTTTGGACTAAAGCCTATTGCGCATTAAGCACTGGCTGGGGAAATATGTCATTCTTTTGGTAAAGGCTGTTGAAGTCAAATAAAAACAAGTAAAATCAACACTAAGCATGGGGGTGATCAAATCCCCACTGACAAGGGTGTTCAAATGATTAACATGGAGAAACCTGTTGGTCATGTAATTCACATTGAAGATCCAAATCTGTTTTTATTTTTATAAAAGCAAAGCACATGAGACCTATAAGGTTAGGTTATATTTTCACTCTGAAATGCACTGGGTTCAAGGTGCCATACATAGCCTTTAGTCTATAAGAAAACACAGGTGTTTGCAATGTAGCCTACGAGCCTGTACCAATACTTTACCTGGTAGGTTTCCGCTACCGATGCAATGGGCGACCTCCTTTTTGAGAATCCAACATTAGCCTAAGACATTTTTTCTACTAATTGCTGTTTATTGGTCTTATTTATTCTAATACACATATTGTCCCTCTTAATTTCTTTATTTCTCTCTCTCGCTCTCTCTCTGTCTGTATGTCTGTCTCTCACGCACACACACACAAACGACGTGTAAACCTTTACTGTGATTGTGTCCGTGGTTGTGAATAAGTCTAATTGAAAATATCCCACACCATTTGTATGATATCATCATGATGTTTATTTGGCACCTGTCCCAAACAGCCTTGTCTTGCTTCATGCAAGAACAGACAGTGAATGGAAAGTTAAGGGTAAAGTAAATACAACTTCGACCCTCTCCTTGAATGCAATAGGAATACCGCGGCGAAGGATGGGCCCTCTCTTTCCGATGACCTGCGTTGTCCTCCTCGCCCTCCACGCCACTGTGTCACCAGCCTCCTTCAGTCCCGAGGATTACGCCGCGGACGAGGCGGAGTTAACTGCCAACAGCGACACCATAATTTTCGACGACTACCGGGGGAAAGTTTGCGTGGACGACAGTGGCTTCGTTTACAAACTGGGGGAACGTTTCTTCCCGGGACACTCGAACTGCCCGTGCGTTTGCACGGAGGACGGGCCGGTGTGCGACCAGCCAGAGTGCCCCAAGATACACCCGAAGTGCACAAAAGTGGAGCACAATGGATGTTGTCCAGAATGCAAGGAGGTTAAAAACTTTTGTGAATACCGGGGGAAAACTTACAAGATCCTGGAGGAATTTAAGGTAGGGATGTTTTGTGTTTATTGTCTAATTTGCATGGTCTATTGATCAATCGTTTGTAAAAATGTAAAATGTTAATTTCAAAATTTGGATGCAATTACATTTGTACCACAATACACATCATAATCAGGCATATAATTCGTTTTGCTTAATTAGGTAATGACCTGAGAGAGAACAATTGAATGTGATCAAAACAATGCAGCAGTGTTGACTGCATAATTGTTGCAACCCCAACAACCATTCCACTCAAAACATGATTGTAATGTTTGCCCTCTCATAATATAGTAAGTGTAAAGATTTGCATGGCCATGCCAGATGGAGAGGGTCAACTATAACTGTTATTTTGTTTTCCCTCAATGGTCTCTGCTGGTAGTAGAATCCATGTAATCTATTCTGTTTGTAGAGTCACGGTGCAACATGAACTCATTAACTCACTGTATTATTTGACGTCTGTCCTATTTAACGGATATGGCTGATTCGCAATGGCACTATGTGCTGCACAATAACTACAGGAACCTCACACTGTGTCAATTGGCTTGGAGATTTCCCAAGCAAGCAAATTCATCAATGGCAAACTGGAGATGCTTTGAGCCATGGTTTGAGTATTATTGTATCATGTCTGAAGTAGGCTTGTCTACCATACTGAATGAAACCCATACCCAGGTTGGAGTGGGACGCAACATGGTGGAAGAGGCTGTAGCACAGCGTAGGAGGGGTATGCGTCAGTCGGGTGAGAGCAGGAGAAGAGGCCAGAGTCTTTTAGTGTTGGCGTGGACAGTCCTAGTCTATACTGACCAATGATGAACACCATTAGCATGGCTTATTACTGGCTTATAAACAGGGCCTATACTATAGTGCTGCTCATTTCATTCTGCTGTGAGTGAGTCAGTTGACCCTACATATTTAAAAAAGTAAGGACCAGGAATAAGTAAATTTTCAGACAAATTTTTCAGTCATATACTGTTGCCTATACCCAACAGTGTTTACTACAACTATGCTGGATAATGCAGCATTCGTTCTAAACATGAGAAGGAATTGTGCCAACTTTTCCCTCAGAAGATGCATTTCTTAGACCCGTCACAGTGACAGGAGGAACCACCTGGTGAATACAGATGAGCTGAATACTGTAACAGCAGCACTGACATGACAAACATAAACAAAACCAGAGATATGCCCTGAATAGTAATGTGTAGTTGTTAGTTGTTCTGCAA
Organism: Oncorhynchus keta; assembly: GCF_023373465.1. Classification (NCBI taxonomy): domain Eukaryota; kingdom Metazoa; phylum Chordata; class Actinopteri; order Salmoniformes; family Salmonidae; genus Oncorhynchus; species Oncorhynchus keta. Next base: position 28,295,230 of record NC_068454.1, read on the forward strand.
TGTGAAATGTTTACAGATGTGAAATACGAGATTTGCTAGTAACTAGCTGCAAGATCAGGGTAATCGCATGATACCTCCCTAATCCTCTTCATACCAAATAAACTTGATGAAATGACTCGACTGAATGTCAGTTGTTTCAGTGAAATTAAACAATCTAAGGACATTTTATAGAAGAGAGCAAAGATGATCTCATTCGAAATCTTTTGTTTGACTTACATTATTAACAGGAAATGTGTTGTAATATAAAGACCAACCTAAAGTACTTCTGCTAAAACCCTGTAACACAATTGCACATGATTGAGCTCTACTGGTGGTTGTATTTTATTGTATAGTTTGAGTAGTTTCCATGATGATTTAGCATTTTAGTGCATGAGGTGACCAATGACATTGTTTACATTTACGCTTTTGTGAAATCATACTGTGTTCCCAATCATCCACTTGTGTGATGGTTAGCATTACATCAAATTTCGCTAATGTTCCATTTCCATTCCCCAGAAAATCCTGGTCCCTAAAGTATTGTTGTGAAGTTTGGTATACAAGTTTGTCTAGGTTGGTGGTAAATGCAACACAGAGACCAAGGGTATTCAACTGTTACCCTACGAGGTCCAGAGCCTGCTGGTCTTCTGTTCTACCTGACAATGAATTGCACCCACCTGGTGTCCCAGGACTAAATCAGTTCATGATTAGAGAGTAACAATGAAAAAAAAGCAGTGGAACTGGCTTCAAGGTCCAGAGTTGAGTTTGAGGGGCATAGACCATAGTTGTCTTGTTTCTGTTACGTTATTATTTGTCATTTTGTTTCCAAGAAATCAAATCCCTCAAAAAGGCCAGGTAGTTTATTTGATTAGCCTAATGTCCTTGATCATATTCTCCAATTCAATTCAATCAAACTGTGACTGCTCATCCCAAGTAATACACCTGCCACTAATTCTAGACAGCTCCATATCACTTACAATGCTCTTACATCTCTAGCAAGAGGCCTGGCATTAGCTAATTAGTATGGGGGACTTCAGTGAAGCAGTGTGTTGCTTATAAGGTTGTGAGAGATCAGGCATTTACACCTGTGTACTTAATCCATTGTGATCGGTAACTGGGTCTGAGTCCCAAATGGCACCGTATTCCCTTTCTAGTGCACTAGTTTTGATCAGGGCCCATGGGACTCTGGTCAAAAGTAGGGCACTGTAAAGGAAATAGGGTGTCATTTGGGACTTAGCCTGGGTGGATCGGTGTTGAGCGGACGAGTGGCACGTCAATGAAGCCTCTTAGCCCTGTATTGGGATGCACAGCCATGCTCCCCTCAGGGAGAGAGAGAGAGGCCTGTGAGCGTGTCTAAAGCCTGCTGGTTTGATGTGAGATCAAGTCCATCAATAGTGCATCTCAACCTCCAATCCCCACTAACCTTGAGTGGCAGGGCCCAGCGAGAGGGAAGGACATTTCCCGCGTCTTGAAAAACCATTAATTTGTTCCTATCGATTTTCTCAACAGAGAAATTACACATGGAGGCAGAACAGAGAGGGGAAACTGTGACTGGAACAATAAAAATGGCCACTCTTCAGTTAGTTTAGATAAATAATTGATATAGGCAAGGATGGCCATTGACCACAGCTTCGAAGCTTCGATCAGATCACTGTTGTGGGACTGTTGATTCGTGACAGGAATCTGATGACTTGAGGAAGCTAAAGTCATAAAACCATGGTTGTGTCCAGCATGAAAGTGCCTGTTTATGAAAGCATGAAAGACATATGAAATTATTATATCTCTTTGAATTACTGTATAAAACGAGGACTGCATGGTGTCTAGCGGAGTTAACAGAAATCAAAGGGAGCCAGTCATTTCTAAAGAAAGACCCAATTAAGAGGATACCAACAGGACTGGTTTGCATTTCCTTTGCCCTCTTCCTGGCGCTTTATGCAGAGCTTTATGTTTACTGAACACAGCAGGCGAGGAAGGAGTCCAACAGATATCAGCATCTTTAAGACCCACAAGGCAGATTAGATCTTTATAAGGTTGGAAATCTCTCTAATATCTCTTCTAAACAAGCAGGCATGCAGCCATAGGGAGTATGATAGAAACACTGGGTTTATGACCAGTATGTCTAACACCCAAAAGGCAGGATTTAATTTCATAGACTAGACTATATAACCACCTTGTCCAACATCTTATGTTTCTCTTAGATACTAATTCACTGATGGAAGAGGGAATGTCAATAATTTGTGCATTACCCATAGCAAGTGTCTCCGAGTTACATTCTATAGATGCCATGTCAGTAATAAAACCCATTGATAAAGAATGACTTGATTGACCATTGATTGATCATGGATGGTGCCCTGTAATCTGTTAAGAAATGTGCTTCAGCCTTAAAGACCTCATTCGTCAGAAAGGGAATCTTTCCATCCGCAGAATGCTGAGTCAGTCTCTGTTGGGCAGTAGTCCATTATTCATGTAGATGTAATGTAGTTGGAGGGAAGCTACTTTATTAGGTCTGGTGGACAGTTGGTGACAGGGAGCTGCTGTGCTGTATACTATATCCCACTCTCAGTAGAGATGTGCCACTCACCACTGATGGTAAATATACTTTCATTTTAGATGTATGTTTTGTAGTATATAAGATAGATATAAGATAGAAAGAGTATAAGTATATCAAAAATAGAGTACATTAGAGTATATGAGAGAGTTATGCCACTCACCCTCGGTAGGTGTTTCACCTACAGGGTTCCCCGTCCGACGAGGAAGGGACCAGTCCGCCCATCGTGGCTCCCGCCTTCGCACCTGTACTACCCCCGGCCCTTCCCCCAGCCTCAGCCTCAGCCCCAGACTCTGCAGCGCAGCTCCAATCAAGAACCAGGAGATATAGGGTGAGTTCAGATCCCAGGCCATAGAGATAAAACAACTGTTCTATATCTATGTCCCAGGCTGGCAGGACGTGACAGCACAGGACAGAACAGAACAGGACAGAACAGGCTATAGGGCTGGGATGTGAACTCAGATCAATCCCCATCCCATCTGTGCTCCTGACTGAGTTCCTTAGGGGAGAGGGTTACAGAGAGGGGGTTGTGAAGGACCTCAAGGACATTTGTTGTTGAGTCCCCATTGATTAAAAAATAGACACAAAAAGCAACCTAAGTCTGACAAGCCACACTGATTTGATTTGTTGGTGCATAATGTTGAGGTTATTGAATATAGTTTCTTACTTCTATTGCAAATACTGTGTGGAAATTATGTAGCTATCTGCTCTTAGGCATTACTACACATATTGTTATGACAGATATGGATTAGACACAGTCTACTGACATGGGAACCCAAGAGAGACAGATTAGACACAGTCTAATGACAACAGAACCCAAGAGAGACTGATTAGAGACAGTCTAATGACATGGGAGCCCAAGAGAGACAGATTAGAGACAGTCCAATTACAATTTAACCCAAGAGAGACAGATTAGAGACAGTCTAATGACAACGGAACCCAAGAAAGATGTATTAGACACAGTCTAATGACATGGGAAGACAAGAGAGACAGATCAGACAATGTCTAATGACATGAGAACCCAAGAGACACAGATTAGACACAGTCTAATGACATGAGAACCCAAGAGACACAGATTATACACAATCTACTGACATGGAAAACAAAGAAAGACAGATAAGAGATAGTCTAATGACATGGGAACCCAAGAGAGATAGATAAGACTCAATCTATTGACAAGGGAACCAAAAAAAGATGGATTAGAGACAGTCTAATGACATGGGGACCAAAAAAATACGGATTAGAGACAGTCTAATGACATGGGAACCGAATAGAGAAGAATTAGAGACAGTCTAATGACATGGGAACCGAATAGAGACAGATTAGACTATGTCTAATGACATGGGAACCCAAGAGAGACAGATTAGAGACAGTCTACTGACATGGGAACCCAAGAGAGACAGATTAGACACTGTCTAATGACGTGGGAACCCAGGAGAGACAGATTAGAGACAGTCTACTGACATGAGAACCCAAGAGAGAAAGATTCGAGACAGTCTACTGACGTGGGAACCAAAAGGAGACAGATTTTAGACAGTCTACTGACATTGGAACCAAAACGAGACAGATTAGAGACAGTCCAATGACAACAGAACCCAATAGAGACTTATTAGAGACAGTCTAATGACATGGGAACCCAAGAGAGACAGATTAGACAATGTCTGATGACATGAGAACCCAAGAGAGACAGATTAGAGACAGTCTACTGACATGGGAACCCAAATGAGACAGAATAGAGACAGTCTACTGACATGGTAACCAAATCGAGACAGATTAGAGACAGTCTACTGACATGGGAACCCAAACGAGACAGATTAGATAGGGTCTAACGATATGGAAACCCAACCGAGACAGATTAGAGACAGTCTACTGACATGGAAACCCAAACGAGACAGATTATCGACAGTCTACTGACATGGGAGCCCAAGAGAGACAGATTAGACCATGTCTAATGACATGAGATCCCAAGAGAGACAGATTAGACACAGTCTACTGACATGGGAACCCAAGAGAGACAGATTAGAGACAGTCTACTGACATAGGAACCCAAGAGAGACAGATTAGAGACAGTCTACTGACATGGGAACCCAAGAGAGATAGTTTATAGATAGTTTACTGACATGGAAACCCAAACGAGACAGATTAGAGACAGTCTACTGACATGGGAACCCAAGAGAGACAGATTAGACCATGTCTAATGACATGAGATTCCAAGAGAGACAGATTAGACACAGTCTACTGACATGGGAACCCAAGAGAGACAGATTAGAGACAGTCTACTGACATGGGAACCCAAGAGAGATAGTTTATAGACAGTCTACTGACATGGAAACCCAAACGAGACAGATTATCGACAGTCTACTGACATGGGAACCAAAACTAGACAGATTAGAGACAGTCCAATGACAACAGAACCCAAGAGAGACTGATTAGAGACAGTCTACTGACATGGGAACCCAAGAGAGAAAGATTAGAGACAGTCTACTGACATGGGAACCCAAACGAGACAGATTAGAGACAGTCTAATGACATGGGAACCCAAGAGAGACAGATTAGACAATGTCTGATGACATGAGAACCCAAGAGAGACAGATTAGAGACAGTCTACTGACATGGGAACCCAAGAGAGATAGTTTATAGACAGTCTACTGACATGGAAACCCAAATGAGACAGATTAGAGACAGTCTACTGACATGGGAACCAAAACTAGACAGATTAGAGACAGTCCAATGACAACAGAACCCAAGAGAGACTGATTAGAGACAGTCTACTGACATGGGAACCCAAGAGAGAAAGATTAGAGACAGTCTACTGACATGGGAACCCAAACGAGACAGATTAGAGACAGTCTAATGACATGAGAACCCAAGAGAGACAGATTAGACAATGTCTGATGACATGAGAACCCAAGAGAGACAGACTAGAGACAGTCTACTGACATGGGAACCCAAACGAGACAGAATAGAGAAAGTGTACTGACATGGTAACAAAATCGAGACAGATTAGAGACAGTCTACTGACGTGGAAACCCAAACGAGACCGATTATCGACAGTCTACTGACATGGAAACCCAAACGAGACAGATTATCGACAGTCTACTGACATGGAAACCCAAACGAGACAGATTAGAGACAGTCTACTGACATGGAAACCCAAACGAGACAGATTAGATATGGTCTACTGACATGGAAACCCAAGAGAGACAGATTAGAGACAGTCTACTGACATGGGAACCCAAGAGAGACAGATTAGACACTGTCTAATGACATGGGAACCCAGGAGAGACAGATTAGAGACAGTCTACTGACATGGGAACCCAAGAGAGAAAGATTAGAGACAGTCTACTGACATGGGAACCCAAACGAGACAGATTAGAGACAGTCTACTGATGTGGGAACCAAAAGGAGACAGATTTTAGACAGTCTACTGACATGAGAACCAAAACAAGACAGATTAGAGACAGTCTAATGACATGGGAACCCAAGAGAGACAGATTAGAGACAGTCCAATGACAACAGAACCCAAACGAGACAGATTAGAGACAGTCTACTGACGTGGGAACCAAAAGGAGACAGATTTTAGACAGTCTACTGACATGAGAACCAAAACAAGACAGATTAGAGACAGTCTACTGGGAACCCCAGAGAGACAGATTAGACAATGTTTAATGACATGAGAACCCAAGAGACACAGATTAGACTAAATCTAAAATATGAGAACCCAAGAAAGAAGGATTAGACACAGTCTCCTGACATGAGAACCCAAGAGAGACAGATTAGACACAGTCTACTGACATGGGAACCCAAGAGAGACAGATTAGAGACAGTCTACTGACATGGTAACCCAAGAGAGATAGCTTAGAGACAGTCTACTGACATGGGAACCCAAGAGATATAGTTTAGAGACAGTCTACTGACATGGAAACCCAAACGAGACAGATTAGATAGGGTCTACTGACATGGAAACCCAAATGAGACAGATTAGAGACAGTCTACTGACATGGGAACCCAAGAGAGACAGATTAGAGACAGTCTACTGACATGGGAACCCAAGAGAGACAGATTAGAGACAGTCTACTGACATGGGAACCCAAGAGAGACAGATTAGATAGGGTCTACTGACATGGAAACCCAAATGAGACAGATTAGAGACAGTCTACTGACATGGGAAACCAAGAGAGAAAGATTAGAGACAGTCTACTGACATGGGAACCCAAACGAGACAGATTAGAGACAGTCTAATGACATGGGAACCCAAGAGAGACAGATTAGACAATGTCTGATGACATGAGAACCCAAGAGAGACAGACTAGAGACAGTCTACTGACATGGGAACCCAAACGAGACAGCATAGAGACAGTGTACTGACATGGTAACAAAATCGAGACAGATTAGAGACAGTCTACTGACGTGGAAACCCAAACGAGACAGATTATCGACGGTCTACTGACATGGAAACCCAAATGAGACAGATTATCGACAGTCTACTGACATGGAAACCCAAACGAGACAGATTAGAGACAGTCTACTGACATGGAAACCCAAACGAGACAGATTAGATATGGTCTACTGACATGGAAACCCAAGAGAGACAGATTAGAGACAGTCTACTGACATGGGAACCCAAGAGAGACAGATTAGACACTGTCTAATGACATGGGAACCCAGGAGAGACAGATTAGAGACAGTCTACTGACATGGGAACCCAAGAGAGAAAGATTAGAGACAGTCTACTGACATGGGAACCCAAACGAGACAGATTAGAGACAGTCTACTGATGTGGGAACCAAAAGGAGACAGATTTTAGACAGTCTACTGACATTGGAACCAAAACGAGACAGATTAGAGACAGTCCAATGACAACAGAACCCAAGAGAGACTTATTAGAGACAGTCTAATGACATGGGAACCCAAGAGAGACAGATTAGACAATGTCTGATGACATGAGAACCCAAGAGAGACAGATTAGAGACAGTCTACTGACATGGGAACCCAAATGAGACAGAATAGAGACAGTCTACTGACATGGTAACCAAATCGAGACAGATTAGAGACAGTCTACTGACATGGGAACCCAAACGAGACAGATTAGATAGGGTCTAACGATATGGAAACCCAACCGAGACAGATTAGAGACAGTCTACTGACATGGAAACCCAAACGAGACAGATTATCGACAGTCTACTGACATGGGAGCCCAAGAGAGACAGATTAGACCATGTCTAATGACATGAGATCCCAAGAGAGACAGATTAGACACAGTCTACTGACATGGGAACCCAAGAGAGACAGATTAGAGACAGTCTACTGACATAGGAACCCAAGAGAGACAGATTAGAGACAGTCTACTGACATGGGAACCCAAGAGAGATAGTTTATAGATAGTTTACTGACATGGAAACCCAAACGAGACAGATTAGAGACAGTCTACTGACATGGGAACCCAAGAGAGACAGATTAGACCATGTCTAATGACATGAGATTCCAAGAGAGACAGATTAGACACAGTCTACTGACATGGGAACCCAAGAGAGACAGATTAGAGACAGTCTACTGACATGGGAACCCAAGAGAGATAGTTTATAGACAGTCTACTGACATGGAAACCCAAACGAGACAGATTATCGACAGTCTACTGACATGGGAACCAAAACTAGACAGATTAGAGACAGTCCAATGACAACAGAACCCAAGAGAGACTGATTAGAGACAGTCTACTGACATGGGAACCCAAGAGAGAAAGATTAGAGACAGTCTACTGACATGGGAACCCAAACGAGACAGATTAGAGACAGTCTAATGACATGGGAACCCAAGAGAGACAGATTAGACAATGTCTGATGACATGAGAACCCAAGAGAGACAGATTAGAGACAGTCTACTGACATGGGAACCCAAGAGAGATAGTTTATAGACAGTCTACTGACATGGAAACCCAAATGAGACAGATTAGAGACAGTCTACTGACATGGGAACCAAAACTAGACAGATTAGAGACAGTCCAATGACAACAGAACCCAAGAGAGACTGATTAGAGACAGTCTACTGACATGGGAACCCAAGAGAGAAAGATTAGAGACAGTCTACTGACATGGGAACCCAAACGAGACAGATTAGAGACAGTCTAATGACATGAGAACCCAAGAGAGACAGATTAGACAATGTCTGATGACATGAGAACCCAAGAGAGACAGACTAGAGACAGTCTACTGACATGGGAACCCAAACGAGACAGAATAGAGAAAGTGTACTGACATGGTAACAAAATCGAGACAGATTAGAGACAGTCTACTGACGTGGAAACCCAAACGAGACCGATTATCGACAGTCTACTGACATGGAAACCCAAACGAGACAGATTATCGACAGTCTACTGACATGGAAACCCAAACGAGACAGATTAGAGACAGTCTACTGACATGGAAACCCAAACGAGACAGATTAGATATGGTCTACTGACATGGGAACCCAAGAGAGACAGATTAGAGACAGTCTACTGACATGGGAACCCAAGAGAGACAGATTAGACACTGTCTAATGACATGGGAACCCAGGAGAGACAGATTAGAGACAGTCTACTGACATGGGAACCCAAGAGAGAAAGATTAGAGACAGTCTACTGACATGGGAACCCAAACGAGACAGATTAGAGACAGTCTACTGATGTGGGAACCAAAAGGAGACAGATTTTAGACAGTCTACTGACATGAGAACCAAAACAAGACAGATTAGAGACAGTCTAATGACATGGGAACCCAAGAGAGACAGATTAGAGACAGTCCAATGACAACAGAACCCAAACGAGACAGATTAGAGACAGTCTACTGACGTGGGAACCAAAAGGAGACAGATTTTAGACAGTCTACTGACATGAGAACCAAAACAAGACAGATTAGAGACAGTCTACTGACATGGGAACCCCAGAGAGACAGATTAGACAATGTTTAATGACATGAGAACCCAAGAGACACAGATTAGACTAAATCTAAAATATGAGAACCCAAGAAAGAAGGATTAGACACAGTCTCCTGACATGAGAACCCAAGAGAGACAGATTAGACACAGTCTACTGACATGGGAACCCAAGAGAGACAGATTAGAGACAGTCTACTGACATGGTAACCCAAGAGAGATAGTTTAGAGACAGTCTACTGACATGGGAACCCAAGAGATATAGTTTAGAGACAGTCTACTGACATGGAAACCCAAACGAGACAGATTAGATAGGGTCTACTGACATGGAAACCCAAATGAGACAGATTAGAGACAGTCTACTGACATGGGAACCCAAGAGAGACAGATTAGAGACAGTCTACTGACATGGGAACCCAAGAGAGACAGATTAGAGACAGTCTACTGACATGGGAACCCAAGAGAGACAGATTAGAGACAGTCTACTGACATGGGAACCCAAGAGATATAGCTTAGAGACAGTCTACTGACATGGAAACCCAAATGAGACAGATTAGATAGGGTCTACTGACATGGAAACCCAAATGAGACAGATTAGAGACAGTCTACTGACATGGGAACCCAAGAGAGACAGATTAGAGACAGTCTACTGACATGGGAACCCAAGAGAGACAGATTAGAGACAGTCTACTGACATGGGAACCCAAGAGAGACAGATTAGATAGGGTCTACTGACATGGAAACCCAAATGAGACAGATTAGAGACAGTCTACTGACATGGGAACCCAAACGAGACAGATTAGAGACAGTCTACTGACATGGAAACCCAAACGAGACAGATTAGAGACAGTCTACTGACATGGAAACCCAAATGAGACAGATTAGAGACAGTCTAATGACATGGGAAACCAAGAGAGACAGATTAGATAGGGTCTACTGACATGGAAACCCAAATGAGACAGATTATCGACAGTCTACTGACATGGAAACCCAAACGAGACAGATTAGAGACAGTCTACTGACATGGAAACCCAAACGAGACAGATTAGATATGGTCTACTGACATGGAAACCCAAACGAGACAGATTATCGACAGTCTACTGACATGGAAACCCAAACGAGACAGATTAGAGACAGTCTACTGACATGGAAACCCAAACGAGACAGATTAGATATGGTCTACTGACATGGAAACCCAAGAGAGACAGATTAGAGACAGTCCAATGACAACAGAACCCAAACGAGACAGATTAGAGACAGTCTACTGACGTGGGAACCAAAAGGAGACAGATTTTAGACAGTCTACTGACATGAGAACCAAAACAAGACAGATTAGAGACAGTCTACTGACATGGGAACCCAAGAGAGACAGATTAGACAATGTTTAATGACATGAGAACCCAAGAGACACAGATTAGACTAAATCTAAAATATGAGAACCCAAGAAAGAAGGATTAGACACAGTCTCCTGACATGAGAACCCAAGAGAGACAGATTAGACACAGTCTACTGACATGGGAACCCAAGAGAGACAGATTAGAGACAGTCTACTGACATGGTAACCCAAGAGAGATAGCTTAGAGACAGTCTACTGACATGGGAACCCAAGAGATATAGCTTAGAGACAGTCTACTGACATGGAAACCCAAATGAGACAGATTAGATAGGGTCTACTGACATGGAAACCCAAATGAGACAGATTAGAGACAGTCTACTGACATGGGAACCCAAGAGAGACAGATTAGAGACAGTCTACTGACATGGGAACCCAAGAGAGACAGATTAGAGACAGTCTACTGACATGGGAACCCAAGAGAGACAGATTAGATAGGGTCTACTGACATGGAAACCCAAATGAGACAGATTAGAGACAGTCTACTGACATGGGAACCCAAACGAGACAGATTAGAGACAGTCTACTGACATGGAAACCCAAACGAGACAGATTAGAGACAGTCTACTGACATGGAAACCCAAATGAGACAGATTAGAGACAGTCTAATGACATGGGAAACCAAGAGAGACAGATTAGAGACAGTCTACTGACATGGGAACCCAAGAGAGACAGATTAGAGACAGTCTACTGACATGAGAACCCAAGAGAGATAGTTTAGAGATAGTCTACTGACATGGAAACCCAAACGAGACAGATTAGATAGGGTCTACTGACATGGGAACCCAAGAGAGACAGATTAGAGACAGTCTACTGACATGGGAACCCAAGAGAGACAGATTAGACAATGTCTGATGACATGAGAACCCAAGAGAGACAGACTAGAGACAGTCTACTGACATGGGAACCCAAACGAGACAGAATAGAGAAAGTGTACTGACATGGTAACAAAATCGAGACAGATTAGAGACAGTCTACTGACGTGGAAACCCAAACGAGACCGATTATCGACAGTCTACTGACATGGAAACCCAAACGAGACAGATTATCGACAGTCTACTGACATGGAAACCCAAACGAGACAGATTAGAGACAGTCTACTGACATGGAAACCCAAACGAGACAGATTAGATATGGTCTACTGACATGGGAACCCAAGAGAGACAGATTAGAGACAGTCTACTGACATGGGAACCCAAGAGAGACAGATTAGACACTGTCTAATGACATGGGAACCCAGGAGAGACAGATTAGAGACAGTCTACTGACATGGGAACCCAAGAGAGAAAGATTAGAGACAGTCTACTGACATGGGAACCCAAACGAGACAGATTAGAGACAGTCTACTGATGTGGGAACCAAAAGGAGACAGATTTTAGACAGTCTACTGACATGAGAACCAAAACAAGACAGATTAGAGACAGTCTAATGACATGGGAACCCAAGAGAGACAGATTAGAGACAGTCCAATGACAACAGAACCCAAACGAGACAGATTAGAGACAGTCTACTGACGTGGGAACCAAAAGGAGACAGATTTTAGACAGTCTACTGACATGAGAACCAAAACAAGACAGATTAGAGACAGTCTACTGACATGGGAACCCCAGAGAGACAGATTAGACAATGTTTAATGACATGAGAACCCAAGAGACACAGATTAGACTAAATCTAAAATATGAGAACCCAAGAAAGAAGGATTAGACACAGTCTCCTGACATGAGAACCCAAGAGAGACAGATTAGACACAGTCTACTGACATGGGAACCCAAGAGAGACAGATTAGAGACAGTCTACTGACATGGTAACCCAAGAGAGATAGTTTAGAGACAGTCTACTGACATGGGAACCCAAGAGATATAGTTTAGAGACAGTCTACTGACATGGAAACCCAAACGAGACAGATTAGATAGGGTCTACTGACATGGAAACCCAAATGAGACAGATTAGAGACAGTCTACTGACATGGGAACCCAAGAGAGACAGATTAGAGACAGTCTACTGACATGGGAACCCAAGAGAGACAGATTAGAGACAGTCTACTGACATGGGAACCCAAGAGAGACAGATTAGAGACAGTCTACTGACATGGGAACCCAAGAGATATAGCTTAGAGACAGTCTACTGACATGGAAACCCAAATGAGACAGATTAGATAGGGTCTACTGACATGGAAACCCAAATGAGACAGATTAGAGACAGTCTACTGACATGGGAACCCAAGAGAGACAGATTAGAGACAGTCTACTGACATGGGAACCCAAGAGAGACAGATTAGAGACAGTCTACTGACATGGGAACCCAAGAGAGACAGATTAGATAGGGTCTACTGACATGGAAACCCAAATGAGACAGATTAGAGACAGTCTACTGACATGGGAACCCAAACGAGACAGATTAGAGACAGTCTACTGACATGGAAACCCAAACGAGACAGATTAGAGACAGTCTACTGACATGGAAACCCAAATGAGACAGATTAGAGACAGTCTAATGACATGGGAAACCAAGAGAGACAGATTAGATAGGGTCTACTGACATGGAAACCCAAATGAGACAGATTATCGACAGTCTACTGACATGGAAACCCAAACGAGACAGATTAGAGACAGTCTACTGACATGGAAACCCAAACGAGACAGATTAGATATGGTCTACTGACATGGAAACCCAAACGAGACAGATTATCGACAGTCTACTGACATGGAAACCCAAACGAGACAGATTAGAGACAGTCTACTGACATGGAAACCCAAACGAGACAGATTAGATATGGTCTACTGACATGGAAACCCAAGAGAGACAGATTAGAGACAGTCCAATGACAACAGAACCCAAACGAGACAGATTAGAGACAGTCTACTGACGTGGGAACCAAAAGGAGACAGATTTTAGACAGTCTACTGACATGAGAACCAAAACAAGACAGATTAGAGACAGTCTACTGACATGGGAACCCAAGAGAGACAGATTAGACAATGTTTAATGACATGAGAACCCAAGAGACACAGATTAGACTAAATCTAAAATATGAGAACCCAAGAAAGAAGGATTAGACACAGTCTCCTGACATGAGAACCCAAGAGAGACAGATTAGACACAGTCTACTGACATGGGAACCCAAGAGAGACAGATTAGAGACAGTCTACTGACATGGTAACCCAAGAGAGATAGCTTAGAGACAGTCTACTGACATGGGAACCCAAGAGATATAGCTTAGAGACAGTCTACTGACATGGAAACCCAAATGAGACAGATTAGATAGGGTCTACTGACATGGAAACCCAAATGAGACAGATTAGAGACAGTCTACTGACATGGGAACCCAAGAGAGACAGATTAGAGACAGTCTACTGACATGGGAACCCAAGAGAGACAGATTAGAGACAGTCTACTGACATGGGAACCCAAGAGAGACAGATTAGATAGGGTCTACTGACATGGAAACCCAAATGAGACAGATTAGAGACAGTCTACTGACATGGGAACCCAAACGAGACAGATTAGAGACAGTCTACTGACATGGAAACCCAAACGAGACAGATTAGAGACAGTCTACTGACATGGAAACCCAAATGAGACAGATTAGAGACAGTCTAATGACATGGGAAACCAAGAGAGACAGATTAGAGACAGTCTACTGACATGGGAACCCAAGAGAGACAGATTAGAGACAGTCTACTGACATGAGAACCCAAGAGAGATAGTTTAGAGATAGTCTACTGACATGGAAACCCAAACGAGACAGATTAGATAGGGTCTACTGACATGGGAACCCAAGAGAGACAGATTAGAGACAGTCTACTGACATGGGAACCCAAGAGAGACAGATTAGAGACAGTCTACTGACATGGGAAACCAAGAGAGACAGATTAGAGACAGTCTACTGACATGGGAACCCAAGAGAGACAGATTAGAGACAGTCTACTGACATGGGAACCCAAGAGAGACAGATTAGAGACAGTCTACTGACATGGAAACCCAAACGAGACAGATTAGATAGGGTCTACTGACATGGGAACCCAAATGAGACAGATTAGAGACAGTCTACTACCATGGGAACCCAAATGAGACAGATTAGAGACAGTCTACTGACATGGGAACCCAAGAGAGACAGATTAGAGACAGTCTACAGACATGGGAACCCAAGATATACATATTAGACACAGTCTAAAATAATGACCATACATCAGCATCTGAAAATTGCTTGTTTTACAAAGTACTGAACTAATATATCACCCTTTGCACATAAAAAAAAGATAGAATAGGGGAAAGAACATCCACCCACACACGTGCGTGCAGGCGCACACACACACACAAACCCCCTCCATCGCCCACACAGTGTACATCCTACAGGAATTAGCAACTCTGCTGTTCAGCACTGACACCTATGAGAGGAAACTTGTTTTAAAACGCATCTAAAAGGAGTTGCTCAAATAGATTTTTCTTTCCAATTTGCCTGAGGAAAAAAAACATTGTTTTAATTTGAAATGCTGATGAAGCCACAAACGAGACACAAACGTAGGCCAAAGAGAACTGGAGCTTTGAACTAGTTTGAGCAACTTCCTTTCATAACTAACTTTATAAATGAGTTATTGACTAAGGTGGCCCAGCACGATTCCAACACCATCATTACATTTTCTGACGACACAACAGTGGTAGGCCTGATCACCGGCAACGATGAGATAGCCTATAGGGAGGAGGCCAGAGACCTGGCAGTGTGGTGCCAGGACAACAACATCTCCCTCAACGTGAGCAAGACAAAGGAGATGATCGTGAACTACAGAAGAAGGGGGGCCGAACACGCCCCCATTCACATCGACGGGGCTGTAGTGGAGCGGGTCGATAGTTTCAAGTTCCTTGGTGTCCACATCACCAACAAACTATCATGGTCCAAACACACCAAGGCAGTCGTGAAGAGGGAACGACAACAACGTTTCCCCCTCAGGAGAATGAAAGGATTTGGCATGGGTCCTCAGATCCTCAAAAAGGTCTACAGCTGCACCATTGAGAGCATCCTGACCGGTTGCATCACTGCCTGGTATGGCGACTGCTGGGCATCTGACCGTAAGGCGCTGCAGAGGGTAGTGCGTACAGCCCAGTAATTCACTGGGGCCAAGCTTCCTGCCATCCAGGACCTACAGTACCATTCAAAAGTTTGGACACTCCTACTCATTCCAGGGTTTTTCGTTATTTTTACTATTTCTACATTGTAGAATAATAGTGAAGACATCAAAACTATGAAATAACACATATGGAATCATGTGGTAACCAAACAATTGTTAAACAAATCAAAATATATTTTATATTTGAGATTCTTCAAAGTAGCCACCCTTAGCCTTGATGACAGCTTTGCACACTCTTGACATTCTCTCAACCAGCTTCGTGAGGTAGTCACCTGGAATACATTTGTGGAATTTCTTTCTTTCTTAATGTGTTTGAGCCTATCAGGAAGGGTGGTGTACCTCTCCTCTCTCAACCCTTCATCCCCCACTCCACTCCACCTCTTCTCTCTCATCTCTTCATCTCCCATCTCCACTTCTCCTCTCTCATCCCTTCATTCCTTCATCTCCCATCTCCCATCTCCACTACACCTCTCCTCTCTCATCCCTTAATCTCCACTGCATCTCTCATCCCTTCATCTTCCATCTCCACTCCACCTCTCTCATCCCTTCATCTCCACCATTTCTCCTCTCTTATCCCTTCATCTCCCATCTCCACTCCACCTCTCCATTCTCATCCCTTCATCTCCCATCTCCACTCCACCTCTCCTCTCTCATCCCTTCATCTCCCATCTCCACCTCTCCTCTCTCATCCCTTCATCTCCCACCTCCACCTCTCCTCATCTCCCATCTCCACTCCACCTCTCCTCTCTCATCCCTTCATCTCCCATCTCCACCTCTCCTCTCTCCTCCCTTCATCTCCCATCTCCACCACCTCATCTCCCATCTATACTCCACCTCTCCTCTCTCATCCCTTCATCTCCCATCTCCATCTCTCCTCTCTCATCCCTTCCTCTCCCATCTCCACTACACCTCTCCTCACTCATCTCTTCATCTCCCATCTCCACTCCACCTCTCCTCTTTCATCCCTTCATCTCCCATCTCCACCTCTCCTCTCTCATCCCGTCATCTCCCATCTCCACCTCACTCCTCCCTTCATCTCCCATCTCCACTCCACCTCTCCGCTCTCCTCATCTCCCATCTCCACTCCACTCCACCTCTCCTCTCTCATCCCTTCATCTCCCATCTCAACCTCTCCTCTCTCATCCCTTCATCTCCCATCTCCACTACACCTCTCCTCACTCATCCCTTCATCTCCCATCTTCACTCCACCTCTCCTCTCTCCTCATCTCCCATCTCTACTCCACCTCTCCTCTCTCATCCCTTCATCTCCAATCTCCACCTCTCCTCTCTCATCCCTTCATCTTCCAGCTCCACTACACCTCTCCTCTCTCATCCCATCATCTCCCATCTCCACCTCTCTCCTCCCTTCATCTCCCATCTCCACTCCACCTCTCCTCCCTTCCTTTCCCATCTCCCATCTCCACTCCACCTCTCCTCTCTCATCCCTTCCTCTCCCATCTCCACTCCACCTCTCCTCTATCATCCCTTCCTCTCCCATCTCCACCACCTCTCCTCTCCTCTCTCATCCCTTCATCTCCCATCTCCACCTCTCCTCTCTCCTCCCTTCAGCTCCCATCTCCACTCCACCTCTCCTCTCTCCTCCCTTCATCTCCCATCTCCACCTCTCCTCTCTCCTCCCTTCATCTCCCATCTCCACTCCACCTCTCCTCTCTCCTCCCTTCATCTCCCATCTCCACTCCACCTCTCCTCTCCCCTCCCTTCATCTCCCATCTCCACCTCTCCTCTCTCCTCCCTTCATCTCCCATCTCCACTCCACCTCTCCTCTCTCCTCCCTTCATCTCTCATCTCCACTCCACCTCTCCTCTCTCCTCCCTTCATCTCCCATCTCCACTCCACCTCTCCTCTCTCCTCCCTTCATCTCCCATCTCCACTCCACCTCTCCTCTCTCATCCCTTCATCTCCCATCTCCACTCCACTTCTCCTCTCTCCTCCCTTCATCTCCCATCTCCACTCCACCTCTCCTCTCTCATCCCTTCATCTCTCATCTCCACTCCACCTCTCCTCTCTCCTCCCTTCATCTCCCATCTCCACTCCACCTCTCCTCTCTCCTCCCTTCATCTCCCATCTCCACTACACCTCTCCTCTCTCATCCCTTAATCTCCACTCCATCTCTCATCCCTTCATCTTCCATCTCCACTCCACCTCTCTCATCCCTTCATCTCCACCATTTCTCCTCTCTTATCCCTTCATCTCCCATCTCCACTCCACCTCTCCACTCTCATCCCTTCATCTTCCATCTCCACTACACCTCTCCTCTCTAATCCCGTCATCTCCCATCTCCACTACACCTCTCCTCTCTCATCCCTTCATCTTCCATCTCCACTACACCTCTCCTCTCTAATCCCGTCATCTCCCATCTCCACTACACCTCTCCTCTCTCATCCCTTCATCTTCCATCTCCACCTCTCTCCTCCCTTCATCTCCCATCTCCACTCCACCTCTCCTCCATTCCTTTCCCATCTCCAATCTCCACTCCACCTCTCCTCTCTCATCCCTTCCTCTCCCATCTCCACTCCACCTCTCCTCTCTCCTCCCTTCATCTCCCATCTCCACTCCACCTCTCCTCTCTCCTCCCTTCATCGCCCATCTCTACTCCACCTCTCCTCTCTCCTCCCTTCATCTTCCATCTCCACCTCTCCTCTCTCCTCCCTTCATCTCCCATCTCCACTCCACCTCTCCTCTCTCCTCCCTTCATCTCCCATTTCCACTCCACCTCTCCTCTCTCCTCCCTTCATCTCCCATCTCCACTACACCTCTCCTCTCTCATCCCTTAATCTCCACTCCATCTCTCATCCCTTCATCTCCACCATTTCTCCTCTCTTATCCCTTCATCTCCCATCTCCACTCCACCTCTCCTCTCTCATCCCTTCATCTCCCATCTCCACCTCTCCTCTCTCATCCCTTCATCTCCCACCTCCACCTCTCCTCATCTCCCATCTCCACTCCACCTCTCCTCTCTCATCCCTTCATCTCCCAGCTCCATCTCTCCTCTCTCATCCCTTCATCTCCCATCTCCACTCCACCTCTCCTCTCTCATCCCTTCATCTCCCATCTCCACCTCTCCTCCCTTCATCTCCCATCTCCACCACCTCATCTCCCATCTATACTCCACCTCTCCTCTCTCATCCCTTCATCTCCCACCTCCACCTCTCCTCATCTCCCATCTATACTCCACCTCTCCTCTCTCATCCCTTCATCTCCCACCTCCACCTCTCCTCATCTCCATCTCCACTCCACCTCTCCTCTCTCATCCCTTCATCTCCCATCTCCATCTCTCCTCTCTCATCCCTTCATCTCCCATCTCCACTACACCTCTCCTCACTCATCCCTTCATCTCCACTCCACCTCTCCTCTTTCATCCCTTCATCTCCCATCTCCACCTCTCCTCTCTCATCCCTTCATCTCACATCTCCACTACACCTCTCCTCACTCATCCCTTCATCTCCCATCTTCACTCCACCTCTCCGCTCTCCTCATCTCCCATCTCCACTCCACTCCACCTCTCCTCTCTCACCCCTTCATCTCCCATCTCAACCTCTCCTCTCTCATCCCTTCATCTCCCATCTCCCCTACACCTCTCCTCACTCATCCCTTCATCTCCCATCTTCACGCCACCTCTCCTCTCTCCTCATCTCCCATCTCCACTCCACCTCTCCTCCATTCCTTTCCCATCTCCCATCTCCACTCCACCTCTCCTCTCTCATCCCTTCCTCTCCCATCTCCACTCCACCTCTCCTCTATCATCCCTTCCTCTCCCATCTCCACCACCTCTCCTCTCCTCTCCTCTCTCATCCCTTCATCTCCCATCTCCAACTCTCCTCTCTCCTCCCTTCATCTCTCATCTCCACTCCACCTCTCCTCTCTCCTCCCTTCATCTCCCATCTCCACCTCTCCTCTCTCCTCCCTTCATCTCCCATCTCCACTCCACCTATCCTCTCTCCTCCCTTCATCTCCCATCTCCACTCCATCTCTCCTCTCTCCTCCCTTCATCTCCCATCTCCACTCCACCTCTCCTCTCTCCTCCCTTCATCTCCCATCTCCACTCCACCTCTCCTCTCTCCTCCCTTCATCTCTCATCTCCACTCCACCTCTCCTCTCTCCTCCCTTCATCTCCCATCTCCACCTCTCCTCTCTCCTCCCTTCATCTCCCATCTCCACTCCACCTCTCCTCTCTCCTCCCTTCATCTCCCATTTCCACTCCACCTCTCCTCTCTCCTCCCTTCATCTCTCATTTCCACTCCACCTCTCCTCTCTCCTCCCTTCATCTCCCATCTCCCATCTCCACTACACCTCTCCTCTCTCATCCCTTAATCTCCACTCCATCTCTCATCCCTTCATCTCCACCTCTCCTCTCTCCTCCCTTCATCTCTCATCTCCACTCCACCTCTCCTCTCTCCTCCCTTCATCTCCCATCTCCACCTCTCCTCTCTCCTCCCTTCATCTCCCATCTCCACTCCACCTATCCTCTCTTATCCCTTCATCTCCCATCTCCACTCCACCTCTCCACTCTCATCCCTTCATCTCCCATCTCCACCTCTCCTCTCTCATCCTTTCATCTCCCATCTCCACTCCACCTCTCCTCTCTCATCCCTTCATCTCCCATCTCCACCTCTCCTCTCTCATCCCTTCATCTCCCACCTACACCTCTCCTCATCTCCCATCTCCACTCCACCTCTCCTCTCTCATCCCTTCATCTCCCATCTCCATCTCTCCTCTCTCATCCCTTCATCTCGCATCTCCACTCCACCTCTCCTCTCTCATCCCTTCATCTCCCATCTCCACCACCTCATCTCCCATCTATACTCCACCTCTCCTCTCTCATCCCTTCATCTCCCACCTCCACCTCTCCTCATCTCCCATCTCCACTCCACCTCTCCTCTCTCATCCCTTCATCTCCCACCTCCACCTCTCCTCATCTCCATCTCCACTACACCTCTCCTCACTCATCCCTTCATCTCCCATCTCCACTCCACCTCTCCTCTTTCATCCCTTCATCTCCCATCTCCACCTCTCCTTTCTCATCCCGTCATCTCCCATCTCCACCTCACTCCTCCCTTCATCTCCCATCTCCACTCCACCTCTCCGCTCTCCTCATCTCCCATCTCCACTCCACTCCACCTCTCCTCTCTCATCCCTTCATCTCCCATCTCAACCTCTCCTCTCTCATCCCTTCATCTCCCATCTCCACTACACCTCTCCTCACTCATCCCTTCATCTCCCATCTTCACTCCACCTCTCCTCTCTCCTCTCTCCTCATCTCCCATCTCTACTCCACCTCTCCTCTCTCATCCCTTCATCTCCAATCTCCACCTCTCCTCTCTCATCCCTTCATCTTCCAGCTCCACTACACCTCTCCTCTCTTATCCCGTCATCTCCCATCTCCACCTCTCTCCTCCATTCATCTCTCCTATCTACGCCCCAGGGAGTTTGTCTGTGTCTTCCTCATTTCCCTCCTCCAAACAGTCTCAGGGTTCAACTACTACAGTCTTGATTGCTGTGTTGATGGTCAGCTCACTTTAATATGAATGTGGATTGGCTCACAAATCACCATATAGTTTGATTCAGAAACATACTAACACACCCCTCGGCACGGCTAAATATAGTCTTGGTGTTCTACTTCATTTTGTGAGTTACTGTAGTACTTACAGACCAGGGCATGAATTCACTTCACAGTACAATAAATCTCACACAGGTTTTCATTGAAAGCACTCTATCCCTGTTACAGTAAATTCATTGATGGACGTGTGCACTTGCCTGCAATGTATTATTGAGATAAAATAAGTACGGAAAGGGTCATTCCCATTAAGGCTAAATATACTGTCATTTCAGATGTATCTAATGTGTGACAATGCAACCAGTCAACAAATTGTATTTATTGTGTTTGTCTTGTCATGATTATAGATAAATATGAAATTGTTCTGGTTGATTCCGTTGAATAAATTAATCTTACAGTCTTCGTAAGAGACCCCCTGACAGCACATGAACAAATACAGTGGGGAAGAAACACAATTTAGAAAAATAAAATAAATAATAGATACAGTTGAATTCAACCATCCATATCTAATGTGTCCCTCCAGGAGTAGTGTGCAATTTCACATCTTCTATCTGTGCCATAAAGATGATTTTTAAATGTTGAGTATATGATGCTAAATAGAGTTCAGTGAAGGCTTGTTGTCGGTGTTTTAACCTTTAGCATGTTTCGGATTCATAGCCTCCCCCATAAATGTGGCACCAGATCAAGCAAATTCACCCAAAGGACAGTCAGCTATATAAATCCATACATTTACATACAGAACACTTAAGGCATTTTACTGTGCGTCTAGTGCTGAGAGACATGTTTTCACAGTATTTTTCAAACAGACAAAGTCATAGGTATGTGAAAAAATCAATTGCGTGAAAATGTTTATTATTCAAATGTCAATCATAGGTATCACAGGTTGAAGAGGCTGGTAGTGTTTGAAAATTGGACGAAACCTGTGAATATGGCAGGTTTCATTAAAGTCTGTATCATGAAATGACGTTTTACTAGTTACAAGCAGAGGATGCTTGAGTTGTCTGACAGCTCACGTCCTCCAAAGGTTCTGTAAGATCATCATTTCAATGCTACAGTTATATAACAATTTCATAGCCCTTTAAATGTCTCTCATGTGTCGGAAATGTTGCAATCAGACTGGTCTGCGGATAAAGATTGCACCCAGTCAATAAAGTAGTCAGTTCAATCCCAGGGATGCTACTGTTATTCTAGTTGTTTGTTCAACTTTGAACAGATTCTTTCTGAATTGTGTCTTTGATTTGTATTAAAGTAAACGTGTTTGCCTGTCAGGTGACGCAATAGGCCAGCACACTCAAAACCAATATTTAATCTCACCAAAGATTAGGTTCAATAGGAATATGGTTAGCACTTTACACTACAGCGCAGGAGAAAGTGGTAATTGCATGGATATAGTATGGTATTACAAACAGTGAGGTTTTTCTCAGTAAAAGTCATTCAGTTTCAGTTGACAATTAGAGACTGCCATTTCACCCCCAGACACAAACTTGTTTGTTTGTTCTTGTTTAACATTGAGCTCAGCACAATTAGGGAGCATGTCCATGGATAAGTTCACAAGCCCTTGGCTCTGAGGCCAAACAGTGTTATTAATTCAATTTGAAGGAATAGACAGGGGATCATTAGTGTGTGGAACAGTCTCAGTTTGGCAATTACACTATGTACAAAGTTTAAACACCCTGGCTACTGAGAGGGCTCAGGGCTCGCCTCTCTCTCATCACTCTACCCTATTGACCCTGACTCACACATGCACCAGACAGCCAGCCAGCCAGGCACATCTCTCTGTTTGCATCTCAAATGGCTCCCTACTCCCTTTATAGTGCACCACTTTTGATCGGGGCCCATAGACATCTGGTCAAAAGTAGTACACTATATAGGGAATAGGGAGCCATTTGAGATGCAGGCAGAGAGATGTTGACTCATACATATGGAAGTGTGTTTAATTGGCACACTTTGGGCGTTGGGCCAGAGAAAAGGCCATTGGGGCCGCAGAGACTTTAAATATTGCTAAAAGGAAACCATTTGGTGTGGGTGAATGTGCAAATGAAAGATAGTTTTGTCATTCTCTAGAGCCAGTGAATTGCTTTCACTGTACCTTACAACATTACAGCATACATTCTACACAACAAATGGCCTGTAGCACAAACTATGATTGAAATGTGGTCAGTGGGTAAACTAACTGTTTTCAGCTTATGTAGACAACTGTTGGAGTTCATTCTGTTTCATGTGGGCTAAGTTTTCTCTTAGTCCAACGTAGATACGGTTGATGTAGCTTGCTTGATATGTTCCAATTCAATATCTGTTTTTAGAATGCCCCCCAAGGTTGACTAGACAAAGCATTGTGGCTTAAGCACGGTGATTGGTCATATAATATTTTTCAAGAGGAGTTCAAATGGTTTTACAAATGAGTTTTAATGAGTAACCTTACAGACATCTATCTCACTGTGTCCCCTGGGTTGACCTTTTTAATGTTCAGTTGAATAAATCTTGTATCTTTTCAAGGCTTTTTATTGTCAGGGAAACCAACTTGATATTAATAGTAATCTTGCCAACATGTTGTTACAATGGTAAGATGATTGGTTTTCAAATGCAATTCAAATATATATTTTTCTCTTTTCGCTCCATTTTCTCCCTCCCCCTCTCTCCCTCCAGCCTTCGCCTTGTGAGTGGTGTCGCTGTGAACCAAATAACGAGGTGCACTGCGTGGTCTCTGACTGTGCCGTCCCAGAGTGTGTCAACCCAGTCTACGAGCCAGAACAGTGCTGTCCCATCTGTAAAAACGGTAAGGGCTCTTCCAGTTGTGTCTTTCGGACACACACACACACACACACGCACACGCACACGCACACACACACACACACACACACACACACACACACACACACACACACACACACACACACACACACACACACAAACACACACTGGTTTCACTCACAAACTTTCTGTACATGAACCTTACGATTGCATTGCTGATTGTTGTGTATATGTAGCCTGGTAAACCAGACTGACGCTGTGCTCACCATTGTTTCACAAAACAGAATGATGAACGAGGCTAGTGTATCTGTATATTTCTTGCTGATCTTATAGTTTTTTTTGTGAGAGTAACATTTCCATTGTATTCATTACACATTCATTACGCAAATAAACGTGAAACCTGTAACTGTTTCAAACTCAACCCATATACACACACACACACGCACACACACACACACAATACAAAATTATTAAACTTTTATGACATCGAAACCAATGAAAAGATGATCTATTTCTCTATGTCTGTCTTTTGATGATCAGTCTTCAGTCTCTTTCAGTGTTTTATGTTTTATATAAATCGTTACCTTGGGGGGCTGCCTGACTGCTAATGAGGACAATACTAACTGCTTTAATTAAATACGACACACTAAGCAGAAAAAACACAGGCTCAGATTGGCCCATTGATTACGGGGCATCCAGAGAGAGCATAACTGTGTGTGTGTGTGTGTGTGTGTGTGTGTGTGTGTGTGTGTGTGTGTGTGTGTGTGTGTGTGTGTGTGTGTGTGTGTGTGTGTGTGTGTGTGTGTGTGTGTGTGTGTGTGTGTGTGTGTGTGTGTGTGTGTGTGTGTGTTGCTCATAATGGGCCCCTGGAGGGCCCTTTATCTCCATGTTGCCCTGATGCCCTTGTCAGTCGCAACCAATCCCCAAATTATAATTATAGAATTCCGATGGCTCATTGGCTAGTTATAGGAGTCAGGGCAGGAGATATGGCTGAGCCAGCCCAATCCAAGAGATTGAGAGAGGGAGAGAGAGCGAGAGAGAGAGAGAGAGAGAGGGAGTAACTGGCTGGTCTGGTCTGGTTGTGGCTCATTTGGTTTCATTAGCCTCAGGGGCTGGATTGATCAATAGACAACTGGGACAATCAAGGATCATGAACGTTATATGCTGGAATGGCATAATTATTTAATTATCATCTGATTATGTATATTTTGTTACCTGAGCCAAATACCCACTATGAGGATATAGTCTTGCTGGTCAGAATTCATGATGATAATTTTGCCCTAGTATAGGCTAACTCTATCAAAGGAAAAGCCAATCGAGGGACTGAACTGATGGTTGATCAAGGAAATCCACATTAGAGTATCCACTCAGGATATTGCTCATTGAAGAATATATAGATAGATGAATAAATACATTTCCCAATTTAGACTTCAGAGGAAATCAAAATATTATCTACCTTAAAATGACTGCGTATTTTCCTTTGTCGCGTAGTTTGACCTATATAGGCTAAGCTCTCTGACAGAGGGTAACGAAGGTGTACAAAGAAAATGCCTGTACACACACACACACACCCACAAGCGTGCGCGCTACACACACACACTGGGCCTGCAGCTGGAGGAAGCACTAATCCACACAGACAGGATACGGTGACGCCCTTGTGGCGGTGGCATTTAAGCGAGCCTGCCATCTCCACCCCCCTAAGAAACCACTGCCAGCTCGGGCAAGATTATTCTCTTCAGCCTGGAGTGTGTGTGTGTGTGTGTGTGTGTGTGTGTGTGTGTGTGTGTGTGTGTGTGTGTGTGTGTGTGTGTGTGTGTGTGTGTGTGTGTGTGTGTGTGTGTGTGTGTGTGTGTGTGTGTGTGTGTGTGTTTCGTGTAATGCTCATTCCTGGTGTACTGTGGGAGGATAGAGGAGAGATCCATTCTTGTAGCCTATTCCAGTTGGACGTCTTTAGGAGCTTGCAGGAGACAGAGAGACATGCCTTCTCACTTCGCCTGCTCTTGAGATGATGGCTCGCTTCAAGACTACAAAGCCTCCCTCAGATTGGATAGATAGTATGCATATCAAATGGCATCCTATTTCCTATATTTACCTTAACATTTTAGCCGTTTAGCACACGTCCTTATCCAGAGCAACTTACATTTAGGATACACAAGTCTCTGAAGTCCATGCGGACGTGACCACACGCACACACACTTTCTGATCCCACTGTGTTGCATGCTCACAGAGCTATGATAAAGTCTGGAAAACCAAACAAAACATTTCCATATGACCCCTTAGATATGGCGACCAGGCGTCCCTGATTTCCAGGGGCAGTACCCTATTTTAGTGGCTTGTACCTGGCTAGATCTGTCCCCGAAAATGTTCCCGATTAGCCGTCAGAAAGTAAAAAGCAACTCTGATGTTAAATTGTCACTGATATTTCAATAATCAAACGGTGTATACAATCACATTTGCTGTTAATGATCGTTTTACCAAGTGATACATTATAACTACCGCATGAACAACCATGCCCATGGCCAGAGAGTGAATCCAACAACATAGGCTAAACCGAATTTGTGTGAATAAAAAATGACTAGATTAAGAAAATTGTGGAGGGGTAATCTCTTTCATCATAATTTCTGTGTTATAATTAATACAATTCATTGAAAGGACTATAGAGAAAATGTATTCTTAAACGTAGTTCCATGCCAATGTTTTTTATCGCGCTGCTACCGTCCCCCCAAAAAAACATTTTCCAAAATCTGGTCACCTTACCCTCAGAGGACTGCACCTGACACAAAGTAGTGCACTATATAGAGGGTAGCGTGCTGTTTGGGATGCAGACATAACCATGGAGAATGAACTGTTCCATGCATCAGCAGACACATGTTGACTAAAGTACCCTAACATGTAGAGGGCTTCATCAGGCTTTCTTCAAGGTTTCCTCTTAGGCAACTGAGGAGCTGAGGAAACCCTCAGCATTATGCAACTGTCTGTTAGGTTTTGCATTGAACAACCTAGCTATATCATAAAGGGATAGAATATGAATTTACATGCAGAATAATGTAAATGTAGCCTACATAAAGTTGTTTTTCACTTTTACAGGGGAAATACACATGGAAATGAGCTAGTCTTATAAGCTTTTGTCTTTTACTGTTCATCTGAACCGTCTGTCAATGTAACTTCCAGGTGGACAGTCATGTGACAACACACAGAGACAGCTGTGGACAGGTAACATGCATCCCTGTTGACAGCCCTGACAGACAAGCATTGGCTTTGAATGGAGCAACGTCCCAAAGTCCCAGAGCCTTGTCTTGTCAATCTTCTGCAGTGATAGGCAGTGGAGACTGTGTCCTTGCTTGTGGATATGTCCCAAATGCCACCATATTCTCTTTATAGTGCACTACTTCTGAACAGGGCTCTGGTCAAAAGTAGTGCACTATAAAGGGAATACGGTGTCATTTGGGAAGTATCTTGTGCCTTCCTCCTGCTGTGACTCTCCAGTCGTAAACAACCACACTTGGCAGGGCTGCTTGATGCTCACTTCTCTCATCAACCTCTGCCCTGTTTGTCTGTAAACCATGCCAGCTATACTAAGGGCGGATGGTGGATCAATGGGAGTTAGGGCTTGGGAATAGTTCACTCATGATGTGTCCATTGAGGTACAGGTCAATCGATGGGCTTTTATCATGTCTGAGTAGAACAGGAGAGTGTTCCTGGGCATAGATGTGGGTGAGGTGGGTAAGGAGTTGGAAGCAGGTGGTGGTAGAATATGATTGTTGAATTGTTGTAATGTGCGTAATGTTTTTATGCAGACATCATTTCAGGAGAGGAGACTCGTTCTGTACATAGATGAGGGTGAGTGGGTAAGGTGTTGGAAGCAGGTAGTAGACTAGAGGGTTTTTGGTGTGTTATATATTGGATCATGCCATTAGGTTTGTTTAGTCCAGCAGATACAGTTGTCACAAAACTTTTAAAAAGTACTTTTCAGTTTATTGAAGAGTCATTGAAAATAAATGTCATTTTTTCGATTATCAAATTGACTGCCTTCGAATTGAGCCCAACCCAGGCCTAGAGACAAGATATTTGAATGCAATAAATATTAGACCTTCGAGAAACACTGAAGTTTTGTCATTGCATATTTATAATTCTGCTGGTTCATGTCCCTCATGTGGGGCCCTGTATCCTATTATAATGTGTAGAAGTCTATTATTATTATTTTTACATATGATCACTCCTAATATTATCCTATGTGGTTTGAACAGACAGTTAAGCGTGCATTTGAAACGGGACCCATTCCTTAAATAGTGCACTACTTTTGACCTGATCGTTTTGGACAAAGACAATGTCATTGTGAACTTGCTGGTCACACAAATCAATCAGTAAAGCCATTTCCCTGAGAGTAGGTGGAAGTGTTCTGCTGCTAGAAACGATCCTCGGAATAGGTTTAGACTGAAAGGCCCGCCCTTCAGAGAATCTAGAAGGTTTTATAGATCTCTGTTGGACTGTTTAAAAGAGTGGCTCCAAAGTCACCGTCACACCAATTGAGCCACTGATTGCTTCGTTTCAATGATTAAAACTGGAGACAGAAAATTCCTGCCACCACCTGCATGCTCTCCTGTAGCAGGATAATAAAAAGGTGCTGTTTCCTGAAGATTGTGAGCACAAAACCTGAATACTAAAATCTATCACTGTGGTTGTTGTGTAGAATAGCTATTTATGAGATTGCAAAAGGAGTGGAAAACTATGAAACCTCGGCTACGTCCCGGTTTATATATCTCCATGCTCCCAAAGTGCACGTGTTCTCCTTCCGCCCAAAGTGTGCACTTGTTCACTTCCCTGCACTGATTTGAAGGGAAATTACTTGTATTCGAAATATGGTGGAAACTCCCACTAACCCATGCCTCCACCCATCCAATGCCTATAGATTTTTGGAAAGTCGTGAATGAGTGCACACTTCAGAAGAAATTAGATATTATTGGAACGCACCCATAGAAGGCAGCAGGGTAAGTCATTCACAAGCCATCTGATGATCAAAAACACAATCTGGAGATAATTAGCTTTTCCATAGATATTAAATAAATCTTGGGATAAAAGGAACACAAATCTTATCTGAAGAAAAAGGGAACCGCAAAACTAATGTAATCTCAAGAAAAAAACAGATTCCTCCTTAATCATTCATCAGGATTATTTGCTGGTGTAATAAGATGTTGGTGTGGTGTATGGTAGGCTATGGTGTGCTGGGAAGTTCTGTTCCAGGAAGACTTTCTAGAGAGGCTGCAAGGCTTTCCTAATCTCAGCACCCAGAACCAAATCTCATGTGCGCACTGAAAAACATGAATTGTTAAGTCTGTCACAAGTAGGATTGCAAAGCTACTGGTAATTACCAACAGTTGAAGTCGGAAGTTTACATACTTGGAGGTTGGAGTCATTAAAACTAGTTTTTCAACCATTCCAAAAATGTCTTGTTAACAAACTATAGTTTTGGCAAGTCGGTTAGGACATCTACTGCATGACACAATACCTTTTTCCAACAATTGTTTACAGACAGATTATTTCACTTATAATTCACTGTATCACAATTCCAGTGGGTCAGAAGTTTACATACACTAAATTGACTGTGCCTTTAAACAGCTTGGAAAATTCCAGAAAATTATGTCATGGCTTTAGAAGCTTCTGATAGGCTAATTGACATGTATTTCAAGGCCTACCATCAAACTCAGTGCCTTTTTGCTTGACATCATAGGAAAATCTAAAGAAACCAGCCAAGACCTCGGAAAAAAATTGCAGACCTCCACAAGTCTTGTTCATCCTTGGGAGCAATTTCCAAACACCTGAAGATACCGCGTTCATCTGTACAAACAGTAGTACGCAAGAATAAACTGCATGGGACCACGCAGCCGTCATACCGCTCAGATAGGAAACGCGTTCTGTCTCATAGAGATGAACGTACTTTGGTGCAAATCAATTCCAGAACAACAGCAAAGCACATGGGGACAAAGAGCATACTTTTTGGAGAAATGTCCTCTGGTCTGATGAAACAAAAATAAAACTGTTTGGCCATAATGACCATCGTTATGGATGGAGGAAAAAGGGGGAGGCTGCAAGCTGAAGAACACCATCCCAACCGTGAAGCACGGGGGTGGCAGCATCATGTTGTGGGGGTGCTTTGCTGCAGGAGGAACTGGTGCACTTAACAAAATAGATGACATCATGAGGTAGGGAAATTATGTGGATATATTGAAGCAACATCTCAAGACATCAGTCAGGAAGTTAAAGCGTGTTCACAAATGGGTCTTCCAAATGGACAATGACCCCAAACATACTTCCAAAGTTGTGGCAAAATGGCTTAAGGACAACAAAGTCAAGCTATTGGAGTGGCCATCACAAAGCCCTGACCTTAGTTCTATAGAAAACTTGTGGGCAGAACTGAAAAAACGTGTGCGAGTAAGGAGGCCTACAAACCTGACTCAGTTACACCAACTCTGTTAGGAGAAATGGGCCAAAATGCACCCAACTGCTTGTGGGAAGCCTGTAGAAGGCTACCCGAAATGTTTGACCCAAGTTAAAAAATTGAAAGGCAATGCTACCAAATACTAATTGAGTGTATGTAAACTTCTGCCCCACTCGGAATGTGAATGTGATAAATGTGATGAATGTGAAGAAATAATGTGAATGTGAAGAAATAAAAGCTGAAATAAATCATTCTCTCTCCTACTATTCTGACATTTCACATTCTTAAAATAAAGTGGTGATCCTAATTGACCTAAAACAGGGAATTTTTACTAGGATTAAATGTTAGGAATTGTGAAAAATTGTCGATTAGCTTCTAGTATATGGTTCAACAAAACTAGCCTAATTAAAGTAAAAAGCATCTAATCAACAATGGCATTTTTAGTTTATTATTTCAGTTAACTCCTCCAACTATTGACTTTTCTTCACAACTGCCACCAGTTTGACACCAAAACATTGGCAACAAATATATTTTGACATAATAAAATAAATAAAAGTGTGTAAAAAATATATATATATTTCATGCCGACACCAATGGTATTCACTGAGTTGATGGTTTATATTTAGGATCATGTTTTACAGCTGTGTCATAAAAAAAATGTAATCATCTTATCACGTGTAAAATCTTTGAAAATTAGATAAGTCCACACAGAGGGTCAGAGATAATTACAGAAGCCTGTGACACCACCAGATGTCTTGTGATGGATTGCATAAAATCCTTGAAAGATACCAAAATTCTGGTAGGTGACTGGTAAACTTCTTAAGTTTCCAATAATATACCCTCCCTTTGCAACTCTAGTTAAAAGATACCAGTAAGAATATGATGTAGGGGAGCTTTGTGTTTGAAGAAGTCTTTGTAGACTGAGGAGGTCTTTCCATGCAAACTATAGCTCTGTGTTAGCTTTGTATTTGAGAAAGGATAGCGGAGGCCATAAAATGCAGACTGTAGCTCTGTGTTCAAGAGGGACTTTCCACAGAGGCTGAGACGGCCTTTCCATGCAGACTAGGAGTGATTAATCTCCCTCCTGCCCCTCAAAGCAGCTTTCTCTGTGTGTGTGTGTGTGTGTGTGTGTGTGTGTGTGTGTGTGTGTGTGTGTGTGTGTGTGTGTGTGTGTGTGTGTGTGTGTGTGTGTGTGTGTGTGTGTGTGTGTGTGTATATAGGTTGAGTTTGTGCTGCCAAGCCGCTGCCTGCCCTATCTGCCAGCCTCCTCTGCTCGCGGTGCATTAGGATGCAACGCATTCTACGTCAAGGGAGAGCCAGGCTAACAAAAGCGCTTTAGTGTTGCAAAAACAAGCCCATCGGTGCATGCCCGTGAAAGGATCTGTGCATCGGTTCTGACTTCAAAACTCCCCAGGCAGGGTGCTCCACATCACTCTGCCATCCTCTTCTAACAGAACCCCCCCGAGAGAACCACCACCACACTCATTTCTCCTTTTCTCTACCCTCCCTCTTTGTCTTTCTTCCATCTCTCTCCCTCCCTCTCTTCTCGCTCTCGTCCTTTCCTCCCATGAGGCAGGTCCAAATTGCTTTGCCGGAACGACGATCATCCCAGCCGGTATTGAAGTGAAGGTGGACGACTGCACCATCTGCCGCTGTCACAATGGGGACTGGTGGAAGCCAGCACAGTGCCTGCGCCGGGAGTGCCTCAACGGCCAGACGTTGTCATAGAAACCCCTCCCGGGACAGTGTCGGTGATGTGCGGTCAGGGAGCGCTCCTGCCTGCTGCCGTGGCAAACCAACAATGCCCTCATCTTGTGTTATTGATATGATATGATGGACAGGACAGGAGCCCAATTCCTTGGCAACTTTGGCTAGGAGACTGCATAACTAGCTGAAATGAAAAGCTCTTGTACACAGTACCTACACACCACCACAACTTTAAACACAAAGGAGAGGAGAGAGCAGGAACTTTTATTGAGACTGTTTTTTCCCTGTTTTGACTGTCTGACTATATATATTTTCTGATAATTACTTCTTGCTTGTGCTGCTTATAAACACAATATATTTCATGAACTAATTTCCTCCTAACCGTTGGCACTGTTAAAATGCTCAGTTGTTTTCTGTACGTCTGTAAGCTTGTTGTAGCTCTCACTCACTCACTTACAGGTGTTTTGAAAATGAGATCTAGGAGGGTTGAACAGGACACAATGACCGGACAACCAGTAAGCACACAATTCATGGCGCTTTTAGAACAAATGGGTCTGGTGTTTAAATTGAATAAGTGAGATGTCTTCATCATCCCGCTCCAGTGTGATTTACAATGGTCACCCAAGGATATCACTCACAGCTCTTGGCTTCTCACTTCTTGTATGATCTCTGTTTGAGTCAATAACAAAAGTTCACTCTTGGGGATGGGGTCACTGAAATGAATGACATACAATGTCAGCATCCCGATGTGTCATCTGGGCTGGCAAAAGCTGCATAACCACAAACAGATCCCCTCAGTTACAGTATTTACAACACAGAATATTATTGATGAGACTGTCTTTGAGGTGCTCTTCTCTGCATGGGGAGAATGGAGGCCAGTTTTATCCAATTTATCCAACCATTACATTAGTAAGTGATAAATCACTGGAAAAAGTAGAAAAGGGAACCAACAAAACTTACTACAGGAGTTGAAATAAGGTCTATAGTTAGAAGCCATGCAACCCATAACAGAGGGGGTAAAAACTGCTCCAGCATCAATAAACTACCGGGGCCATTCCTCTTGGCTTAATTGCCTTTATTGTTTTCCCTGACGGCCCAAACCAACAAAAAATATTCCTCCGAGCGAACAGCTTGAACTTGTTATCTAAGCAATTAGCGAGCCAAGCAGTGGCCTGCTTTAATTTCCCTTAATCAAGGAGTATTCAGGCCGGGCCTCTCTGCTCTCAGCAGTACGTCGCCCGCCTTTCGTCTGTAGGCAGAAGCCAAGCACCAAGCACACTCGGCAACAACTCTGGGAGAGACAAAGGGGAAATCTGCATATGTCTTCTTGATGCTTCAAAGCAAAGGAGCACTCAGACACTCACACATATGCACACACACACACATACTTGTACGCAAACCCTCTCGTCCTCCAGAGGCCCATACACACAGCTTGCACAGTACTGGTAATTCCTTTTCACCTTAAATCATGTTGATACATTGTACCCCAAGAAGAAGCACTGAAGCCAATAAGGCTCTCGCTGAGATAAAAAAGAAAAAAGCTCCTATCCTCCCGTTTTTAGATTACACAATAGATTGTTTGAGCTAATGCATTACTTTGCCTATAAATTCCTATTGGTTTCAGCATCACACTCCAACCAACTCCACCCAACCTGTGTAGCGTGCACAACACACGCTCTCTTTCTTTTTAAAATGATGAATACTAGTCATTAATTCGAAGGCGAATTTCCCACTAAGCACGTGCAATTCATCACTGATACTTTTTGTATGTGTTTCAGTGAGAATCCATTCCTGTTAACCTTTTAGAAGCTATTCCTCCTGTTTGATGGATGAACTACTTAATAACGCCTTCCAGCTCCTGGTAATGAGACAGAAATGAACACAGGAGACCCCTGACTAGAGGTGTCGGAATAGAATATCACATAGTCTACATCCCAAATGGCATCCAATTTCCTTTGGGCCCTGGTCAAAAGTAGTGCACTATAGAGGGAATAGGGTCCCATTTTGGGACACAAACAACATATACCTTACCTAACGAGCCGACCCTCCCAAACATATCTCTGTCTGCACTGCAGCCACAGTATTGTAGACTACATTCTGTTCTACTCAGCTGCCTGCAGTCTTATTATTATTGAATGATGGGGAATTCAAAAGATGAACGAATGAGGGAAGGGGACTTAAATTTAGATTGCATCATTATGGTTAGAGTTGCTCAAGTCATTTTTATCATGACCTTGTCTTGTGATGAATGAGTCAGTCATAATGAGAAGAGAGACTCCATTTCTCAAGCCAGAATACCTACACAAGCAATACACATCACTCTACAGGTACACTCTACTCTACATTGTATGAGACTCCATGACACCTTTATCAGTCATCTCTTTTAATTAGGTCTATCGTAGGCCTGATATCTGGGTCATTCATTTTTATGACCGGATATAGATTGTTTCGTCCTCCTGTATTATTTTGTGTATCTTGTGTAGAACGAGGCTGCTAGCTATCTTTTAATTTCTCACCGCTTGTTTAGCCCTTTTGTCTTTTAATGGTTGCTCTCAATGTAAAGAGCTTCATGATTTAGTAGTAGTGTGGGTTGTAGGGTCAGCTAACCTGTGATCCCTTAGTACCTCCCTCAAGCTCATGCAGAGCAGACCCTCCGGTCTTAGATCATGTTGAAATTACCCCTCTCACATCGATAACAACTCATTATGATACTTTCTCTCTATTAGCGTTGGCATTGTTGTTTGTCTCGTGAACATTTATGCAATGATGGAAGGAATGTCTTATTAGAGTAATGCAGAAGGACACATTCAAGAATGAAGGTCAATAAGGCAGTAGTCTCGTACTTGTTTTTAACACCAGTTACATCACACAACACATCTTCTTAAACGGGTTACAACAGGGAGCTTTCAGAATGGTCCAGCTGTACAGTGACCTTCCAGTTTGGTAGGAAAACATTCTGAAGTGTGCAGTAGATTTTGAATCCATCTCTGAGACCCCAGCTGGAGTGAAGAATTAGCCTTATTGAGCAATGGTTAAACAAATGTATCAAAAGATAGTCTGAGGGAGCAGTCAATATCCCTGTTCATTTTCTGTTCATAAAAGAGTCTGGTCTTTTGTGAGTGTCTGGCCTTGAAAGTCTAGCCTACTGCTCATGCACTCACTAGCCTGACAACCCACTCCAAACACTGCTCATTCACCGCCTGTCACCATGCTGTAAAGGTGTACCATACCATTGCTCTTTTCATGAGACACCGACTTATTGTAGCTGGACGCTATGAAAGATTGTTCTATTGCTTTTTTTCAAACTTTTTTTTTACAGAAACTCTTACATAAAGTGTGCCTGAAAACCAACAAGAGTACAATCTAATATGGATAGAAAAACACTTAAACAATCAAACTGTATTATTACATGGGCACTGTGGGTTAGTCCATAAGAATTATACAAATATTAACTCCTACTGTTATAATTTAATGTTATATTGAATTAGAGCCAGAAATGATAATAATAAAATAAAGACAGGATTTGTTTGGAAGTACCAAGACACACAAACACCTCTACACCATAGCTTAGAAGACATAGTGGGTACATCTAATCAAACACCTCTACACCATAGCTTAGAAGACATAGTGGGTACATCTAATCAAACACCTCTACACCATAGCTTAGAAGACATAGTGGGTACATCTAATCAAACACCTCTACACCATAGCTTAGAAGACATAGTGGGTACATCTAATCAAACACCTCTACACCATAGCTTAGAAGACATAGTGGGTACATCTAATCAAACAGTCCAGATGTTATTCAAAATTAAATTAAACAACCCTTGGTGCCCTTCATGGTGTATAATAACTTGTAAATACCTTCAAAATGTATAATGTGTGTTCTGGAAATCAGAGTTGGAGAAAAGAAAATGTGTATTATTTATGAAGACAAAAACTATTTTGTTAAAGACTGAAAAATAAGTGTTATTATACAGCAACGGTGTGTGTGTCGATTATTTCCTTCTTTTAT
Source organism: Oncorhynchus keta (assembly GCF_023373465.1). Classification (NCBI taxonomy): domain Eukaryota; kingdom Metazoa; phylum Chordata; class Actinopteri; order Salmoniformes; family Salmonidae; genus Oncorhynchus; species Oncorhynchus keta. The sequence goes on from NC_068454.1 coordinate 28,331,669, forward strand.
TCTTCCTTCGCACTTCTATCGCCCAGGCGGAAACACACTCCTACTCAGGCTCAGGTTGAGAGTGCACAGATTGCAGATACTGAACAAGTGCAATTCTTCGCCACTTTATTGTAGGAAAGGTAACATCTTGTTCAAAATATGACCTCTGAATGAAACGTAGGGTCTGTAATTCCCTGCACCACAACTGAGACAAACATAGTGGGGGGTTAACATTTTACTTCCAATTCTTCACCTCTGACATGGACAATATTTCATATGACTTACAACTGAAGCATCATGCCCTTTCACATTCCCTTGTTTTTGGAAGCAAGAGAACAGGATGTATTTCGCTAGCTCTCCACAACCTACTAACACCAGTCATACAGTCCATGCAGAGGTCAGAAAATAACTCTTTGGAGGATAGGGCCTGGCTCATAGCCTAAACCAGGAAAAAGAGGATACTGGTTTGGGTGTAGGTCAATTTTATTGATGTATGGATAGAGGACATCATTTCAGAGAAATCACATTTCTGAGGTCTACTAAAGGAAGTGAGTCAGGGTTTTCCTCTGTTTTTGTCCCAAATGGCACCCTCTTCCCTAAACAGTATAGTGCCCTTTCCCCTACTTTTGACCAGGGCCAATAGGGTTCTAGTCAAAAGTAGTGGACTATGTAGGAAATAGGGATGTCATTTTGGATACACACTTTATATCTGCTTAAACTCTCTGGTTCTATGTCGCTTTCCTATTCATTACCAGGCTGAGCTGAGGTTCTGTCTGTCCGCACCACTAATTTCCCCCTTCCACCTCCCGCATGCACAGGAAGGGGGAAGCAATTTAATGCGACACACAGCAATCAATAGCAATTAGGCCTATCCCTGACTAATCCTATTGAGAAGGAGAGGGGCATCCTGGGAGATAGCCATCCTCACTTGGCTATGTCCCAAATAGCAACATATTCCCTATATAGTCCACTACTTTTAGACCAGATCCCTATGTGAATGGGCTCTGGTGAAAAGTAGTGCACTATATAGAGAATAGGGTGCCATTTGGCACATACCCAGGACCTCGGGGCTCAGAGACAGAAAGCTGCAGCAGCACACCTGGGTACAAATACTATTTGAAATCTTTCAACAACTTTTGCATCTAAAGCTTTAGCCTGCCTGGAGTGCCAGATACGCAGGGTTTGCCGTTTCGTCACTGTTTTATTGCTTCCATTATGCCAGTCAAGCTCCATCAAACACAGATGAAGTATTCAACACAGATGAAGTAAATGCTTTCAAATACTATTTAAACCCAGGTGTGTAAAGCAGTTGACTGTGCTCTGTCTGGTGGGTAACACTGGTTGGTGGTTTTTTCTCTCATCTTCTTGCTGCCAGAGACAAAAGGAAAATAAAACTTGTTTGTTTTCAGTTTCCACAGGAAGTGCCAACTTGGTGACTAGACGATTAATTGCTCTCCTGTTTTCTGCTCTACTCTTCGTCTCGCTTTAGAATCGATTTTTTGAGACACCCCATCCCCCCCCACCTCTTAGTTTTAAAGGGCTGACACTCCCAATTAGATGTGAATGAGACCATTCCTACCAGGGATAGGAGAGTTTGTATTGGATATATATAATTAAGATGAATTACAGTCGGGACAAATAATGCATTCCCTTGCAACTATGTCATTTTGTTACTGCAACAATGGTGTTTATTTTGAAGCATACCATTCATTCTTACCAGTCCAGAGGGAAGAGGTGACTTTAGTGTTGAAAATGTCTGCTTTCAAAGACAGTTTGATTATTTATCTTTAAAGAAAATTGCAAGTCATAGAAAGCAGAATACGCAGTCACAAACACAATTCAATCTAAAATACATTCAAAGAAAATATTCTTCTCAAAAGCACTGACGTTATGAAAAGATCCCCAGGAGAAGAAAATTGACAGATTTCCTAATCCTTCATTCAAAACACTGAAAAGTGCTGAAATGTTTAATCTTTGATCATCATCGAGCAGGGAGGTATAAAAACATCAACACAAAGAAAAACGTAATTAACTTATGTTAGAGCTACAGACCAAAACATTCCAAACAACAAGTCATGGCTTGTGGTGGTGGGTGGCTATATTTGAGGCCACAAGCATGGTGGCATGACGGCACCAGAGATTTCCCAACCAGTCAGTGAATCCCCTTACTTCTAGGTTACAGTTGAAATAGAATCACAACTGTCTGTTTTAGTCTGAATAGACCCTGATGTCAGGTTGCAAGCAGACAGAACCAGTCCAGTGTAATGTTCATTAGGCCACAGAATAGAAAAAAGTTAAAAAATGTCAAACAAAAACGTTAGCAAATTGATATTTCTTATTGGACCATTTAAGACCCTCCCCATTTCAGTACATTCTTCTCAGTTTGGTGTTTACCTGGTATGTCTATGGCTCAGGCACTGACAGTAGCTGGAAGTCCGATATACATTTACAACCCATGTAGACAGAGTTGACCACACCTTTCCTAACTTCACCCAGGGGGGCCTGTAGGGGCTCTGGGGATCATAGATCATGTACTGGGTACACAGGGCCTAGTCCAAGCCCATCAGGGTGTGGTAGGCTGCAGTAGACCGGGTCTGGGTCACATCACTGTCTGGTTTAGGCTGTCAGGCCAGGCCCCCTGCCTCTCTCACCACCTGGAGGAGCTCGTCCCTGGGGGCTTCCTGAAGGAGCCCATGAGGTAGAAGAAAAATCCATTGAACAGTGGGGGTAGCTGGGGTAGAGAAGAGGAGACTGGAGTATAGTAGAATAGAATGAAATAGTTAAAAAGAGCAGAGAACAGTCAAATAGAATGGAGTAGTAGAATCAAATACAGTAGAGTAGAATAGGAAGATGGGGGAGAAACGAGAAAAGGCTTTATAACGTCAAAAGTAAAATAAAACATGGGTTAAGTAAAACAAAAAGGCATTTCTGTGGACTAAGGAAAATTAAACTAAATAGTCTTTTAACAAGGAGAAGTGAGGCGGTTTCATTTGTTTCATCACCCTTGTAAATTACGGTAGGCAAGCCCTTACAAATTCATCAAAGCCCTGCGCATACAGAGGGAGAATAAAGAGAATAGAGATCTGTATCTTCTTCCTGGATCCTAAATGATACGAACCATTCTAGTGCCTCGGGATTAAATCAGTCCCACTAAGAATAGCCTAGTGTCTGAACAAAGTGTCTGGACAACAGAGAGAATTTCTTCTTGTTCTGTAATGATTTTAAATGACGCTGAATCACTGCAAAAATCAGAGCCAGAACCTTTCAATTCTTACATAACCACAACAATGGGGCAGCTTTCATTCTATTCTACTCTATTATACCACAGAATTGTTGCATACTCACTTCTGATTGGCTAGAACGGCATTCTAGAGTGGACATTAAAACCAGATATCGGGACAGTTGGAAAAGATATAACCATGCAGTCATGATGCAAGCATGATGCAATATGTGCCTACACATACAGACCGTACTACAGCTAAACCAACAACCACACAAACTGAAATTGGATACATTTTTAAACGCAGGTCCAACGAGGGAAAAAAAACATAGCTATCATTAATTTGTTTTAACGGAAAAAAAAAATCTTGGAACATCTGTCATGGTGAGTGATGAACATGAACTTCTCTGCTCCCCTCCACTGCTAAAGCTGACAAATCCTCCCACGTTTTTAGTTCGACCAGCTGTTTTCAGCGACTGATATTTTTTAACTCTGTTGTCATATTGGCAGGTTTGCTAACAAACCATCTTGCGGTAAATGTGTGCTTTCATATTGTTTTATTTGGCAACTGTGGTATAAGCGGCATACACGCTGACATTCTGTACATCATCATCTTGGAAAAAAGGACTCCGCTGCGTCGTCCATTATATCCAAGTTAATGTACAGAATGTCGGCATTTATCCTTTACTTATATTCTACTACATTCAATTCAATTCTATTATATTCAATTCTACAATATTCAATTCTACTCTATTATATTCAATTCTACTATATTGTGGCAACATTGTAATGACAATGCTTTTCAAGCCAAGAGCCATCACTGCAGCTTTTTTACCATCTCGTCAGTTTAGTGGCGGTGTATTCAGATGCCAGAAGGACCCTCTACGGAGTGCACCAATCCACTCAATTGTTTTCTGCTGGAAATTGGTACTCTCCAGAGTTTTAGATTTAGCAGGTTCATTGCCTCCATTTTGTTTTGTTCCTTGCTTGCAGGGGTGTGGGTATGTGCACATTTGTGTGTGTTACCTACCAGGCTGCTTCATGGTTACTCTTGGCCATCCAGCCATCTGTCTAAAAGGCACACCTCTACCACTTTGAGAGGAGAGAGAGACAGGGGAACAGCAGTAGCTTAGAGGAGTGCAGAGTACTTAAACTCATCTCATAGCTACTTAGCAGAAGCTTTTATCCAAAGCAATTTACAGTACAGTGAAGGTATAAGCCTAGATTTTTTGTTTGTGTATAAGATCCCTGAAGTGAAATGAACCCACGGCCTTGGCTACCACAAACTTCTACAGATCAGGTGTAACTATGGTCAAGTCCTACATACAGTTGAAGTTACAAGTTTACATACACCTGAGCCAAATACATTTAAACTCAGTTTCACAATTCCTAACATTTAATCCTAGTAAAAAAATCCCTCTCTTAGGTCAGTTAGGATCACCACTTTATTTTAAGAATGTGAAATGTCAGAATAATAGAGAATTATTTATTACAGCTTTAATTTCTTTCATCACATCCCCAGTGGGTCAGAAGTTTACATACACTCAATTCGTATTTGGTAGCATTGCCTTCAAATTGTTTAACTTGGGTCAAACGTTTCAGGTAGCCTTTTACAAGCTTCCCACAATAAATTGGGTGCATTTTGGCCCATCCCTCCTGACAGAGCTGGTGTAACTGAGTCAGGTTTGTATGCCTCCTTGCTCGCACATGCTTTTTCAGTTCTGCCCACACATTTTCTATAGGATTGAGGTCAGGGCTTTGTGATGGCCACTCCAATAGCTTGACTGTTGTCCATAAGCCATTTTACCACAACTTTGGAAGTATGCTTGGGGTCATTGTCCATTTGGAAGACCCATTTGCGACCAAGATTGAACTTCCTGACTGATGTCTTGAGATGTTGCTTCAATATATCCACATTATTTGCAGTCTTCATGATGCAAAGCACCCCCACAACATCATGCTGTCACCCCCGTGCTTCACGGTTGGAATGGTGTTCTTCGGCTTGCAAGCCTCCCCCTTTTTCCTCCAAACATAACGATGGTCATTATGGCCAAATAGTTCAAAACAAGACCAGAGGACATTTCTCCAAAAAGTATGATATTTGTCCCCATCTTCTGTTGCAAACCGTAGTCTGGCTTTTTTTAATGACGGTTTTGGAGCAGTGGCTTCTTCCTTGCTGAGCGGCCATTCAGGTTATGTCGATATTGGACTCGTTTTACTGTGGACATAGATACTTTTGTACCTGTTTCCTCCAGCATCTTCACAAGGTCCTTTGCTGTTGTTCTGGGATTGATATCCACTTTTCGCACCAAATTACGTTCACTTCTAGGAGACAGAACGCGTCTCCTTCCTGAGAGGTATGACGGCTGCGTGGTCCCATGGGGTTTATACTTGCATACTATTGTTTGTACAGATGAACGTGGTACCTTCAGGCGTTTGGAAATTGCTCCCAAGGATGAACAAGACTTGGAGGTCTACAATTTTATTTTCAGAGGTCTTGGCTGATTTCTTTTGATTTTCCCATGATGTCAAGCAAAGAGGCACTGAGTTTGAAGGTAGGCCTTGAAATACATCCACAAGTACACCTCCAATTGACTCAAATGATGTAAATTAGTCTATCAGAAGCTTCTAAAGCCATTACATAATTTTCTGGAATTTTCCAAGCTGTTTAAAGGCACAGCCAACTTAGTGAATGTAAACTTCTGACACACTAGAATTGTGATACAGTGAAATAATCTGTCTGTAAACAATTGCTGGAAAAATGACTTGTGTCATGCACAAATATGATGTCCTAACCGACTTGCCAAAACTATAGTTTGTTAACAAGAAATGTATGGAGTGGTTGAAAAACGAGTTTTAATGACTCCAACCTGTGTATGTAAACTTCCGACTTCAACTGTATCTGAAGAAACCATTTGAGAAATTAAAGAACTGTGTGATGACTAAAAGTAGAATGCGCGCAACACACTTATGGCCGTTGGCTAATGACGCAACACAGATTAAAATAAAGCAAGCTTTAGTGTAGTATCTCTCCACTCTTCAAAGTCCCAATTGAAAGAGAAGAACTGACAGGAGTGGTTCACACATAAGAGCAAGGAGGCACTTTTTAAAACCTGGAGCATCGTTTCTAGCGTTCCACTCTACAGGTCCCAAGTGTATGAAATGAATATTGTACAAAAGCAGTGTTTTTCCCACAAAAACTAATTTAGTACCAGGACCTGGTCTAGTGATAGTGCTTTCTAACCACTGACTAGGCTATATATGACCCCCAGTGGCATGGTTTTGATCCCACATCTGCCTTATTCCTCTTTACTTCACTAATCGATCTCTCTCTTCCAATTCTTACTGTAATGTCACAATTAAAACATAACAAGTCTGGAGGGGGAGATTACGTTTTTCCAAAACGGGACTGAGCAGAAGTTGCATACAGGGAGATACTGAAAAGGCTATAGATGCATCCCAAACAACTCTTCCTCCACTAAAATAAGAAGCATTAAGGGGATGGAGGGTTGCTTTAATTGCTCATGCAAATAACACGCCCTAAAGCTTAACGACGAGCCAGGTAACCATGCGTTTCTGAACACCTCCACAATCTCTTAGATTCATAGCAACATCAATTTCAACTTTAACGACTCATGATGCTGTTGTGCCTGGCATGATGATATGGAGACATTAACATATTACAATGTGTGCAAACTCCCAGTCAACACACAACAGTGTTATCTTGATCACTGCCCAACCGCAGCAGAGGCAGCTACAATGTCTTTCCTCATGAGGACAGTTCCCATATGAACACACACAGTCACACACACTACACACACTCTCACAGATACATGCAGTGTCTGACACACAAACACTCGCTCTATAGCAGTCATCAGGCGTAATTACATTTACTCGTGCCCCTTAATTACAGCTTTCATTTGGAGGGACCCTGCGAGGCCTCAGCGGGGGGAAGAGATACCGGGGTTAATCCCGGCTCTGCTCCACTACAGACTATTGGGCCAGCTAGTTAGCCCTGCCACCACCGGTAGCAGAGGGGCCATTAGCATATCAGCTAATTAGATTCACGGAGATGGAGGGCAGGGGGGGCTCTAAAGCCCCGGCTCAGACAGAGGAACTTTAGCCTGCCTGGCTTGACTGGCAGGATCCTGGGCACTGAAGCATGGGACACTGAAGGTGTACACTATATACAGGGCACAGAGAGCAGAGGGACAGACAAAGTTGTGGAATGGGGAGAGGGGCAACTGGGGTACATGGAAAAAGGGACAGAGAGGGGTGGGGTGCCGCAAAGGTGTTGGGAAAAACAAAATGTGCTCAATCTTGACAAGACACGCACAGACAGGTATGTCCACAGTTAGCACAGGCACACGCACAGACAGACACACAGTCAAATAACACCAAGGTGCCAGACACCTTGATGACAGTCGTTCACTTTATTCCCCTTTGAGGTAGACTAGACTGTGAATATCTGGTGTTTTTTATTGTTGCTGTTAGGAATAGACTGCTAAAACAACTGCATGGATATTGTAATCAAGCAGAAATCAAGCACAAGAGGAGAGTTTTAGTCTTTGATTTCTACCCATTTTGACATCGGGTCCTCTGACAATTTACAACTCTGCCTTTTTCAATCCACTATTTGCTTGTGGATGTTTGCCTGTACACTTACATTTCTACATTTTTCAACGTCATATTCATCATTTTTCAACGTCATATTCATCATTTTTCAACGTCATATTCATCATTTTTCAACGTCATATTCATAATTTTTCAACGTCATATTCATCATTTTTCAACGTCATATTCATCATCTCCAGCACCACTCCAACATCAACATATGCGAAAATGGACCATTTCTATGTTTTGTGTAAAAAAATATTGAGCAAGATAAGCATTTCCAAAGACATCATTGGTGTGCATCATTCCGTATTACTGGAAAATAAACTCAAAACAAGATCATTATTTACAAGTCATTGGCGAGCTAATTACAGAAAATGTCTTATAGTTGTGAGTGTAAAAGCAGGGCAGTCTGGCCTAATGTTATATCCTAATTTGACTTTGGTGCAGGTCATCTTGTTCTTCACATTACAATCTCTGGTAAACACACACTATATCAAATAAAATCAGAGTTTGTCATGTTTTTAACTAGATTGCTAAACAATGAACCCTAAATAATACCAACTCATAATGTTACTACCCTGCATGAATCTACAGGAGGCAGTTAAACACTAACCAACTAGGTTCAATATTAGCTAGTTAACATTAAGCTATAACTAGTAATGTAAATTATCTGAGATATGAATAATATTACTAGACAGATCATACACGTAATGTTAGCTAGCAGTACGCTTTAACTTGCAATGAGAACGACTGACAAAAATAGACAATCATAATATATAGTTAGCTATACTCTTTTCTCCATCTCCATAGCTATCATACTCTGCTTCAACCGGGCATTCCACTGATTTCAAAACTCGGTCCCACAGAAAGTGTTGAGCCATCTTTAAAAAAATCTGCGTTAGAAAGGATAACCTACACATACGAAGTAGCTCATTATAGACAGAACCGTGCTACATGACACACCAATCCGAAATCATCTCTTGGCATGTCCAACCCATCCATCATCTCAGCCAATCATGGCTAGAGGGAAGGTTCCTGCCTTTTTCCATGGCTAAAACAACTAGGCTCATAATTTAATAATTGTATTCACATTTACAGATGGCATACAAGTTTTTTATAAAAGGCACATGAATGTTCACGTTCTAGAAGGCATTTCTGCCCAAAAACGCATTTTGATTTAGTTTTTTTTTCTTCAAATGCCTCTCCTGTGAAGTAGTGACATGCGACATATGCCTAGTTTCATTAAATGAGTCACATGTTGATGTTGGGGTGGTGTGGAGATGATGAATATGAAGCTCAAAAATCGCTAAATGTTCCTTAATATTCACAATATCCTATTGCACAAACCCTTTTATGCCTCAGGACACTGTACATTTCATAGAATAAAGAAAATAAAGTACAAACTCAAAAACATTTCTTCCAAAACCAAGGAACAAAGCTCTCCAGAGTAACACAGAGATAATGCAAGGGTAGATGAATAAAGTCGGCATATTTCTCCATCTAGAGGGTTAGAGTATGAATCATTACTGCTTTAAAGCTCAGGTGAAACAGAGGGTAGAGGATAATTCTGAATACCTGATATCATCAATCACAGTTTTGCTATTTGATTTTGAATTTTAAGACCCCTTGAATTATCAAAGATAGAAAATAATTATTTGATTAATAAAGGTAAAAAAAAAAGAAAATTACATGTTTTACCTGCTATTAGCCCACATATTCACTACATGGAACAGATAGTCCCCCCCAAAAAAATCTAAAGGAAGTTTGTTCCAAAGTGTATCAGAGATATAAGAAAGACCAAGAATTGTATTTTTTACATGCCCTTTATTTGTGGCACTAAACAGTCATTAATTTTTTTCAACTGGTACCAGGGACCTGGTACCAGGGACCTTCAGATTTTAATTAAGAACAAATTCTTATTTACAATGACGGCTTAGGAACAGTGGGGCAACTGCCTTGTTCAGGGGCAGAAAGACAGATTTTTACCCTGTAAGCTCAGGGATTCGATCTAGCAACCTTTCAGTTACTGGCCCAACGCTCTAACCACGAGGCTACCGGTCCGCCCCACAAGACGAGTCTTGTGAGGCCTGTGGGCATCCTAAAGCAAAACAACTGACATGTACGTGTTCCTGAGAGTCTCAACTTTACACAGTTCAAAGCCACAGACAAAAGTTGGCAGATTGGCTGTACCGACTTCAGACAATTCCCAATACATTTGTATGCATGTGTCTGTGCCTATGTTTGTGTTGCCTCACAGTCCCCATTATACCATTGTGAGAATTCTTGGATGTCTCTCGGTCTGACAAACACCGCTCTGTGTGTTACATAGGCAGATGCACTGGTGCACCCAATGCAAAAAAAACTGTTCTCTATCTTAAACAGATGGATTTTTATGGGGATATTTTTATTATGCCAATTAGATTTCCACAGGGCGTAGACATCAACCTTAGGGGGTTAAGAGTTTGGAATGATATACTATGCATGCCAAATGTATCCATGTATGTAACACAGTATAATCAAATCAGATGGTTTTACAGTATAACAATAGTATTACAATATTTTTCATTAGAATACATGAACACACATTTGAAAAACCACCGCAGAACAAATGTTAAAGATCACAGCTAATATATTAGCCATGGGAGAAGTCGATTACTGTGGGCTACTCACAGCTGAAGTTCTGGAAGGGTAAGCCACAGTAGGAGGCAGGGAAAAGGATGCCATTTGGGACGCAGACCTGTATAAGATCAATAAGATGCTTAAAAACATTAAATAAGTATCTTAAGGCCAAAGTCATGGTTAGAAGCAGAGGTGTAGTGAAGGCTACTGTAGGAGGTAGAGGTGCAAGTTACTAGGCCCCTATTTATTTATAATAATGCCATATTCTGTTCTTTTTTTGTTTGGTTTTTCCAGGTTTCCATTTTTCAGGTTTTTTGCTTTCCGATTTTTTTTCTTGAAAAAACAAATAACAAAATTGGATGTCCACAACAATGCTTAAACCATACCAGGAGACCACTTTTAAGGTCAGGGAAAAAAATGACACATTTACATTTTTTGGTGTAGTCACCTTTTAATGAAAATGTGCACCAGTAAGAGACTGTTGTCACGTTCTTTCCATCGTACGTATGTGTTTTCCTTGTTTTAGTGTTGGTCAGGACGTTAGCTGGGTGGGCATTCTATGTTGTGTGTCTGGTTTGTCCTGATATGGTTCTCAATCAGAGGCAGGTGTTAGTCATTGTCTCTGATTGGGAACCATATTTAGGTAGCCTGTTTTGTGTTGGGTTTTGTGAGTGATTGTTCCTGTCTCTGTGTTTTGCACCAGATAGGGCTGTTTTTGGTTTTCCACGTTCATTGTTTTGTAGTGTTCCTGTTTATCCGTTTTTGATTAAACATGAGTCAATATAACCACGCTGCGTTTTGGTCCTCCTCTACTTCACCACAGGAAAACCCTTACAGAATCCCCCACCACAACAGGACCAAGCGGCGTGGTAATGGGCAAAGGCAGCAGCAGCAGGAACAACAACAGCGAGGTCAGGATTTCGGGACATGGGAGCAGAATCTGGACTACACAACTTGGGAGGAGATACAGATGGGCAGTCGACCCAGGGAGAGTGCCGGAGCCCGCCTGGGATTCGATGGAGCAGTGTGCGGAAGGTTACAGGAGAATGAGGTTGGCGAAGCAAGCACGGCGGCGCGGACGGAAGCCCGAGAGTCAGCCCCAGAAATTTCTTGGGGGGGGGTGGCACAGGGAGTGTGGCAGAGTCAGGAGTCAGACCTGAGCCAACTCCCCCTGTTTACCGTAAGGAGCCATGGATGGAATTGGAGCTGTCGGCAAAGCTGAGTGCTGAGTCTGAGAGTGTTGAGGATGTATTGGACAGAGTAGAGAGAAAGCTGTTGGTTTGGCATAGTATGCACGGCATTCGCCCTGAGGAGCGTGTTAGCTGTCCGATGTCACCCGTGTCAGTTCCTTGTACTCAGCCTGAAATGTGTGTTGGAGTACACCTTCACAACCCGGTGTGTCCTGTTCCTTGCACTCACCCGGAGGTGCGTGGCCCGGTACCACCAGTGCCGGCTCCCCGCACCAGGCTGTTTCTCCGTCCCATCAACACAGGTGCTCCCGCCTGTCCGGCGCTGCCAGAGCTCCCGCTCCTCAGTCCAGAGGCACCAGCGCTCCTCAGTCCAGAGGCGCCAGAGCTTCTCTGTCCAGCGTGGCCAGAGCCTTCCTCCGCTCCAGCGCAGCCGGAGTCTCCCGTCTGTCCGGCGCTGCCAGAGCTCCCGCCCCTCATTCCAGAGGCGCCAGAGTTCCTCAGTCCAGCACTGCCAGAGCCTTCCTCTCCAGTGCCGCCAGTGCCGCCAGTCTGCCCAGCGCCGCCAGTGCCGCCAGTCTGCCCAGCGGCGCCAGTCTGCCCAGCGCCGCCAGTGCCGCCAGTCTGCCCAGCGCCGCCAGTGCCGCAAGTCTGCCCAGCGCCGCCAGTGCCCCCAGTGCCGCCAGTCTGCCCAGCGCCGCCAGTCTGCCCAGCGCCGCCAGTGCCCCCAGTCTGCCCAGTGCCGCCAGTCTGCCCAGCGCCGCCAGTCTGCCCAGCGCCGCCAGTCAGCCAGGATCCGCCAGTCAGCCAGGATCCGCCAGTCTGCCAGGATCAGTTAGATCCGCCAGTGTGCCAGGATCCGCCAGTGTGCCAGGATCCGCCAGTGTGCCAGGATCCGCCAGTCGGCCAGGATCTGCCAGTCGGCCAGGATCTGCCAGGAGCAGTTAGATCCGCCATTCAGCCAGGATCTACCCGAACTGCCAGTCGGCCAGGATCAGTTAGATCCGCCAGTGTGCCAGGATCTGCCAGTGTGCCAGGATCTGCCAGTGTGCCAGGATCTGCCAGTGTGCCAGGATCTGCCAGTCGGCCAGGATCTGCCAGTCGGCCAGGATCTGCCAGGATCAGTTAGATGCGCCATTCAGCCAGGATCTACCCAAACTGCCAGTCGGCCAGGATCCGCCAGTCGGCCAGGATCCGCCAGTCGGCCAGGATCCGCCAGTCGGCCAGGATCCGCCAGTCGGCCAGGATCAGTTAGATCCGCCATTCAGCCAAGATCCGCCAGTGTGCCAGGATCCGCCAGTGTGCCAGGATCCGCCAGTGTGCCAGGGTCCGCCAGTCGGCCAGGATCCGCCAGTCGGCCAGGATCCGCCAGTCGGCCAGGATCAGTTAGATCCGCCATTCAGCCAGGATCCGCCAGTCGGCCAGGATCCACCAGTCAGCCAGGATCCGCCAGAACCGCCAGCCAGCCAGGATCTGGTAGATCCATCAACCTGCCAGAGCTTCCCCTCGGCCCCGAGCTTCCCCTCGGCCCCGAGCTTCCCCTCGGCCCCGAGCTTCCCCTCGGCCCCGAGCTTCCCCTCGGCCCCGAGCTTCCCCTCGGCCCCGAGCTTCCCCTCGGCCCCGAGCTACCTCAGTCCAGTGGGGCCCATTGTTAGGTTTCCTAGGCCAAGGTTAGCGGCGAGGGTCGCCACTCAAGGGACACTGAGGTGGAATAAGAAAATTATGGAGTGGGGTCCACGTCCAGCGCCAGAGCCGCCACCGCGGAGAGAAGCCCACCCAGACCCTCCCCTATAGGTTCAGGTTGTGCGTTCGGAGTCCGCACCTTGGGGGGGTTCTGTCACGTTCTGTCCATCGTTCGTATGTGTTTTCCTTGTTTTAGTGTTGGTCAGGACGTGAGCTGGGTGGGCATTCTGTTGTGTGTCTGGTTTGTCTATTTCTATGTTTGGCCTGATATGGTTCTCAATCAGAGTCATTATGATTATTATAGTCATTCTCCGCAGAGCAGATTTTATTGTGCCTTAGTTACTTACAGCTGAAGTTGAGGACCCAGCAGCCAATCAGGAGACCCAGGAGAGAGAACAGGGTGGGCATCGGCCCATCTGGTACCACCACATAGGTGACTGGAGGAATGGGAGAAAACTGGATTTCATTGAAGAGCTACCATTCACAATGTGTTCCAATTAATAGAAATAGACAGTTGAATAAAAGTTTAATAGAATACTCCATAACATTATTTAAATAAAAAGCTTGGTAGTGTCGTGCAATATCTTTGTTGTGAGTGATTGCAAAACAGACGTGGGTATAATCGGCCCCATTCACAACAGGCTTAGATAATGCGACTTTCTTCTAATAAAAAATGTAAGACATTTTTATTGCATCTTCAGTCAACAAGGCTCTGTGGCTGACAATCTGCAAAATGACCTTAATTGTATCTCTGGGCTAAACTTTATGGTTTACATGCTGTGGAGCTTTGCTCTGCCTTCACTTTAAATAATAGGAGACACTCAGACACTAAAGTCTTTACTACCCAAAGCCCTAAAGACAGACTTTGAGACACAGAGAGAGACAAACACTTCCATTTTCCGTTCATTTGAATACTGTAGTCTAGTGTTCATCACAACAGAAGTCACAAACAGCTTATGAGAAATGACTTCAATTACTTTACAGGCATTCAGCCATGTTCCCGGTTCTAACTGCCATTACCAGAGAGCTGACAAACTGCCTTCTCTGTTGCTCTCTACTACTAGGATTTGCAAAACTCCAAGAAACATATAAGGTACATCTGTATCATCATGTACCTGTATGAGAAACGATTTTGCAACTATTCCTTTCACACTACTAAAACTGTCTTTGATTTCCGGTAGTATCTAAGCACTATGGTTAGACTATCTTGGGTTGTGATGAGATCATCCCAGATACAGTTAAGGTAACAAATGTGCTCTAGCAGGTTGAAGTGGACAGGTAAGTTACCTGAGCAAGAGAAGGCATCAGCCCTCTTTCCTCCCAGGGGGATTCCCAGTTTGGCCAGCTGGTTATGTTGGGACAGTTTACTGCCCAATACTACCACCTGTTCACCCCATCAATGGCCTGAAACACAATAGACTGTAGACAGACCAACTCAAATATTACATAGATTTTTTGGGGGGGGGACCTTAATTTATACAGGCCCATTGAGAATTTTTTTTTTTTCAGAGACCAGTTAAAACACTACCCACAATACCACAACTCCTTTAAACTCCTTTGTTCATAGTTGTATTGTACATTGGGGAATAGTACATTCAGGAAATTGTTAATGTAACATTGATTTTATCTGAGAACAGTGTTGGGATGATGACCATACCTTACTGAGGTTGGGTGGAGGACAGAGAGGGGAGTTGGGGTCCTTCAGAGGCTGACTGACGGATTGGCTGAGTTCACAGCATAGTCCACATGACAAAGACCAAACATATTCCTGTTTGACAAACTGTCTATCTCTGTCTAACTTAAACCAGACAAACCATACAAAATACTATATCCTGACACTAATAAATGGTTATACTTGTCTCTTGTGACATACCCTTTGCCATCTAGTAGCTGTCCTGCATGAAATACAGATTTTCTTCTGGATGTGGAGATTAGGGTTACACAGGCTTGGTAACATGAAATCGCTCATTGGTGACAATATGATACAAGAACACACGGGCTATGCGAATCCAGTGTGCAGCAACGCAGCATAGAGACACTGAAGACAATGTGAAACAGCACGTTCCTGAAGGAGGAGGGGAAGAAGGAGGGATGAGAAAAAGGAGGAGAAGAGGGGAGAAGCAGAACGGGTTGGTGCCTAAAGATTAGGCGTCAGCAAAGATAACACCTGGGGGACAATTAATAGGTCCACTGGTCCATAAAATATTTCATTTGGATTCAAAACCCCCCATACACACTGATAGATACACACAAACATATATATATACAGATAGGCACACACCTACAAACACACACATACAAACGCCTGCACACACACACACTGAAAGGAAGTGCATCGTTTTGGTTTATGGAACAGCACACCAACGAAGTAGCTAAATAAAAGTTAAAGGCATGGAAAATATTTTGGGCAGCTGTTGTGTGTCTCCAAGGCCTCGATCAGACCGACATTCACCTTTTGCTACTATTTCTGTCAAGGTTACTCATACAATTGAATTAAATCCAACCTACGCACCACACAGAACACATTGCAAACGCAGCGTTCCATTGGAAATGAATGTACTTCTGGTGTACCAAAATGCAATAACGCTGTTGGTCTGATCGAGGTGTTAGGGGTGTGGGTAACCACTGAAACCAAGCCTTGCATAAATGTATGAATCGATCAATTCAGAGTTGCACACATACTGTACACAGTGCAAAGAGTTCTGTCCTAAAATTTGCTCAAACTTCCCCCATTTACATATGACAAATCCTGCTATAAATGAACAGGCCAAATGTTTAATATTGAAGTAGATACCCCATTGAAATCCAATGTTATTGATCCTGATGCATACATAATGTGTAAGGATCCAAGCCAAGCCATTGACAGACAGAAGAGGCACCAGAAACACCAGATGCATGAATGTGTCCAGCTCTATGTGCAGCTGGGGAAGCAAGGCGAACAGCTGTGAACACTCCAAAACACCTTGTCTGGGAGTGCCGGGAGGGGAGCATGTCATCTGTAGCTTCAGATATCATCTGTCTATAATCATCATTTGGTGGGTGCTTTTATTTGTCCTATTTCACACATGTAGAAGTGTGTATTAATGTGTGAATTTGATGTAATATTTTTTGGCATATCCAAACTATTTCCGAGTCTAGAGAGACTATGTCATCTGTATTGACAGAGAAGACATGTGCCTCCACCCGTGACAAACACACACTTTCCAAGTAATCTAAATCCACAAACAAAGAAGACGGTCTGTCCTGTGTTGCAGATGCAGAGCTGGGTTGAGGCAGGCACTATCAAGATGGACGATCTCAAAGTGGACATGGCCACAGAGAAATATTCGTCCCCTCACTGTGCAGCTCTGTGTGGCAATCAATCCAGTGATGGCACTGGTTCTCTGTCTCCAACCCAGCCTTTAGGGAAATAACTTCTGACTTAGAGAGCCAGGGGGTATGTGTGTGTGTGTGTTATCGCGCAGCAGCATGTGTGCATCCCTGTGTTTGTGTGGAGGCTAGATTAATTGATAGTGTGTGACGGGCAAGGGTTGCATTTGTCTTGTGGCATCATGACAGATTGTCTGGGAACCGGTCTCTTTTGCCTTGCAGACAACTAGCAGGCAGGTAGGATAAACCTGAGTAAATCTGCTGTTGCTAACCTCCGTCGCCAAGGCCCCGGGCGCCACCCACTACTGCACATCAATGTGATGAGTTGGGAAAAGAAAAGGAAGGAGAGAGAAAGGAAATATGGGGGGAGATAGAGGTGGAAAATATATTGTAGAAGGGATAGAAGGAGGAGAGAGTAGAGAGGGGGGAATGGTAAAATCAAGGAAGGAAGGAAGAACAGACTGGAAAAAGAGAAGCAGGAAGGAAGGAGGAGAGAGAACAGACTGGAAAAAGAGAAGCAGGATGGGAAAAGACAGGACTAAAAGAAAGCAATTGCTGCTCCAGCTCTCCATTAATGACTGTCCTCTCACAACACACACACCAGAACGCATCAGCCCTGCTCCATTGGTCTGTACATTATGAGGTCACAACACTTCACCATCCATCAGCCAATGAGTGTCACCTACTGTGTGATTGTAGTTATCCATCTAGTGCACATCATGCTACAAGAAAAATTATTACTACCTCAGTCTCTTTTCATGCTGACTTCAGGTGAATGATTTTAGATTAAGTCAGCATGAAAAGAGACAGATATTTTCTCTTGGGGTTGCAGGTAGCCTAGCAGTTAGAGCAATAACCGAAAGGTTGCTGGTTTGAATCCCCGAGCCGACTAGGTAAAACATATGTTGATGTGCCCTTGAGCAAGGCACATTACCCTTTTTCTGTGCAAAAGAATGTAGAAATAAACATCTCTATTCTATCCATACTCACGAAACGCTCTGTGAAGCTCAGTGTTGACAGCGTCAAGTAGAGGAGAGTCGTTCTCATTGCCTGGTGTGTTCAACAGCACCCCTCTAGTAACCAATGCCTCCACTACACACTGGTGGCCCAGGTTATACACTTTGTGCTGAAACACAGGAGTGTTATTACATACCATATACAGTCCCAGTCAAAAGCTTGGAGACACCTACTCATTCAAGGGTTTTTCTTTATTTGTACTATTTTCTACATTGTTAAATAACAGTGAAGACATCAAAACCATTTTTATTTTTTATTTCACCTTTATTTAACCAGGTAGGCTAGTTGAGAACAAGTTCTCATTTACAACTGCGACCTGGCCAAGATAAAGCATAGCAGTGTGAACAGACAACACAGAGTTACACATGGAGTAAACAATTGACAAGTCCTTCTGTGGCTCAGTTGGTAGAGCATGGCGCTTGTAACGCCAGAGTAGTGGGTTCGATTCCCGGGACCACCCATACGTAGAATGTATGCACACATGACTGTAAGTCGCTTTGGATAAAAGCGTCAGCTAAATGGCATATATTATTATATTATAAGTCAATAGCACAGTAGAAAAAAAAAGAGAGTCTATATACATTGTGTGCAAAAGGCATGAGGTAGGTGAATAATTACAATTAAATAACACATATGAAATCATGTAGTAACCAAAAAAGTGTTAAAATCAAAATATATTTTATATTTGCGATTCTTCAAGTAGCCAGCTTTTGCCTTGATGACAGCTTTGCACACTCTTGGCAACCAGCTTCATGAGGTAGTCACCTGGAATGCATTTCAATTAACAGGTGTGCCTTGTTAAGTTCATTTGTAGGGAATTTCTTTCATCTTAATGAGTTTGAGCCAATCAGTTGTGTTGTGACAAGGTATGAGGGCTATACAGAAGATAACCCTATTTTTTTAAAGATCAAATTCATAGTATGGCAAAAACAGCTCAAATAAGTAAAGAGAAACAGTTCATCATTACTTTAAGACATTCAGGTTAGTCAATCCGGAAAATTAAGAACTTTTAAAGTTTTTCCAAGTGCAGTCAGAAAAACCATCAAGTGCTATGGTGAAACTGGCTCTCATGAGGACCGCCACAGGAAAGGAAGTCTCAGAGTTACCTCTGCAGTGGGTAAGTTCATTACACGGAACACAAACTGGCTGCGCGCGTGCGCTATCGTGCATACATTTATTTTGCCCCCCCACACCAAACGCGAACAGGACACGCAGGTTAAAATATCAAAACAAACTGACCCAATGACATTAATTTGGGGACTGGTCGAAAAGCATTAAACATGTATGGCGAATTTAGCTAGTTAGCTTGCACTTGCTAGCTAACGTTAATTTGTCATTTAGCTGGCTTGCTGTTGCGAGCCAATTTGTCCTGGGATATAAACATTGAGTTGTTATTTTACCTGAAATGCACAAGGACCTCTACTCCGACAATTAATTCACATATAAAAACGGCCAACCGAATCGTTTCTAGTCATCGCTCCTCATTCCAGGCTTTTTCATTGTTTAAATTATATGGTGATTGCATCTAAACTTTCATTGTATTAACACGACTACCGGCAAAACAGTTAGTCTTTCAATCACGTCTTTCAATCACCTGCTTCTATAAACCAATGAGGAGATGGGAGAGGCAGGACTTGCAGCGCGATCTGCGTCAGATATAGGAATGAGTTCTATTTTAGCCCTTGGCATCGCAGACACTAGTTGGCGCGCGAGCAGTCTGGGTGCAATAATTGAATAACATGGATTTCTAAATGTATTTTGCAACGCACGCGACGTGTCCGGTCTGGTCAGCATGTTAGAGTTAGCAGTCTCAGAAATTGCAGCACAAATAAATGCTTCAGAGTTCAAGTAACAGACACATCTCAACAACTTGGGACAAGAAACACAAGCAATGGATATTAGACTGGTGGCAATCACGTGCCTTTGTGAGAAGCAGTGTATGTGAACAGATGATCTCTGCATGTGTGGTTCCCACCGTGAAGCATGGAGGTGATGTGGGGGGGTGCTATGCTGGTGACACGGTCTGATTTATTTAGAATTCAAGGCACACTTAACCAGTATGGCTACCACAGCATTCTGCAGCAGTATTGCCATCCCATTTGGGTTGTGCTTAGTGGGACAAGTAATTTGTTTTTCAACAGGACAATGATGATGGAGTGCTGCATCAGATGACCTGGACTCCGCAATCACCCGACTTCAATCCAATTGAGATGGTTTGGGATGAGTTGAACCACAGAGTGAAGGAAAAGTAGCCAACAATTGCTCAGCATGTGGGAACTCCTTCAAGACTGTTGGAAAATCATTCCAGGTGAAGCTGGTTGAGAGAATGCCAAGAGTGTGCAAAGCTGTCAAGGCAAAGGGTGGCTACTTTGAAGAATCTAAAATATTTTGATTTGTTTAACACTTTGTTATTACATGATTCCATATATGCTATTTCATAGATTTGATGTCTTCACTATTATTTGACAATGTAGAAAATAGCTAAAAATAAAGGAAAAACCCTTGAATGAGTTGGTGTGTCCAAACTTTTGACCGGTACTGGACATTTAAGCAATAAGGCCTGAGGGGGTGTTGTATAGGACCTATATACCGCGGCTATGGGTCGTTTTATTTCGCACGAGTACCTGGATACAGCCCTTGACAGTGGTATATAGGCCATATACCACTAACCCCCTGAGGTGTCTTATTGCTTTTATAAACCGGTTGCCAACACAGCAAGGCAAGGAACGACACATCTAAATTGAACATTTAGCTTTTAATAAATAAATTCATAAATACATTCCGGCAGAAAAAGTAGTCCGGACAAAAGTTGTTGCTAGACTGGCTGCTGTGAAACATAACCACAGGCTAGATAGCAAACGTACATTACATTCATGTAAAAACTGTGTCTGTACATATTTTAAATCAGTCAGTTTTAAGAAAATGTTCTCCCTCCTTCCCCTTCGCCCAAAATTAAGTTGAACATCAAACCACACTTTGTTCACCAAACCCTCAGATGTTTCAGTGTCCAGAGCCTTGGATTGTTTGATGAGCTGCATGTCGTGTTCAAACTTCAGTTATGGCTGCATGATGGGCAGTTTTGTCGCGCCCCTCTTTCCTCAACGTTTTAATTACGCCTACAAACACATGTACTGTAGATGGTTGGTTGTCTTTTGCTGTCTAGACAGGAAGACTGAGGGAGATGAGGCTTCACTCACCAGTGGGGTCCATCCAGCGTCGTCTTTCAGGTTGGGGTCAGCCCCCTGGCCTAGGAGCTCCTTCACGGTCTCCACATCTCCCTGTGGGGTGGACAGATCGGTGAGACAAGCCACAAGTTTAGGGTCAAAGACCCGTGTGCACATGCTATCCAAACACATCGGCTGATCCAAACTTATCTTACACAGGCATCATAGGCCCTGCAGCTGTTATCAAATCAGGTTCTCAGGTACAGAGTCAGTAATTAGAGACATGAGAACATGCCCTTCACACAACCGGCATCATTGTATGACCCTATATAGGGTGAAATTTGGGACATGGTCAGAAATGAGATCAGAGACATATTCCCCCAGGTTTTATGTTTGTCACACCCCGATCTGTTTCATCTGTCTTGTGCTCGTCTCCACCCCCCACCAGGTGTCTCCCATTTGTCCCCATTATCTCATGTGTATTTAAACCAGCGTTTTCTGTTTGTCTGTTCGTCTTGTCCTACCAGCGTGTTTCCTGTGCTCTGACCTTTCTGCCTGCCGTCCTGTACCTTCCTGACTGATTGATTTGGATCACAACTCTTTGCCTGCCTTTACTTACCTTTTGCCTGCCCCTTGTACTGTAATAACCTCTGAGACTCATACGCTATAATTGGTACTATTACAGCTCAGGCTAAGACCCATATGCTGACACAGGAGGCGGATAGTACAAGTCTCAGAGTTTATTATAGTACAAGGGGCAGGCAAAAGGTAACTCATTGTAGACAAAGTCGTAATCCAAATCAGAGTCAGGCATGTACAGGACGGCAGGCAGGGTCAGAACTAGAGCACAGGGAACACGCTGGTAGGAAATGACGGGACAAGATGAACTGGCAACAGACAAACAGAAAACGTAGGTATAAATACACAGGAGATAATGAAGACAAATGGGAGACACCTGGTGGGGGGTGGAGACGAGCACATGACAGATGAAACAGATCAGGGTGTGACAATATTACTCTTGTATTTTATTGTAGTCTTAAGATTGCCTTTTGAAGTGCCTTTTGAATCTGGCTTAAATCTGACTTTCTAAATCTCTCCTGGTTGTACTGTGGTTCTCTCATTGCCCATAGTACTACTCTTAGCTGATCAGACAAGCATTCCCTTCCTTTCTCAGCCCTGGGAGAATAGTTGGAGCTTAACATAAGCCCTGTAAACACAGCTGTAATCCCTGCCTGGATCCTCCACAAGGTAATCAATGTTCCAACGCTGTGAATGGTTGATAATAGCACCAGGTCAGGGATCAGCTGCTGCTGTGTAGATCACATGTTGACATGTCTCTAGTAACTGACTCTTGGCCTGTAACCCCGATTGATAATAGCAGCAGGTCTGGGATCAGCTGCTGTGTTTGGAGGGCACCTGTCTCTAACTGAACCTGGGAATGATTGATAAAAGCAGCATGTCTGGGATCAGCCTGAGATCAACTGCTGTGTTTGGAGGGTATTTTGCCATCTCTCTTAAGAACTGACCCAGACCCTGTGAAACATGTCCTGTTAATCTCACCATTATAGCAGCCAGGTGCAGGGGTGTCTATCCCTTGCGGTATCTTTTCACAACAGCTGGGCTGCTCTCTGAGACTCTCCATGGAGATGTCTTCCCCAGGGGGGCCGGGAAACAAGGGCTGCTGGTGCTCTCCTCCTCTGGATCTCCTGGTGCTGGTGATGGTCCTTCTGTCTGGGCCTGTCAACATGGTAGAAAGGGCTGGGAGTGGAGCCCTCTCCAGTCTGACATCTACTCTGGCAGGGAGATGCCTTGTTTTTTGGGGGTGTACTCTGTGAAAGGTTTTTCTCTTCTGCACAGGATCATTTGGGAGTGTGCTTGGGATGAGAGAATAGAATTGGCTTTGTAGTAGATTTCTCATTTTGTTTGAGGTGTTTAGCAGAGAATTTATCTAGCCGAGAGGGGCTGGTGTATGACCTGCTCTCCTTCCTCTCTGACATCTCCTTCTCCCCCACTGCCAGTTGATCGCCTCCAACCTCTGCATCTTGATCTTCTGCTTGGTTTCTTTACGTGTCGTTGGTTTCTGCCAACCCCAAGCTGCAGGCTTCCTGACACCACCATTTCTTGTCTTAGTTTTTGTGCTTTAACACAGTTCTCTGACTGTGCTTGTAGTTCAATGGGAAGGGCATCTGAAATGACTGAAGAAAACAAAAGGACTGAAAAACACACCAAAACTACTCTCACCTAAGCTAACATTGCAAGTCAAAGTACATTAGACTATTGCATTTCCAATAATCTCATCCCCAGCCTATCGCGCACAGCACATATAAACCTGGGATTTCAACAATTCAAAGTTTGCCTTAATGGGAGTGAACATAGATTACTATTAGATTGAACAACTGAGTAAATTATTTATCATTTCATTTTGGTAAATTATACGACTGTGAGCTGCACAAGACATATACAGGGGAGGGTGAGGGGGGAGATGATTGGTAAATTAAGACCATTAAGACAATGCATATGCACCAGGAGTTTCTCCAAGTTTGACTCATTGGTCCACCAGACTCTCTGCGTATTTGGGTGGAAACGTCTGGGAATGACATTACATTTCCAAAAACGAATCCAATACAGGGGCTATAATGGCATTGGTGAAAGCAAGCAGTAAGGTAGCACTATAATTTCCTCTTTCCTTGTCACTGCACAATTTATATTCAACTAGAATCACCTGTGGTTGTGTTCGGTTGTCTGCTCTGCATTCATTCACAGAGACTGCCTTGCTTGTCACACACCCAGCCTGTTCTGCCTAGCAAGCAAGCTAGCATCTAATTTGGTGACCCAGGGGGGCATGTAGCTGCCAGTCAGTGTAGTCCTCTACCACTTCTACAACATGAACATCACCCCTGTTTGTCAGAGCAGAGGTCTACAAGCTAAACACCACCATACATAATAGCAATGTATTATTACTGTCATTAACAGGGTGCTGATGGGAGATAAGGAAAAATCCCAGAGGGAATACATGGTAATACTGCCATTCAGGGCTTAGGGATATAGGCCTACCTATGTTAAAGAATACTATCATTTATATCCTACAGGTTGTACGTACCTACAGGGGAAACAATGGGAAAGCTTAGTCCTTTGTCTAGCTTATTATCATATTTAGTGACACAGTCTTAACCTGTCCTCAGGGGGAATCAACAGTGAGTCTAGGTTGTGGAAAAGTTCAGTGCTGTCTGTAAAATATTTGTCTATTCATCCTGTTCAGTGATGGTTGTTATACTAAGGTTATAATACTTTTGTAAAGTACCTGAATCTTTGGGGCCTGAGGGATTAAGCAGTGAGTCAAAGTTATGGAAGAGTTCTGTGATATTGATAAACTGTCTGTTTATTTTGTATTTATTTAACCTGTATTTAACTAGGCAAGTCAGTTAAGAACAAATTCTTGGGCCTGTGGTCAAATTCTTGGCGCACTGGTCTAAGGCATCGCAGTGCTAGCTGTGCCACTAGAGATTCTGTGTTCGAGTCCAGGCTCTGTCGCGGACGGCCGCGACCGGGAGAGCCATGGGGCGGCGCACAATTGGCTCAGCGTCGTCCGGATTAGGGGAAGTTTGACCACCCGGGATGTCCATGTCCCATCGCGCACTAGCAACTCCTGTGGCGGGCCAGGTGCAGTGCATGCTGACATGGTCGCCAGGTGAACGGTGTTTCTTCTGACACATTGGTGTAGCTGGCTTCCGGGTTAAGTGGGCATTGTGTCAAGAAGCAGTGCGGCTTGGTTGGGTTGTATTTCGGAGGACGCACGGCTCTCGACCTTCGCCTCTCCTGAGTCCGTACAGCAGTTGCAGCGATGAGACAAGACTGTAACAAATTCTTATTCACGATGACGGCCTACCTGGCCAAATGCTCCATTTCAAAACAAGAAAATCAAGTCACCATTTTGAGCATAGCAGAAGTTCTTTGAAAATGCGTCACAGCTCCCTTAGTTTTTGGATAGGAGTTCTGCCAGAAAGGAAGCGGTGAAGAGAGAGGAATAACTGGGTTTAAAATCTGTTTTGTTCCAGCAGGTGCCGTTATTTTCAGTTTGGTTTGGAGGTCAATGAGTGTGGAATTTGGTTAACAAAAAATGTATGGTTTATTTTCTACATGTGGCTTATTTGATTGAATATAAATTTAGCAATGGTTAGGTTGTTATGAGTGTACTTTGTAACTTTGAGAAAAAATACTTTTTCCCGAGTAGTGCCTGTTGTTCACACATGCATCTGCCCACTCATTGGATAGAATGGTCCACTCTGATCTTGCCTCCTCCCGACTGCCTTCCATTTTTGAAGACATTTATTTACAGTATCTGGTCTATAGACCCCTTTCTGTGTTTGTATACATTGCCGCACGAAGGAGAGCGCGTAAGTAGGTGGCAGAACATGTGGAATTTCTTATAGAATGACAGCAAAATAAATGTTGCTTATGAGAGACATTCACAATACTTTTGGATTATAATCAGATTTTAAGGCTTGTTATTAATGAATGTCCTACTTAATATAATGTCTGTGTCATAATCGCATATCAACTGCATTATCCTTAAAAAAACACTTAAACTTCAACCAGTAAATGTCTCTTTGGCTAGCTTTTTCTACAGCCTATATCAATTAGCATTTGTATTCTAGCTAACAAATGCTGCAGTCAAAAAAGTTATTGTGCAAAGATCACAACCAAATATAATATTAGTAATTGTTCATGCTAGAATCAAAACACCATGGGAACCCAAAACAGTTATTTTGTAAAAATGGCGATAGCTTTCTAACTGCCGCCAAGAGTTGAGCACATCTGTGGGTGACGTCAGTGTGTCGCGTACTGGAAAGGGGTCTATATGATGGATAATCTGTGGTTGTTTTTCACTATATTGGATCACTCTGCGGGGGATGGATACATCTGAGGTGAGGATTTAGAGATTTACTCCCGTGTACACCTGTGTCACGGCTGGGGTCCGCCCCTATATATAGACCCCATGGCCGCGACACACGTTCTATTTCATTGTCTCAGCGGACGTCTGTATGGTTTGAGGAACACATTTTCTGAAGTTCGCTTGGTAAGTCACTGGTAAGTGTAATATCTTGCATGGAAGTATACTCACTCGCTGTTTGCTGTCTGGAGCAGCTGGGCACATGGCCAGCCCCTCCTCTTGAGTGCTCCACTCACTGGAGCACTCAGTTGATCTGTATCTTCCGCCCATGGTTTATCATACTTGTGTTTCGTTAGTGTTACACTACGACTCCGTGTGCATCCACTACTAGTATGTTGGTTCTTGCTGCCACACATTTTTATTTACCTTACACAACTTGCCGACTGGCTTGTTCTATGTGTGTGTTGTGAATTGCTTTAACATGCTGCTCCCGGCGTTGGGTTCTGCTAATTACCCTGCGGGTTTTTGTCTTGTTCTTTCCCCTGCAGAGTGTAAGAGTATCAAGGTGGGCTTTCCACTATATTGAGGCATTAACTTTGGAGTTCCTGAACAGAGTTACTCCATCAAATGGTGCTGTTTTTACTGCTTGGATATTCAACCAGGTAATATTGCAGTTTGCATAAAACATCAAAACAAATCAATCAAATCCATTACCTGGTTGTCGTTTTTTGTCTGCCTGTTGTCCCACACGGGTCTTCGACATTTTTTACAGAGGTACTGAGTAGTTATCCCTCACCGGGTTCCTATTCCTTCAAGCGAGTCATGACATAAACTCTCCCAGGGCGTCAGACCCCTGCTCCGTGGTCTTGTAGGCTGGGCTGAGCTTATGGCTTCCCTTTGTGACAGGTGTGATGTTGGCATCCCCCCAGGGGATCCGGATACCTTGTGTATGCACTGCCTGGGTTTGAGCCATGTGGAGAGGGCGGTGGAGCACCCTACTGGATGCCTGTTTTGTGTGGTGGTCTCAGAACGCCTTTGCCTGGCGCAAATGGGGGCCATGCGCGATTGGGTCGGCCAGGCTCGGCCTCAGGCATCAGCGAGCTGTTAGTCGCACTACTGGGCCCAGTACCCCGTCGCAACCTACCTGCACCCGAACGACAGTGGGGTCCTTCTCCTGCCATCGCCTCATGCTATGGGACGACAGTGGGGAGGGGCACAGCGTGCGGTGGAGCAACAACCTGTCAACCGTCACAGGGATGTGCCTGGAGGACCCAGGCGCTCGGGGCACCAGAGGAGTGGTGGGCCCCGGCAGGACCCCTGACACACCCTTCCCTGGCCTCGGCCGGTTCTCCCGGTCTCAAAGGGTGAAGTGAGAGGAGGGTATGGAGTCCACCTGGGTGTTGTCCACAATGCTCGAGGGGTACCAACTTCAATTACGGTGTCTGCGCCCGTCCTTCAGGGGCCTTTGTGTCACCACGGTGGACCACCCCCTGAAGAAAACCCTGTGGCTGGAGATCTTCTAACTCCTGGACAAGGGTGCCATCCACAGGATCGAGACATCAGAACGACTAGGTGGGTTCTACTCCCCTTATTTTGTGGTCCCCAAAAGAGACGGAGGGTTTCGACCAATTCTGGACCTCCGCAACCTCAATGGGTACTTGAAGGTACTGAGGTTCCACATGCTGTCCCCAGCCCCCGTGTTGCAGGCCATTCCAGTGACCAGTGGTTTGTTATGATGGACCTGAGGGATGCGTACTTCCATGTTCCTGTTCACCCAGCTCATTGGCAGTACCTCTGATTCACTTTCGAAGGGACGGCTTACGAATTCATGGTTCTTCTCATAGAACTCTCCTTGGCACCCCGCACTTTCACAAAGTGCATGGACCCTGTCCTGGCACCTCTCACATCCCAAGAATTGTTGATCCTCAATTACCTGGACGATTGGCTGATTTGTGCCCCGACCAGGACCCAGGACCTGTCAGACAGAGAGATGCTCCTGACCCACACCGGTGGGCTGTGCATTACTGTAAACAACAAGAAGAGTCGTCTGATCCCCACCCAGAGGGTGGCCTTTCATTGGCATGGAACTGGACTCAGTCCCCACGAGAGCACGCCTGCCCACCAGAAGGCTTCAGGCGATCTTATCTTGCCTCGACCACTTTCGTCAGGGGTGGTATCCACCTGTTGGGCTTGCTGACGGCGGCCTCATTGATGATTTCCCTGGGCCTGCTCCATCTCCGGCCTCTTCAATGGTGGTTCAACTCCCACCGGCTGCACCCGAAGCACCACTGCCGCATAGTGCCTCGGGCTATTGTTGAGGTGGCGCTGTTGCTCCTTTCTCTCAGGTGGGGTGGAAATGCTGAGGATGTGTCAGCACAGACGCCTCCCAGATCGGGGGGGTGTTACCAAGGGCAGGTCGGCCAGCGGCTGTTGGGGCTGCCCCCTTGGAGCAGCAGGCACATCAATACACTAGAGCTCCGAGCTCTACTCAGCCTTTTCTTCCACATCTGAAGGGAAGACATGTCCTGGTGAGAACGGACAACACCACAGTTGGTGGCTTACATCAATCATCATGGTGGACTGAGGTCACACCGCCTCCATCTTATGGCAAGGGAGCTCCTTCTTTGCGCTCAGGGTTGTCTAGTGCCTCTACGCGTGGCGCACATACCTGGCATACCTGGCATCCTGAATGTGGTAGCGGATATGGTCTCGGGGGAGGGCCTGCCACCTTGGGATTGGAGCCTACATCCCCAGGTGGTGTAGCACCTGTGGAACAAGTTGAGGAGGGCACAGATGGACCCGTTTGCCTCCCTGGACAATGGACACTGCCCCCTGTGGTACTCCATGATGGAGCCACCAAGACCTCTGGCTCATGATTGGCCAGGGCTGGAGCTTTACGCATGCCCCCCTTTTCCCCTGATCCAGGCTGTGCTGGACAGGACCAGGATGGTGGAGCATCATCTGCTGTTGGTGGCCCCATACTGGCCCAGACGACCCTGGTTCAGCCTTCTCCTGTCACTGTTGTCTGGGACACCTTGAACAGCACCAATGGTCCATGTTAGGACTACAGGAGGGTGTAATGTACACCATACAGAGCGCAAGGGCACCGGCTACAACCGCGGAATACCAGTTGCGCTGGCGGTTGTTCTGCTCTTGGTGCACTGGTATTGAGGTTGTGCCCGAGTAATGCGGGGTGTGGTATGCCCTCGAATACCTGCAGTCTCACTTGGATGAGGGCTTGGCAGCCTCTACACTGAGAGTGTATTTTGGCTGCTACGTCTGCCTGCCATGTGGGGTGGATGGACAGGCCAGTGGGCCGCCATCCCTTGGTCTCCAGGTTTATGAAGGGGGTTCGTCGCATGCGTCCAGCTACTGTAGGACCCACTCAATAGCGGGCTGGGATCTGGATGTGGTCTTGGCAGCTTTGGCAAAGCTGCTTTTCGAACCATTGGAGTCTGCCTCCCTGAAACACCTCTCTATGAAGGTGGCTTTCTTGGTAGTGATTACTTCCATGAAGAGGATGGATGAACTCCATGCTCTTTCGGTAATTTCTGAGTGCTACCGGATGGTGGGAGGAGTATATTTCTCTGTCCCAACCCTTAATTCCTCCAGAAGGTTCTGTCAGGCAGGCATGACAACATCCCTTTTATCCTGTCTGCTTACGACCCCCCGGCAGTGGCGGGGGAGTCTGGGTCTCCCCCCGGCATGCTGTGCCCTGTGCGGGCACTGGCTGCCTATGTGGAGCGGACACAGTGAGAACAACAGACCAGCTCTTTGTCTGCTTTGGTGAGAGAGTCCTGGGGGCTGGGCTATCTAAGCAGAGGCTCTCTCACTGGATCGTGGACACGATTACGACAGCATACCACCTGGCTGGCAGGCCAGTGCTGGGATCTGTGATGGCACATTCAACACAAGGTGTGGTTGCGTCCTTGACTCTACTGAGAGGAGTGCCCCTCTCTGATATCTGCGCTGCGGCCAGCTGAGCTTCCTCTTGCACCTTTGCTAGGTACTATCGGGTAAATGTGGCACCTCCCTCTGTGGTTGGTTCAGCGGTCTTGGGCATCGCCTCCCCTTCCAGGGACTGTGCCGGAACCCCCCTTTCACATTGATGGCCTCTGTGACTCGGCCCCACACTGGGACTTCGCTGCTGGCTGGCCACGTCCCTCTTGCACCGACTAAATCTGGTACGAGTATACCAATATATTGGAGTGACCCAATATAGTGAAACATAATAAAGGTTACGTATGTATCACTCCAATCCTCTATGGTGCTCGAGGCGCCTCTAAAATGATGTAGAGAACGTGTGTCACGGCCATGGGGTCTATATATAGGGGCGGGCCCCAGCTGTGACAAAGGTGTACACAGGAGTAAATCTGTAAATCCTCACCTTGGATGTATCCCTCCGCCACGGAGTGATACCAATATATTGGAGTGATCCATATAGCTCACATAACCTTGGTTACATACGTAACCTTCATTCTGCCAATCTTTGGTCCACTACCTACTGTGTTGTTTCTCCTGCCAAAGCGTCAGGGAGGGGGGTGTCGGTGATGTAACTGCGTAACCCCACCTTGCAATTCTTTGTTTTCTTTTTCTTCTATGGTATTATGGCGGTCTGCAAACAAATGTTAAATGTACATGCCGCCACCTACTGTATTGGATGTGTATCAGCCTACTATTCTGTAGTATGAATTCATTACACTTTGTGAAAAAATGTCCCTACCAACTAACTCAGGGTACAATAAAACCTCACCGCTATTCCACTACTTTGGCCCTATCTGATCCTACCCCAAACCAGCAGCCTGGGAGGGCAGGACACTATCATTTAAAACATCATGTAACTATTTTGCAGTAAAATCTTGGACAACCAAGTATTTCTCTGCAGCTGCCACCACAACATATTTCCTCTGTGATTTATGTTCCATTCCTGCAGTACAATTGACAACCAGTTTACACACACAACTTTTTCCACTGAATCTACACATTGCTTTGTCTCATATTGTTGGAGGAAATTATGGTTGAAATGATTAATTATGTATACATTTAGAACCATTTATTTTAATACTATTATGTTATGGTATGAAATGTATGGGTTCTTGGTTAAACTAGGACCGAAAATGTAGGTAAAACAAATTAATTGTCTGTACCTTGTGGGTTTAAGGGAGAAAGGAGGGCATATCTTTTCAGACAGATAAGAATGTTTGTTTGATGTTCCATTAGTGGAGAAAAGTATATCTTTTAGACAGATTGGAATGTTTGTTTTATGAGGGGAGTAGAAGACATCTCCAGACCTGAAGACACTGCGCTATTGTGTGGATCGGAGAGAGTGTGAGAAACTGATGACACATTTTATTTTCTCTCTTTAAAATGTAATGTTCTTTGTATTTTGGGTCAGTACTCTCTTGAATTAAACGCTGTTACCTGACTTTTAAGACTGGTCTCCATCTAGTTCATGCATAAATGATAAATTTGGTTTTGGCTACAAAACATATAGGAATTTAGAATTCCTCTAACACATGTCCTCCTGCACACTTCTCACATCTAGGAATCTCCCTCCTACAGACTGCTGCCACATGCCCATAAGCTTGACACCTAAAACACCGTAATGGAGTCGGGACAATAGCTCTGATGGGATAACTGACACATCCTAACTTGACCTTGTCAGGCAAAGGCTCTGCACCGAAATTCAGCAGGACAGACTTAACGCAACCCCGTTATCACTCCTTTCAATGGTGCCCTGCTACGGAGAGCAAAGCAAGTCAGAGCTCTTGTCCCTATTTGCGTGGTCTAGAGCGCCTGCTCCCTCTGGACAGAAGAAACTCTAAAAATCAACAGTCCCCAACCTCTTCTCCCACCCTCCAACTCTCTCATCAGCATCATTGAAAGGGGAGAGTTATTAGTGAAAGAAGATATGAATCCCATTAGCCAATGAATGGAGAAAGTATAACACCTCAACCAGCAGACTGTCGACCAATCCCGTTCAATTTAACTATCTTTTGTCCATAAAAACAGCTGGATGTAATGACAAAAACCTACAATTTCCATACAATTCGCAACAGATATGTACTGTATGCGGATATTCTAAAATCTGCATTTAAACAATATCCACATTTTCCCACCAGAGATGCTTTCATCAAATTGACTTGTTGTGGATAAAAGGCTGTGCCTGAAGTACTGCACACAATTTACTTTTTCACAAAAGTTTTCATGTACCAAATAAAAATGTAAAGTTCAATGTGTTTCCATCCCATTTTTAACTCCACCGATAGTTGGGTCACAAAAACTGTTGCGTTAAAAAGCAAATATCCCTACAATGGTTTTGGCACATGCTTATAATCAGCCGCTTGCAGATAGAGTGCAGGTAGGCTAGTCTACATGAAGAGATTATTATGGATAAGAGTGAGAAT
The DNA here is from genome assembly GCF_023373465.1 of Oncorhynchus keta. NCBI lineage: Eukaryota > Metazoa > Chordata > Actinopteri > Salmoniformes > Salmonidae > Oncorhynchus > Oncorhynchus keta. The sequence continues at coordinate 28,363,822 of NC_068454.1, forward strand.
ATTTTTATTTGTCAAGCGGCAGTCAAGCCTCGATTATTATGTTACCTGGATAAGACCCTCGATATTTATAGAAAATGAGCATCAAGATCACTGTGAACTTACACCACCCTGTGAAGTTCATCATTAATGATTTCATCTGTAGTCTAATAAATGGAATGGTTTCCAGAGTCTAGTGGGACGACCACACAGTATATCATTGCGTGACTCCCAAGTTTACTTCAATATGATTATTATTATATCAATATTTGCGCATAAAGGCGTTTCCACCGACATTCCTAACACATATTTTATCCACACAAAAAGATCCCACCATGTCGACCTAACAAATTATCTGTCGGCATTTAAAATTGTAGGCCTATCGAAACTCCGTTTCCATCACAGCTGATCGTAATTTGTTTTGTTTATACTGTGATTTTACTCACATAAAACTGTGGATGGAAACATGGTTAGTGTCTAATAAGAATGTAGTGGATGAAGTGTTTCCATTACTCATTTAGGAAAATTGCGCATTAATAAATTGCCGACAGCCTGTATGCCCTCCCACCTATCTGTTACATGTCTCAGGTTGCCCGCGAAAGCCAGCATTGATCAAATGTAATAATTGACTAATATTTCTCATATTCTAATCATTCTAATGTGCCAATGTATCGCCATGGTCTGTGTCATGGTGAACCTTGCACTCCTGTAGATCTTAAATAATTGGATGGTGAAACTTGCATCCAGCCAACCAGAAGAGCAAGGCGAAGCAATTCAGTAATTCTTGAAAGTCAGGTCAATCCCTGTCCTGCAAAGAAACATTATTTGTATAGTTTTATTTTGGAAGCAGTAAGCATTACTATCATGTAATACGGTGTATAAAAGAACCATGTACAGTGGCAAGAAAAAGTATGTTAACCCTTTGGAAATACCTAGATTTCTGCATAAATTGGTCATAAAATTTGATCTGACCTTCATCTAGGTCACAACAATAGACAAACAGTCTGCTTAAACTAATAACACACAAAGAATTAAACATTTTCATGTCTTTATTGAACACACAGTGTAAACATTCACAGTGCAGGGTGGGAAAAGTATGTGAACCCTTGGATTTAATAACTTGTTGACCCTACTTTGGCAGCAATAACCTCAACCAAATGTTTTCTGTAGTTGCGAATTAGACCTGCACAACGGTCAGGAGGAATTTTGGTCCATTCCTCTTTACAAAACTGTTTCAGTTCAGCAATATTCTTGGGATGTCTGGTGTGAACTGCTCTCTGGAGGCCATGCCACAGCATCTCAAACGGGTTGAGGTCTGGACTTTGACTGGACCACTCCAGAAGGCATATTTTTTTTCTGTTGAAGACATTCTGTTGTTGATTTACTTCTGTATTTTGGGTCGTTGTCCTGTTTCATCAACCAACTTCTGTTGAGTTTCAATTGGCGGAAAGATACCCATTACCCGAGAATGTTAGGCTATCGGGTAATGTTTCTTGTGAATTGCAAACTCAAATGTCGTGAGTGTTTTTTATAGGGCAAGGCTGCTCTAACCAACATCTCCAATCTCGTCTCATTGATTGGACTCCAGGTTAGCTGACTCCTGAATCCAAATAGTCATTAGCCTAGGGGTTCACATAC